>NC_138947.1:18987318-19587318 GCF_965226115.1 Aulonocara stuartgranti
TAATGCTGCCTCTTTCTGAGTCTCCCCAGCGTCTCTGCCAGGCTCAAACTGGAGCCGGCTTTAGCTCGGTGATTCATTACAAAGTGGTCTTTGAGGTCTGCTATGAGCCAGATAGACTAAAATGTTTGTAAGTCACAGTGGAGGATGGCAGAGTGGGGATGAAGGTTAAAACAGTGGCCTCGCAGACAGAAAGAGGCCAGGTTAGTAACAGTGCAGTCATTGTGATCTACGAGGTCGTCCTGCATAGAGTCACACAGCACACAGACCCAAAGCCCTGAGGCTTGGATTACACACAGACACTGGGATTTTTTTTTTTTTTTACTTCATGCACCAAACTGATAATGTAACCACTGCTGAATGGAACAACTTGAAACAATGCCTGTAATTCCATCACATCTGATGCATTGCATCACATAAAATAGCAGTGGGCCAATTTTTTTTTATGGAAGCCACATCAAGCTGCACAAAGCAGACGAGGAGGGGAAAAAGTCAACTCTTTTAGTGAATCTGATCTATGAGCTTCAGATTTAATTCTATTTTATTGTATTTGTATAGTGCAAAGTCACAAGGGTCTTTTTCCTCCTGACCATGTAATAACATGACAGGTCTCTTTAAATTATGTATTTAAATAATCTAATGTTAATCTAAAAAAGATTTTCCAACTGAAACACATACGTTACAGTCAACAGCACTTGGATAATATGCCCATGATGCATGTATTCTCTGTGTTCACCCAAACTTTTATCGTATCTAGTGGATAAGAGTGACTCACCAGCAGCAGGTTAGATTTGGGACAGAAGTAAAGTTATGTCAAAGGGTGATGATGATGGCGATCAACAATGATCAACGTGGCGCTGATAGAAACTGTCTAAACTGGCAAGCTATCTTATTTCACCAATGATAAAGTATATTATTGACAATGATATTAATTAGTCCATCTTCCCCTCTATAAAACATCCACATATAACAAACACTTGCAACACTGAGGTATCTTGGCATGCATGGCTACATGTAAAGAAGCTCATGCCCTGACTCCTGTATGCTTTCAAATTGGCGTGTTTCTATGCAACAACAGGAGCACGGAGCAAGTCACCCAGCCCCACGCAGAAGTCAACATCTCTCATCAACACTTCGAAACAGTTTATCTGCCTTTCTTGAAATTGTGCAGTGAGTGTGTTGTGCAGTTGTGTGTTTTATTTATTTATTTATTTATTTGTCTTTATGCTTACCAGAAAGGGGGAAAAAAAAGGAAAAAAATGCATGGTGCAGAAAACCAAGTTTATTACGTCTCCTACCTGGTGGGGAGCTGGGAGCATTGAGAGAGGAGCTGGGGCTGGGGGCATCACTGGAGCTACAGGCCTCAGTCTGGTTGAAGGCCCCTTCCAGTTGCCGCCGCCTCTGGATCCTGCTGTACTCCTGACGGAGGTTCTGGAAGATTTGCTCTGCGGGGGGCAAACAGGAAACAAGAAAAACAGGATTAAAAACTTACTCACACATGCTCCCAACACTGAGACATTTGATCGTAGAAATGATGGTCAGTGTAAATTATCTAGAAGTATTTGATGCAAACTTTAAATGTCCACATTTAAATAGCAGAATAAGCCAACTTTTGTTTTTCGCACATAGATTTGTTCCAGGAAAAAACCCTGCTTATTTTCATTAATCTGTTCTGTTGTTAAATTCAAGATCAACCACAAAGCAAAGTTAATATAATCCAGCAAAAAAACAAAGAAAAAACAAAAGAAAAAAACCCAGGAGAAAAAAACAAAAACAAACACTTTCCATGTGTTCTCTGTTAGCCAATATAGGCTAAAATATTGACAGAAGGAACAGATGTGCACTAGATTGACATTAATAACATGACTAACACAGCTGTAACACATACACAGCCAAACAAGGTCTTTTTTGGTTTTTAAATCTTATGACTATCATTTTCACTTCTCTTTCATACAGTTTCCATAATAGCAGTGTGTGAAGCCAAGTTACAACTAGTGCAAATGCTCAGACCTAAACAGCAACAGAAATCACTTCTTTACCAAGGTACCCAACCATTGTCCTTCTATAGTCTGTTTAGCAGTTTTTGTGAAAATGCAGTACAAAGTGATTAGTATTGTTGTACAAGCTGCATGAGTCATGCATTTTTAGCCTAAGAGAAACATAAGTACAGTAACAGGCCAGCTATATACTGTGCATCTATAAGTCAGTCTTATCAAAAAATATTACTTGGCACTAGGGCTGGGCTATATCATACCGTTCACGGTAATACCGGTGTAATTTTGGGCAACGATAGGAAAATGAAATATCGCGATAGAATATGGGTAAAAAGCGCATGCGCAGTGCCTTTGTTTACATACGCACATTGCGGCGACGCAGAATGAGAAGAGCGAAAGCGGATCATAAAATGAAACTTTTTTTATTTTATTTTTTTATTAGTAATATAAACATACAAACAAAATGCACCATATATTACAGATTCAGAGAACAGATATTTCTTACATATTAGCAACTTTCATACATAGTGAAAATAAAATATAAAGATGGGGTCACATAATTTAACAGGTTATTAACTCACTAAATCAAAATCTCCCATAAAGGAAACAAAAAAAGCAGCCTTTTTCTTTTTAACTAAAGTCAAAGATTTAACCAACAAGTTTAAGTCGTTTTTCCAGTAAGCTTCGTAAAATGAAACGGATGAACCAAAACTGGTTTGTAAAAATGCTGCAGCTTCACTGGTGTGGAACTGGTTTAGCTTTCGTCCGTCAGATACACAACAAAGCACTATTTTTGGTAGCGCATGCTAGCGGGCCGGTATTACCGTATTGTTTGGAAAATACGGCGCACTTAAAATCAATCCTTTGATTTTTCTGAAAGTCGACAGAGCCCCTTATAATCCCGTGTGCCTTATGTATGAACTCTGGTTGTGTTTACTGACCTGGAAACGATTTTATGTGCACGGCGCTCGAAAATCTGTCAAATGTTTCAGTACGACTTTGCTGAGCACCGCTTGATGGATTGTCGGAGCATTACGGCTATCGTAGGCGGAGTGATACGTACTGCGCTTAAACATAATATTACCGTATTGTGTGTGTATAACCTCTTTTTAAGTTTTGTGCATATTATACATGGTTATGCTGAGGATGTGTCGGCCAGTTTCCACTGAAATGCCTTTTGGTTAAACTGTCAGCGAGGAATTTGCACTGTTACATTTTTATATAACTTTAATGCACATAAAAAACAGCTGCTTGTTTAAGTGAAAATACATTGATGGGTTTTTTTTGCACTAATAAAGTTGTGGAGTTGTAAAGTATTTTGTCTGGTGTCAATTATATTGTCAGTTATATCATTATCGCAAATTTTTAAATGTATATCGTGATAAATATTTTTGGTCATATCGCCCTGCTCTACTTGGCACCAGTATATTAATGCAAGTAAGAAAAATGTGCTGCTTTTTAAGGTTTACCATCTGACACTTTCAGGTTGTTAGTTGGACAAAATAATCCCAAACACAATACCTCAAGTTCACCTTGACATGAAAGGTAAAAAAGTGTCACACTCTACTAATTCATGGATGTCCATCTCTTCCTTAAGTTGTGTCACAACAAGTAAATTTTGTTCCTGTACAGTATCTAAGAACTTATCGACTAGCACCTTTCCTCAGAATGAAGTCTATGTTAATCTGCTGTCCAGTGTTAAAAACAGCTAATATCATGGCCTGCATGCTCACATAACAAGTGGCGGGGTGGGGTGAGATCTACACAGGGGCCTGAAACTGAGCTGATAACAGAATATAGAGAGAGTAAAGTTTTCTGTAAGTCGAATAAGATAAAGTCTCGACACACTCTGCATCTCTATATGAGGAAAAGTGCCTTGTTTATTTTGGCTGGGGATAGAGTAAGAAGCCATTCTTTCACTTCAACCCACTCATCAATATGCTTGTTTAGACCTGAGGAGACCCAGAGGATTTACTGCGTTCTATACGGTTGTGCGGTGAACTGTTGTCCTCCGAGATGCATCCTCCTGTTGGATGTAGTCGCGCCTCTAAACCCTCTGAGCATAAACACCATCAGACCAATCTAGAAGGCACTTTTTTGTTTAGCGACTAATAAAACATCGTCACTGCAAACAGAACAATGTCATCTTACAGGCAACAGAGGCTCTGCAGCTTCGTATCAGCTGTATGAAGAGAAAAGGGATGTGGGACAATGTTTAAGCAGATCACTGTTTTGATGCCATTTAAAAACCACTGAAGTTGAAGAAGTTTGACAACAAACTGCAGAAACGGCAAAATGCTGAAGCTGTCCTGAAGACAAATCAAACATCAAGTTATATTAGTTGCTGAAAAATAAAGTGTGAAATGAACTAAACATTCAACAACCTGGCAGGGTTTTATGGAGGCCCAAAAGTAAAGGATGTGCTGAAAGGAAAAAACAGAATTAATAATTTTTATCATGGCAAACTTAATTCTTGGAAGCCAAAAGAATAGCTGAAATTATTTTTTTAGCCTTTACTATGAGTTCTACCAAGTGCCACTTGGTAGATCTACAGATCTCCACGAACCAGTTTACTAGGGGAAACCTTCCACTTGTAAAGGGAACTCAAACTGACATTTGATCAAACAAAGCCTGCATGAATATGTGTGAGAAGACAAGGCCAGACGCTTAAAGTCAAATGTGTTGAAGAGTTCAAATGGACTGGTTCTTATATAGCACTTTTCTAGTCTACTTCAGCACTCAAAGCTCTTTATACAACACAACTCATTCACCTATTCATACAGACAGTCATATGAGTGCTACTTTTTATATCCAAGTACTTTCTAACATTCACATTGACTGAACATATATGAAGACTGAACTTGGGGTTTAGTACCTTGCCCAAGGATACTCTGGCAAGCAGACTGAAACAGCCAGGGATTGAACCACCAACCTTCCAATTAGCCGATGATCCACTCAACCACAGTCACTCCAAAAACCTTAGCCATTTAATATCATCAATTAAGAGTATCAGTGAGAACACAATCCTCTGAGTGCATGCTTTGTATGCATACAGTATCCACTGATCACTGGTCTTTTCATCTAAATGACAAGTGAAACCCCTCTCCTGCTGTATGTCACTTAAAGCTTTGCCAACTGCCAGTGCCTCAACAGGGTTGCTTGGCAACAATGACCCTGCCACAACTAGACCAAGCAATCAATCACAGAGACTTCCGGAAGCCAGAGCAACACTGTAGAGAAGCTGAAGGGCTAAGCAGTGAATATGCAGAAGATCGGCTAGACATGGACATGGTGGAGAGAAAACAAAGCTGACTCACTTCATTTTACCCTCCACCCGTAAAGGGCGGTAGGGGAGGTAGGTTTCAAATATCTCGAATGTTGGGAAGTAGGTTGTGATGTAAGATTATACTCTCCACGTCCACGAGTTCACCAGCATCTGCTCAGGTCAGAACCACGTAAATATTATCGCACAGTAAGCACGAGGGTCTGTGCAGATGTCTGTATGCCTGTTTGTTTTTTGTGACTCCACTGACATCCATGTGCCCCAGGTGGTGGACTTCAAAGAAGTCTAACAAGAATGACTACTCGGTCATCAGGTCTCCAGGTAACCATGTCCATAAGAGAGTATTACCAAGGCTTTACTGGTAGGGAGGTTTCTGATGACTAATTAACTAGTCATTTAACATAGAGATCAGACTTTCTAACATCAGACTACTCAACTAATATAAAACAACACCCAAAGCATTCAAAACACTAATTAGTAAAGTTAAAAAACAAAAGCAGTATTTTGTATGTATTTTTTGAAGCTATCCAAAACCTTTATTTTTCTTGTTAATCATGTTTTAAAAGTTGCTGCACTTTGTGTCACATATAATGTAGAAAACACAATGTGAGATTGGTTGGCAGAGTTTAGCTAAGTAGAAACTAGTTACATGCAATACACTCTCATTGCTTCTATCTCACTCATCATGCCAATAGTTGGCTAGTGCTCTGCCAGTAAAAACAAATGCATTTCCTTGTGTTTGTAGCTCTGAAAACACTAGTATGGAGTTGGCCCCTTCTCCCTGCAATTCAGAAAACATAGGTGCTGTTCAAAATTTAGTAGCTCCAAGTCCAACATCAACAGCTTGGCTGCCTAGTGACGGCAGACACGCCAATTCACAGTATGCAAACAACAACAACCCCAACTACAGCGGGTACTCAGTGCAGTACTACAAATCAGGCTTTTGGATATTCCCAGAACTTTGATATTTTCTTTACTTCAGACTTTGTGAAAAGTCTTAACGACATATAACTACAGCATGTTAAAATGAAAACAATACACTACCAAGATAATGTGGTTTTTTTTATTGTCTATACAATGCATAAAAATAACCTATAATACATTAAAACAAGTAAAGAAGAACAAAAAAAAAAAGGCAAAAATTCTCTATTTATTCTCTCTTAATATTTAATATTTGCTCTTATAGTCTGCACTACAAGTTGTTTTGATATAGTGACTCTGGTAAGTGAAAATGGTGTGGGGATCTGTTTAAAGCGCCTACATGTTTTGGTAGCAGTGTATCAATGTAATTGAATAAAATCACCATATTGGTACTTTTTCCTACCAATACTAGCCCTTTTATGTCTATGCATTTAGGTCAGTACAGACACTCTGATAAATAGGCTTCATTTAACACCAGTACAGAGTTTACTCCTGCACAGAAACACAATGGCGCCTTAACTACATTCAGACTGTGTTTTGGTGCATAGTCATACCCGAAGACCCATTCTGAGCCAGGAAAGACCCTGATATATTGTCTAATAGTATGCTAAATGTTCTTTTTTATGGTTATCACTTGAACTATGACCTGGGAAGCTTTCTGCCCAACCTATAAATTAACAGTGCCACACAGTTTATCCTTTTAAGTAACGCCTCTCAAGAAAACACTCCGCTCATTTGTCATCTTCGGGAATTTCACAGAAGTACAAGCCCAGACTGGCAGAGGAGAAGAGGTGTCCTATCTACAGTATGAAATGAAATTGCTTAAAGATCCACTGGCAACGTCCAATCCTGTTTTCTTGCCTTCTCGTCTGCACACGAGAGAACCTGACTAGCTGGAAAACATGTGCGGGTAGAGTTGGGTGGGAGGGATGACCGTTGACCTTTCGTTAAATACAAAGCTGCTTTCGCTTAGCACACCACATCAGAAAGGCAGCCTTGCAGAGCTGCTCCCATGGGAGGCCTCTTTCAGGGAAGATGAGCTTAGTATCAGGTATCTGGACTTTGTGTCTCTAAAGCAGGAAAATCTTCATTACTCCAAGCTCCTGAACTCTAATTCTTTTACAACACAGCCACGCTGTAATTACAAAACAAAATAAACAAATCAGCAGAAGAAGAAAAAGACTGTTTTTAACTGCCCCGTCTTCCCTCAAAACGAAAAACACTCCTTCCTGATTCTTTGGCTAGTTTCTGCTAATATTTACAGAGATCAAACACATTTCACAGCAAGCCAACCACCATAAACACCTGTATCTATGAGGAACAGGGCAGCTTCGCCTCATCTCTGACAAATATCATGCACTGCCCCCAGCCTCATCATACAATAATGTGTACAATGAAGCACATTTTTTCCTTACAGTCCAGACAACAGCAACAACAGAGACCCCTTTGTCAGAGATTGCGTCCTAACCAAACCTCAATGAGGTTTAGATCAACATTTTACATACAATTTCAGTATAAACTAATGTAACCCACACAAAGTACTGATGTAGGGCATTAAAAAAACAAACAACCCAAAAAACTGTTTTCTTTGCTCGAACTGACCATGAGGAAGTGTTACTGAAAGTAAATTCATGGTACCTCATTTATGTCCCTTTGCATGAGTCCCCCAAAGTGTTAACATTTTGTTGCGTTTTTATGAGAAACCGGGAGCATGAAAGCTAGCTGAAACTCCATCTTGAATCTTTTCAACAGAAGCTCAAATGTGTGCATTTAACCTTACTGCACAATGAGATTAGTTCTTATTTGATCATTTTTAAACTTGTCCTACCTTTCCACACAAGTCAATTGAATCCCAAGTTGCTGTGCACCATGAATTTATGTTCCATAGCACACGCAACAAGATGATCAGCCCATTCACACTTTGAATTTAGCAATTTGTGACAGATGACAGCAGTTCATTGAAGAAGAATTATAGAAAACACCTTGCATTATTGTTGCACTAATAAGCGCTGCTGCCTGCAAGCAGTAAAATGTTCAGTACATTTTTGCTATACATATAATCATCACAAATTATCACCCAGATGGTTTTCTATAGCTGTGTCCAAAACCAAGGACTGCATCCTCCTGAGGACGCATTTGTAGACCGATTAGGCTGTCCAAATTCGTAGACTCCTCCGAATGCAGCCGACAAATGCGTCGTCCTTTTCCCCGAATTTGAAGGATGGGTTGGGTGTGTCCTTCGTGGCCCACCATATCCCAGAAATCATAGCGCGGCCCAGCCAAACTCCAGTTTCCGGCAATGGCGGCCGCTACTAAGTTTTAAAATTACTCTTATTAATCTTTCTGGGTCACAAAATAAACTTAACATATTTTCAGTATTTCAGTATTATTTTCAGTATTATTATTTCAGTATATTACAGTATCTACCCAAGAGGAACTGATAGCAAATGGAGGAAAAGTACCCAAAGGCAGACACAAGTAGAAGTTCTATATTAAGCTTTAGCTCTTATCAGTCATACATATTAAGCCAATCAGGAAGCAAATGTAGGTATTTGCTCACTTGTTTCCAAAACTTTCTATTAGGTCAGACTGAGACATAATCCTGGGGTGTTTAAATTAAAACTGAAAGCTAAATTCCAAAGAGTTGTGTTCAAACAATACTAGACAAACGTGCAGCCCAGCAGGCATACTGTGCAAACTGGGAGTCGCGTTGGTTTAATGTTCTGATGAATACAACCCTGACTAATAGCATATTTCTTTTTTTGAATATCACTCGGTTTTAACATCATCCATGTTGCTGTTCCAAGGAGGAAAAGAAAATGAAAACAGACATGCACACCCACTCAGTAGTTAGGTCAAGTAACACAATCCCAGCAAGAAACAGCAATAATAGCTATAATGATCAAGTCAAATCGTGTTCCAGCTGCTTAATAACTCAAGTAAAAATAATAATTAAGCCTTTTTTTATTAAAACTACTTCATGGAGGAGACAACTGGGCCAACAACAGTGACCTGGTGAATTTGATTTTCTCAGTTCTGGTAATTTTACTTTTGTGTTTTATAGCTAAAACCTTTCTAGTGAGTTCCAAACTGTTCAATAAGGAGTAAAAGCCTTGAATTTCTACATATCAGGAGCAGTTTTTGGGGTTCAGTATTTGCCAAATGATAGGCAAAAAAGAACACTTTATCTGCCTCCTGAGTCACATTTGTGTTTAAATCCAAAAAATCTAGGGGTTTATAATTGTGTGGTTTTCTGCAAGTTAGAGAGCTAAATTAATCTTGCAATCTTTTTTTTTGGCAGAATTAACCGATTGATTAGGCCTCATGCTGCCATCCTGCCAAATATCACTGACTGGCACATACATTAAGGCTACTTGATGCAGTGGATATACACAAGCAATTAGTCTGGGCCTATTTGTGCACCCCACACACCCATCCAAGACTCACAGTGGATGGAGCTGCATTTTCAAATCAATGGGAGAGTGAAGTACAGGCATAAAGGAAATGAACAATGCCTTCCTCCATGCCTGAGGAGGAAAAGAAATGGTTGTGGTGCATAATGGTAACCCCCACCTCAATACAACACAATTGTGGCACTCTGGCATTGAAACTAAGGAACATTACCCAGGCACCTCCTAATTAATAGTCTGCAATGATGTGGCTGCTGCTGTGATGCCATTTGTCTGCAGGAGAGCCAACGAGCAGGGGTTAAAGAAGAAAGATCTGTTGAGTCCTTTCAGTCCAGTTTTAGTTAAACGAATTAAAGTTTAATGAAATATATTAAATAATTGAACGTGGTAACACGGCTGAAGATTGTCTGAGCAAAGCTTGTAAAAGGGCGTCATGTTTATTCAACTTCCCCTATCGCCATAGACTGTTTGAATTAGCCAAGCGAACAACTCTGGATCTAATTTTTTTTTTTCACGGACAAAACAAATTTAGCCAATGTAAGCCAGCTCAGCAAAGAATAGGACGAAAACGGAGAGCTGCAGTGACGCCACAAGCCCCATACTTACAGAGTCGCTTCTACTTTTCGGTGCCTATACTGATTCATTATGATTGGTAACGAGATCTGTTCTGGTAAATCAGCGACGACATTCCCTTTTCCTGACGTTAGCTGAGGTAAGCTAACATTTAGCCTCCAACCCCCATTCAAGTAGCTAGCTATCCATTCCACTCCACCCAAACCCCCTCCCCCATGACACCCACCCTGAAAGGGAGAAAAAGCCGTCAAATTTGGTCTAAATCCATACCTGGAGTGAGCCTGTGTTCGCCGCCAGTAGCCGGAGGAGACATCGAATGCGCCGGGCTGTCGACCGCGGGACGGAGGCTGCATCTTTGAGGGGACGGAGTGCTAGAAGTCCCCGGTAGTGGATTGCACCTTCTCCGCTTGGGAGACTGGGGACTGAGGAGGGCCTCAAACTCCATCGACCGCTTTAACGTAGCTCCACAAGCCATTATAGCTAAACAAAACGGAAAATAATAAGCAGGAAGAAAAACGACCCGCAAACGCTGGGCTTTAAACGCTCGTGTGTGTGTACGTTTAACGTTCCTCGATTTTCTTCTTCGCCTTTCTTCCGCTCCACAACAACGGATTTTCTTCTCTCAGTAGTAAAGCAACTGCCGACCCTGCCTGCTGAATTTTTAAAACGTCACAAAGCCAGAGCCTACCATTACCGGAAATAGGGGGGTCTTCAAATATTTACAACGAATCTTTCTGTGTTTTTTCGCAGATTTGAAATGTAATTCTTATCCAGAATTGCTTTTGTAATGTCTTGATTAATTCTAACTAGATTAATTTGTCGTTTTCACTTTTTTAATACGGCGCTTCTAGGCTGCGTTTTCCGGCTGTCTTACCCTGTTGTTGATGTTGATGCCGTTCCCTTGAACTTAAATTCAAGGTTCACGAGACGTCTCGCCGTAGAGTTCAGGTAAATTAGGTATTTTAAAAACGGACCCCAAATTTTTTACCGACATATGGAAAAATTTAGATTTAATATTTAGGTTAGGTTTAAATAGGTTTAATAATTAGGTTAAGTAACAGTTTAGAGCATAAATTCTCTACAACTGAGCTTTATTGTCACACACACACACACTATCTAAATTTAATCTGCTATGTCTTGCATTCAAACATTTGCGCACAGAGATAGTTTGCTATCTGATCTCTTAAAACACATCAGTGACCAAGCACAGACTCGGCAATAAGTAACCTATCCATGATTGCATTAGTAACTTTGGCAAGACTGAAAGAAAAGGTTTAAAAGGTTTACAAGATAATACTGAGGCCTGCTATGATATGTGGTTTGGAGATGATGGCACTAACAAAAAGACTGGAGGCCGAGCAGAGTTGAAGATACTAAGACTTTCAGTATTGGAAATAAGTATATCAGAGGTATAACATTAGAGAGGCCAGGCTAAGATGGCTTGGATATGTGCAGAGAAGAGATACCGAATATGTATTGGAAAAGGCTGTTGAACATGGAGACAAAAAGAGGAAGACCACAGAGAAAGTTCATGGATGTAGTAAAGGGTGAGATGGAGGCAGATGATGATGACGTAAATCTTTAAAAATGTATTAATTTCCTCCACTGTTGTATTCTTCATTTGTTTATTGTCAAGTTTCCAATCATTGTATTGCATTTTCCTCAACAATATAAGAATTTTATAAATACCACCTGATTGTATAACACTTTCCACCAAATCTTTATAAAATAACTTTATTTGTTTATATATTGCAAGGCTATAACTTTAGACTAGTTTAAAATGAATGTATACATATGATCATCCTTTACATTAAATTTTTGCTAATGATTAAAATTTTAATTTGATTAAATCGATGGCTCCCAACAGTTCCAGTTTTGCTTGGAGTGACAATAAAGCTCATCTTATATTATGTAAAAGAAAATGACCAAGAAATAACCATTTTGTTTTTGCATTCTTTTTTGCAGTTCTCATTTTGTCTTTCCTTTACAGCTGTGTGTTTTCATGCTTCTCTACAACTCACTCCCTCAGAGGTGGGGGTAGGTTTACTTCAGCTTGAGGTAACATCAAAGGAAGGCAGACTTTGATTACCAAGAATTGTAAAACCGATTCGGCTCTTTATAAACGCTTTGGTTTCAGTTAGGCGAAGAATAACAGGCAATTTTTTTTCTCAGCGTTTCAGAAGTCAGATTATGACACGAAATAATCAATCCTAATACTTCCTGAAGTAACCGAGATTATAATTTTTACAGTAATTGTGTAGCCCTACTTTTTGCTGCTGTAGTGAGAAAAATTAAGCCACATACTCGTTCCGTTCACCACCTGCTGCTATTTCTTCTCCAATGCAGTCATGTGCTTTACTGCTAGCTAATTTCACAGATTGTCTTCTGTGGTAGAGAGCGTCCCTTTAGTCATCTTAAAGACAGATACAGAGATGGGCCCACTTTATCAAATTAAAGAAATGTACTTGTGTAATTTGCTTTAAAAAAAGATACAAAGAGTCGAGACCAAGTGTTATTTTTAATAAGTTCACACAATGGATGAAATAGGTGTTCTAAAGTCTAAATCAACAAGCATCAGCTCTGATTATCTACCTCTGTTACGCTGTGTGTCACTGTGAGTGTAACTGCATATCAGTGTGCGCTCTACTGCAGCTGCCAGCTTTTACTATCGCAAAGACTGTTCTAGTGTCTGTGCTCGTTCTCTTCCTAACATCTGCTCCATTCACCTCTACACACTGCTTGGATTTGTGCAGTGAGCATTGTGTGAAATTCTGTGGGGTCCTGGCATTCATGTGCAGATTGGCGACCCACTGCTTCCTCTGTTCCTGCGTGCTCTGGGTCATACACTGAAAAATAAAGAATCATGCTAGCAACAAATGGCAAACCCAAAAGTCAGCAGTTCAGTTCACGGAACCAGGATTTCATGGAATGCTAAAGTAGTGAGAGGGGAAACATGGAGGTCAAAGGTAAATGACCTCTATATGTGCTTAAATATTAGTAACACATAGTAGCATACATTTGTACAAAACAATTTACTTAGTCTGATTGAGTGCAGAGGTATTTATTTCCATTTAAATCTTTTGGGTGCAGTTATTGCAAAATGCTGAAAAAAGCTCCGTGTGTCCTCTGTGTAACTATCATTTTCTATTTTAAGCATATTAACTGGTAATAACATTACGGATTAATGGTCAACAACATACTTTATAATCTCTTATAATTAAAGTAATGTGTAATGGTCACATTGTAATTCCCAGGGTTTGTGTTTTGTTTTGACAAGTACTGTTATCATGCGTTGTTTACTTATTTACAAGCTTATTCGCAATTACAATAAAAAAAAAAGCAGTAAGTGACATTTCCTTGTATAGACAGATTTTATCCTGATCTACAGTGATGGTGTTGATCACTAGCTAACAGCTGTCGTGAAAACAAGTGTTTCACGAACTGTATTGCTTCTCTTTTATTTTAACGTTCAGCTTCCTTCACTTTCTCATGGTCAGCTGGTGACTGTAGACCATTTCTGAAATGGAGTCAGGTCTGGTGGTTCTGGCCTTGGGCATCTCATCGTCAGATAAAGCAGTACAGTTGTCTTCTGCAGAGGGTAGTCCATGGCTTGAGTCTTCTGTGAGTTTTTTACACCTTCCCTTGCAACACAGCTTTTGCAGCATCCGCAAAAGAGCAATTCTTAGTTCTCGAAAGCGCAGGGCATACAGCAGTGGGTTGACTGAAGAGTTGACCAGACAGAGGGTGCTGCAGAAAGCAAAGGCTCGCTGTTGGTCTCGGGTCAGGATCACTGAGACATCTACTAGCATGAAAGAAAGCACAGGAACCCAACAGCCCACCAGTATGAGCAGAATCAGGCCAAAGGTGCGAGCCAACCGGATATCCATCCTCATGCGAGATTGAGCTTTTCCTGCTGCTCCCTGGAAGCTGGTCATTGAGCACTCATGGCGGTGGGCCTTCCACAGGATGAGAGCATAAGCCCCCAAAATCAGAACCAGAATCACAAGGACGAAGCTGGTCCAGAAGGCTTGATAGTGCTTATTGATGTATGGAAACAAGTTTGAGCAAGGTGGAGTAAGGCCTGTGGAACACCTCCAGCCCATTAGAGGTAAGAAGGAGAGGAAGATGATTGTACTCCAGAGAATCAGAAGGCTCAGCAGGGCTCTGCGCCGTGTCAGCAACACCTTGTAAGTCGAGGAGTGGTAGATGCAGATGTAGCGGTCCAGAGCAGTCAGCAGTAAACTTCCCACTGAACCAGAGAAGGCCATGGTGACACCGCCTAGCTTGAAGAGGTAGGCGCCTGGGCCATCTTTGAGATGAAAGAGGTGAAAGTGTAAGAAACTTATGGTGAAGAAACAACTGGCAAAGACATCAGCCAGAGCAAGGCTGCCAATAAACAGATAGGATGGCCGCTTTCGCAAGGTGGCTGTGCTAGCAATCACCCCAAGCACAAGAACATTTTCCAGTAGTGTGACAGGGCCTGCCAGGAAACAGATGGTGCCGATGGCTTTCCTCTCTTCGTCACTCAGGACCATGTAGCACGTCAGATTCACACAGGACTTGTTAACTAGGAGAAAAACACAATCAGTACCGTGACAAGTCTTAGCTGACCAGTCAACTGTACATACAGATGTCCTTTTTTTTATATAACACAGAACTGAATTTTACCATTAATGGAAAGCTGCATAGCTATTGTTGATGAGATATTACCTGTGTGTCCATGCTCTACAGAAGTAGCTTTCTCCCCGTCCGTCATTCCAGCTACTATAATTAGGAAATGAAGTACAAAAAAGCTGTAACAAATGTTACAAGTTATTTATGAAGCACAGATGTCTCTACAGAATCTGATCTTTCATTCACATCTTTATGTGTTAAGATTCCGTCACTTTGACGTATGTCACATTAGGTTGGACGGGACAGGTAACTTCCCGTGGTGAAACAAACAAAGCAGAAAACGGGATTACTTTTTTATCTTGTTGTCAACATTGAAGCTGGAGCTTAAAGGGAACATAAACGTCTCTGAGTCAAGACAGAAAGTCATTTAGAGGCCAAAACAAACACACAATCATCACAGTTTCAGCTGATGATGTTACGGGAGAGATAGTTGCCTGGTAGAACATGGTTTCAAGCAAGCCATAAAACACTTTGATTTTTACTGAAGGCTGAATTGAGTTTAAAAATACACAGAGATCTATCCTTGTGCCTGTTATGTTAAAAAATAAGCCAATTTTTCATCATGATATGTTCAGTGTTATAGTGAAATTTCAGCTACTATATCTCTAAAACATTTAGCTTTCCCATTCATGTCAGGAACATCTATGCACATCACATAAATGTTTATCCCCTAGGGTGGATACTCTGCATTATAAAATTATGTAGTTTTTGTTAGCTGGCTTTTTTTGAAATATTTCCAGACTGCTGTTGCGCCGTCACTGTACAGGAGCTCCATGTTGGTGCCCTCTTGTGGAATCAGAGGAGACTGTATTTAGTCGTTTTATCAGCGGGTGAAGGTCACAGTTGAATTAAATGATCTCCAGTGAAGTGCGTCGCCTGTATGCAATCAATAGATTAAAGGGTTTGTGGAAAGCTGAGGCAAAAACATTACATTGAAGTAAATTATGCTGTTATAAATGAAAAGAACTGCCTTTAAATGTTTGCACAAAGTGGCTTAAGATTGAGGATTTCTTTGTTCTTTTTTTTTTTTTTTGGCGGGGAACAGCATGACTGATGAAATACAGAGGGTTTAATCAAAATATTCCTGAAGCAATATATTTCTAGAGCAGCTGATAAACACTCAGAAATTATATAAATATGATTAGGTGTGGTATTGTTCCAATTATACCACGCTATACTGTTTCCACTGTATCTGTGACACGGCCATGTGAAGACTATAAAAATTGCATATGTATGAGGCCAAAGGAAGCACGTATTGAGAAAGATCCTTATTGAGAGACATTTTATGAACATTGTGGTGACATGTGCAGCGTCGTGTGGCAATAACCCCTTGAGTCACTTTTGCGCCTTGACACATTGTTACAAAAGATCATGAACCCTTTGGGCAGAATTGGAATAAAAAAAGAATAAAACTACTATTTGAAGTCACTCTTCTTTTATGTATTGCAGGAAACAGAGACTTTATTAAAATAAGTCAGAAACAGCAGGTCAACTCTCTACACATTAGATTAGAAATATTGCAGAAAGCATATTTTTTTCTAACAATTTCACACTTGCAAAATGCCACTTAAACCAAATTGCTAAATCTCATATGTAAGAGAAAAATTTTAACTGTGTTAAATAAAGTTATAAGAGCTCACCTTCTCTTCTTTCTTGGCAAACTACTGAAATATCTGATTTCCTGCCTCTTAGCCGCAGAGCTGAAGCTGCATGACACGCAAACCAGCAGACGTGAGTACTGGTGTGCATGTGAAGGGAGAAGACAAGGAGGGTATAGCTGTGATGACATGAGGGGGCGGGAGCTGCTTAGACGACATCTGAGATAAAACAAAAACCAAGCCCACTTTTTGATCAATTATCCACTCTCTGTCACAAATTCCAATTTTCTTCTGTTTGTTTTTTTCCGTAATATTTTCTTAAACAGAAATAGAGATTACCAGTAGATCATTCAAAGATCAACCCTTGGTTGGACTGTGGCGAAAAGCCAATAAGATTATTGAGTGTCAGATATCAAATGTTAAGTGTAAAAAGCATGATCATAAAAAAAGAGGAAGTGGGCCATAATCACATTGGGTTTTGCAGCATATTTTGCAAGTGCCAACAGCTTCTTATGGTGCCTAAATATCTCAATAAGAGAACTTTTGTTATTTCTAACGAACTACCTAAGGTCAAGATTGAACTGTCCTAGTCAATGTGAAGCCCTCTTTCAATTAGATTATTTCTATTTAAATAGCAATTGTTTTCCACCTCTTTTTGTTATTATCTTCTACTCATATTCATCTGACAAAACAGCATCTATCATAACAGAAATATGTGTGTATACCCTGTCCCTGCAGGATCACTTAGTTAATGCTTTACTCCAGGGGTAGGCAACTCCAGGCCTCGAGTGCCGGTGTCCTGGAGGTTTTAGATGTGTCCATGATCCATCACAGCTGATTTAAAGGGCTAAATGACGCCTCAGCATTTCTTGAAGTTCTCCAGAGACCTGGTAATGAACTAATCATTTGATTCAGGTGTGTTGACCTAGGGTGGGATCTAAAACCTGCAGGACACCGGCACTCGAGGCCTGGAGTTGCCTACCCCTGCTTCACTCATTAATTCTATACTCATAAAACATTGCTTGAAGGATTAGAAGAACACCTTGTTGCAGTTTATAGAAGTAAAGGAATTGTAGATAATAAAAAGATGGCTTTAATTCCTTGGTTTTCTTGTTTGTCCTGCAGTAGACTGCTGACTTGCCCAGGATGTACCTCGCCTTTTGCCCTATGAGAGCTGGGGTAGACTCCCCCCCCAACATGAGCCAGGAATTGGATAAGTGGAAGAAAACAGATGGTTACTACAGTATTGCGACAAACCCGTATAAAGATTTTTAGATGTAAAAGTTGGCATCCTGCATTTGGCTGGCACACATATTATGACAAATATGGTGCAAGAACACGGAACAGTTAAATGTGGATAGACATGAAACGTGTATTCTGCACTCACAAATAATCTTGTCACGATCCTGGGTCTTATGACCCAGTGTTTTGAGTTTTAGTTTATTTTGATGTTTATAGTATATGGTTAAGCTCATTAGTTTTTCTATTTCATTTGTTATTAGATTCCCCTTGTGTCTTCCAACCCCTGTTAAGTCTCCCTTGCCCTTCATGTGTTTCATGTCTGTGTCTTACGTTGTCAAGTGCAGGTTTGTCATGTCTGCGTCTCATTATGTTTCCTGTTTTATTTTGCAGAGGTCCGATGTTCCTATGTTCAATGTTTTTAGTTTTGCTCTCCTCTTGTGATGTCCTTATGTTCATGTGTGTCAGCTGTTTCCCCATGTGTTTCCATTTCCCTCATTATCCTCCTGTGTGTATTTAGTCGGTGTGTTCTGGTCATTCTTTGTCAGGTCGTCTGTTGTTCACGCCATGTTCTTTACACCAGGTGTTTGTTTAGATTTCCCAGTTTAGATTTGTGTTAATTTTGCTTCAGTTTGCCTTGCTTTTTGTTTGTACCTTTTACCAGCCTCATTAAACGGCTCGCTTTTTGTTAACATTCAAGTTTTGTTCCCTGTTCCTTGGAGTCTGCATTTTGGGTCCTTCTTGTCAATTCATACAGTCTGCCCTCGCCAGACTGCGACAAATCTGTTAGGAAATAAAAGTTGATTATGTTCATCTGGGCGTAGTGTTTTCAGTGGTAGAAACGTTTCATCACTCATTTAAGTGACTTTTTCAGTCTTAGCTCACTCC
Source organism: Aulonocara stuartgranti (assembly GCF_965226115.1). Classification (NCBI taxonomy): domain Eukaryota; kingdom Metazoa; phylum Chordata; class Actinopteri; order Cichliformes; family Cichlidae; genus Aulonocara; species Aulonocara stuartgranti. Next base: position 19,005,896 of record NC_138947.1, read on the forward strand.
AAGTTCCCCCAACTTTATAAACAATGCATCTGCACAATGACTGAAACTTAATGAACAATGGGCTATGAGGTCAGTTCCTTGATCATTAATATGCAAGTTCTCATGATCAAAGACCATTTACCGAAGGCCTCTACATTAAAAATGCTACTTTTGGGATTTCCTTACCTGGATGATTGAGCATTCATCAAAACCCGTACAACAGACAACTTTATAGTTTTTTCCTCTGTGTGTGTGTGTGTGTTGCAATTCAATAAATCTGACTACATGTTTGATTTTTGATCCTTATATTTCACCACCAAATTCATTCTAATGTGAGCCACTCTACTTTGACAGGATTTCAAGTGTCCAGTTCAGCATTTTGAAATTGAACTAGTCAAATACTATCTGCATAGTGATAGCACTGACTCACTTGACCTGAAACCCTTTTATGTGAGTAGTCCACTCGCCCATTGTATTGTAGTACTGGTGGCAGTACATAGGGGGCAATACTAGGCAACCCTGATTCAGTAGGCAATATGACTGAGTCAGGAAACTGGCCAAAAGCATCAGACTAAAGGTGACAAGTTAAAAGTTTGTTTAAAGATTATTCATTAGAGATACAAACGCAACAAGCAGTCCACTCAGCAATGAGGTCATTTAATTTAGATTAAGTCCCATGTGGTAAAAATAGGCTGCATTAGTTTGACAACAATTTAATCAGATCTCTAAACCACATACCCGAGGCAATCTGAAATAAATTAGCAACCTATTTTAGCATTTAGAGAAAATCATGCGTCGGTAACTGGGTCTGACGAATTTAAGTAATATATCAAATTTCATGAAGGAAAGGAGTTAGTGTTCTACTACATGACTGTTTTAAAAGAAAAGGAAACAAAAAATGTCTCGCGGAAAGGCAGCGATATCTGGTGCACGGGCTGTGTCTTCTCCTACTTTGACCTGATAAAGTCAGCAGGACAGAAAGCAGGAAATGTGATTAGGAGCAGGCAGCACAGCTTCAATAAGATTTCTACTCGCTCACTGTCTGTCCAGGTGCAGCATAAACACGACAGACAACAGGGCAGACTAAAAGCTGAAATGTTCAATTATCTGTTGAACTGCATCATCCTGTTACACAATCCATTTTTAGAAATTGCCTTGGACACAAACATCAGGGCCAGCTCTGCTGCTTCAGACAGATTTGGATTAAATCCATTAATCAAATTTCCGCTCCTCATTTCCAGATTGCCAGACCCTCAGGGAGCAGTATCAGTTCACTGACATGAAGAACACAGGAAAAAATTATCAGGCAAAAAATCTAATTACTTGGATGCTTAATTCTTTAATCATGCTTAATTGTTTACTTTGTTTTTGTTAAATGAAAGGCTTGACTTCTAAATATGGAAATGAAACGCACCAAATGAAAATTGCAAAAGCACACAGATAAATCTAAATCTCTGACTCAAATAGCTTTCAATTACATCGTCATGGGAAACGGGGTGGAGTGGGTGGAGACGTGTGTCCAGGGGGGATTTGTGACAGAAGGATAGCAGCAGGTGATGTATGGTTTGGGGACGATTTGAAGATGGAGGTGGCAGAGCTGAAGATGCTGAGACCTTCAGTGGGAGTGACCAGGATGGATGGGATTATTAATGAATTCATCAGAGGGACAGCTCAGGTTTGACACGGTTTGGACATGTACAGAGGAGGGACAGCGAAGTGGGTTGAAAATGGAGCTGCCAGGCAGGAGTAAAAAAGGAAGATTCACGGATATACGTAATGAAGGAGGACATGCAGAGAGTTACATTCAGGTTCATAATGTTTTGGACAATAATACAGTTTTGTAATTTTGCCACTGTTTGTGTCTGTGCCCCTGGAAATTGTGCATATCACCAATTGTTTCCTCTTAGTTGCAGCTTGTTTATGGGTCTCTCTGCCTTCATATTAGAAATTAAGGCAACTTATAGCATCTTTATAGTAACCGAGGAGCATGCGTCATTAGGTTCAAGATCACGTGACTAACTTGGCCATTCAAGATTGCCCAATTTCTTTATGTTCTTTATGTCTTTATGTACTCTTGGTTTGCTTTTGCAGAGTGTTTTGGGTCGTTATTCATTTGTACTGTGAAGCACATTTTGACTACTTTTGCAGCATTTGGTTGATCTGAGCAGAGAGTATAACCCTGTGCACCTCAGTCACATCAATAAATACTAGTGGCCCAGTTCCACCGGTAGCCACACATGCCTACACATAACATATTTCACAGACAGATCATGAGCTGTTCCTTTCTTTCACCATACTTTTATCTTGTCATCATTCTGATACAAGTTCATTTTAATCTTTGTTGTTCAAAACAATCTTTTTCACACCTGTATAAAAATGGCTGTACTTCTTAAAATACATCATAAATTAAAGATTAAACTGTGCTCTTCAATCACATTTTGACGGTTCGATTTGAAATTTACTGTGCTGGTGTACTGTGACAAAATTACAAAAAAAAAAGTGCAACTGTCTAAAAATGTATGGACCTAACTGTATGTTTATTGCAATAACTGAGTGAGAGAAAGATATCAATTAATTATGACAAGGACAAGGATATTCACTTGCTTAAAAATTGAAATTTAACAGACAATCTAGAGCGTTGTTTACTTTGTGTGTGAATGTGTGTGTGAATGGGTGAATGACTGAATGTAGTGTGAAGCGCTTTGGGGTCCTCAGGGACTAGAAAAGCGCTATACAAATGCAGGCCATTTACCATTTACCATTTACTTTCACTTCAACTGGGACATGATCAGGGTTCTTTTTGAGGGAATACGAAATATGAAAAGTGATAGCTACAATTTTTAATTCAACATGAGAATTATGAATGCCGCAGGAACCTCGATGGAGTTCACAGAGATATCTGTTTATCTGTAAAGAGAATATATATTTTAATAGGTCACAGCCACATCCTGTAGCGTTGACCAGACTTCCCACAACCCACAACTGCGTAAGTTCTATTTGTTTCTCAACAAGAGAATTAAAAACACAGCTCTGCTCTCAGGTCTGAGGCCTCTGACCTCTTCTGTGCCAACAGTCACACTCAACAGTCTTTTAACTGCAGTCATGCTGAAACGTGCAGAAGTTTCCTGTTGGGCCCTTACCCACCACTAACCGAGTCAGTTCAGCAGCAAATTTTATAAGAAAGAATAACTCCTGAGCAAGTTAGTGCACAGCTGAACAAGACGATACAAGGCCAGCCTATAACCAGGATCCCACTCCGTCAGTCACAGGTAACAAAGCGCCTGGGAATAGCATACCTTATCATAGTATAGGATTAGGACTACATATATGTATTGATTTGTGTTATCTATTTAAATTGGGTCACTGCAGTGGGTAGGTCATCAGGCTCAACGCCCCTCAGCTTATGTTAGCTTTGCTGCACACAAGGTCTTGCATTGCATGAATACAAGAGGTCATTTGTAATATGAAAATCTGAGTTCATAAAACTTGGATGACTCATTTGTAGTGTTGTGGAATTTTCTGTAAAAAAAGGTCTGCAACACTGTCAGCTGTGGTCAAGCTATTTTATTACTGCATGCATGCAGGAGAGTGAACACGCACATCAAAACATCACAGGTCTGAGTTACGAGCGCTCTGCCCTTGGGGTGTCTCAGCTCCTCTTTTATACCTTCACAAACAACTCTCTGTATCTTCCCAGTTACAACAGGTTTCTGTCCAATGGGCTGTTTCTGGGCAGAAAACAACTCCCACTATCTTTTCCCAGGAAGCTCTTGGCACTGGTCATCTTGGGAGTTTAGTCCTTCTACGCCCTAACAGTTAGCAGATAACATAGTGAAACGTCGTTAAGCAAAGCTAAGCAGTTTTCACAAGGTCATGCTGACACATACACATACTCCATCTAAGCATATGCATAAGCACTTAAATACTTTAAATGAGAATAATAGATATTTTCTATTAAAATAGTGAATAAAAATGACACCTGCCATGCACATGCATGCAGATGCAGAAAATTCTAATTATTGGATGATAACCTGCACTTGGTGTCCCTGCCCCCAAAAAGTAAAATGAAACCCATACCCGTGATTGCAAGGAAGTCATTAATAATTCAGAAATCATGCACTGCTATTTCTGGTGTGGTGATGCCAGCATTAGTCGAAACAAATAAGGAGTTAAATGTATTTGTAATTTAAACAGCTTGTTAGATTCATAAAGCTGTAAAATAATACAAGTGAATTGAGCCTTTGCTCATGTAATGACGGAAACTGGGAAACCTGAGAAATGTTGTTGAAAACTGCCATTATTTCTCACACACATTTAAAAAACACATTTAAAAAAAAAAAAAAAAATATATATATATATATATATATATATATATATATATATATATATGAAAATAGTTCTGTCAACTACACGTCAACAATAACTTTTTCATCTGAAAAGGTATTTTTTCCTGTTTGGTTTCAGTGGTTCATTCCAAATATGCTCTGTGGGCATTTTTCACAGAAAACCATCTGCGGCTGGCACATCTTCAAAAAAAAAAAAAGTGTTATCTGAGTGTACCAACTTCATCTGCGCACTGTGGTGCTAACTAAATAAATCTTAAATAACAGTAGGGATGAGAAGGACCTCCAATTTAATGTGCCTGTTTTACCCAAACCCACTTATAGATCAATTTCACCATGGGTTTCATTTTAATATTTAAATTCTGTAAATTATGTGTTACTTTTATAGCATATTAAGTTTCTTTGTTAAGTAACTAATGTACAAGGTTTAATTTGAATATGTTTACTGAGTGTACAGATTTTCTTTATATGTGTTGAACTTATTGCTGAGCTGTGTGAAACTGCTTCTGTACTTTCCCCACTTCCCTTTGTGTGGGCATATGACAAACATTTTGCACCATTCAAGTTCATATTCATAACTTCAATCACTTGTTTGTAGGCCAACAGGACTCTGTAAACAATCAGGCCAATAGATAATCTGTAATTTTGTTCTTTTTCTCTGTGTGAGGAAAAAAGTTTCCATCCAACTTTCCAATTGTACACTATCTGTGTGACGTGTTGACACTGCTTGGCTTCTGCAGCCAGTCAAATATGGCGAGTAGTCCTTTCCACCCCCCCATGTGTTTCTAGCGACCTACCCAGTCTCTGGGTGACCTACATAGCTGACTCTTGATTGGCACAGCCCCATTTCAGAGATTACTTTGCTTTGGGGAGTGTCCTGCCTTGCCATGGCCTTCAGCCTTCAGCAGCGTTGTGCAACTCTTTAAAAATCCAGGCAAGAAAAGAAGGCAAGGCCTCGATGACACAGAGCGATGACACTTAGCCCTGCCTGCGCTCATAAAACCTACTGGAAGACTGCCATGGAAGTCAAACCTCAAAGTCCTTTGAAAAGATTGGGAGGAAAAGTGAGACCAACATCAAAGGGACAAACAGGGTAATATATGTAATATAGCCCCCCAACCCTTATTAAGACCTCCACCCAATGAATTTAAATAAAACAAAACACTTTTGGGATGGACAACCGCTCATAGACATTGTTATTACAGCCTGTTGCTGCTGTGTCAAGTGGGCATAAAAGGGGTTAACCTGAAAAAGCAAGAAATGTGATAAAACAAACCAAAACAGTTTCCTGTGGCACAAACCTCAGTAAATCTAAACACTGGACGTGTTTACAACCTAACCGAAGGGGTAGCGGACATGCTTGGTGTCTTGGTGTTACATAACACTTAACTGCCTCTATGCTCACTCTAAACCTTTATGTAATGTTTTACGTGCCATCTCGGGTATTTCCTGTCTATTACGTTAACTTCCAGAGCCCGAAAGTGGTGTTTTTTCCTTCTTTATTTCACTTCTCTCGGGAAATACCCGAGCTCCAACAAAGGCAAGGAGAGGAGGGTCGGCAATTAACGTCACCAGTCTGGCAACAGGCAACTTGTCGACTGCCTCTTCGATGATTGGTTGTTTATTTCGTAGTCGCTTTATGATTGGTTAGATTTGCGTTGCAAGGGAGTACATACCGCTGCTGTAGAGTCCATTTTGTCGCAATTCTGAGTCGGGAGAGAGAGAAGTGAGATCTCTTCACCGGCCTTTAACACCAAATAAGCTTCGAGAGTGACGGATTTGTAGGAGATATAGTTTGCTGTGCTTCCTACATAGTCCGTAGAGGGAGTTTAGAAGCTAACTGTAAATTCTTTTCTGACGAAAGGCTTTAACAACCAAGCCTGAAGAAGTCGGTAAGAAACAGTTTTGTACCTCGTCGCCATATTAAACCGAGTTTCTTTGTTTTGGTTCTGTGCCAAAGTAGAGCGTCCTAGATCATAAAAAAAAAACGTTAGAATTTGAACCACTGGATTTGCTAATTAATTAAATGATCCTATATGAAGGGTATACAAACTATTTCGTTTTATTATTAATTTACTACACAAGAACAAGGGAAAAATTGGCCGCAGTTTAAGCCCAGCCTGAGCAAACAGGAGTGGGCTATGATGTCGCACTTTTCTTACATAACATTTTCGTGTGATAATCGCTATAGATTACAAGTTATATGCAAGGTTTTTATAAATGTAATGGCGAGGAAATGTCATTTTGTCGGTACTTCAATGTTATGTAATAGAATATTTGAAGAAAACGTCAGTTCCCAGTCACACGTCACAACACTGTGAGCGCTATTGTTATGTTGAGTCCTGTCTATTTAGCATATCTAATGGACGTTAAGTCCTGTCAAGTTAGCATATCTGATAAGCGTTTTTTGTTAATGCCCTGAAGGGTCGGCGACTTCTTGGAGTATCGTGCGCCGAGGTGAATTGATGTTCAGCTCGGCTTCACGAGAAAACAACGCTTATTGGCACATGAAAACCTCAGACCCTGCTGGACACAAATGTGCAGCGAGAGGTAGACAGAAGACTACTTCGAGGACCTGGGGCCCGATTGGAGGAGAAAGATTGAAGAGAGACGTCTACTCGGTTAACTTTCTGACAACAAAGAGGTGAGCTGGCGCTGTTTTCCTGGTGTCCGTGTGGGGGATGGGCGAGCCTCGCTGTCTGGTGTTTCTGCACGTAGTCTCTGTACTTGTTTTTATTGTGATGTGGTGCGCCTGTGCTCGCGGTTGGTAGTCAACAACTTGCGCTGTAATTGCATAGATTATTAGCGTGAATAGAAATGTATAACCAGAGTTTATTTTTAATAATACTATTCTCACAATTTAGGTGACACGTAGAGCAAAAGCAGTATGGGAGGTGGAGAGAGGTACAACATTCCAGTTACCCACCCTGAGCGCCCTTTGGCCAAGAAGAACCACCAGCTTGGCCGGGCAAAGCAGCGAAGCCGTGACCAGAACGGAGCAGCTGCATCCGTAGGGGGGGCAGGGGGCCTTCACCACCACGGCCACCGACGGAGCGAGAAAGGCGCTGCCTACCACAGGTCTCCAGAGACACGGCAGGCCGTGTCTGCAGAGAAGAATGCTTCTGTCCGTTTTTCCACCAACTATGATCAGAACTGGGAGGGTGCAGTGTCTCATCTCAACACACTCCTGGCAACCCAAGGCAGCCCAAGCTATGCAGGGCCTAAATTCAGTGAGCCACCTTCACCCAGTGTTTTGCCCAAACCCCCTAGTCACTGGGTGTCTTTCCCTATCGGCTCCTGTGACAACAGGGAAGTTATGACCTTCCAGCTCAAGAGCCTCCTGAAGGTGCAGGCCTGATGGGGGTGATACCAGTTCTTCATTTAAAGAAAAAAAATAAGCCAATGCATGGACCCACCCACCAGGAACGCCTCAGTTCTGTAGTATTTTTAGCTCTTTTCTTTTTCTCTCCTTTTTTTGGCTGACCTTCAAAGTTGGTGGATGCTTGACAGGAGCAATGTTTTGCAATTCCTGTTTACCATCCATTTTAAAAAAACTGATCATTTAAAATTTACAGAATTGCAGCCTTTAGCGGAGTTTCTGTGACTATGACAAACTGGATATTCTTTGTACTTATGTTTTGTTTTGTTATTTTTAATCTTGGCTGCCAAGGCAGATTGAGTGTGCTTTTTTCCCCAAACAAGGATGGTAACATTAGTCAGGTAAATTCCCATCACTTTTACGGTCCACTTCTTTGGACAGACATGGTGTTTCATTTATGTTTCTATGAAGAATGATCTTTGGAGTTATCTCCTTAAGCTTTAGGTGCTAAAGCAGGTTCATATTTGTAGCAATTTTATTTCTTTTAATCAAGGGCCCACTGTTGTTTATATATCACATTCATTGTTTGGCTAAAGAAGGCACTCAACTGCAGTTCTGCAGGGAAAAAAAGATATTTTACAGGAGATGAGCTGTAGTGTAACTACAGGTTAATGGTATAACCTCAAACGAAGGGTAGTAAGAGACCATGGCACACTGGCTTTGGACCACCAACTCACGTACCCTTTTTTACTGCGCTGTGCGCACATGCACTTGGAGTTGAGTGTGTCCAAGGTCTACAGCACTCTTATCATAGCATTATTTTGTATAAGTGCTTTCTGTTGTGGTTGTTGAAAGATGTATAATGTGCTGTGTATAACCAAAGCAATGTTTTGCTTTTCTTTTTTTGGACATTTGGGCAGAAGGCAGTGTTGCCATTTCCACCTGCCAACTCGAAGTGAATGGTTTGACGTCTCCTTGATCACCTGTTCTGATCAGTACCGTTACTGCTCCTCAGTCTCTGCCTCTTCAGGACAGTGCCTGCAGCTCCAACATGCGGAAGGGGGCCTTGCTTAAATGTGGGACTACTGAGTTTTGTTTTCTCAAAAAAACCCCACATTGCCTGGCCCTGTTGGCTGTATGCTTTTGTGCACAAGGCGAGACAGAGCTAAGGAATGTTTCTGAAGAGGCCCAAGCGCCTCAATGTGAGACAGGAGGCTGGTGTTTGTGTTTACAAATTAAGTCTCAATGGTTAACTACCCCATAATCAACAGACACTTGCTGCCTGTTGTCTCTTGCACTTCTGTCCCTTAACCTTCTGCACTGCAATCAGACTGTTTTCTTTTTTTCATAAGTTACAGGCCAGGATGCTGTTCAATTAACGGAGGCGTAATTGACTATCTTCTATGGATTCTCTTTCAGTTCTCTGTTGAGGCTCTTTGCTTTCCCTTTGCAGAATTGGAGCCATTCATGGCCAGCTTAAAGATGACAAAACAAAGTATGAAAGCTTGTGAGTTCAAGAGCCATGTAAATAATGAACTGTATAAAACATTTGTAGCATATGTACATTTGCAGGCCAAGTTTGTGGCCTGTTTGACAAAAGTATTTTTAGTAATAACACTGAATGTATGAGACATGCTAAGGTCATGTCTTGACTTCAATACTGAAGAATATTTTTGTTAAAAAAAAAAAAAGCTGCCTATAGCATCTATCAGTACCCCTATACTCTGATCTTTCCAGAGTTATTGCACATTTTTTATTGTGTATTGTGCAGTGTAGGTTGAAAGATGCTAAATGGGAAAAACAAGTAAAATAGAAAAAAAAACTCCCAATTGGACTCTAGGAGACTTGCATATGTATAGATTTGAGTTGTGAATGTGCTTACAATGGTGTGTAAGCATAGCACTTTTTTATTTTGTTTTATTTTTTACAAAAAAGAAAAACTGTGCCTAAGTTAAAACTCATACTGAAACTGACCATAATCATTGGTGGAAATTCCCAAGTTGACCAAATATTTTCCAGACATTTTCAGTTCTTGGCTGTTCTTCCGCCTGCTGACAATTGAAAATGTCTATTATTTTAATTACTGCCTTTTCTTGGTTCATGTAAACCTTTTTTTCTTGCCCAGACTAAATCATGCATGGCAGTCTCCATATTCAAAATTTTAATCAGTGAATTGGCTTTTTAATTTGTCCCTCGGATGAAATGTCACCAAGAACAATGAAATGTGCCCTGTTTACAATTGGTGTTAATTTGTTACAAAATGTAAAACAAGAAAGCACTCTTTGAATTGATGAAAAACTTGAACGAAAAAAAAAAAACCTCAAACAAAAAATTAAATCCCCTCCCCTACCCCCCTACTTTGTGTTTGAGTATTTTTGACTTGATATAGTAACACTTGTTTGACACTACCTTTACAACACAGCTTGTTCAACTAGAGCAGTGTAAGAATGTATTTATTGTCAAAAGATATCAGGTATAACAGTTTAAACAAGGGAGTTACTTAGGGACACGAAAAACAATTGATTCTTATCTTTAGTATATTATTACATAACAAAATGACTCTGGGTACCAGCTGTATCAGCATATCTTTCATTGTCACAGCAATTACAATAACTATAGTATACAAGTTGGCCTGCTGAAATTAAACCAGACCAGGGCATGTTGTGAATACTGGCAAAGCAGGCCTTCAGTTTAATTTAACACATGTACACAAAAAAAAGAAAAAAAAAAGCAGGAGCCAAATGTGCTTTTCTTACAAACATAACAAAATTGTTTATTTACCTTTGGCAAGAGATTCCTCCGTATTCAAATAAGAAATGAAAGCAGGAAGCACAAGACTCCTTTCACACATGCACACCTTTCTATAAATACAACCTTTTAACATGTCTACTTGCACCCTGGTCTCTTCATAAAGGTCACAACAGCAGTTCTTAACACAGTTGGACCTTGAAGCATTCAACTTTGAGTGCATGCAGTTACATTGATAGATAGTGACGCACAAAATCATTGCTCTGCATGAGTTCCATAGCTCACTACAGTAGTAGCTTATATCCAATCTTTTTTTTTTAAAATTTACAACTTTAAGGTATTCTTCTGTTACGAACTTTCCCAGTCCAGAAGGTAGCCTTCTCTCTGTGTGGGAGGGAATTGGTGCAGTTCTCAGCAGCAAGAGCAGGGAACCAAATGTTATACACGCTAGAGTCAATACTGATAATGCTTGTAGCTACAAAAGCAAAAAATCTTGTGCACACATACTGTGGTTCTCCTGTCACTGCTGCTTGTACGTCTGGGGGAAAAAAAAAACAAAAAAAAAAAACAAAAAACAAAAAAACCTGGGAGGAACGTAACAGAACATTATTAACCAGTTAATTAATCATTAACCAGATTAATGAAGCCAACAATGTGAAGTAATGCATGTCCAAAATGGCTAGAGGTGAACATTAAACAGAAACCTCTAGAGAAACATAAACAGGGCTTTGGAGAACAGTCTGTCAGTGGCCTCCAGACTTGCGTCCAGCCCAGGACCTGGAGCGAGAGCGTGACCGGGACATGGATCTAGAGTAGGAGCGTGATGGGGATCTCCTGACAGACTGTTTCTGGGATGGGTGGAAGTCTTCGGCAGGGCTGTGAGACCTGGACTGGCTCTTTTTACCTTTTGGTCTTGACCTGGACGCTGATGGGGAGCGGGAGGTGGAGTGTGAGGCCGTTTCATGGTGCGTTCTGTGGTGGTCACTGGGAGGAGCTTTGTGCCTATTGGGATTATCATTACAGTTACTATCATTACAGAGTACAGTGCCATGTTTATATGATTACTGAAATACAAGAGGACAGAAATGAGCCCACTTGTTATTTTCATGGCTTCTGCTTCTTCTGTGTCGGCTGTAGGATCGAGAGCTGAAGAGGGAACAAGAAAACAAAATTGCTGAGTTACTGTACAGTTTGAGTGAATTACTTTATATCCTTACAGCATGGCTTGCCTACATACAAGCAGTATATGGCTTCCTCTTTATTACATAAATTGTTTCCTGCAGAAACTGCCACGCTCGGACATCGTCCAAAGTTTCTGTGTACAAACCTGCAAACATCATGCCCTCTCACACGCTGCGCATGGCCCACACAATTACAGGAAACTACATTTATGGCACATGTCACAAGCAGATCATAACTAAAACATAGTCACAAATAAATATTTCACAAGAGGTGGTAGACTCACTCATGTCAGCACATAGAAATAAGTGCACAACAGCCACCAGGCACACAGCACATTCGTCTCAGAACACTGCAGAGTGTACAAGCTATCCTTTGAAGTTAAATGACAGAGGGGAGGAACCACAGCAGGAACTGGTCTTATTGTGATTGGTCACTTTCAAAGCAATGACACTCCAAACTTGCTAAATGACTGCTTTAGTTAACTGTGTTGCACCAAGTTGCAATCAGCCAACAGCATGAGAGCCATTTCAGACTGTGTTCACTTACATTTTGGTAAATGAAGTTCACAGAATTGTTTTGTTTTTGTTTGTTTGTTTGTTTTTGTTTTTTTTTTTTAAATGTAATGACAACTTTCAATTAATTTAATATTTAAATGTAAAAAACAAACAAACAAAAAACAGAATTCCAAGGAATGTATTGCATATCAGTTTGTAATTATGAGGAAATTAATACTAAATATAGGCTCTACTTTAAAGTTCCACCAGAGAGACGAGTGATACACCCACCATGTTTCCTCAATCCATCATTCACCCATCAGTTTTCTTTACCGCTTATTCCACTCAGGGTTGCAGGGGCAGGATATGAAGCCTATCTCAGGGTTGAGAGGTGGGCTATAACCTGAATAGGTCCCCAGCTCATCATGAGAATAGCAAGTTGCTAATTTGCATAATCCAAAATTGCAAGATAGTCAACCGAGCAATTCTTTGAAGGATGTTGAAAAGCTGGTTAAGCTCTCGTTTCAATACCCTTGACATATTAAACAGTTATAAACGTAAAAGACAGTGAAAGACAGAAACCCAAACTCAAGTCAGTCACAAGCTAGTGCACTCCTAGACCAGAGTCTAGATAAATGGGAGGGTTACGTGTAGAAGGGCATGCAGTGTAAAAACTGTGCCAAATCAAATAATTTTAATGTGGATCTATCTGCTATAGTTAAAAGTACATTTGTGAAAAAGCCACATTAACCGCTTGTTACGTTATCATTAAAGTAGTGGCCAGTCGCAATAGCTAATAATCAAACAAAAACGTTAAAGTGAGGGATAAGAAGAAAATGAGAAAAAGTCCTGCCTGTATAACAATTAGTTATGTCTAAAAAGTGTTATGTTCGCAAAATCCCAGATTGAAGCTGAGAAAACAAACAAACGAAAACAACAAACAGTCACATATATACGTAAAATTCTGCCAGCCCCTGCAGTACCCCACCCCCACCCTTTGTATTATATACGTGAATACATACATGTAAACACAAAAGATTTCTTACAGCAGGCAAGTTCTGACAGGGTTGTAGCTCCTGGATTAGGTAGATTTGATGTGTGATCATGTGTATGTTTTAATGCATGTTTTTGTCTCAGGTTTTGTCACAAAACAATTTCAAAGCCAAGTCACAGCTGGCTAAACTAAATGAGACATTTTTCAAAACATTTTTGTAAGTAGAAAAGTTAAAGTTTGTCATTTTGTCCACAATTGCCTACAGTCTCTCTTTAAACCACTATTTTCTCTGCTGCAGTGTGCAGCTCGTTAGATCCTCAGCTCTGGTCTTCAGATCTAGTTCAACAAACCTCTGGATTCTCTGCTCGGTTCAGCTATTGTTCCCCTGACACTGCACAGCCAGTAACCTGTGTCGTTCTCCATTTGTCCATAATAAGTTGTGACTCACTGTCCACAGGCTGCTACATTACTGATGACAGGTGGCTAATGTTGCTATCATTTAGTTGCTAATAGTTAAACGGCAAATGTTAGCATGTTAACATTTATGATAACTCCAAATTCCTGAAGTGTTGTTCAATGCTCTCCGGTGGCAAAGAGGGCAGCTATTGGCCCTTCTATAGCTTGACCAGCCTGTGAAAAAAAACTTTTATTTTTATATTATTAAATATTGATACAATTAATATAACACTGTATATTTTATGTTGTGGATTTGGATTGCATAACGTTACTAAAGCTTTGATATAAATATGGGTTACTAAACCCTATGTCCCCATTTCGTTGAGTCACCCCTGTTACAGGTATTGCTCTGATATAAAGTAGGACAGCTGCTTGCAGCTTTTAGCTAGCTGCCTAATCTAAACATCTTATCAGACTAAGCTAACAGCCCATCTCCATATTTTAACTTCAGTAGCTTTACTGTAGATTTTCCTTGTGGAAAAAACAAAAATGAGGATGACTACAGAGTTTGCTTCTCTTCACGTTGAAGGCTTTTAAACAGGTGGTTTGATGGAGAACTCCCACCAGCTTTTTCCAAATAAAGGTTTTAATAATGCTTGCAGGAATAAGTGCTGCTGTTTTGCACACTAGAAAATGTTTGCTTTAACCCCAGCTGAGCTCAGCATCTCAGTAACTGCTCTGCCTCTGCACTGTCTACCCACACAGAGCAGAGGCAGAGTGCCAACTACCCACACGGCATCTCCCTGATAAACTATGACAGCATCTTCCCTGCTGCTGTTGTGTTATCCGTTTTTTTGTTGAAAAATTGGGGGCTGCTTGGGCTCAATGTTGTAATATTTTTTTAATTTGCACATGTGCGCCAGATATATTTCTATTGCATATTTATTTTTAATACAAAACGTGTGTGAAACGCTTGCACTTACATAATGACATCTGAGTGCTACAGAGTTTAAACAAAGCAGTGAAGCAAAAAATTTGCATTGAGAATTTTATTTATATTCATGTTACTCGAATTGTTGCAGCCCCAGTATGTACACACACGTCCCCCCCCCACTCTATTGAGTCATAAATTGCCCCTCCATCTTTCCCCTTTCTTTTTTCCTCCTCCTTTGCAAGTGCCTGCTTTCAGAGCTGCAAACATCCATAGAGCACTCCTTCACACTCACTACATTTATATAATTATGTTTTTGGTGAACTTTAATGTCTTATATTTCTTAAAAGGCGTAAAAGTTGCCAAGAACTCACTCTCTAGGGCTCTCAGACCTCCGAGGGCGACGGTCAAAAGAAGGGCTCCGGGACCTGCGGCGATCATAACTGCGACTCCGTGATCGTCTTCTGCGGGTATCCCGATCATCCTCATAGCGAGAGAAACTGCGAGGGGAGTGGCGCTCCTTGGCCTTCATCTGATTAGGGGCTTTATTGACAAATCCACATCAAAAGGTTATGTAACAATACAACACATTTCCCAAAAGGAGATGGTGCAGTTAAGCTCAAGTAGGAATGCCAATGGGTCATACTCTTGCGGTCTCCCTGTGCAAACTGGATCTCAATCTGGCGCCCGCAAACCCATTTACGATCCAGGTTGTGAAGAGCATCTTCTGCATCCCGGACATCTTCAAACATGCTGGATTGTTAAGGACTTTTAATTTGGAAAGGTGGAGCTGAAAGCTGCACGCATGCAATAATAAAAAAAAACAAAAAAAACAGCAAGCAGCTGCAACACAAGTAAAATAAAAAGCAAACACACAAAAAAAAACACCACACAGCTACTGGATCAGTGAGGCCAAAAATGTATAAGAGTAATTCATCATCTCAGCATATTTCTTTCATTTATAATTGACCGTCTTCCGTAATACCAACTCAAATTATGTAACATTAAAAATAGGCCCATTTGTGACTTCAAATTGTGAAGACAAGACAAATACTAATGGTGATCAGATTGGGTAGGATACAAAAAGTCTGGCTTGTTACCTTTAACATGCTTGACCTTCAGCTTGATCTTTATAGCCTTGGCAGAAGAACTTGAGGTTTCCTGCTTGTCTTTGCCCAATAAACACTTTTCTTTTCCTCCCTTTGGTAGACAAATGGAAGCCTGGAAGCTCTTTTTTGTCCTCTTTGTATCTTCATGCTTTTGCTCTGTCTTTATTTTCCAAATTCCACTACTGCTTGTCGCCTGGATGTCTTTGGCTTGAATCTACTCTACAACCGCCTTTCAACTTTCTTTGGTGTGGGGTCTCCATACCTGTATCTTTACCATTCTGAGGCAACAACAGAAGAAATATTGGTTAGGAGTATATTTAATGCTAGAAGCATTAAAAAAACAAACAAAAAAATCAATTACATTACAAAAACTCCTCTTAAAAGGGAAATATTAAATCAGGTGTTACTCAATTCACTGCACCCAACAGATCAGAGTTGATGCTTTACAATCCATTAGTGAAAAAGTACAAACATAAACTGAAAGAATAAAGGATATTGAATGTAAGCAAATCCTCTTGGTCGTCGTGTATAGAAGTCAAGTGGAATGTAGACATCTACAATAGGCCCATAACGACCAAACTCACGCCGTAAATCCTCTGGCCTAAAGTGTCATGAAATAAGCACATTTATTCTGCTGGCTACCATATGAATTTGGCTCGAGTCCAGTGTGCAGCACATACACAAGAGTTGGCGCCAGCAAAGCATCGGACATTGCTTAACAGCAAATAAACCGAATTACTTTCTTACTCATAAGGAAGTTTCCTCATCAGGACATTTAAGGTGAATTTGTGCAATTTAACCAGAAACTGTCTTTTTCACATATTCATTGCGGCCATAAAACCCATATATGGCACTTTTCACAGAAGTGATTTTTTTATTTTGTGAAATCAACCACACTTAAAAATCTACTTATTATCTTTAATAATAAGTACTTTAAGTCATACTATTCACATTTAGGCCTCTAGATTATCAAACAGAACTCATTACGCTAATTTCCAAATACATTTTTTATTTTAATCTTGGCAGCAGAAACAATGTAGCACAAAGGCAGTTACACCTTAGGGATACCAATGTCCCCAGTTAGGAAGCATAACCCATTGTGAATCCATTTGACCTGATTTGGTGCCAATGTTGTAGCTGGCATCATGACATTCGTCATGGCATCTCCAGGCTCGCTCACACCTGGCACATGTACTCACTGTGGACTTGCATCCGTGAAGACAACGGGCTAGTTCTAAGTGTTGTCTGGTAATGCCAAACACAGTGTATGGCATGTGAGCACATGTCTTACTAAAGGATGCCCTACATAGTCTTTGGTCAGAAACATACACATGAGCAAGGCTCTGTTCATCTTCACACAAAGGAGCAGATACTGGTCCTTTTGCTGGGTCAATTCCCTTCTATGGCCCCGTGAAACTCCCCTGAAGGAATGGGCTGTCTTCTGGGATCGCCTCAACAGTCTTGTGGAGTCAGTCAGCACTCCTGACTGTTATTCAGTCAGAATAATACCAATTCTATTTGAGGGACTCTTTGGAAAGGATACGTATTGGCTAAAATTTCAAAACACTCAAAAGACATTCTGTTTAAAATAAAATTTAAAATGCCTTTACTCTCATAGCACAGTCAAGCAAGTGCCTGAACTTTTTGTTTAAGCTTAAACAGCCATGCCCTGAGGATAAAGGCCTTTTGAACTTAATTTGAAAACAGAGCACCTTGAAGTGCATTGAGATCCCTTCCACTGTCTTAAGCCTGTGCTGGGAGACAAATCAAACCTCGTGACAGGGCTTAAAGATGTGCAATCCTGTAAGAGGTGGACTATCTCTGTAACTCGAATGGACCACAGTCTTATGATGTCAGCAATGACATGGGCACCAGCAAAAAGTAAAACAAGAAAATAAGTGAGAGGGGATATAGAGAGAGAGAGCAACGGTCTGTGGCCACCACCTTCAAAACCCATTCTGTCGTATTGTTGCCTCTCCAATCCACCTGTTATCACTTTCACGTGCACCAAAGCAGATAAAATGAATTCACTATTTATATGCCCGAAGTTTTAATTGGCTGTAATGTTCAAGTGTTGCCTTAATATTTTTAATTATTTTTTTAATGATAGGAAGGACATAAAATTAAATTCCATAATTAAAAAGTGCATAGTGCAAAAGTGCGTAAACTACAGATATTGTAGTTTACTTGCAGGAACTGCTGCTGTCCAGCCTTTAGTTCAGTTTCAAAGACGTATTTCAGTCGTTTATTTTTTTTGTCCCCTCAGACAGGTCAGGGTGTAGCGTTAACTTCAGTAACAACACGAATGTTTCAGCTTCTTATTTCTAAGTATTACCAAATATTACACGGTTGTGTTGTCCGTAGCCAGCTTCTCTGTCCGGAGTCGCTCTCTGACCGTTAACGTCAGTTTCCTAATTTTGATGATGACATCACGTTGACATGTTTGCTAACTAACTAGCGTCACATTTAGCCTGACCATGCCTGCTTGCACGCCGGCGGGGTTGAAAGTAACAACGTACCTGGACTCGTCGGCGATGTTTCGGACAAAAAGAGATGTATTCGGAGGCCTCAGGTATCTCGCCATTTTTCAGCGGCCCGTTGCTACTGTAGAGAGGCCGTGAATTCGTGTATTGCAGCTATCTGTACCGCAGCTGAGACAGGCTACGTGGTCAGTCAGAGCGCTCTCTCGGCACTGCGCATGCCTAGAAGTAAAACACGACGGTCTCTCTTGCTCTCTCTTTCTCAGACCTCAGACAGGGATATCAAACTGACAGTTTACATTGTGGACCACATATAGGCTACTTTGAGCATAATTGGATCAGTGAAACTCCCTCTTCCTGTGAATGTAAAGAGGTTTAATTGCATTACAATTAAGTAGCAAACGAAATAAGTTTGTCAGCACGACTGGAAGACTTAAATGTGCAAAATTAAAGAAAAATATTTAGTTCATTACTGAGACTGTCATGTAGTTATAAAGTTTTTGTTAATTCAATGTCTTTTGAATCCACAGAAATTCCTATGGTATATAACTGCCATTTAATTGTTGATCTATTATTTCATTACGTTATTATTGTGAATGGCCAAAGGGAGGGTCCTCATCAGCAGGAAATGTAATACAGTTAAAAGTCTAAAATCTGACCTTATGTGTGACAAATCTGTTTCATACTGTCTGTGATTATAAGAGAAACATATGGCAATCACAGAGTCCTGAAATTAAATGTAATTCCCTAAAAGTTAATGTTTTAAAATATTTGCCAAAATTTCCCTAAAATAACCTTATAAGCTTAAAGCTTCCTTAAGTTTTCACCTTAACCTTTCCTGATTTATAATTACTTTTTTATTTCATCAAACAGAAGCCAAATCCCCACACTGACCATAGAAACTGATTTATGCCTGCTCAAGCCCCCAGAACTATCCAAACCAGTATCACGGCATAGCGTGCATTAGACCCGCTAGTCCACTAGAGGATGGTGTGGACGTCAAGCCACAAGCACATTTCTCAATATAGCCGACATGGCAAACACAACTTTTATCAAATGCTTCTTTGCATGGATATCTTTTGTTTACCTAGTTAATATTTTATAAAACACGTTAGACACAGAAAAAAGGCCTCACAAAGCAATGACCTTATTAAGACCATTGCAAATATAAGGGGACAGAAATATGACACACGCTGCTCTTTTTAATCAACACTTTTATTTAAATAGACACTGCTTTCTTCGCTGCCAAGTTTATATCCGTTTGCTCTTTCTGATGAGAGTTGTCGACCCAATGGTCAAAGTCTGAAATTGGATAAAGAAAAGAAAACACTTTTAAATTACAGACAATATTAAGATTATAATCCAGCAAATAGTTTGTTTGGTTTTTGATGCTGCTACTGTCTGAATTCTGGTAAGGTGGACTTTACCTCAACTATCTCTCCTCCTTTGAGCTCTTGGACGTGGCGGAGCCTGTCAGTTTTGCAGACCAGTTTGCCGCCCTCAATATTGACAATGCACTGCAGAGAAGTGGAAGAGACAATACACATAAAGAAACCCTCAAAACAGACAAGAAAATGAATTTAAACCCTTCACATCTTCAGGCCCACTAACATGTCATTTTATTTTACTTTACTTTTCCAGTAGGAAGAGGAGTATTCTTAGACACAGATGGCCGAACTTTAGTCAAACAGAAGCAGCAGATGCAGCAATAAGTGACCAATTTAACAGTGGTACTGTTGCCATAACACAAAATGGGGCAGTTTACTAAATATGAGTATGATTCACGAATAAAGAGAATGCAGCATTTTTTTAGTCTCTCAAAAGTTGCATCATCCTGAAGTAAATTAGCATTCAAGATAATATTTCATATAAAAAAAGAAGTTAAATAAAAATGAGTAACCTTGATCTTCTTGCCGTCCATGGTGGTGATATCAGCCTCCTTGCCGATGGTAAACGAGTTGGTCACGGACTTTCCGGGAGTCTTGGAGGTGATGACAAAGTCATTGCCACTCTGCTTGATCTCAGTGATTGGCTTGACGTCCTTGGCCACTTTGATGACATCTTCTGCGAGCTCTGTTAAGCAGAACACATGTATATTGTTAATTTATGCACAATAACCTACAACTTCAGCTACTGAAAATAATCGATTTTTTTCTTTACCGCCCAGCTTTTTTCTCACCCATGGCCCTGAGGAACTCCTCATAGTTCTCCTGAGCATAGACCTGCCACGTTCCACTGAAGTCCATGTTGTTTAGGTCTGGCTTCTCCTTCACTGAGGTGGCGGGAGGCTGAGGCAGCTGTGTGAAGCTCAACACAATGTGGAGATTGCTAGCGTATGCCCCACCTTCTTATACTTGATGGTATAGGGCTCCCAGTGCTATGTCTAATGAGTAACAATGTCCTCTGAAGTAATCACATGTTTGAATAACCTGGAGTTCATTTATACCTATGTGGCGACACAGCGTTCACCAAAGGTCAATTCATATTGGTAAATTTAGTAAATTCAGTAAATTTAGCGTTTAAGAGCTTCACTGGTGTGAAAGATGTGCAGATCACACATGGACTTAGCAGTAAAATGCATGCCAGCCTATTTCACAGCTTGACTATTTTGATCCTCATTAGTATTATAAAGGAACAGCTATTCTTCTTTGAGGCTCCACTTGCAATTTATGACAAAGGATCTGAATCAGCAAAAGAGCACACAAACAAAGAATCGAACCTTTTATCAGAAGGATATCAAATCGTAGAGGAGTTTAAGGATGAAAAGAAGAAAATGCTAAATGAAAGCATTTCATAAACATGACTAATATGCAGACCTTAACTGAACCTCATTCACGTCTCCAGCCTGCTAATGTAAATCTACCACTCTGAGGTAAAGTAGAAAGGTTAATGACACTGCGGACTGTTTGCTTCCAGAGTGGAAAAGAAATCATTCATTGCAAAATCTATTTTAGAAGTAATCCACTAGAGAAAAATTGCTGTAAATCCCTTTATTCACTACACACACACACACACACACAAAATACAAATCTGCTTCAACGGAAACTAAGATCAGAGTTTAGGGTTTTTCAAAAGCACTTAAAGCGAGACTTGTTGAAACTGTCAGCATGACCAAAAGCAGATAAATGACAAAATGCAGTCCAAATTCAGTGCTAGTGGAGCAAGTAAAAGCCAGCAAACTAGCTCCGTAATGTCAATTACATATCATATCTATATGTATCTAATTGCTTACAGAAAATGCTACCATTGTTTACTGCAGAACACTGGCTACTATAGTGGTATTTTATAAGATAATCAGCCAAAAAGAGTTTCATTAAGCAAAATACTAGACACATCAAATAAAGTAGAAGCAAATCCTGGTGTAGAGGATACTGTGGTTTGTTTGCAGGAAATTCTCAAAAGTAACATGTGCGCAGATCTTGGTAAACCCTCACTCCCTGCAGAAATATCGATTTTTGACTCAGTTTGGAGTCCTAACTCAACTCCACTGCATTAGCTGGAGGTTTCTCCCCATGCTTGTAAACACTCACGGTCACGTCAACCGTTTCAGAGCCGTACTTGTTGCGTACAAAGATGCTGTACTTTCCAGAATCTTCCATGTTGACATTGTTTATAGTGATGCTGCTGCACTTGGGCGCCTTAGTGATTGTAAAGTGATCCTGGCTGAATATCTCCCTATCGTTACGAAGCCAGAAAATCTCTGGGGCTGGTTCGCCATCAATGTAGCACGTCAGACACAGAGACTGAAGAGAAGGAGCAAACAAGATATGAAATGGCAGGTCACAGAGAGAAGCACATATGCAAGATTTAAACAGTTATTGTACCTTGCCCTCCATAATGGCTACCACATCAGGAAGGCCTTTTGTCACTTTAGCCCGATCTGAAACAAAAAGGCAAAAATAACTCTCTGCTGGCATATGATATAGAATCTTTTAATCTTTGCCACGGAAAGAAATGTCCTGGGA
This sequence comes from Aulonocara stuartgranti, assembly GCF_965226115.1. NCBI lineage: Eukaryota > Metazoa > Chordata > Actinopteri > Cichliformes > Cichlidae > Aulonocara > Aulonocara stuartgranti. The sequence goes on from NC_138947.1 coordinate 19,027,836, forward strand.
TTAACACATAACCTATCACTCACTTTTCTCTGCAATGGCCAGCTGCCTGAGGGATGAAAACAAAGGGTTAGATCAAAATGAACTGCACAGTGTCAGGAAACGATAATCTGTTTTCAAGTAAAACCTCTGTCTTTTGGAAAACTGTTCTGTCAGTGTCAGTAAAAGCCTAGATATCTCATCCAGTGCATTGGGTGTAGCACTTACTTTAACCTCTGGTGCTCCAACAGAGCGTCATCAAAAGCTGTTGGATGTTTGAAAAATAATCACAATAAAAAATCTGGGGAAAAAACGATCTCACAATCTAAAACCTTTAAACTAAAATGACATTTGCACTCACCTTTTCCCGACAGGTCAAGAAACCGTTTGTGTGTCTCTTTGCCATCAAACATCTCCAATGTGTATTTTCCTTTATCGCTCTCTGTTGGGTTGAAGATTTCAATCCAAACCTTCTGCATGCTGCTGCCAGGCTTTGTTCTGGCTTCCTCGTCAATCCTCTTCTCTCTAAGCATGGAGAAGAGCATGTACACAGTTATGTACTGCCGTATATTAAAGTTACTATATAATACAGTTATGTTAGATCAGTGTGGCAGCCAGTGAGAAATGATTTCCTTTACATCACAGCTAAAGCATTTTTAGCACTGATTAGTGCAAAGAGACTAATGAAAAAATGGAATGGCGTTAAGGAGCCTTTAAAATATTATCATTTGCTGTTATCATTGAATGATCCAGCAGGGGGTGCTAGCAGTTTAAGAATTTGAAGGCTGTTTCCAGGCTATGTTCTTTGTAAAGCATATGAGGAGGATGAATAGGATATTTTAGTGTGCAGATTTGCATGTACACATCAAAGACATCAAGGCTCTTTTATTTTTAGGTCTTTAACATGTAGCTGTTGAACTTTATTAGACGTTTTACAGCCTGTTCATGTAAGGGAAGCAGCCTCAGACTTTCCCATAAAAACAAGCGTTGAGGTAAATTATCACGCAGTGGTAGATGAAGTACTCGGACAGCGGTACTAATATCACAGTTCTCCATTACAACGTACAACTATTACAATCCATTACATTGAAAATGTATTTATGGCATAAACAGAGGTTAATAGAGCAACTTGTTTCCTTTTACTGCTTTGCTATTGATGTGCAGGATAGATATATATAGAGATGTATAGAGAAAGTATCAAATTCTGGGATTTAGGAAGAAGATTCATCTTATTTTAGATTAAAATTACTTCATTATACATATACATATATATATATATATATATATATATATATATATATATATATATATATACATATATATATTTTTTAAATTAAATTATATACACACACACACACATATATATATATTAGAGATGGCACGATACCACTTTTTTATGTCCGATACCGATATCATAAATTTGGATATCTGCCGATACCGATATGAATCCGATATAGTGTTTTTTAATCAACAAAACAGTTTTTTAAAATATCTTGCTGCATTTTGCAAGTCTGCAAGTTCATACTCAAGTTTAAAACAACAACTACACTAAAGCTATTCTGTTATACCTGTATACAAAAAAAATATTTCATAGTTCAGCAATACTGATCAATCTAATAAACTTAGACCTACACCATCCTCCCTATTCTGGTATTTTAAAGAGTACTTAGCGTAAATATTAAGCAACCTAACTAATAGGGTTCCAACTCCCAGCAACAACAAAAATAAATAAATAAAAAATAGGGAACCACCCCTCACGCGCCACCTCATGATGCTTAATCGACGTAATCAACCTTAATTTGATGCAGTGTAAAAAAAAAAATGCACAGAAATCAATTATTTTTCAAGAAATATTAAATAGATTCAACATCTTTCTTCAACAAAATTGCAGACTGCACAGATGGTACCTTCCCAAAGTAAAAAGTACTATAGCTTACTAGGGTATATATATTAGACTTAATAGTTACTATATACAGTAATTGACTTCTATTCATTTTACATCAAATTAAAACTTTGGGTGTCAGATAATTATTTATTAAAAGCTAGACATTTTAAATGAGAATAAGAAAGAAAAGTATGTCTTTGTGCCCCCTTTTCCCAGTTAATGCCCTATCGGCCCCCCTGGCTAAACTTTGCTAGATCCGCCCCTGCACAGTTACCAGCGTCAGCTACATAGAAAAAGATCCTGGAGTAGAAAGTAATATTAAATACATTCTAACAACAGCTTATCAAGCTTAAACGTGCTGCTGTTGTTCAGCCGCTGGTTTCCTCTTTCTGGTGCAAAGTGGGCCAAAAACAAACAAGAGACACGGACTTGCCACAGAAAAGCCGATCAGCTGATCATTAGCAGTTTCACGATTGAAGTAGCAGCCTGAGAGCGAGAGGCAGTCGCTCGTTAAGCTTAACGTGGGAATGCTTTACAAACATTCAGAGATGGACTTACACACTTGCTTTACTTCTCTCGGGGATAACTTTGTCGGAGATGAAATGCCAGGTTGCTAGCGAAGCTCCACATGCTATCCAGACCACATGCCACAGCTGCTCTATCACGTGATGCATACTGCTCCGACGTGCTAACGTTCTGAGGCGAGTTACGGCATGTTGCAAGTTTTGTGAGGTGCTTTCTGATATTTAATGGATCGGATTACATTTTTTATTTTTCTCCATATCCGATCCAGTAATTTAGGTCAGTATCGGACCGATACCGATACGTAATATCGGATTGGTCCATCTCTAATATATATATATATATATATATATATATATTTTAATATATATATATATATAATTTAATTTAATTTAAAATAGACATATAACTATTTAAAATAGTTATATGTCTGAAGCAGGTATTGGATGTTAGATCAGAGAAGTGTTCTCTTTGTGAACTCACTTGAAGTACCAGCTGGTCTTCAGGAAGCTTATGTAGTATTTAAGTGAGCAGTAGAGCTTGAAGCCTTCACCGGTGCTCTGAATCTTCAGTGAGCTGGCTGATATCGCTATATGGGGGTGGGACTCTCGATTAATATAATAGCACATTTTGGATATATTTTAGCAATTCAAAACAAAGTGTTTGTTATCTGGGGTGCTCGGCACAGTAATATTCTGGGCACGGAACAGCTAATCAACATGGCTTTCAGGTGTATTATCCCCATCCCGACACAGCTCACCTGATGTAGAAAACAAGCCATTGGCACATTTCACCAAGATTGTTCTTCTGAATACGTGTCACTTACCGCACTGTTTACTCAGGTGCTGGAGAAGCTTGTCATACTCTGCAAATTAAAAAAAACAATCATCCATATTCAAATAGATTTTTATATTTTATTTTAAATGACTAATTTCCATGATAAATCAAATAACACAAAAAGCAGTAATATTTGTTTGGCTAGAAAATCAAGTATCACCTTCATCCAGCAAGTCCAAGGTGCTCACATCTTCTCCTCTCCCGTCTGACACCACAGCTCTGTACGAGCCTGCCTCTTTCTTTGTAACCTGAGGGGGGGAAAAATCATCTACTGTGTAAAAGTTAAACATATTCAGAACATTCACCATTTAGTATGTGATATCTGTGAGAACCAAATATTTGATTAAGAGGCATTTCCAGGGCAAGGCTCACTTCAAGGTGAATCTTGATTCATCTCAAGGTTAAGACTCATGTAGACTTAATCCTATAAATGTCAGCTGTCACTCTGTTTATCTCCTTTCGCTCTCTACATCAGCTACAGTGTGATGATTCATACTTGCCTTATCTGAAAATAGAACAGGACACAATCATTATGCATACCTGTGGGATAGTAAGCACGCTGACCCCTGTTGATGGATCATACGCAACCTGAGTCACCTCCAAACCATCCTTAAACCACTTGAGAGATGTTTCCTTTTTTGCATTTGTCACCTGCGTCAAGAGAGATAAACAACACCTGTAAAAACAGCACAAAGTGTTCTCAAAAGCTGGTGCAAAAATTGTGGGTCCTTTCATCTTGTTTGGGTTATGTTAGTATTTTAGCTTTGGGTTACAAGGAGGCTCATATGTTATTATACTGTCACATTTCTTTTCAGTCACTCTAGACTGCCAAAATCCATTCAAGTTAGAGTTATAGGAAGATAATTATGTGCCTAAATAATTTCAGTTTTAATGTAAGAAATTGGATAAACTTTCAGGGACTGCAGAGGTTGAAATGTTCCTTCACTCTTTCTTCACAAGAGAATACAAAAGATGGTGACGATAAGAAGTTTCACATTTGCATTTGGAAGCTGTGGCTATGAAGTCTGTAACATTTGGCCAAAATAGCTCTCAAGTAAAACAGGCTGTCCAAAAATGCAAAAATAAAACAAGTCTGCTACAGAGAAACAAGAACAACCAATGTGGCCAGACAAACAGTTCAGTTAGTTCTGATAAAAAAAAACCAAACAAAGAATGATCACCGGTGAATTCAGCCACATTAAAAGGCAGAGAGGTGGTTCATCACTGAATCCTTTAAATGATTAAAAATGACCTCATCCAAACAAACATTTATCCAAATGAAGAACACGATCCAGGAGGTAGGCACACAATTTATCAAAGGCTACATCTGCACTAGAGCAAATACAGTGCTTAACAAATGTAGTAGAGTACTTATCGCAAAAACAAGAAAACACAAGTATTCAAAAAATTTGTCAAAAACTCATTTGAAACTAAAAATCGTTGTTTTTTTTATTTGGCAAATAAACCATTTATATGTTTAATTTTATGTTCATACCCACATTTGAAATTAGAAAGTAAAACATTCAACCACTAAAATGATTTTTTTCATTCAGAAATGCAAGTAAATAACTGTAATTTGGCATTTTAATAAAAAAAAACAATTTTTAAGCTTTTTTTCTAAAACCAGTAATTCTGAAAATTCATGAATAACAACAAGAATTATATTATAGCATTAAAAATATCATTTTAGTTTGAGAGCTTCCACAGACTGGTAGATGGAGATCTACAGGAAAATGCTTTGGTGCAGCTGTGGCATAAAACTTATATTGGGTGATGATCTAATACATTTGCAATTTATGGACAAAAGTATTGAGCCACATCTTTGAACCACATGAAAATATAATATAGGGACCTAGCCATATATTTTGCCTTTGTGGAAGAAAAGACCTCACTTTTCTTCCATATAACACAATCAGCTGTAAGTGGTATTATTGTAACATGGAAGCTTAAAGGAACCAAAGAAACTAACTATTAAAGCACGTGGTGTCCTACTGACCCAACAACTGAGTTTCAAACCTCTTCTGGCATCAACATCAGCATAAAACTCTGTATTAGGAGCTTCATTGCATGTGTTTCCATGGCCTAGCAACTCCTGTGTATCCCAGTACTTTTGTCCACATTGTGCTTATTAATCACTACGAGGTGAAAACCATTCATCAGCTAACTGATGAAACAGGCCTCTTTGGACAGATTAAAGTGGAATGACAGAAAGAAAAAGACGAGAAGGCTTGGAACAGCTCAGACTTAAAATTGTTGATGTGACAAACATTAGTCAATAAGTGATAACAGAGTTAGCATAATACTACTAAAATGGTTATAGTAGCACTATTTTCTGGTGGTTAGTATAAATGAGATATGTCAGTATTCGGACATATAATATGTAAAAATATAAAAGTACCTTGCACTTCAAAATTAATTCACAATCCTCATTTACACTCCAGGACAAGAATTCCTGGAAATAAGGACCTTGGAAAACAAAATAAATGATTATCCATCCATACTGATCATTTAATTTATTCAAAACACATCATTCATAACAGTATGTTCAGTACACGCACAGTGGTAGGTGTCTGAAATATGAATTATGGTATGATTTAATCAGGAAACATACTGCAGGAAAGATTTCCCCAGCTGGTTTTTCTTTTATAGCTTAGTATTCTGCTTGTAATAGACAGAACGAGTTCTGTGGACTTTGGGTCTCACGTGGACTTTGAATAGTGGATTTGATTTGAGATATTCTGTTTACACAAACAGACACTGGGACATTGGCCTCTACACACAAAAGAGTTTTAGAGCAGAACCTCTCGTATCAGGTCTCAGAGCTCAGGTGATGAAAACAGAGAATTCAGCGGCACAGGAAGCTTCATGTCTCTCTCTATGCAACTCTCTAATTTTAATATGTTTCATCAATACAGCGATTATGAACGCCTGTTGCAACTATTAGCTTTCACCTTGGAATGAGATAAAAAAAAGTCTTTTAAAGCAACAAGGCATCACTGAATGAATAAGATCAGTTCACAAAGACATTTCTCAGCATTAGGGCAAACAATCATCATAGAATATCTGCGCCACTGGCTGTCGTGATGGTCCTTGACTGTCGGCTCTGATTGCATTAGTTGTTTTTGATGTGTGGAAGATTTCTTACCAGTCTTCCTCTTGTTGTCATGTCGGATTGCATCAGCCAAGGCCAGCGTCTCACGAAACTCTGACAGAGACACAGACAGCGTCAGACTGAGTGCAAGAATGAACCCAAACAAGATCGAAATGACATTTAATCAGATGAGAAGTGATTTCAACCTGTTGAAGTTGTATTTATACTATAAGGCAGCGGTCCCCAACCCCCGGGCCTCGGACCGGTACCGGTCCGTGAGTCGTTTGGTACCGGGCCGCGAGAGTTGAGGCTCAGGTGTGAAATGTATGGTTTTCAGGGTTTTTATCGGTTTTCAGCGTTAGTTTGTCATTGTTTTTATCGTTAACTTGGATTTCCTGGGTCTTTTCACGTGTGTTAGGAATAAATCTTCTTTTTTTCGGTACCGGTACTAGTTTTATTTTGTTGTATTTATCCGCGACACCTTAAAGGCCGGTCCGTGGCGCAAAAAAGATTGGGGACCTCTGCTGTAAGGAATATAATATCTGTGTTTATATATCCTTTATCAATATAGACACACATGGCACACATCAGCAAATAAAATCCAATTTTTACATCTAAGCACTATTAAATAAATCACCTAAAGCTGCACGAAACAATATCAGCAGACATTTTTTTGAATGCTCTTTTGCATCACCACCTTTTCAGATCATAGCACGTCAATTTCTCTCCACAACCAACATGTTCAACAAGTTTTCCATTTTCTTCCACTTCTCGATGACCTGCGCATGAGGGTAAAACTCACTGAGTGGGGGTGTGGTGTAAAAGTGAAGAGAAAATCTGGAATCAACAGTTCCCATTAGCTTTTTTGAGCTTTTTATTTTTGCATTGCAAATAATATAAGTTATCTGAGATGTTTGCATCATTATTTTTGTATTATTGTTGAATGGTTTTCACCCTTTTATGTGTGTTTCTGTGTTTCTAAATTATTAAGGGAGGGAGATGTATTTTAGTTAAGGCTGCATTTTGGGTTTTTTGCAGTAGCGTGTTTATTTATTCATTAAGTACCTTTTGTGACATGCCTGCTTTTCTGTGCAGCTCTTCCTTGTTTATCGGTCCTCAGATTTAGCACTACTCACTTAATATGAGAGAATGACTTACTTTTATCCACAAAGACCAAAGTGAACTGGTTCTTGGCGCGGCCGTCTCTCAGCTGTGCCGTGTACGAGCCCTCATCCTCTTGAGAGAGCTGATCAAACAGTATCTCCACCAAACCTTTGGCCTTGTCAAAGTTGATCTTGCGGTGCTGCAGAAAAGCAAACAAATGTTGCCACACATACAGCACACCCATCAGCTCAGATGATCCCAGATGGCAGGTGAACGTGCTGCTTGCAACTTCCCTATAGATGGCTCCTCGTACAGAGAGAATACATCATGAAACAGTCACATAAAAGCATCTGAAATGCCATGTGCACACTGAAGATGAAACACTTCTTTTTTTCTATAACACATGCAAACACGCAAACAAACAGTGACACAGAGAAAACAGCCTTTGAGCTCATTTTCACGGCTTTTATGCTCATCAAGATAAGTGTATGCCTTGCATGTTGATAGGCCTCAGTGGTGGATGTGATTTGTGATGTATGGCAAGCCTAAGGGCCCTAATCAGCTAAATGGCTTTTGAATTCACAAACCTCAGCTGTGATCATTTAGAAATAATGTGTAATCAGTGCTGTTCAGATGGAACTCTGATATTGGGAAATAATGGAATAAATGAAAATGAAATACAAGCGATAAATGGAAGCTGCTGAATATAAAGCAGCGGCAAACAAACCAGGGCAAAGAAAATGTAGCTGACAGAGTTGTGAAACCGCAATAAATATGCTGCCTTGTATTTGTTTTTCTCTCTGTGCACACATCAATGCACGGTTCAATAACTACAATGGCAGCACTGATTATTCTGTGCTCAGTGTCACAACACATATAAGTTTGTTCACATTCAGTTTATGTTCCTTTATGATTATAATGTTTCTTTATTTTAGGCGGTCTGACTTTGAATTGCACTTTTACATTTTCCATATTTGGTCTCTCATTACATTACATTACAGTAACATTACATTAGTTTATCAATAATAGGGTAAGGATCTTTTTGAAATAGCTTTTTTGCTTCCTTGTTTTTGTTGCAAATAGTTACTGAGACAGAAATTTTCTTTCTTTCTTTTTAAACCCTGACCCTTATGTGACATAAGGTCCAAGTCTCCATGACCCTGGATGGATAAATAGTTAAAAAATGGATGTGTGTGGATATACACTATCTGTGCACTTTATTAACTGGACCTTGCCAGTGCGTGGTTGGGCTCCTTTTCACCTTCAGAACTACCTTGATTCTTCATAGCATAAACTCAACAATATTTTGTAGACATTTCTCAGAGCTTTTGGTCCATATAATGCAGTTGCTGCAGATTTGTTGGCGACACATCCATGATGTAAATCTCCCATTCCATCACATTCCAAAGGTGCTCTATTGGCTTGAGCTCTGGTGACTGGGGAGGTCATTTAAGTACAGAGAAGTCATGATCATGTTTAAGAAACAGCTTGAGATAAAGAGAGAACTGCTGAAAAGAGCCATAAGAGGATACTGCTGTAATAAGGGAAGGACATGGCCAACAAGTGTTCTTAGGTAGGCTGTGGTGTACCAAGTGGTTGTTTTAGCTACTGTTGCCAACCTATCAGCTCAAAGCAGTGTGGCCATTCTCCTCTGACCTCTGCTATCGACAAGTATTTAGTCCAGAGAATAGGCGCTCACTGATATTTTCTCTTTTTTGGACTATTCTCTGCAAACCTTAGAGATGGTTGCACAGAAAACTTTCAGTAAATCAGCAGTTTCTGAAATACTTAAATCAGCCTGCCTGGCACCAACAATCATGGCCACATTCTAAGTCACTTAATGTCCTCGGGATTCCCATACGCTTGTTTGCCATACACCTGGGGTCATTTTCGACCTGAGAACAACACAAGGGTTTTAAATCACCTTTCTTCATCAGTCTGATGCTCAGTTTGAACTTCTGCAGGTTTTCTTGACCATGTCTACAGGCCTAAAGCCAGTATATTGCTGCCATGTGATTGGCTGATTAGATATTTGCATTAATGGACAGGTGAGTCTAATCAATTGTCGGGTGAGTGTAATATATTTCAACTAGTTGTGTCATAGGAAGGAAAAAGGAACATTTTTCTTAATATACCAGATTTCAAAATTTCAAAGAGCTATTTCTTCTTGCACTAGAGGGTAACATTAGTTTATGTTATTGTTTTAACTACAGATTTACTATCCTAAATTATATTTTCCTGAAGAACATTGTCCAAATTTGTTTCATGTGCCTTGCCCAGATGTTGGCTCTTTCCCCCACATTCACCTGAGCTGATTTTTCTCCTAGACTATGTAAAATTAGCACAGCTTCCAGGCCTGTCTGTAGCCGCGCACACCTGCTCTTCATCTTTGTTGATAGCCTCACCATCCTGCATCTCAGGATGTTCGTTTAAACAGTAATTGCTGTTTTGAATTCACACTGACTTGTCATAAACACAGATGCTTGCACCTACACCTGATTATTTTCGCCCGGTAGGGTTTCATGACATCTGCAAATTTCCCACGTCGTGAGCATGAAAGGGGGGAATTTTCAGCAAGCTTTGATGTCACTACCTGGGGATTCAAATGTATTCTATATTACGTAGCAGAAACGGAAAGCTGTAAATCTGGTTTGTGGCCACTTGAAGAATCTGAAAGTGTGAACAAGCATGTCTGTACAGCATCACAGATCATCACAGATAACCCTTAATTTAAACCATGACCAAATTACTGTGTAATTAGTGACATGTTTCAGCATTTCATATCTGGTAGTTTGTTTTACACGCCCAGAAATATGGAACCAAATCATTCAAAAATCTCATGACAACACTGAGCTTTTAGTCAAACTGTCCAAAAACCTCCTTCCTTTTCCCAATCACGTCTTGATCCTGATTGAAAATGTCATGAGGTGTGTCAACAAAGATGCAAAAAAAATTTAAGGACTTCACAGAAGAGTCTTGAATGTGCAGAGAATCCAACTGTACTTAGACTAGACTTCATTTCTAATCTGGGTCTGCTGTGTTGGATTATGGGATACCGATATCTTTCGTAAAGGATGAAGCACCTTATTTTAATGTGATGACCTCCTATTATGGCTTTCATGCAAATATTTCCAAGTCACTTCACTCAAATAAGATGTTTCCTAGACAAACGAGATCACAAGTGACCTCTACTCACTCATTTCGGCAGATTGTCAAACCGAATTCCTCAGATATTGATGTGGGCTGGCCCAAAACTAACCTGGCACAGGTGATATAAACTGCAGTTCAACACTAATAGAGTAACCTTCAGCAGCTTAAAAAGTGGCCCATTGGCAGATTCTTACATTAACAACGCTTAACCATTTAAAGGTCAGCAATGGTAGTATTTCTCAGGGTTTGTGAACTCCTCAACTCTCAAATTGGCAAGGACACAGGATAACCAGATCAGTGGCTCTTACCGGCGTGCTGGAGATTTCCCGGTCATTGAAGATTAGACGGAGCTCAGCTGCATTACTCAGACTCTCAGTTTGAAGCCAAAGCCGTACACTGCCTTTCTCAGAAACCTCCACCTGCCAGGCCGACTTCAGTGCAATCACTGCCAAAGATAAATTAAAGGCAGATTAAGTGATCAATATGTCATGAATAAATACTAATAACACTAATTCCAGTGATTAAAATAAGCTGATAGCACAATGTGAGCTCTTCCTCATATATTATAATGTCTTAGCAGTACGTACGCGGATTTCTGACTTGCCAACTGAGTTCTTTGAGCCGTTCAAGATCTGGAAAAAAAAAGTCCAACAGAAACTCAAGGTTAATTATAGTTTGATCTGAACACTGGTTACATAATGCAGTTGTATTGTCAAAGTACTAGTGAATAGTGCAATAGTTGAAGATCAAGATCGATTGAGACCATCTGCTTTGCTGGGCGAGTGACCTTGTGGAAGCGGCTGTGAGCAGAATAATTACTCGCTTGCGAGAAAAGCTTGATAAAGCTTAAAATTAAAGGCTCTGTATATTCCTGCTGCCGTCAGCTTCTTCAATAACGCAAGAGACAACTGAACATTTTTCATTCTGATGAGTGTTACATTTAGAAAGGGGCATGGGGTGCTCGCAAGTTTACCACTTTACCTTCAGCTGTGAAATCGTAGCTGGACGACTGCTGGGGGTTGTCGCTCATGTTCACTGTGTAGAGACCCAGGTCCTCCTCAGAGGGGTCTGTGAAGGTGAGGACTGACCTGACAGACAATGAAAAACAAACGGATGCATGTACAGAGATGCTGAAGCTGTCTTATTCCACCACATCTCAAACATGCGCTATTGAACTGAGCTCTGGTGAATGAGATGATTTGAGCTTTGTGACATGGCGTGATGTCCTACTGGAAGCAGCTATCAGAAGATGGGCGGGCTAATGCTGTTCATGCCAAATTCTGACCCACCATCTGTATATCGCAGCAGTAATCCAGCCTCATCAGACCAACACTGTTTCATAATCTTCTGTCTTCCAATGTTGAGCCTGTTTGAGTCCTGACCTCAGTTTCCTATTCTCACGAGTGGCACCTGGTGTGGTCTTCTCCTACTTGAAGCCTATCTGGTTCAAGCCTCGTGGTGTTGTGTGTACAGCGATGCTCTTTTTTATACCTCGGTTGTATCAAGTGGTTCTTTGAATATGAAACTGAAATGCACCGAGTCTTTTTTACCTTTTTTAACTTCAAACACACTTTCCCGTTCATAAATGCTGTTAGACATTTTCAGAGAAAAAATAATGATTGCTCCACATTGCACATGAAAAACCTACCTATTCGTCTTGGTTTCTGCTCTCACTCTCCCAGCACCAATTGGGTCTGTGTAATTTTTGCTCCAGAGGAATTTGCTCTCATCGTTCATCTCAGCAGCTTCGTATCCCAAAAATATGAAGCCATCATCATCCACACCAATCTCAATGTTTTTGGTGCCTGAGAAAGAGAAGCCTGCTTAGAAGGGGTCGTGTATTTCACTTTATTCTACAGTGCTTCTGGTGTTGTAGCAGCATACGACTATATAAGTAATAGTCCATTTAGTGGCACCAAATTGAACATAGTGCATATGCTGGATAGTGCATATTTTTCACTGCTTGGGTGTACAACACTATCCAAAAGTCTTGGTCCATTCCTCATTTATATTTTGCAAGGAAAATGAGAAATAAGGGCATGAATGTATTGAAATGTGTGAATATAAATGGAAACACATTAGATAAGGCAAAAGTTTGTGCAATTTCAGGGAGCCTGAAAAATCAGTGTTTATTCTCTTTTAAGCAAGCTTTAGTGTGCTTTCTTTAAGTGGACTTCAGGAATACTTCTATAGTGACTTTCAAAGCTCTTTTTTGGATGTTGGCTGCCTTTTGATGATCCCACACTGCTTCAATAATGTCCAGGTCGGGGCTGTGGGAGGGCTGATCCATGACTGTGTTCCACTGTGTGTTTTCCTGTCCAGGTGTGCTTTCACAGCATTGGCATTCTGTTCAGGATCATTGTCATGCTGAAAAAATTAAGCTATTGCCAATCAGACACTCCATGGTGGTTCCAAAGTGCAGTGATTTACACATTAGCCTAACAAATGAAAAATCACAGTTGGAATTTGGGACGAGACATACACCCCTTGGGGGTTCCATAAAGAAGGACATCTGGCATAAAAATCTGTCAAATAAAATATGTTTAGCTACTTGCTGTGGCAACCCCATGAGCATAAGAGAGCAGCTGAGAGTAGCTTACCACTAAAATCCATCAAAATCTATAATTTTAGTGGATCAAAATCAGGCGTGATGTGAATCAAATTTAACAAGCTCTTGGCACTTCTCCGTCTTTTCTCCCTGTTTTCTGACTTTAAAAATGAGTTCTGACAGCCACTCTTTCATTGAGTAATTTCTGAAATGGTTTAAGGATCAAATGAAAGGGTGGATCCATCTCTCCGGCCGTGTCAGGTCTTTGCTGGACTTTTCTAATTTTTTAAGGACATAATTGTCATATACTGTCCTTCCACAAAGCCTTAGAGCTACAGCTCAAGTCTACTTAAACAAATTACAAGGAACTCTGTGTAAAGTACTGCATGTTTTGCTGGATATAAAATGAAAATAAAATGTATTTTTATTGATTTATTTTTAGGAAATCCACTTGTTTGCTTTGTTGTATAGAGCTAAAGCTGTTCCTGTTTCCTGTGTTAATGCTAAGCTGGGTTAACCATCTCCTGACTCCTCCTTCATATCTGACAGACGAATTTGAGATCTTTGCTAAGATCTTTTGTTCCTTTTTAAAAACTCATCAAAAACAACAAACAAGTGTGCAGTTTTCCTATTATTACATACACATAGGAATTTTAATTTGTATAGTTTGTCTAGAAGCTTACCTGGTTGTGTCTGAGCTATCACCGGCTCAGACGGCAGAGAGGCATGACCCACGCCAGCCTCATTGATAGCCGACACACGGAAACGATAGGTCTCACCCACCTGAAGTCCCGACACCTGGATGTCATTAGAAACACATCAAATATTTAACAGTCACTGTCATAATTCATCACAATCATTTAAACATTTTTACCCCCAGACTCACAAAGTAATGAAATTCTGGTATGGAGGTCAGAGATCATTTTTACACTGATAACAATCCAGTCATAGGCTAAACCACACCGTCATCGCTTGCCCTGTCACCTGATTAAATTTTGAACATGCTTATACTTCGCTCACCTTGTAATGCGTGTCAGAAATAGTTTTTTCACTCAGAGCAGTCCAGTTCTCTGATTGGTCACCCTGGCTGATTTTGAGCAAATAGCCAGTGACGGGGCTTCGTCCTTCATACAGTGGAGCAGCCCATAAGAGCACCAGGGAGCCGTTTCTCACCTCCCTGATCTCCAGGTCGTAGGGGCAGCCTGAGAAAGAGGAGAACAGATCATGGACTTTGAACACAGGGCAACAATGTGAGGCCAGAAAAGTTCGGTAAAAGTGCACAGACACAAAAACAGCTTGTCTTTGTCACAGTGGAAAGTCATTACAGAGCAAACTATAAATAACAATAAAGTCAAAATGAGTACAATGACTTTCCTTAATCTACCCCGACTGACTTCATCCCAGAATGTGGTAGCTAATTTGCTTAATGATTTTGGGTCACTTTTAAATCATTAATGGCACAGAGGAAAGCCCATTTGCCAAGATTAACGAGCTGCGCTTTAAAAGTGGCACATTTGAGAGCGCCTTTTTCCATTTTCAATATTAATGGCACACAAAGCTGATATGAGCAGAGTCAGAGTGGCTGGGATATCTACTGAGCCTCGACTCTGGACTCTAGGTAACCTAAAGGGAATGCCTGGAGACACCGCTCAGCGCTGAAAATGCATCTCTCCTGCATTAAGTGTAGCCAACAGGCTTCAGATTGCTCTAAAAACATTTTCTACTCTTGGAATTGTTTTATTGCATTGAGAATAATCATTTCAGGCCTGCACGTACCACAGCTGTTAAATGTCCAAGCATTTATTTGGAAGGGGCAGCCAATCACAAGACTGAAAGGAAGCTGAGTTGGCCTGTTTCAGATGGAGGATAAACTGAGAGGCAGCATCAAGTACAAGATAAGTGTTATTTTGAATCATGCAAAGCTGATGGTAGAGTCTACCATCAGCTTTAAATAGGCCTGTGGGTGACACATCAGTCCAACGTCAATCAAAACTAAGAAAACAACAAAATTATTATTTATTGTTACTCCATTAAGAATGAGTCAAAACATAAAGCTAAAACTTTAACTGATTTCATTTAACAAAAAGATAGATACTACATTATTTCCATCATTAGTCATTTATTGCTTCAGTGACTTTTTCCTACTTTTTCTGTAGTGTTTTCAGTGTCTTGCTTTGGGATACCAACAACCATCCATAGCAATATTTGAGCACAAGCCACAGATGATAAACACATAATGAATTCCACTAACTGAATCTAACCACAGGCTGTTTTTGTAGATACTGTGTTTTCACTTGACCACTGACCTGCGCTTTAATGGCACAATAAGCAAATAAGCACATTTTATTCTGAAACCAAAATATGTATGTATGTGTGGTGACCACACACACACTTCCACTGATTTATATAAATGGGCCCTCAAGTTGATGGATGGTCTCAGATGGTCACAGGAGCCAGGGTCAACAAACAGAGGAAACCGAATGCCAGGAGGGTACTGATGGAGGCACATAGCTCAGGGGATAAAACAGATTTGTGTATAAATGTAACAAACAACTTTTAATATTTAAGTTCTTACAGTTACAGTGCAACATGCAAATTACATTGTGGAAAGTGAACATAGATTTGAGCACTGATCAAAAGCTTTTGTTAACATTTTCATATAAACAGAGTTATTTATTTCAGTAAGCTGGATCCTCTTTAAAATAAATAAAGAATACATTTTGTTCATAACAAAGACAGGTCCAAAAAGCTTCTAATAGCTGCAGTTCCACTAATGGATTCAAAAGTGACTCAGTCCCCATTGACTCCCATGTTGAGATGCCTGACTTCAGAGATAAAATCAACATGTTTACAGACTGCTGAAAAAACATGACATGGTTACAGTTAATTTCCACTTCAAAAATAATTTATGGTCAACCTTTGCATTGTATCCCAATATAAATGGTATTATATGAAAAAGGGTCACTAACTATATGTGTTGTGATGGAAGAAGTGTTTAGGGTCTTTAATTAAGTTAGGGGTGTATTGTTCAATGGGCTAATTCATGCGTGAAAGGGTTGCTCACATAAATAAACCAGCGACAAGCAAAACAAAGTGCAGAATTGATGATTTAAACATTTAAGCACTTTAAAAGTAAAGCATGCATAACGGAAATTTAATTTCACCTGGCTCTGGCATCGTCCACTTCTCACATAGGAAAGCTTCACTGGGTTCAGACGGTTTCCCGATGCCGACCACGTTGGCAGCAAACACACGGAATTGGTAGAAATGTCCGCTTGTCAGGTTGCAAACCTGCAGAAACATTTACAGTACACTTCACAATGTACCTGTGTCTTGGGGTAATAGAGTGATTAAATCCCCCCCCCGGTATTAAATATTGCTATTAGTTTATGGCACCTTATTGTAATACTGAGTTGTAATATTACTCAGATCTTCCCAATTGTTAAAGCAAAGCTGTTCCCTGGTCATGAAACTGGTAAATACATAATTTATTATTGCCATATTACTTGAGTATTGCCATTAGGCTGTATTTGTTTTTGTTTTCCTTAAATTGATTTTCTAAATTATTTTAATACTGTTTCTAAGAACATCAGTGTAGTGTTATTTATCTGGCACAAACAGTGATTCAAGCTTTTATTCATATAAATCAAAACCAAGTACTTGAAAACATGGATACGATGTCCCATCAAGCAGGGACAAAAAGCTCCCTCATTGAACAGTTAAAGCCTCTTGACTCAGGAAGGCATTTTACGACATATTTTCTCTGGAGATGCTGCCACAGCATTTTTCTGCAGCCTGTCCCCAGACACTTCTGCTTTGGAAAGACAGGCGAATCAGCCTTATTGATCGCCTCATTGATCTTTCTATTCACAGCCACTTAGACTTTAAGGCCCTTATCGGCGCTGTGAACACTTGTGAACCTCTGCTTCCACTTTCAGCTCTCCACCAGCAACTAATTGACACAACCACGGAGAGCTTTCTTCACTGTATCTAAAATACGCCACCCGACACCTGCTGCCATGCTCGGATCATCAAGCTACAGACCCCTGTGCACGATGGTGCATGGGCCCTGTGCTCATGGCCAGAATGCTCTCTGGACAATCCAGCCTGCAACAGTCTGCAAGTTCCTTTATTAACTAACGATCCCGCTCTAACCACACTCAGGTGGAGCAACAATCATGGTATTAGACTGAGATAAAGCCCATCCCAAGTAATGACTGCAAATTTCATCCACTAGATGGCAAACAGGATGCATGTGATTATTAAAGAACTATTTTCCATCCTCCAGCGGGACACCTTTTTTTATAGAGAGTTTTATCAGCAAAGCATCTGCAAGGTTGGATGATGAAAGGCTGAAAACATGACCTGTACTTCACCTAGACTTGAATGTATCCATATTTTTTCTTTTGCAGCTTCTCTACATTTTAGGTGTAAAATATCATATTTTCTATTCCACTGTATTCATCTGAAGTTTTTTTTTGTTTTGTTATTTTGCAGGTTAGGAAAGATATTTCATTAAAAAAGAAAGAATAAAAAACTGTTTCAGATTTTTATCATTTTATCTTAAAAAGCAGTCTAGACAGTTTTGATGGTTATGTTTAAATATCAATTTGAGGCTCACAGAGAACCCTGTTAGTATAAGTTGATTTATACTTTATAACAAGCAAGCTACAGCAAAAGATTAATTAATATATATTTATGCATCAGACTTAACAAAGCAGTGTTAATGTGTCACTCAAAATAGCATCTGCTCTGGAAAAAAAGTGATTTTTTTCTTTTATTAACTGGTAAGTATATGCATATGATAATACTTCTGTACTGTAAGTAGGATTTTATATGAAGAACTTTCACTTGTTACAGTAGTTGCACAGTATTTGATTGATACTTCTACTTAAGTGAGCAATCTGTGTACTCGTTTTAGTTAAGTGAGAGAAAAACAGGAGGTTAAAGTCTGTTTTTGTCTTCTAAAATGGGCTCCTGATGGTCCTTTGTGACAGCTAAAGCAAAGAAGCTTCCAAACCAAAATCATGAGCACAGCTCCAGACAGAAAAGCAGCCCTGAGCTCAAAATTGCAGCACAATCGATGTTCTAATGACTCTAATTTGCATCCAGGAAGCCAGCAACTTGATTCAAATGAAGGCTCACGCCGATTCTGTGCTTCTTGAAGATGCAATGTTGAAAAGGCTTGTTTAGTCCAAAAGGGGGCGCTGCATGTTCTCATCACAGGGTTTCTTCTTCAGCAAAAGGGGTCTCCAATCCTCAAAAGTCTGCACTTTGCAACACGCGGGTCTAATCTTGATTTATGGTGGCACAGTCATTTTCGTTCTAATTGGCTTTGTCTTTGTTTTTCCCAGGAGCTAAAAACAGCCACTCGCACATAACACATTTGCACAATGTCTAATTACAGAGCACCTGTAATCTCTCTGAGACAGGTTAAAGATTTAACTTTCCTCTGGGTCTCCATGGACACTGCTTGTTGCCTAGTGACACAGCCAGTGCGGATGAGGGAGCTTTGGCCGTTATTGCCATTATTTAGAGGCAACTGCAAAATCCAGAAATAACTTTTATTATTGTTATTATTATAAAAGTCCTTAATTCAAGGACTAGCAAGTGACTAGAAATCTCTCCGTGCACTTATTCTTTTTTTTTATTTTCATCCAAAGTATAACAGCATGTTTTTTGTTTTTCGGCTGCTGTCAGTAAGTGGAAAACATGCAAACTTATTTTCTGCTGACATAAGGAAACACTGCATAACGCTAGCACTTTTGTATTGTTTATGCTGTCCATACTAACTGTACAATGTTTGATGACTGTATGAATATATCATAATAACAACAATGAAAACAATACCAGCCTGCTGTTTTGCAGGTACACGTTTTACCATGTTGGCATTCTACCTTAAAGCTCTAGGCTTACTGTCTTAGCTGCTAATTAGCACAGACAAGACTGGAATCAGTGTTGAACCAATCTTGGTGCTAAATCGTGCCGCATGCTAAAGAGGACGCCGATGTCTTGACATTTTTAAAAGCAATCCATCCAAACAGTTTGACATTTTTCTAATTTAAAAAAATTACAACTGTACACAGCAATTGACTATAAAAAGGGGATGAGCTCTATTTCCCAAGGAAGTTGAGATCCTTCAACATGTACAGCAAAATATTGGAGATCAGTCAGCTGTGGAAAGTGCAGTCTGCTTAACTGTGGTCTGCTAGAGAAGCATCGTAAAACCTGGTGACAACAACAGACTGACTAAACTGATCAGGAAGACCGACTCTGTGACTGGCTGTAAACTGGACACTTTTAAGGCTGTGGTGGTGACGAGGTCACTGAACAAACTGCTCTCCATCATGGATAGTGCTGACCACCCTCCACAGCACTTGCTGGACAGGCAGCAGCCGCACCCCTTACCTAACAGACTGATGCGTCTATGCATTGGAAGGTTGCTAGTTTGATCCCTGGCTGCTTCAGGCTGTATGCCAACTATCCTTGAGCAAGATACTAACACCAACTTGCACTCGGATGCATCCATCTAAGTGTGGAATAAAATGTTGAGATGAATGGGTTAGTGAGTGCTCTGGTAGAGTAGAAAAGCGCTATACAAAATGGGTTAAATAAAGAATTTCTAATGTTAACTTATCATTTTAAATGGAGAAAAATGGTCTCTTTAAAAACTGCATTGCAAAGTCTGCTCTGCTTTCTGTGCCAGTCTGGTTGACAGCAGACATTTCACTGAAATCCCAAAACTGTGCCTGTGTCTGTAACTGTAACCAGACCATCACCTAAGTCAGCACTTAAATTTCAGAGAAATGGTCCAAAACTTTCAGTATTACCCACCTTGAACTGGCGCTCTTTGACAGGTTTGACGTTGACCTCTCTCCATATTTCCATGCCCTTTTCCTTCTGGTCCAGATAGTAGCCACGTACAGGGCTTCCCCCGTCAGAGAACGGAGCCCTCCAGCCCAAAACCATCTCTGACCCAGTGCATAGCAGAAGGACGATGGCAGAGGGAGCAGAAGGAACATCTGGACAAGCAGAAGGAATTGGGGAAAAAAATACATATAGATGAGAAAGTCTCAGCAGGCACTCCTTCTTGCTAAATAGACCAAAAAATGCCAATAACTCTCTGGCCGACAACAGCTTCTGTCCAAATTTTCAATCTCACAACTCTAGGCCTACATTAGACTTTCTCCAATGATAACGAAATAAATATTCACCTCATATTCTATTTGACAAAAATGCATTCCTCACAAAGAATTGGATTCAAGCTATTATCCCACAGGTAATGGTAGAGTAGCAGAATAGATGTGAGATTATTCTGACAGTGAGTGCCAAGCGAAATGAGTCATAACTCTACTATACTGCAGGCTGCAGAAAGCATATTATCTGAGACTGCAAGAAGGGTCAGTGGCTTTTCATGTATAGTCAGTCTCTACCGGATTAGTCATTTGGTAGAGCTTACTTGACAAAACATATAGACTGTTATGTGACAGGATCACAATTTCCGTTAGATATGATAACAAGAGCAGTGAACAGTGATGTGCTATATTAATGCAAGCTTTGATTTCTCTGCCTTCTTTGTTAAATATTTCCTAAAAATGATTTTGCACTACCTAAAATGCTGCAACTATGTGGAGGACACCAAATAACAAATGTAGGGTGAATGTTGGAAGCCTTTCATTGTCCTGCTTTACAGTGCATATGCATTAACGGGGAGGACTCGTGAGGCTGCAAATGAAAACTACCAGTGAAAAACAAAAACCCATTCCACCAAGACTGAGTGAAAGCTGAGAAAAAGCAAAAAAAAAAAAAAATTTAACTGTGATGAGAAGTTTACAAACACACATTATGGGCATGAATGTCATGATAATTTGGTGTTTTAATGATTGACCAGGTCAAAGAAATCCAGAGTGGAGTGTTTTCACAGCGTAGAACTTTAATAACTGAGGGCAGAAGTTTGAATTTGTTTTGGATTTTCTATAATCCACATATGGTCAAAATTATACATAGAGGCTGAAAAATACACATACATTCACTTAAATCTTTTAATAAGTGGTGCTGAAGGTTCTACAGTGTCTTTTTAAATGACAATACAAAGGCCGATTAACTTCACGTTATTGATCTTGATTGACTTCAGCTGGCAGTTTCTCTTTTCTAACATTGAAAATGATTTATTAGACGGCACTTATTCAATTGACCGATCAGATCCATGGGGAAATCTGAGGATTTCAGTGAAGATCTAAGCAGAATTGCAGATTTAAACAAGTTGTGAAGGAGCCATTTGTAAACAACTGCAACAGATTCTAAGATTATCAGTAAAAACAACTGTACATAAGTACAACTCATTTGGATGAATCATCACTTTGCTTGGAAGAAGACTCAAACTGATTGGGATGTTCAAGACAACCCAGGAGCCACCGAGTCTCAAGCCACAGGAGCTGGCACTGCTGGAGGTCTACATCACCATGGAGAGGATGTTGACTAAGACAGAAAACCCTGCTCTAAAATCAACACCTTGAAGATCAACTGAAATGTGTAGCTGCCCTTAGGCTAACTTTACACTTCACTAACGGCCTTCTCAAAACCCTGGCCTCAACCCTATTAAAAATTTGTGAACTCCACTTAAAAACCAAGAAGCCAACCAATTTAAACTCCACCAATTCTGCCAAAAAGAGTGGTCAAATATCCAGGTTGAATTATGTCAGATGTTAAAAGAAATCATTAAAATCTCCAAATTATTATGACATTCATGCCTATGATTAGCATATGCATATCACAACTGTATACCAAAGAAACCCCTGAACATACTCAGCACTCACTGCCATTTAAACATTATAATATAGTGTGAGTGCTCTGAGTTAGATGCTCAATAACAGAATTACAAAATATTTACAAAATATTTAGTATTTTATGTTTTTGTCTGGCAGGCATGCTTACGAATGGCTGATTTGACCATGATGGGTTGAGACTCATCTGAATAGCTGCTGTTTCCTGCTCGGCTCACACACTTTACTCTAAACACGTAGTCCTTCCGAGTCTTGAGGCCATGGACTGTAAACCTGAGGAGAGATTATGTTCAAATCACATATATTGCAGTTGTGCATTTTCTATGATATTCATTTCTATTTCTTTTTGACTTTATGTTTTTAATTCAGTTCATTTCCAGAGTTGATTTGCTGATTTCAGTTAGCTTTTGCAGTTTGAACATACTTAGTTGTAGTCTAATTTCAGTGTAGTTTTAGTCTTTTTAAGTATTCATGTGAGGTGGGCCAGAGGCAGGATTTAGAACAATTACTATAGATGTAAAATGAAAAGAAAGAACTTTTTGAAAGCAGTCTCTTAGGTGTCTAAAGCCTCAATAAATATTCCCATCAAAGGCTCACCAGACAAGCTGTCATAACAAATTTGACCAATGCTAAAAGTAAGACTAAAGAAATCTGAAAGTAATATTGATGTTATTTTCAGTGTTTCTGCTAAATTAAAGAAACATCTGTTTACACTTAAAAAGTTTGTGTTTTATTTTAATTTAATTCAATTTCTTTTTATATCCACTGTGAGTTTTAATATTAGTTTTTGTTAACTATAATAACCTTTATTTATCATGCATATCACTTGTAATTATCTGGAAATGGCCTATGAAATGAGATCATTTTGACTGTCACTATAACTTAATTTTATTCATACTAACATTTTACCCACATACCTGTTTTTAGCAAAGGGCTTGTTGTTAACTGTCTTCCAGTTGTGTTTGCCAGCTTCACTGTAGTACAGATAATATCCCAGGATGCCGTTTTTGTCTTTGGGCTCTTGCCACTGCACCAGCACAGAGGTGTCTGTGTCTCTAATTGCCATGACAGAGTGAGGTGGAACTGGCACAGCTGGTGGGAATCAGATAATAAACAAAAAAAATATCAACTAAAACCACGAAACTTAAAATGGTAAAAGGAAAACTGACTACAAGATAGAAAACACCTATTTTTCTGTCAATAATCTCCTCAGGAGTTGGCCCACAGTAGAGCTTGAAGTAACTTTGTTGTTTTCTATACTGAAATAATCTAGAGTAGCATTATAATTCAAGGACTCTATCATTGCTTCCCTGTCTTGTTTGTCTTGTGTATACACACATGCACTCACACACACCTACACTTGATCTACAGGTCCTAGAAATGCCTGTGTGGGCTCTCTCTGGGTGATTCTAACACTGGCCAAAGGCGTGATCATGAATGGTTGTCTCTCCTTATCTCTCTGATAACCAACCTGTCGAGAGCGTACCCTGCCTCTTGCCCCACGTCAGCTGGGATAAACTACCACACAACCCTGAACTGGATAAGAGGTAGGAGATGGAAGGACTTATTATAATTTAACTTCTGGTTTCATAATATAACACTGGCACCCCTGGTGTTTAGACTGGTTCTAAACCTTGCTTTCACCATGCAGCTTTAAGCCACTGGGTATGAAATCTTCTGGGAAAATGAAAAATCACTGTGCAACCAAAAAAGGAAGATGACTTTTGTTTTTCCCAGTAGCTACTGGCAGTTTTCTGCACATAAAACACTGGATTCTATAGGGTGCATAGTAATAACTGTAAAAAATCTACCCTTAAAAGGAAAGAAAACACACTACTGGTATATAAGGCAGAGAAATATTATTTTACGTGGACTTACAATATCATTACTTTTTACTGCTACAGTTACATATCACATATTCTTGGATTTAACAAGTGATATCTGCCCAGCCAACCCTGGTCGGTGTTTCTGGGGCAGGTCTGCCAAAAAGTAAATGAATAGACTCATCATATATTCATATATAGGTACAATATAAAATTATACCTATTGTTGTGCATCAAGATATTCACATTCTGATTTTCAGACATGTAGAGGACCCCTTTTCTCTTTTTCTCTTTTATTTATGGGTTGTTCCAAAACATCTGCCACTTTGCAATGAAATGTTTTTTTTTTATACAATAATCCATTTCATATGTGGGAAACCTTAGAGGTTATCAAAAACACCGCTTTACTTTGTTCCACCTCCACTGGGGGTACCTCCAAATTTTGGGAACATTCCACTGAACTAAATATTTTAAGAGGAAGAAAATGCACTCAACACATTTGTTAGCGCACAAGGGTACATACAAAGTTGTTCAGAACCACTTACTGAAAACTTTACTTTTTTTTTGCAAGAAACTTTCACGAATTCTATGAACCAAGCACTGAAGGAATGAAAATAAAAACCTTAGCACTAATTTCAGTTTTTTTTCTGTTAAAATAAAAAAGTAGTGCATGGCCATGTTTCAGTATTGTTGTTTGGCTTGCTTGTGCTGTGTTGTTGAATTGATACATTCAATCACATTGAGAAAAGTAAAAATGGCAGGTAGGTATTGCTTATATGCTAAAAATAGGTCATTTTAGGTCATTGGTAGGCATGTATGTTACCCCCCCCCACATAGATGTGTTCTAGGCAACTTAATGACGTTATATTATATATAATGCAAAATGTTTTGTAGTTTTGTAGATATAAATTAAATGTTATTCTGGTCAGACAAAAAAGGATCCAATGCTTTTATAATGAGTCTAAGTGCTAGAAACAGAACGCCTCATTTTATCCTGATGCTAAGTGGTTGCTAGGCAACTTGACCATGCAACAACATCAGATACCGATAAGAACCAGCAGGGGCCCGAGAAGTATCTGTGCGCCAACATGCGAAGTCAGTGGCCAAAGACACTAACAACACAGACAAGGATTTGTGTGTTATGGTAATGTTATTAGACCCATAAGATACGTCTCATACTGTCATTTATTTAAAATGATAATTATATGGTTGATAAATTATTCCTATCGAGCCCTCAATATTGTACTGTGATCTGTTCTCAATAAGAAATCCAGATAATCTATTAAACCACTGAAAACCGAGATAAATATAGCCACATCATTTCTCTTGTAAATTACTGTATGAGTGAACATGTAGAGTAGGAGAAATACAGTTCAGTGTGGAAATGCTGAACAATGACGGCACTCTTTAAAATCTAAGTGACCTTTACAAGAGGCAGAGTAATAAATGGCTACCGGTACATAACATATTTAATCTCACCTTGTGCCTTTCCGAGGGAGATCGGTGTGCTCGGCTCAGAGGGATCACTGACACCATACTTGTTGACTGAACGCACTCTGAAGTAGTACTGCTTGCCCTTCACCAGGTCAAATACTGGGAACCTGGGAGAGTTTACCACCATGTCCAGACTCACCATCTCCCAGCTGTTTTTTCCTGTCAGGGACTGAAACAGGTGGGGAATTAGATTAATTTCCAAAGTGCTGTCTATCTCAAGGACATCTTCATAATTCAGGATCCTTAAAATATGCAGGTGGATTCAATCTGCACAGTTTGGAGTGACAGACAGTGATACTTTGATTTAGAAAGGCAGAAATATGAAAAAAGGAACAATATGCCAGGAAAAAGTTAAAAAGAAGACAGATGGGTAGGTATGCAAATTGTAGACCGCCAGTTTGTCATCTTGAATTTTTTTCCTTTTCATCTTTGTCAATTAGCCATCATCATGCAGTGTCTACATTATAGGCTACATTAACGTAGCTGTTGTCCTGCTCTGTATTGCCATCATTTCTTTCCCCAAGTCTCCGGTGAGAAACGGGTATGTTCCCAGAGATCAGTGATTATAAAGTGCTTGCTCAAGGGCGAATATGATATTTGAATGTTCTCTTCATTATATAAGAGGAAGTGAAGCTGTAGACTTTTAGTAATTTCAGATGCCTGTGACAGATTTGACAGTTTTATTACCTCAGTAACTTATAAAGCTTCAATAAAGATCTATTTCCTGTAGCAGTTTTTTTGATTATTGGAGCTAGAAGCTGTTCAGTGCCTGGGCTGATATTAGAGAGCCTTTAGGCCTCCTACTATTGTAAAGGCCAGGGGCTGTCCACACACTCCAATATGTTGGAGAAAACTTTTTTGACATCCCCGATAATGCCTCTGAAAATTTTTTTTAAAAAAAAGGTTGCTGGATTAGATGCATGACTAATTTTAAACCAAACAAAGCCTTTTAGATAACACATCCAGCCAACAACCAATCACTAGAAAAAATCTCTGCATGCAAGCAAAAAAAAAAAAAACACAACTCCTGATGCCAGAATATGTGGCATGTAAGAGCAACATCAAGGTCTGCTTGTTTTTAATAAGATGGTAAAGTTTCAGTTAAACTGACAACACCGCAGTATATGTGGGTGTGTATTTCTTCTCCTTCTGTCTGTTTAATTAGTGCTGTTGTCAGCAGCCTGCTGTTAATTTGACTCACGTTCCAGCTCCGGACTTCCCAAACAAAACAAGGGGGAAGTACTGATGCAAGAACACTGATTCTTGTGTTCACTGGATGTGAAGGTATTACTAATTGCAACTGTGGTTAGCTGGATACGTGTAAATATTCATATATGAGAGAGCATTATATACATAAGAAACTTGGATTGGAGCCCATTCGCCTTCAGAAGTGTCTCAGGTCTTTGTGACTCGAATTCAACAAGGTACTGGAAAGATTCCTCAGAGATTTTGTCACGTTCCTGGGTCTACTGAACTAGCGTTTTAAGTTTTAGTTTATTTTGATGTTTATGTTTAAGTTCTTTAGGTTAACTAAGTACACTTGTTTATTAGATTCTCTTTGTGTTTTTCTACCCCTGTATTTAAGTTTCTCTCACCCTTTATGTGTTTCATGCTGTGTGTCTTATGTGTCAAGTTTGCATTGCTATGTCTGCGTCTCATGTTTCCTGTTTTATTTTGAAGGTCCGTGTCCTATGTCAGTGTGCTTCCTTTGTCTCGTTATGTCAGATTAGTGTCAGCTGTTTCCCCGTGTGTTTCCACATCCCCTAATCGCCCTTGTGTGTATTTAGTCTGTGTGTTTCTGTTCATTCATTGTCAGGTCATGTGTTGTCTTTTGTGCCATGTTTCCATATTCCTGGGGCCCATTCTTCGTACCTCGCTAAGTAAGTTAGCTGGATTAGATTGTTGACGATTTCGCGTGATCTTGGATCGTTCGGTTCCCCGAAGCTCATCTGGGACTTGCTGTCATAGCAACAGAGCCGTAAGCGTAAACCTGCTCGGGAGCAGGTTTACTTTATGTAAACAGGATTAGATCGCGGCCACGCAGGTATGTCCGCTTCATTTATACAAAAGCAACAGCGATATTCCACCACTGTTTCACCATAAATAAATAACATCAGTGTAACTAAAGATAATGCAGCACTTGATCCTTTTATTGATGTCACACAGATACATACAGGTCATTCCCTAAAAAAGGGAAATGTACTATTAACATTCTATTACATGTATTTGATTATTTCAGATGTAATTCATATTTCAGAGTAGTAATTGTAAATTACTTCGTGTAATCAAGATGAGAGACCACGGCTATAAAAGTGAAGGTGGATTTGGGAAGTCTGTCGCAGCCATGTCCTGTCCGTTTACGCGAGAAACCCATTGCGGAAGGTGCAAGATTGATGAGGAGAGTCCCCAGAATTCAGCGTATATTGCGGGATAGACAGGATCCTTTAGCTCAGCGCGACAGTGTGCTCATTGAGAGATATCGATATTCCTGTGAGGGTATTATTTACTTAACCAACTTGTTGACGAGGGGGTGCAGGACCACCACCTGTCTTTTTGTGCTCTGCCCTTTTCTTGGTTGCTGTTATGAACAAACAAACAGATTATTCCAGGGTCTCTTTCCAAGAGACTAAAAGCAATATAAGTGATAAATATTACCATTCTGTAGAATATTCTTATATTTCACTTTTACTTGTTCCCATGTTCTAGTGGGTCCTGTTGTGGCTCTAATGTGAAAGGGGATATAATATAACATATTATAATATAATATAATGTAATATAATATTGGGTAATATAGTGTGATATGATAAATCTACCCTACCGCCTACTGGTGTTGGCCAGAGGGGCCGATGGCGCGATATGGCAGCCTGGCTTCTGTCAGTCTGCCCCAGGGCAGCTGTGGCTACAACCGTAGCTGCCTCCACCAGTGTGTGAATGTGAGAGTGACTGAATAGTGGCATTGTCATGCGCTTTGGGTGCCTTGAAAAGCGCTATATCAATCCACTCCATTATTATTATTGTTATTATTAAATTACTTACGAGTTTAATTTGTCAGCAACTTTCTGCCAGCCCTCTCTCCTTGCTTTTGCAGCCTTTGCAGTGTTCCCTTGCGTTTTAATTAAACTCTGAAACTCCTGAAATCCCTCAATCAAGAGTTCTTGCTCTGCTGCCGAAAAATACCGAGCTGAGCGCGCTCCTTCGACATTTTCGCCGACCAATCAGAGGGTTGCCGATCAATGTTTCTACTATCGATGCGTAGCCCCTTTTACGACACCCAGTGATCTCACATTACTTCATCCAGCTGTACTAATCGTCAACAGCAGGTGTGTTCGGCGAACCGGATTAGCGAACTCACGGTTAGCGCGATGATTTGATCTTGGATGTAGTAAGCGACGTACGAAGAACGGGCCCCAGGTATCTTTGTATCCAAGTCAGGTTTCATGTTTTGGTTGTTTTATGTTTATCTTTAGTTTCCCCAGTTTAGTTTCACGTCTGCCTTTTGTTTTGTAATGTTTTACCAACTTGAATAAACGGCTCGCTTTCTGTCAACATTAAAGGTTTGTTCCACGTTCCCTGGTGTCTGCATTTTGGGTCCTCTTTGTGAATTCATACAGTGTGTTGCTGCATACTGTAACAGAGTTTGATCCATATTGACGTGATAGCATCACACAGATGCTGCAGTTTATCAGCAACACATCCATGATTCAAAGCACAGCCATTTAACTCACTGTAGTATTAAAGAACCCAGTTTAGATGGCATGAGCATTGTGAAAATGTGTACACTGTGGTCATAGAGTGATAGACATGTGCTGCTAAGAAGCACCACACCATGTGGTCTTCTGCTGATGTAGCCAATGTGCTTCAAGGTCTGACATATTGATTGTTCAGAGAAGCTCTTCTGCATAACTTGGTTATAGGGAATGGTTATTTGAATTTCTGTTGCCTTGCTGTGAGTTTCAGCCAATGTCTTCTGGCCTCTGGCATCAACAGGATATTTCCACACAGAGAATTGACACTTACTAGACATTTTCTTTTTTTTCTTCAGACCATTCTCTTTAAACAACTGGGCTGGTTTTGTGTGAAAATCCAAGTAGATTTGCACTTTCTATAATACTTACACCAGCCCATCTTGTGACAACAACTATTCCATGTTTAAAGTCACTTAAATTCCCTTTCTTCCCAATTCTGTGATTGCGAGCATCTAAATGCATTTAGATGCTGCAATGTGATAAACGTAGATATATGAACTTGAAAAGATTTACTTAGCAGAGTAGCCAGGTGAGTTTATATCTAATTGTAATTTAAATGTAGATATTTTTTAATGTCTTTTACCATAGTAGGTGCGTGTTTGTTCAGAAATCTTAAAGGTGTAGATGTTTTCTGGATCATCGCTTCCTTAAGATGGAACTATTAATCCAGCATCTACAGAGCAACATGAAACTTTTGTTGGAAACCTGAAGGTATAAAAATCACTGCTCTGTCGTCTGCTGAGGTTTTAAGTTGCTGAATACTGTGGTTGCCAGCTAGATGCAATCATTGTATTCTGTTTGGTACAGAGTAGGTAAAGTACATCAAGTCTATTGTTGCTAAAAACAGCTGTATGCATGCTGCAGGCAACAATGATGTGTGATGCTATGTGACTCGAGACTGAACCAAAACACTAAAGCTGCAGTAAAATGGAAGCAATTAGCTGAAACATGATATACTGCTTCGTAAAGTGCAGAAGCTGCAGACTCTGGTGAAAATTCTGCTGGGTTTTCAACTTACACAGGCCCATTACATTTTCTTAATCTATAATTATGGAGTTAAGGAGCTTCGGCTCAAATGAATGTTTAACATTTTACTGCTGTCCATTTCCCACATATGCATATATTTTTAATTCAGAGGCAGGTCTTTTTAAAATGAAATAAAAGC
Source organism: Aulonocara stuartgranti (assembly GCF_965226115.1). Taxonomy (NCBI): domain Eukaryota; kingdom Metazoa; phylum Chordata; class Actinopteri; order Cichliformes; family Cichlidae; genus Aulonocara; species Aulonocara stuartgranti. Next base: position 19,057,960 of record NC_138947.1, read on the forward strand.
CAATTTGTAAAACTTCACAGAAGGTAATCAGTCTCATTTCTCAGATTTGTAATTAAACTGTATAAGTTTATCTCAATTATCCAGCCATCTTAGAAATCTAAAATCTAATCATGATATCCTCATCTTTCAGTTTTTCTCCTCTTCTGGCATGAACAGTTATCATTGCGATTTTAGTTTGCAGTTCTTCAGACAACATATCACATGACTTCAGATTAACCCTGACTCCCAGAGCAGGCCACTTTTTCAAATAGCGGATCAAAACAAATCAGCTTGATAATAAACCTCTGATATGTTATAGTGACCAGTTTCAAGTCGCTGTGAGGAGATTTTCTACTGGCTGCTACAAAGATTGGAGATGTTTCTCCAAGTTTAAATTATGTTCAGATGTGATTGATCTAAAAATGATTTTTAGTAGATGCACTAAAACTTCACTTATGAGCTCATAAGATGAAAGAAGTTTAACCAAGACCCTCGGGGAGGCCTGCAGCCAATCAGAGTCTTCTAAGTTGTTGTAATATGAATATTTATGTGCCGTGACTGACCCGCTCCACGTAGAAGGTGAGCGGCTCCCTGCCTCTGGGTTCAGGCTCGGTCCAGCTCAGCACCACGTAGGTGTCGCTCACCTCGCAGGCGTGGACATTTGTGGGAGGAAAAGGAGCTTTGATTCGACCTAGAGAGCAAAGACAGGAGTAGGAGGCGGAGGATGACAAATGCAAAAGTTAGAACAAGGTCAATGAGAATGAAAATCCAAAAAAGTGTTGGCTGAGAAGCTGCGTTTGATTCTCTTTCTCTTAAAATGCTTTGCTGCTGAATGTGTGCACAGCACCTGGCTACCCCAGTCTCACCTCCTTTTCTAATACCTAAGTATAGCAGATAACATGTAGTCAAATACTTTCAGTGACACTCCAAATGATTCAAGGACAATAGAAGTGTTCAGGTTTAGCCAGAAGTGTCCCATCTGTCTCTGCACGTTTGTATTCCTTGTAGAGTTTGTAGAGCTGCAGTGTGGATCAGAGAAGAGCTCCACGGCTGAAAGAGTAGTGAAGAGAGAGGGATGGTAGAGGCAGCAAACCTTTGTTAGTATACAGAGGAGTATCTGAGCAGCAGGACACACTGTGCTTTAAAAAAACAAAATTCATGTAGTGCTGCAGCGGTTACGGAAAAAACCATAAAGCCATGTAGTAAAATCTGCTGATGACTGACAAAAGCAATGATAGGCTCCTTAAACCCATTTTCTGGGAGGGGACTATTTTTAATGAATGCTGTGAAACTGTGAAGACATACACATATTTGTGTGGTATATGTGAAGAGAAATGAAAGTTTACTGAGAACACAGATATTATTAAGCAGGCTCATCGGTGGTTGTACGGGTTTTCTCAGCGGGGTAGATGAGAGAGTAATTATAACATATTTCACCTCCTCTATTTAATGCATGCTTGCATTTCTTTCATTTGTTGCTCCAGAAAGACAAGAACAGGCTAAAAGAACAACTAACACCAGCTTTACATTTATTATAAGAACCCAAAGATCCCTGATAGAGCTCTATAAACAAACAAACAAACAAACAAACAAACAAACAAGTACACAGTAAAAGCCAAGCCATCACTAATAACCCCACACATGTGCTTCATAATGAGCATAACAATGCCTCCAGGACTGAGTTTTAAAGCACAGGCTTGCACAACAAGCCAACAATACTTGGTAATCAAATGATCAAATATTGTCCATAAGAGGGATGTTAATCACAGTGAATATTTTTTGGTCTCTAAATGGTTTATGTACTTTGCAGCTTTACTGTTTTTGCATTTACATTTCTTTTGAACATTTATCTGTTTATTCAATGCTGTATTGTTTGACTGTTGAATATGCTAATTTAAGGGAAATGATTTGATTTTTGTGGCTCTTAAAGTGCTTAATCAAACTCTGTTTGAAGCCAAACAATATAGTCATTTTAATGCACTCTTTTTTTTTTTTTAAACAACCAAGCAGTAGGAAAATTATGTTTAATGTGCAGCTAAAATGAGCATTTAGGGACAGTAAGTGGAATGCACCTGATTGGTGAAGTCAGTCACCTGACCTCAGTTCAAAAGAAGATGACGGCAGCACATCTTTAAATGTCAAACATAAAAGTGTTTAGCATTTTATTATTTACACGTAATGATTCAACATGGCAGACTGAAGTTTTCTCCCATACGGTGTGTATACTGTACACAAAAGGAAATGAACAACAATACATGTCTGGGAACTGTGGCGAAGATTTCTTCCTGTTAAAATGGAGTTTTTTCTTCCCACTGTCACCAAGTGCATGCTCATTTTGGGGGGGTTCTCTGTAATATAGAGTTCTCTGAGGTAACCATTGTGACTTTGCGCTATTTAAATAAAACTGAAATGAATTTCATAAAACTTACAACCTGACATCTTTGTCTGCTAAGTGAAACCAATGCCAACTTTAACCTTAATTCTTTTTTCAGTGATCATATGAGGTCATTAAAACCCTGGGCTCCTATAGTCTTTGCACAGTGCTGATGAATATATGGCCTCAAACATAATGAATACAACATCGAGATTCAATTCAATTTCAATTCAATTTTATTTATATAGCGCCAAATCACAACAAAAGTCACCTCAAGGCGCTTCATAGATACAGAGAAAAACCCAACAATCATATGACCCCCTATGAGCAAGCACTTTGGCGACAGTGGGAAGGAAAAACTCCCTTTTAACAGGAAGAAACCTCCAGCAGAACCAGGCTCAGGGAAGCGCGGGGCCCTCTGCTGCGACCGGTTGGGGTGAGAGAAGGAAGACAGGATAAAAGACATGCTGTGGAAGAGAGACAGAGGTTAATAACAGATATGATTCAATGCAGAGAGGTCTGTTAACACATAGTGAGTGAGAAAGGTGACTGGAAAGGAAAAACTCAATGCATCATGGGAATCCCACGGCAGCCTACGTCTATTGCAGCATAACTAAGGGAGGATTCAGGGTCACCTGGTCCAGCCCTAACTATATGCTTTAGCAAAAAGGAAAGTTTTAAGCCTAATCTTAAAAGTAGAGATAGTGTCTGTCTCCCGAATCCAAACTGGAAGCTGGTTCCACAGAAGAGGGGCCTGAAAACTGAAGGCTCTCCCTCCCATTCTACTTTTAAATACTCTAGGAACAACAAGTAGGCCTGCAGAGCGAGAGCGAAGTGCTCTAATAGGGTGATATGGTATGATTTTGTAAATCAGGGTCCCCAAGATGAAGATCAAGCCAAGATTAGCTTGGCAGTTCAACGGGATCGATTCAAAGTACTTATGAAGCCACTTATAAAAGTACACTGTCATTTTTATATTTTGCTTTTGTTGAAATTAATAAAAACTAGCTAGCTGTTTCTCTCAGTTTACAGTTTTCCAATACCCTATTTTATCTACAACATATTTAACTTTAAATGCAACTCTAAATGTAAACTTACATAATACAGAAGACTTTGAAACTAGAGCTTGAGACCATAAACTCAGTAATAAGGAAGAGTTAGATGCCTTTTTTATTAACTACAAAAGTCACATCCTGTTTTGGTTGTGACTTTTTTAGCTCACTTTTCTAATCTGGAGGCTAGCCTCCCCTTTTCAGAAAGCCAAAATAAGGGAGAAAGTTTCCTCTTTCATTGAACTTAGAGACCATAATTTAGTGGCTCTCAAACTTTTCATGCCATGCACTCCACCTTCAAAAGTCAAACAAAGGTCAGACCTCCAAACGTCACAATTTTTTATAGATCATAAATAATAAAAAAGGGATCCAAGTTTAATTTTAGAGGAACAAAGGTCAGTGAGACAGCATTAGCAAACTACATATATCACATTCATTCGGCTTAGTTTCTCTCCAACCCTCCCACAGCTCTACAGCATATAACCTTTCAAATATTCTGATTCTTCATTCTACACACAACATACAATCTGGACAAGGGAGTGTCCGAAGTTATGTGTACTGCAACAGAGTCAGTCTGGATGGAGACTGATCTTAGAAGTTCAGGATGTTGCAGTGCTATGTCATTTCACTTCTGTTAAAAGCTGCACACATGCACTTCTTTGTTATACATGTATACACTCCTTCTGCTCTAAACCTCCTCTGGAGAACACAATAAAGAGAGTATAAATGGACTCCCTGTGCTACATGTTTTAGATGGCTCCACAAACACAAATTCCTCCTCCCGCTTTCCTTTTTATCTGTCCGTGGGTTACATTGCCAAGGTTATCAGCCCTCTTCACAGGCATTCACACTAGCTCGAGCCATTATGTGCATTTACTAGGACACCGCCAGGGATTGTTCATTCTTTTCAGTTCTGTAAATGGAGCAAATGCTCATTGCTACAGTCATACAATTACTGCAGCTCATTGTTAAATATAATATGAAGATGCATTAAGCCACAAACCCCGAGGGATCCTGCAGGCATAAAGGAGGCACCATGCGTGCCGGTAAAACATGGATGCTGTTTTAAATCAATGGGGAAAATGTTCAAGTGGCTTGTTTTTCGGACAAAATTATGCACTGAAATAAAAATAAAGGTTCTCACCTTCCAGTTCATCTTTTGTGATAGTAATGGTCCTTCCTCTGTCCACTGTAACCACTGTGAAAGGAGAACAAAACAGATAGATATAGGTTGAAGATAGAGAGGATAGAAAGGAACGTGGTACCAGGGTAATGAAGTTATATATGAGCTTGCGATAACAATATTATTGTATTAATGTTAGAGGAGCAGCCACTGATAAGAAAGTCAGACTCAGAGAGACACAAAGAAGTGAGCTAGACCGACATGGGAGGATGGAGAGCAGGCCGGAGGCAAGTCAGCCTTCTGTCTGTCCTTCATCTGTGTTTAATGATCCACAGCATCTGACCAGAGTCCATCTGTCCTCCCAGTTACACACAGGCACGCACACACTCCACGATCCACATCGCATCTTATTAATTGCTCATTCCAACATTACACCGTTGACCAAACAGAAAAGCTTTAAAATATGTAATCTTTTAGGAAATAATGTGTTCTACCCCACAATGTAATTAAGAAGCTGTCAGAGAAACAACTGCAAAAGCCCGCGGCTCTACAAAGTGAGATCTAAATCTGCACACCTACATCTGTTCTCTCTGGTAGTGCTGATTTCCTTGCAGGTGTAACATGGCAACTGAGGCAGATGAGGTGAATAAACAGTAGGAACGAACTGATAATGCATTGTTGATGCTCCCTGTAGTCATTTGTAGATGCAGATGAGTGACAAATTAAAAGAAAAGCCTGAATAAATAAGTGGGGATACATAGTGCACGCAGATGCTTCCATGAAAAGGCGCAGGGGTCGCTCAATGGCTTGATGTGTTCGAAAATAATGTAAATCATATGCTGCGATCACAGTCAGCAACAACCCAACAGCTGCATACGATTTTGAGCCCGATTTCAGACAGAATTGCCCAATGATTAAGCTGCATTTCTATCTTTTTTCTGCCATTAGGTCCACTCTAACTAACTACAAGCGAGAGGGAACATATTTTTTCTCTAATCACTCACTGGAGACAACCATATCCACCTGAATCCAAAGGTATTTTAAGTTGTTGTCCTTGGGGCAGGGTGCTAGCTATGTAAAGTACCCCTTGATAACAGTGGTAAACCCACCCATTGTGCTGATTTGGTAAGCATTTGTCCTCCAATAGCACTTATGGAGCAACTGCATTTGCAAACCACAGTGCTTGATTATGTCTGCTATGTTTAGTGGAGGAATTTAAACTTTCTTTGACTCTGGCTCTCAAAAGACCATAAATTGAAATATGTAGAAAAGTGCTGAAACTTCAAGGATCTTTTCTAGGAAGCAGGAGTCTGTTCATGTGGAGCTATGAGTCAACAGCTCTTGTTTGAAATGTACTATATAAATAAAGGTGACCTAACATTAGTCTGAATGATACTGAAATAATGATACACTGACACCTTTTCACTCTGGCACACGCCATGTTTTCCTCTCATTACCCACAATGCAGCTTGAAAGCCAACAGTTTAGTCAGAGATTTAAGTCAGTAAAGTCCAGATGAAAATCTCAAGGTATGAGAAGAAATTCTTCTTCCTTCTGACTCTATAATCTTACATTTTTGGTTTTCAAAGTAGATCAACTTTCTCTAGAGCCAGAAAAGCATCTTTATGCATCTTTTGTCAGACATCCAAAAGTTCTACCAAAGAAAAACACTTTGATGTGTCATGCAAGTTCCCCCATTTTTACAAACCACATGAAGTACATGAACCTGACAGCTAACTGATAGGACAGTTTTAGTGCCTGTGATCTTACATCATCAAGGCTGCCCAAGAGACAAAATGACATCTTAGAGACTGGGAACATTTTCTTTATTTCTTTATCTTTTTTTATGAACTCAAACAATTAATTAATTATGATTAAGGAATAAATACAACTGCATCGCAAAGCCTGATTCAGTAATTTAAGGAATTTCAGGAGAGTGTTTTTTCCACTTGCTAATTGATCGGGGAAAGTTCCTCCACTTAAGCACTCATGCATATTTGTTGTGCATACTTTGGCATTATTTATGATATCAGACGCCAAAAAGACAAAGCTCTTGAGGTATTCTGCTGGTCAGGTTTAAATTTCACTCCACAAATAAATTAGACGATGCAGGAAAAACCAGCAACATTAACACATTTTAAAGCTTTTTATATGTCAGTGTTGATGTTTAATGTGTTACCCATAGTCCTGGTGTGTTCCAGGGGGTCTGCAGTGACGACGGGCTTCGTGGCTTTGGAGGGGCGCCCTGCACCGGCCTGGTTCACACTACGTACTCTGAACTGGTACAGAGTTCCTTCCTTCAGCCCAAACACTGGGTAATGGCAAATCTTTTGAATATCCACATTGCAGCGCACCCACTCACCCTGGCTGAGGTCACATCTGAAAAGGACACACGGTGCGAGGGAGAAGTCAGTCCTGAAAATACAGTAATAAAGAAAAAAAAATTGTACAAGAAAAACAAAGAACTAACCCATTGTGTTTGAACAACACTAGGTGCAGTCTGCGGGGTACAGTATTATAACACCAATTCTGAAACACTTTATCCCACATAACAGCCAGTATGTACGCCACAAAAGAGTATAATTGTGACCAGAGAGCATCGCGAAAATAACAAGGCTCCAAAAACAGAACAAAAATGTTTTTTAAGTACAAGTCCAGGCTCAAATTGTACGACATCAATGACAAACTGTTGCCACTTTTCTAACCAGACGGGGGGGGGGGGGGGGGGGGGGGGTTGCTAGGGAACTGGGAAGTATCCTACACTTTGTTTCGTTGTTCAGTAACCAGTAGCGTTTAGAGCTGTGTGCTGTGACTAAAGAAGAAAATACACAAACGAACATGAAATGCAGAAATGCAAATATATGAGCACACATGTTCAGGTGATCCTGACTGACTGATTTTGGTGATAGCTCCAGTAGCTGTTCTCCTCAGAGAGCCTTTGAGTCTGCTGTTAACACACAGTTGAGGGTTGATAATTACCATGTATACCATCCATCTCATTAGGGCTCTGCCAACTTAATATGTCCAATTCAAATTCCTCAGCAGCAGAAGCACACAGAAGGGTTAGCAGTGTAGGCTTACTGTTGGTCACATGTTGACTTGCAGTACAGGAAATCACTGAGAGTCCAATCTAAAATAAGCATTTTAATGAATGCCAAATCAACGTGAGCTCACTGTAGGAGATCCAATCTCTGTGCTGGATATTTCTGGCAATGAAAACCTGTAATCTTTTCGTCAATACTTTTCTTTCGTTGTTTTACTGAATTCAAACATGCACACAGTCTGAAAAGGTAGCGTAGTCAGACTAATTGTCTCACAGTTCATCACTTGATTAAGTGCCTGTTTAAATGACATAATCAGCTGTCATTTTAATTGATATTTAAATGACATGATAAATCACCAACCAAAGCAATGACTTAATGTAGAAGCTTAATGTAAAAATCAATATGAACACAATGAAAAAAACAAAACAAAAACAGTTCTGACAATCGAAATTTCATCAGTCAATTTTCAAGGTTAAAAAAAAGAAAGAAAAAGAAACCCTGACATTGCATTTGCAATATGTAAAAAACATGAAGGTGACTCGATGCCATGGTTTGCTGTGTGGCAGGCAGGATGTAGGACCCAAATGCAGGACTCACGGACAATGAAGGAGTGAACTAAAGAAGGCAGCATTATTTTGGCTGTAAATGACTCTTCATACAAAAAACAAAGCCTTAAAGCGAGGAACTAGAAATACGAACTAAAATCAAAACACTAAGACACTGGGAAGCTAAGGAACTAAACTGGGAAACAACTACAAGGAGCATGGAGGAAAAACACACAGAGTAGTTAAGGTACAACGTGACAGCACACTTGCTCAGTGTGTGTGAGGACTACAATACACAGGTTGAAAACCGAGAGCATGGAAACGGGTGGAAACACAGCTGGGACTAATCAGACGTAAGGAGACAGGAGTAAAGCAAAGCTCCAAACACTGAACACAGAACACAAGACTATCAAAATAAAACAGGAACCACACGACAGGCACAAGTGCACGGACTTGATACTGAACAGAGGGAACACGGAGCACAGGGACAGGAGTGACATGAGACACGACTGACTGGGGAACAAGAAAATAAACATGAAGACAGAACTAAACCTACACTGAACATAAAGGGCACATGAACAAAAACCAAGAACTAGAAATCAAGAAATACTGCAGAACTTAGAGCGCTAGAAATACAAAACAGAAACCACAACACTAACAGTGATAAACCATGATGTAATCAAAAACTAATAATAACACAAAACACTGGGTCACTAGGACCGTGACACTCTGTCTTCTGGACAGTGTTGTGTAATATAGAAAATGATAGGAAAAATTTGTCCGAATACAGAGGTGGGGTGTACCTCACCTCTAGCCCTGGGACATGCTCGGGTTTGTTGAAATCTAAAAGTGTGTGGACACATTTGGAAAGAAAGTGCAGATGGATGTGATTGCACCAAAGCTGTTAAATCATTAACTTTTTAAAAGGGAAAATCTAGAAATCCTAAAATATACAAAGAAGCACATTTCTATGTCAACAGGATAAACACCTGCTCAGTGGACTGTTGATTTGCCAACACTGTCAGCTAGTTTTCAAAGGTCTGAAATAAACTTTCAGTGTCAGCTTTCACTTTGTTTTACCCGATTCATTTGAACCCAACGGAATATTTGAAGTAAGCGGTACATCGCGATTCTCACCGTTCCACATAATATCCCTGCACAGGTGAAGCTCCATCAGCGCTGGGCGGCTGCCAAGTCAGGAAAACGTAGTCCTTGTTCACGTCAGACACCTGCACTGCGAGAGGAGACGCGGGACCGCCCACCACTGCAGCCGATGCATCTATGGATGTCAGCAGAGAGTCAGTTAGCGAGAAGAAAAACAGCATAGAAATATTCAGCCCCCAGCTGTGTACTAATAACTGAACTGAATTTGTGTAGTTCTAATGAAAGCTGAATGAACCAGTAAACAAGTCAAACAGGAGCAATTTGTCCCAGCTGACAGAGAAGTTTGTGATGTGCTGCTTTTTTCACATTATTTGGAATATATTTATTGGATTTCCAGTTTAGCACTCAACTAAATCGTTTACTGTGGAAACACAGGGTTTGTTTTTCCAACAAACAAAGTAGGAGAAAGATAGTGAGCCAAAAGAGGAGGAGATGTGTAAAACCAAGGGAAAAAGGAACTGGAAAGTTTAATAATAGGATCTACAGCAATCTAGTTCATGCAATCGATTCAAACATATAAGCCTGAAAGTAAAAAAAATGGCCACCAATCCTGGGTTTCTTAAGTTTTCATGTCTGCAAGATTTTCAGAAAATTTGACCTCTGACCTTGAGGTCAAGATCACTGAGATTCCTGTCCAAGATTTTTAGTAGATGCACCTATGGCATCAATTTGAAAATCCTACATTGTGTCAGTCTCAAATGATCATGTTCACAAAGTTGGGCATTCATGCCACCCGCCTGCCAGTGACGACAATATCAAAAACGAGTTTTGCTTTCTTGACCTGCTATTGTGTGTTTCTCCTAATGACCAAAGGATTATCAATGATTTTAAAGTAATCAATAGTTGCCACTCCACATGTTAAGTTACTCCAGGAGATATTCTATATAAAATAAATTCTGTGTGCTCAAATTGGAAAGATTAAAAAAAAAAACAGCGTCTCAAATACCTGATGTTCTTTGATCCAGTTTTTTTTATCCAAAAGAACATGTGAACAAATGTAATTCTTCCATTTCAGAGCCATTAGTGACAGTTAAGTTATGGTTTATTAGAAAATTGTTTAGACAGAGATGGAATCATTGCTAAAAGACGGGGTGGTAGAGAACGTATAGGTACAAATAAGACCTTCCATGAGCTCTAACTTGTTTTGACCAGCCACCTATCCCACATGGTGATCTCCCTGGAAAGTTTACCTAAAATGCACCTTTTGAAGTCTTCTCCAGCAAATGATGAGAAAACAGATCAAAGTTCACCAGTAGCAGTCGTTTTTTTCTGATGATCTACATCACAGACCCTGCATTAGTGAAGTTTTGCTACTTTAAACTTGATATATCCCACGATACTGATGCTCAAAGCTGGTTATGGAAAAAGCTGTTCTGAACACAAACAAGACTTTGGCTTTAGATTTTGATATTATAACAGATCAAGTGTGTGTTAATCTCTGAACTTTCAAATCTCCTGCCGTCTCAAATTTGACACACACACACACACACACACACACACACACACACACACACACACACTTGTTTTCATGTCTTAGTGAGGACATCTGTCTGTCAGCATCTGACATAATGCTTTCCCTCGCTGCTCACCGCAACCCTAACCATGAAACCCTTACCCAGGGGTGTCGAACTCCAGGCCTTGAGGGTGGGTGTCCTGCAGGTTTTAGATCTCATCCTGGGTCAACACACCTGAATCAAATGATTAATTCATTGTCAGGCCTCTGAAGAACTTTAAGACATGTTGAGGAGGTCATTTATTAATTTAAATCAGCTATATTGGATCAAGGACACATCTAAAAACTGCAGGACACCGGCCCTCGATGCCTGGAGTTTGACACCCGTAATTGTACGTAATTGTAACCTTGACACCAAAACCCCATTTTGACCCTCAAAAATGTCTTCAAACTCGTGGGGACGGGAATTTTGTTCCCATAAGTGACTGCTGGTCCCCGCAACTAATTTCTGTCCTCACAAAGATGCCTAAACATGTACACACACACACACACACAGACATAGCGAAAAGGACAAAAAAGAAATGAAGAAATAATTCAAAGCAGACTTGAATAACATAGCGTGACATGTTTGCAAACCTTTTCTTGATGCTGAGAATAGATTGTTGTTTTTTTTTAACAAAAGGCTTAAGTCAACATTTAAATAGGAAACATATCTCGTTCCTTTTTAAATGCGCATCCACCAGCCACCCTCGCTCCCATCCTTCATTTCTTATTTGTTTTTTATTGCAAACCCCCCCATTTGTAATGCTAATATGATGGCTGAATGATGGAAAAAACACACATTCAGAGACCTTCCCTGATTCCAAAATTAGTACCTACAGCTCTGGTGAAAAAAACGAGCTCCCAAACAAAAGAGAGAGCGAGTATCTCAAGTATTTGAGATTTACCTTGCATTAAGTGTCCGTATACGTGTGTTTATTTGGGCTCAGATGTGTTATCGATGTATGTGCACAGGAGCTCATGAATGATTCAGAGCACTTCATGCTGTCGCTGTGGGACTTAAGGTTGAATACATACATGAACAAGCACTACAATTACTTTAAAACACAAATGCTGCTTAGATTTCAAGTTGATGACTCAAGTGTGAGCTTCTCTCTGGTTTATTTGCATGTCGAAAGAAGAAAGTGGCATATGAAAAATATATACTTTCATCGAACAAAGTTAACAAGCCCTCGACAGAGAAATATTTTGATTGATGGTGCAATTTCCCTGTGTGAATCAGTTTGCTGAAAGGAAATGAAACTAGAACCAAAATCTGGTGAATACAAATAATGTTTGGAGGAATGTTTGCTCTGAACTCGAAAGTAAAAAAAGACGATTATATTTTCCAAAAGACATATATTTTGTACGCACAGGTGACAAGATCACACTTTGTCATTATTTGCCATTTTGCCGAGGACTGAAAACATCACATCAAACAAAGCGTATAATTTGAAAGACAGCTGGGCAAGTTCTTCAAAGAAGACACTAAATATTTGAGGAGTTTCTGATGTGATCTGACACCCACTTACAAGCGTGGCACAATGCCTATGAGTGGCTTTAGGAAGTCGTTGAAAACAAGCTACGTACTTCAAAAAAAGCAACGTGTCTGCAAAATGAATCATACATTTCATCATCTGCTTAGATAAGCATTAACTGTTACCACTATATATGTTATTATGTAAATAGAAGCAGGTAATGCCTAGGCAACCTAGGTACTCATGTTCCCAAGGCCTATTGTTGTGAGGTTTGACGATGATCCACAAAAAAATTGTGGATCATATAAAATTTTTACTGATTTTCAAATTTGGTGCAAATTTGACGTTTACACCCGATTTTCACCAAAATGAAATCAGTTGAATCTGTTATTAGCATCTACCATCACATAAAATTTGGAAATTATTTTTTTGAAAACTGTAGATGCTAGATGGCTAACAAACAGAGAGCCAGACAAACAAATGCAACTGATTACATACTCCCTCCCTTTGGGGGGAGAATTACTCACTTGGCAGAAACTCAATGCATCTAGGAAATCCAAAGTTCAAACCAAGCATTAGAACAGAAAAGAAAAGTGCTTTAGCTAACTTTGAATGTGCCATGGTTGTTTGTATCAGACGGGCTGGTCTGAGTATTTCAGAAAATGTTTTACCTACAGAGATTTGCCAACATCTATAGAATTTACAGAGAATGATTGAAAAAAAGAGAAAATATCCAGAGAGTTGCAGCTATCTAGGTGAAAAAGCCTTGCTGATTCCAGAGTTCAGAGGAGAACCACCAGATTGCTTCGAGCTGTCAGCTATGACAAGAAACTGAGGCAACAGTTCAAACAGGCTCCCCATATCTGAACAACAGAAGACTGAGAAAAACGTTAGTTTCAATTTTCTGCAGCTTTTAGATGAGAGAGGTCAGAATTGGATGTAAACAACATGAGATCATGGATCTCTCCTGCATTATTGTTGCTGGCCATGTCCATCCCTTTATGACCACCCTGTATAATCTTATGATAGCTGCTTCCAGCAGGACATGATGGCCTCCACAGTGACCAGATTTCAATCCAATAGAGCACCATCAAGACTTAGTGGAATGGGAGATTTACATGATGGATGTGCAGCTGACAAATCTGCAGCAACTGTCTGATGCTATCATGTTTCCAGAGTTTCCAGCACTTTGTTGAATCTATACCAATACAAATTGAAGCAGCTCTAAAAGTAAATTGGGTCCAACCAAGCACAAGCAAGAGGTAATTAATACAATGACCATTGATGGTAAATATGCTTAAAATGAATTCACATTCAGTTATTTTAAAAATGTTTGCAAAATTTGTAATATGACCAAGAGTGCTGGGCACTTCAAGGAACAAATGAAGAGCACTCTGTTTTCAGATGCATGTTCTGCTTAGGTGTGTTTGTAAAAACAGTGAAAATGTGGGATATTACAAGACTGTGACTGGTGGTTATAAAAGAGACGTCAGAAGGAAAGAAGCACGTGGTCAAGAAATTTCTTATGTTATATTGAAATAATGTGAAGCTCTTGTGTTATTATTTAGTTAGAGTTTAGTTGGTTTTTATTCTTTAGTTTAGTTTCATCCATATCTCTGAGTTTATGAGTCTTTTCCTGTCTTTGGTGTAAGTCTGTGTTGTCCTCTATGTTGTACTTTTAGCTGTGCCAGTACTTTCGTCTCTCCTTTGTCTGTTTCATGTATGCGCTTCCACGTTGTCAAGCTCGTGTTGTCATGTCTACATTCTATTATGTTTCCTGTTTTATTGTGAAGAGTCCGTTCCATGCTCAATGTGTTTAGTTGTACTTCCCCTGTGGCATTCAGGTTCATTTGTGTCAGCTGTGTTTCCCCAGGTGTTTCCACTTCCCTCATTACCCTTCAGTGTATTTATGTCTTCTGTCTTCACCAGGTCAAGTCACATCTGGTCACAGAGTTTCCTTTCTCCTGTTCATTGTCCATTTATTAGTGATGGGCAGATGAAGCCCCATGAAGCACTGAAGCTTTTCATCCAATTGGTTCACCCCAACGCGAAGCTTCATGAAGCTTCATTTGCTCTAGCAGGACACCTACTGGACGTAAAAATAATAGCTGGCATGAATTTGAAGAGTGTGGCATTTTGCACACAGCCTGTAAATGTCAACAACAAAAGGAGTGTGTAAAACACCTATAGTGTAGTGATGGCAGTATACTGTGTATATTTATGCTGGCAGTATGGAAAATGATTATTTGCGGCAAAGTTCGAACCGCTTCATGAACCAGTCACGTGGTACAGCCGGGCAGCGAGGCTTCGGACGTCATCATTTTCAGCTCCTCCCATAAATGAAGCAAGCCTCGATACGCGCTTCGCGGAAACGCCCCCTCCATTACTCGACACACGCTCCGAAGCCTCGATACAGAACGTCCCATCACTACCATTTATCTCTTGTCATAGTTTTTCATAAATCCTGTTCCGACCATGTTCAAGTCAGTTTTTATGTTTTAGTTTTTCCCCGTTTAGGTTTCAGGTTAGTTTTTTTCCAGTTTGCATTGCTTTGTTTTTGTTTCGACATCAGCCCAGATATAAACGGCTCGCTTTTTGTTATACCGCAATTTTTTTTTGTGTCCGCATTTTTGGTCCACACCTCAAACACACCGGCCCACCCCCCCGTGACAGTTTTTAAGACTACATGAATGGTATGTTGGGTTTTTTTTATAATCATGATGATCCTTTTGAGAGCCAGCTGAGGGTTTCCTATTGTTTCTAAACTTTAAGCTAAACTAATGCATCTGGAGGTTTTCTGTTTGTTCATGCTAAGCATTTGCACATGAAAAGTGGTCTTAATTTTCTCTCAGTGAGGCTGTGGAGGTATATTTTCACATTAGTGGATAATTTTGAAAGCGCCAAAGCCAGCTTCAGTATTTATATTAGATCCATTAATCTTTGGACTCTAATGCATTGATAAATTGTAAGTGTAGGCTAACATTTTAGAGTATTTCACCTGTGAGATAGACAAAAGCGCTGTGCTCTTGGATTCCATCCGTGGTTCTCAGTCTTGCAGTATAAAGACCTTCATCCTCCTTGTGTGCAGCCCTTAAGGTGATGACGGCCTTGGTGTCAAATGTTTTAATCTCCACATTGCTGGATTGATGCAGTTGTACACCTGGAAAATAGAAAAAGCAAGCTAAAAAGTCAAGAATAATGCTTTTATGACCCATTACTTTCATTTTACCAACTTCACTGTTCAAAAAGGTCTTTCACACCACTAGACTCGAGGTAATTAATGCTTTAACTTTAACTTCTGGCTGTGTCCCTTCATATTTTAATGAGGCCATTATTCACCCTCTTTTAATTTTAGGAAAATTTCAAAACTGCCTTCATTTCCAAAACATTATAAAAAGTGTTGGCCAACCAACTACCAGAAGTTTGAACTGTTCACAACATTTTAGAGAACTTTCAGCCAGATTCACTCTACTGAAATTCAAATGAAATTTTAGCACATAAAATGAGATGAAATGCAGGTAACTATTCAATCCTTATACTCTTGCGTCTGTCAGCTGCTTTGACACAGTTAATCGTAGTACCCTGATTAAGAGATTTAGAACGTGGGTGGGCATTTTGACTTATTTTCTTCCCATCCCTCTCATTGGAGTGTTACACTTGCTTTTGCTAATTTTGTGTCATCTCCTGCTGCTTTATCCCGTGGTGTGCCGCAAAGTTCAGTCCTGGGACGTATCCTGTTTGCTCCCACTTGGACACATCCTGAATAACTTTGAAGACATTTCATACTATTGTTATACGGCTGACATTTCATTGTACTTGTCTTTGAAACCCCAGAATGTGACCAAATTATCTGTTGTTCAAGACTGCATTCATATTATAAAGGACTAAATGGTATCCTATTATCTGTTTCTCAATACACAAAAACTGAAGTTATGATCTGTGGACCTGACATCTTTGTTCCCAAAAGTAATTAAAATCTTGGACCCTTGGGATGATTTGCTCTGAGTAAATCTAAAAGGTCCTAAACCTTTGGCGATTAGAGCCCTCCATCGTCAGTTGCCTCCATACATCAGTGAGCTACTACAGCCATATATAACTTCTACATCTCTGAGATCTGCTGATCCTTGCTTGATGGCTGTCCCTAGAGCCCTAGATCTGTGCTTTCTCTGGACCTAAGATCTGTGTTAATACATTTTAAAAAGAAACTTAAGACCAGCTTGTGCAGGCTTGCCTTGATTTAGTTTTATACCATTTAAATTGTTGTGTATTCTCTTCTGCAAAGCACTTTGTGAACTTTGTTCTTTAAAAATGCAATATAAATAAATTTTACTTACTTAATTACTTTGTATTTGCAACACTTACCATCTCTAAACCAGCTGACATCCTTCTGGAAGAGGAGCAGAGCTGAGGTGAATGTACACTCCAGGGTGAGGGTGTCGCCCTCTTTCACCCAGGTCGGAGGAAAGGAGGTGCCAAACCGAGCTTCCTGTTGAAGCTGTAAGGCTAGAATAGATGGGAGGAATGGAGCAGGAGTAAGAACACACGGGTGATAGAGACAGAAATGCCTAAAAAGACCATCTAATACAGACTAGAAAAAGACCCACTGCTTTATCCAAGCACACACACACAAAGCAGCTATAAGAGAATTCCCCGAGGGGAAACGTCACAGGACAGCAGAAAAGCTGCAGATGGCACTCTTTGTTTTTAAGTGAACAGTTCCTGACAAGTTATTCCTTTAGCTGCCTGTCATTCTCTGCCTTGTCAAAAACAGCAAAGCAATACAATCCGGACGTGCAAGATATGTGTGCCATGAGGTCTCGTCAATCCCATTCTCAGGGATGAATCTGAAAGATTGTGACATGCTTCTCATAATGATCTTGTTCTGCTTAGAAGTCCGGGCTATCACAACAGTGTGCGTAGAATTATTGAAACACACCGCAAAGATGTTTGCTTCCCATCATTCAAGTCCTGCATTTCCCTCAGTGCACTGATGTTATGATAAATTTACCGCAGTCACGCTTTAGTTTGAGTGATTTGTTTTGGAAAATACAATCAGCTCCATATGAGATAATCAAGTATCAGTTACAAAAAAATAGCAGCATGCAATTCTTCAGCACATTCTCCTAGCAAGCGGCCCCTGATGCCATTACAAGCTGATAAAGCTTCATTCAACATGATTGCCACTTAATATCTGTGTGTGTAGGGAAAATATTGGATTGTCTCGCACCCACATGGTCATTCCTCAGAAGCAATAGTGTAATACATACATAAATTATATTGCTCCTGACTTTTCCAGTTTTGCTATGTCTTTAAAATCCCTTTAAGATAAAATAAAAATCAGCACATTTTCAATAGAAATCTTGCTTTCTTTAGAAACGCGCACATTTGCACAGTCAGTATATGAAATCTGTCGAACCTGACAAGAAACACGCAACATCTGTGCACGATGATGACAATGGACAGAGTTGACTATCAGTAAATTTTTAGCAGTGCATACATGGGTCACAATATTAAAATAACTCTTATCAAAAAAATCCAGCTTGTTGAGAAATGGTCACAGGCCTTTGCTGTCTGAGACTGGTATCCTTGGGTCCTGTGGGTTACAAGCAGGGTTTTCAAAGTGTGGCCTGCAGGCCAATGAGAGCCCTTGGTAACCGTTGGGAGGCCCGTGGGGGCAACAACAAAACACTCTAGGACTGGATATTTCCCTCATTCACTTTATCTAACAGCTCAGAGCAAAACTAAGGGAGCTTTTGTCTTTATTTACAACACTTCAAACATTCTCACCACCCACCAACCACAACCAACCACCACCACCACCACCACCACCGAAGCATATGTTTGAGCCTTCTTCTTTTGGATTTTTCTTTTAGGCTTGGCAAGTGTATATATATTATATACATAACAGTAAAATCCACATGAATACCAGGACCAAAATGGGCTTGGGACCAGCATTAGGGGTACACAGGGTTGTGGCCACCTGTGGTTGGGTTATGTTTGCAAAAGTCATTTATATAAGTGTTAAGTTAAATCTGGGCACTAAAGCTACTTGGAAAAGGTTGGATGAAGATGGTAATTTGTGAAAATACTAACAAAAATAAATTAAAAAACAAGGGGAAGTTGAAGGGACATTAACTAATTTAATATAAAACTCTAAAAGTGTATATATTTTTTCAGGATGTCATGTTTTATACAAAAACTAGAGGTCCTTGTAAGATAAACATGTCTATGTCAGATAGCTGTTCCTGGCAAAACCGCTTCTTTGGTTTGATCAGATTGCGAGCATATATATGTATAGAAATTATGTAGTTCTAGGTTAAAAAGTCCTGAACCCCACACATGGCAGAAGCTAATCTAGGCCACAGAGTGCCACAGCTAGTGCGAGGTGCTCCGCAGCTTGAAGCGAAGTGGGATAAATCTCCCGCTGTCCCTGGAATGAAATATACATGACTGTCGTTTCTGCTCACTTGGAAGCAAGTCATTTTATCCCTTCAGTAACTACCCCACAAATAGTCTTACTTATGCCTGTACATCTATGAACACCCACACAGAAACATAAATTCCCGTGATATCCAAACAGCATCAGTGTGCAGCTCCCTTTCATTCCTCCCATGTCTTTCTTTAAGAGGTGCCACATGCACAGCAGAGCCAAACGTTGTGTCAGTCTTCAAAGTCACTCAGCCTGCCCTCGTTTACTGATGGAGGGAGGAACTTCAAAGGGTGGCAGAGAAAATGAAAGGGGACACTTTTCATTAGGCACTGGTGTGAAACTTACCGGAGGTCTGCAAGCGCTCTGAACCAGCCACGGCTCCTTGATATGCTGAATCGCAGGGCGGCAGAGCAGGACAGATTGGAGAGTGGCAGGCAGGGTCAAAAACAGAGAGAAAAGCAGTGAATGATACTGTGAGACTGAAGAAGAAACATGTTTAAAAAAAAGAAAGAAAGCAAGAAAAGATAAAGCAGAAGGCGAATCAAACCTGGCAATGCCACATTTATGCAAGTCACATCTAATATTCCCTTTAACCTAAGGCTGTGTTAAAGCCTGAAGAATACCTGTGAAATGTAGAAGAAGCCTTGAAGTGTCTCATTAAAGTCATTAAAGTGAGCTGAGCATTCAGGAAGTGAAGCCTTTTCATAAAAGGGCAGGTAGGTCAAGGTAATAAAAAATAAATAAAAAAATAAATAGTTTCTGTAACACTGCTGCGAGGCAGTATAGCTCACTGTAGATGTTATTAGTCACTGCTACACCCACTGTCTCATTTTAATTTATTATGCATGAGCACTGCAACGGGACCTGTTTTTCTGATCATTTCCGTTGATGCTGGTTCTCTTACAAACACCAAATTTACATAGAGACTCGGATAATGAGGATAGAAAACCGCACCATGGAGACCTGAGGCATTAGGAGGATGGAGATACAAACATTTGGTCAAATTTAGCTAGCATAGCATCTGCACCCTGGGCACCTTAATGATCATCTGTGCAACAACATAAAGCAAAAAAATAAAAAATAAATGAAATGCTTTATTTGTCATAGCAGGATTTCAAAATATGCACTTATGTTAGCTGTAAATGGACTAATGAAGAAAAACATGCCTGTAAGGAAAAACCCAGCGCTACATTCTTGGTGCAATGTAAAAGGAGGTTTAAGTAAATATTCATGGAAGCTTGAGGTGCTGGTTAAGTATGCAACGTTTGAACTTTATTTTAGTTAAACACAATATCGTCTTCTTCTCTAGTTTCTCAGTGGCTAGCCAAACCACCTGGGATGTCAGGGGCGGGGCTTCTTTAATCTGAAAATAAAGTTAAAGTTAAACAAGGTAAAAAATTATTTAAAAAACTCAGTTTCACTTACTACTTTTATTCTACTTGTCAAACTAAGAGGTGCATGGCTGACAGTTGGACAGGCTGCAGTTGAGACACTTGTTTCTACAGGCTGTTTGTGCAAACTTAAGATGTTCTTAAAGTGCTAGGATTTCCTTGCATGGCTGATGTCAGTGGTCTTGACTCGTGCATCGTGGTTTCATAATTAATCCTTTATAAGAATATTTCTTTCAGGTTATGGTTTTGTTTTTGTTTTTTTGCAGTAAATATTTTTTAAGATGTTTTAGGTGGTGTTCTTCTTATGCTTTGACCACACTTCTCCAGTTTCCCCAATGTTTTTAAGGGTATCCTGCATACCACGGTGAGACGTTTTCAGCTAATACCTCTTTCTGAATCACCTTGTAGGTGCCAAAATACTGTATCTAACTCGAGGAACTAGCTTAAAAATTGAATTTAAAATCGGTTCTTTGGTAACTTGTCTGTTATGTGTAGACAACATTCAGATGTTAGGGACAGAATTTGGCATAAAAGGTGAAGGCATGAATCCATCCTGCCTTACATCAGTGTTTCTAGCTGGGGATAGAGGTGTGATGCTGTGGGGGATATTTTCTTGGCACACTTTAGACTCTTTAGTAGTAGCTGAGCGTTGTTTAAACACCACAGCCTACCTGAGCATTGTGTCCAACTCAACATGACCACATGTATCCATCATCTGATGACTGCTTTCAGCAGATTAACACATAATGTCGCAAAACTCGGATCATCTCAAACTAGTTTCTTGAACATAACTGCGAGTTAACTGTTGGCCTCCACAGTCACTAAATCTCAATCCGGTAGAGATTGGGATGTGGTGGAAAGAGAGATTTGCATCGTTGATTTGCAGCTGACAAATCTGCAACAATTGCATATGCCATCAGGTCAATCTGGACCATTTCTGGCATCTTGTTGAATCTGTGTTAAATAATTAAAGCAAAGAGGGTTAAACTTTTCCACTGAGTGTATGAAAAGTATGTTTATGGGGAAAATAAGGAAGTTTGAAAATGTTAGAAGTGTGAGATCTAAAGTTCATTTTTTCATGCTTCCGATGTATGATCTCGAAGGAATTGCACTCAGGAAGCCAGAACTCAGGTTTTATTTGAAAATGGGAAAAGATAAACTAACAACAAAAGAGGTAAAAGTTGTGTAAACCAGGTTTGAAAAATGTTCAAACTAAGTCAAATAATTTACTGTGTCAGTGTCTCATTGCCAGCCTGACTGAAACTAGACTCTTCAGTGTTTTGGGGGCAATTGTACTGTATTCCATCTTTGCTACTGGTTTTTGAGCAAAGCTGACTTGAGATGAAACAAGAAACCACTCACAGTTCACCACGAGCGTTCCAAAGGTCACAGCTTCACCCAGGAGACTCTTGGCTACCACTTTGTACTCGCCAGCATCATCAGGAGAGCACCTTTGTAGAAGATATAGAATGTCATCTGTTTGTGAGTGAGAGTTGAAAGTGGGTGAATTTCAAGCCACAAGAGATGTTGAAAAAGCTGTGACCTCTTTTCATGTGCTGGATTTGGGTAATAGAAAAAACCTGCAACACAGCACGCACATGTACTTCTTAATTGAACCGGCACGTTTTATCTCATAACACCACCATTTAATTTCCTTATCTTACCTACAAGTAGCTTCAGTTTCTTATTCCATTCCTAATTTGTCAGTGGCAAGGTCAAGTAATCTGCTGCGTGCCCTATCTTGCACACTTCCATCACATTCATTCCAGTTTTCCAGACTTAATTAGAGATTTGAGCTAGTGACCCACCTTCTGATCTCCAGTGTGTTGAGACCAAATTTTTGTTGAAGACTGTAATTCCATGGTCGGTCAGATATTATCAGCGGCTCACCATCCTTGTACCTGCCGAAAAAGTACATAATTTTTGTTTTTTGAATATCAGAGTAAATGAACAACAGGCTGTACTTGGGTGGTTTATGCTCCTGCCTACTAATTACTCATGCACAGCTTTCATAATCAATTGTTAGTTTGGCTGAATGTCTGACGACTACAGGGGGTCTTTGATCTGTTATTCTGTCTTGTGCTGGGCATTGTTGAGGGCAGCTCATTGGGCTTGATGGGT
Organism: Aulonocara stuartgranti; assembly: GCF_965226115.1. Lineage (NCBI taxonomy): Eukaryota > Metazoa > Chordata > Actinopteri > Cichliformes > Cichlidae > Aulonocara > Aulonocara stuartgranti. Next base: position 19,080,153 of record NC_138947.1, read on the forward strand.
CCCATATGGGGTAGTGAAACTCATGAGCCACAGGTTGTGTGGATCTCATAGCTCATGAATACTAAGCATACGCAGTCTTTTCATCAGCTAGTCTCACAGCAGCTCAGGTATCAAAGTCGACAGTTTGGCACATTGCCTGAATTAACACAGATTATTTCATATTAATACTGCGTGCAATATTCAGCTCAGGGTTCTGCACAGCAATGTCATGGCTCTTGGTCTTTTTGGTTTTTTGCAAGTAAGTTTTGGACTTTTAATGTAACCTTTTGTTTATTTTGGATCAATTACATATTAAATAATGATGCAATGTAGTGCTGCCACTAAGGACTGTTTTATTCATAGAAGATTCATCTTTCTGTTTTTGCTCTGACTTCCCAATAACCAAGGATATTCAGTTAGCATGGATATAAAATATAGAAAGCAACAAATCATAGAACTCAAAGATAAAACCAGAATGCTTGCTAGCTTGATAAATGACTTAAGAAGTAATTTTCTAAACCTGTTTGTTTTTGTGTGTGTTGATAGACTGATTATTTCAACTCTGATTATATAACACACAGTTTCTCCCAAAAGGTAGTCTAAACAGTTTATTCTGCTCTAACTTACTCTATGCAAATGAAATTAAAGGGACACAATTATGCCGATGACCCCATGTCAGATTGAATAGAAACTTTTGGACAGTTAAAGAAGCAGTCACAGGGGGACTGAGCATGGAGGAAAACAGCCATGGGTGGGCTGTAACAGGTTCCTGGTCTACAATATACAGTATTCTCAGTCTCATGTTTTCCTTTTTACATGCCTATGATTCAATCAAACCCCAAAATACAAATGGTTTAACATACCAGAATAAAATTCCCCTTCCACTTAGTGATGTTAGGTCAGCTGTGCCATTAAACTTTTTTTATGATTTTTGTTTTTTAAGTGCTCAAAAAACAAACAAACCTGTCACTTAAAAATTGTTTTTTAGTAGATTTCAAAGTCTGCTATGATAACAGTCTTTTTCCTGCTTTCCTGCAGAGCAAGATCTCAGGCAATCCAATTGTTCCTTAGGCCACCAATCATCAATATTTCATTGAGAAAACTACTATTACCTAAATAAAAAATAAATGTATAAAAAGGATTCACAGCATGTGTCTGTGAAGGTTCTCAGTCATCCAGGTCATCGTAGTCTAAGGAGCTTGGAAAGAAAAGCGTCTGGACTTCTTTAAGTTGCTTGAAGACATTTCACCTCTCATCCGAGAAGCTTCTTCAGTTCTAAGGTCAAATGGTGGAGAGTCCCAGATTTAAACCTAGTGTACTTCAGACCCAGCAACACACTCAGACAAAAACTGGTTCACCCGAAAGACAAAACTCTTAAACACAAACTTAACAATGTGGTGTATGCTGTACAGTGCAGCAAGGAATGCCCAGACTTCTACATTGGAGAGACCAAACAGCCTCTTCACAAGCGCATGGCATAACATAGAAGAGCCACCTCCACAGGACAAGACTCAGCAGTCCATCTGCATCTAAAGGACAAAGGTCACTACCAATGTTCACATTTTTGGACAGAGAGGACAGATGGTTTGAAAGAGGAGTGAAAGAAGCCATCTATGTCCACTGTGAGCGACCATCTTTGAACAGAGGCATTGGTTTACGACACCAACTGTCTGCCATCTATAATCCAGTTTTGAGATCCCGTCCCAGACGCCTTAACGCCCACTCACATCCTGGGCCATCTGACCTCAGGAAATCACATGATAGGGTGGGGCCAGGTTTCACAATGAACTCACCCGAAACTCTGGCTGATTGTGACCCACACCCGTTTTCACACCTTGGCTCATGTGATTAGGTAGAGGATCATCAGGGGGTCCTTTGTCCCTCTTTGGGGGGGAAACTCCCACTGGGTTTAAATCTGGGACTCTCCACCATTTGACCTTAGAACTGAAGAAGCTTCTCGGATAAGAGGTGAAACGTCTTCAAGCAACTTAAAGAAGTCCAGACGCTTTTCTTTCCAAGCTCCTTAGACTATGATTCACAGCATGAAAATTTGCTGTGAATAACATAAACACACGTGACACATAAACACCTAAAGCATAAACAGACTTCCTTATTCCTTATATTTATTATATGTAGTTATTTATGAGATAACATGACAATGCAGTTCAAAATATACACATTTTACAATAACAAATTGTGGATTCCTCTTTATGTCCTCTAGCTGCTGTGCTGGAAGTTTCAGAGTGTTCAATGGTGAACCAGCTATGCTGACGAATGTTTCTCCTGTCTCTTCTTTACTTTTAAAATGTTCATTTATCAGCTGGAACAAATGCAGATATCGATATGTATGGCTAGACCAGAGGATAGGAACCCATTTCCCCAGGATATTGCACCTTGTGTTATAGACAGAGACCAGCTATGTATGTGATGTGTGTCTGTTTCTAAAAAGGGTGGATTTTCCAAGTTGAAGGATACTGCATGCTCACAGAGTAGTCAATTACAGGGTCGACCCACCGTAAAGCATACCCTGCTTTTTCCTCCTCAGTGACTGTAATGGGAACCGTAATTTATTAAATAAGCATCATGATGCGTTCAGTGAAATTTGAAATCAGTGACAGTGTCTCTGAATTCAGCAGCAAAATGTCGAGTTCACACATCAAGAAAGCTAAAGGGCTGTTTTCCTCAGACTTTTAAACAATCTGGCTTCTTCATTTAAACCCAAGTAGTCGCATCTTGCTGGCCATTAGAACAAGTTTTATGGCAATTAAACTTACTTACTGTTCATTTATAATGTTAACAGTATAAAAAAGTAGTTTCTCAAGTAAAATGCTTAGAACAAGTTTTGTGGTTTGTTATTTTTATATTGGTATTTATTTTTCTTAAGTTGGTCATGATTTTGTAGGAAGAGCAATGCTCCTGGATTTTTCAGTTGTAGTTTTTGGCCCTTACAGCTCCACAAGGCAAGGCACATCTGGTTGTATTATATTCAAGAGAGTGTAGACATTTCTACAGCATATCTACAAAACTAGACAAGTGACATCATAGGTTAACACCACAGGATGCAACTTTGCCCATGGTCCTGTGATTTTTGTGGGGAAACTGCACATTTTTAGCATAAAGAATGCAGTAGTAGAAAGAGATGAGGGTACTCACCATGTCACCTTTGGGGTTGGACAGCCCTGGACAGTGCAGGAGAGTTTCACACTCATGCCTTCCCAGACAGTGTGAGCCCTCAGAGGGATTGGAAAGTCTGGGGCCTTCTGACTCAGTTGCTCCAGGTACCTCATGTGGGCAGATGCCTTCATTTCTGCCTGAGGTACAGACAGAGTGGTGAATTTATCCATGGAAGGAAAACATGTCTATAAATATTTATTGTAGATAAACACACTGTATTTTTTAAATATAGCAAGTCTCTGTGCTTTGGCTGTCATTAAAACAAGCGGGAGGACCAAGGAAGGATGGAAAATTATATATTAAAATTAGGAACAGTAATCAAGAGGGAACCTTTCTGAAAAATATTCTGGTTGTTATCTACCAATCAGAAAAGCGGTATTTATTTAAGGTGGACAAACTGTGGCACTTTTTCTCCAGAAATGCTAATATCTAAACAGTTTTGTAGTCTTTTGATGAATAAAATAATGGGATTCTTAAGACAAATACTTGACTGTACCTGTTTGCGAAGAGCTATCTTGTTAACACGAGTGCGTAACAACTGCTGGTTCCTGATCACATCGATTTCCACCCTCTCCGCCTCATTCCCAAACATTGTCCACTGCTCTCTCTCATACTCTTCATCAGCAGCCATGGTTTCTTTTAGGATTTCCCTGTTGGTGTAAACCATGAAGTAATTTAAATTTGTTTGGTGGTTATTTATTTGCTGTTTCATAATGTTGGATGATTTGTCCCGAGTATAGTATTGTAAATGTTGTTGAAAAGAAACAACACTACTACTACATTGCTCCATCCTGCAGTAGCTTCTTTATAACCTCTGCAGGCTTTGATGTGTTATATATGCCATGCTAGGTCCCAGATGGGTTTTTTTTTTTTTTAAATCTTTGTTTTTTTACTTTATTGCCTACATTAACTCTACTTGTGTCCTTGTTTGGGCATTCAGTAGGACAGTAGTGAGCAATTAATTTTCTCAAAGGGTCACTGGGACTGGTTTGGAGTACCAGTTATGCTAATGTGGCCTCTTGATGTAGTCCACAACAGTCCAAGTCGCTTGTGTGGCCTCTTGGGGAAATTAATGGCCCACCCCTGCACTAGGAGGTGCCAGATTGCCATTTTGGTTGTCTCACTAACTCGAATCATCCAATAGATCAACAGATTTAGGTCTAATATTACTGTAGTTTCTGTAGGTGTTTCTCTCTCCAGGCTGGGGTAATTAATCCCAAGGCAAACTTCGACTGCAGTGGACAGAGTTTTCTGTCTGGGTTGTCCTTACCAAGGATGATTTAGATCATTCTGCTTAAAAAGTGAATTTTCAAAAACAATTTTCTCTCATTAAAGCTCCAAAGTTGTTAGCTACATACTTTTTTTACAGCTCTCTTTTGGATGCTGTTGAGGCTTGTGCACTGTGACCGATAGTTATGCTGACACAGGGAGATGTAGCTGGTGCCTGTCTGCTAAGCTTCACCTACATTAATTAGATTCACTGAACTGGACCTCCCAAAGGTGTTTGTGCTGTTGGTGTGAGTAGCATGTTAAAAAAACACCTAGCATTCATCAGAGGTAACAGCAGAAACGTGAATTGCAGGTAAAATTTTAAACATGTTTTGCAATAGATGGCTTTACCTTTTGAGAGAATCCAAATAGCGTTTCTTTTTCACTTTAAGAGGGCCATAATACAATTTCAGTGTGTCCCACTTCATTTACAGTCAAATGCTAGTTTTATGATATTCGTCAGATTGTCTTCTCAAACGCTCCTTGATGAGGTCATTAGTTCACTGCTCAATTTGTAGCTTTCTGTCATTTCATATAGCACGCTTCTCGCACACGTTCAAAGGCTTTGAGGCGTCGGTATTTATGAGTTGTACATCAAGCCCGGCTGCCACTGCTGATTCACATCACTGTAAAAACGATGCAACGCTTCTACCCTGACGAACACCTCTTCAGGAATCCTTCAGGTGTGGACAGTTCAAAGCGACACTGTGTCGTCGGCCGTGTCACATCCTTGACTTGCCTTTCATCGGGCTGGTTGTCATGGAGATGCAAGGCAGTTGTGATAGTATATTCAGTCAGAAGAAGCAAATTTAATGTTTTGGGTTTTTTTTGTTTTTTTTTCAGGGCAAAAAGGTGACACACTAAGTAGGAAAACTTGCGTTACTAGCGGAAGAGGATCAAGGCTTGCTTTTGATTAGTCTCTTCTTTTGTGTTAATCTAAGTGTTTGTGAAGTTACAAAGTTAATCCCCACCAGCTCTCAGCTCTTGATCCTGTGCTCTGATCTCCTTGTAAGCTGTTAAACAAACCAGACACCTCTTAAAAAATTAATGAAGCCTTACTGGTAGCCCATGCACATTTGCATGACATATTGACGGTATGTACATCCAGTTAATCCATTTGAATAGATATATACATACTGAAACATGCTATCATGTAATTATAGTTATTATGAATACTCCTCTCTCATCATGGTAGAGAGGATGTGCATCTTGAAGCATTTTTTGACTGACAGACCCCAGGGCTTAATTATTTGCCACAGCAGAGAGAAAGACTCTTAAATATTCACACGAGCACAGTTTTTAGTATTTTTTGCCACCGGCTTGTTTAGCAAAGTGTGTTGGTGCTTTTAATCTCTGTGGGTTCAGATTTAAGCCTAGAGTGGAATGAACCACTGGATCACATCGAGTCAGTGGGCATGAAGAGGTTTATGGGTTTATTATTTCTCCAAAACCTTTCCTGTCTCTGCAAAGAAAAGGAAAAACGTTCTTGCCAAGACAAACTGGGCATGCACGAGTCAGCTGCATAATTTATTTCTTACCTATGTGGGGAAGATACTGGAGAGACCATTACGTGAATCTGATAGGAACATGTAGTTGCCAGCACAGAATGATCTAGCACATTTGTTTCCGCACAAATCAAATCGAATGTTAAGCTCCCCCATCTTGCAAACGCTAAAGCAGAGGTCTGGAAATAGTGTGCCAGTTCTCAAGAGCTTTCAGCTTCATCCTTCCATCGTTTCGTTTTTGGCCCGTAGAGGTCAGTCATCTTCAGCTTTTTCCAGCCTCCATCCTAAACTATCCAACTACACTGTGTTCATCTGAGCACATCTGAGGAGAAAGGAAGTTTCAAGATGCACTTCAGAGGGAGTCGACCTTGCAAATTTGCGCGGTAGGGTTTGGGTCTTAAAATCTGAAGGTGACACAAAACTGCGGCATTAGCTGAGCATGTTTGTGGATGGATAGTCACTGGTTGATGAGATAGGAGGGTTGTCGTGGTGATATGGAAGAGGGGACATAATGAGATGCTAAGTTGGCAGGACTACATCATTGCAGCTGAGGCTCATTACTTTCAGTTGTGTTTTGTCTTTCAAGAGGGTGTGATTTCACCCTCGATGACTTCCCCTCTTTTCACTCTTGCTACTTGGCAACTGTCTTCTACTATTTCTAATCTGCTACTTTAATACTCGTTGTGACCTCTGTTCATCTGTCTATTTACTTTTTTCGGCCACTTGCCAGCCAGAGCTTCCTTTCATGGCCTGAAGAAGGAAATATCTTTTATTTTTAGCACTTATGATGAAGTCTACACTAGCGATGTCAAATCCTTTTTGACACAAGAGTGTAATCAGGTTGTGGATAGACTGGAGAACAGGAAACTGGCTGCTGCTAAGCCTTTAAATTTGAAAGTGCTATTGACTTGCAACACAGACACTACGTGACCCAGACAGGACAAGGTGCCCCTAGAGCAGAAGAGGGATTTTAGTAAAGCAAATCAAGTCACTAGAGGCAACAATCCCTCAGCGTGTGTTCTCTGTGACCTAAACCTCTCTATTCTGGGATTACTTTTAGATATGACAGCCGAGCAGTAATCCTGTCCTGGCAACATGACCGTAAGACACTTAGAAAGAAAAAGAGTTCATACATGTCATCAGCAAAATCCTCTTATATTCTGATTCACTTACTAAGTTAAAGACCATGTGTTCTGGCAAAAAAAAAAAAAAAGTCCAGCTTGAGTACCAGAATATTTATTCTTTTGCTTCGTATATGAAGTCCAACACAATTAACCAACATGTCTTTCAAATTGACCCACAAACCAGTTTTATAATTCCCTCTTGAGCACATGGAGGCCTTTTTTCTTTAAAACCTCATGCTCCTTTTGGCAGACTGCCTTCACTCTTCACTTGTTTGAAAACCAAACCGTCTGCTGCAAAGATGCTGCAAAGATAGGCTGTTATCAATGGACCTGACTGCACCAGACAGGAGAGCACTATGTAGGTGGTATATGTTCTATAAGTGGAAAAAAAGACCTTTTTTATTTATTTATGTTTCTTTACTTTCACAGACTGTTTGCAAAGTCCTTATACTCAGAGTCATAAAGTGATTAAAAAAATTCAATATCTTTTAAATTAAAAACCAAACTAGTAGGTTTAATCTGCAGTAGTCTGTAGATGTTAACTACATAGGTAGTTAAGTGAGTAACTGGGTAGGTCATCATTTTATTGGAGAGCTAGCGCGGAGAAACAGTCGGCCATTTGCCCTCACTTTCATACCTGTGGTCAACTTATAATCACTATTTAACTCAGCACCCATGTGTTTGGACTATGAGAGGAAGTCAAGGGCCCCCAGGAGTACTCGTGCAGGCACAGCAGAACATGTAAACTACACAGGCCATCACATTCAAGCCAAGGGCTTTCTTGCTATAAGGCTAACCACTGCCCCACTCTCTGTAAATGAACCAGAGTCAAAAATGAAGATGTTCGATAGCTTGAGTTTATCAGACAATCATCAGTATCGGCTGACTCCTATCTTAGATTAGCTGTCATTTGAGCGTGGCGGTAGTTGTTTATCAGTGGTATCCCATCAGTCTTGATCCTGGTTACAGTTTCATGCATTTGTGTGATGAAGGGTTTCATGAACATTAAATAAATGGGGAAACAAATATTTATTATAATTAAATAGCAAAAACAAAAGAGTTTTATGGACTAACAAATAAAACAGTGCTTTGTGCTCTACATCCCTCCACAGGATGTGAGACTCCCCTGCTTCTATCTATAACCACAAAAATACAAACATATCTAATATCCTTCTTCTGCATGACTGCAGTTGAATAGTTATTGCTTATTTGGTCCATGACATCAGCCAGCAAATGAAGGGACCCAGCTGGCCTTTTATAGACTGACGAGAACGAGGGAAAAAACCCTGATTTCCGTTGTTTACTGAGATTCTCTATTGACAGAAAAGCTCTTGTGCTGTATTAGCTCGCAGGGCAAAGCGTCAGTGGAAGTTGACCCACTCTTCTTCCTCAAATAAACTGGAGAGAGAGCATGATAGTGACGGAGAGGCAGGGGTTTTATGACATAAACAGATCATCCAGGAAGGAAGTCCTCAGGAAAAAAAAAAAAGTGGAGCCTTGTTGACAGTGTGAAGAGACTCGTCCATGGTTGCTGCCCTTTTTTTCATGCACTGAAGATTCATCCTGCGTTAGAAATCCCCGCATCAAGACTTGCAGATGCAGGCTTCTGGTTTTTGTGAGCCTCTGCTACTAGGACTATTTAAAGGATCATGTGGTTGCTCTCACTTTCTATGCTTTTGAGTCCCATTTTTGAACCTCAAGGATGTTATTGGTTTTTTTTTTTTAAAGAGGATGAATTGACTGCATCGTCCTGCAAGGTGATATGCATTTGTTGATAGATATCCATTGAAATTCCCAGGACACATTTCACTGAGCTTGACTCGTCTTATGGAAGTATTGAATATTTACGACACTAGAATTAACACGTTTCAATAAAGACATTCTTGTCTAGTAGTTCATCCACAATTATTAAAATGTAAATGCAAGGATTTCAAATTTAAATTAAAACATAATTTAAATGTAAAAGTATTTTTCAACAAATTACATCTGTATGAAGATGATCTGTGAGCTGTTTTGTGCCTCACCATGTTCTGTGCCGAGGGAAGTTGTCCATGTCGAGGACCTCTTTGACTGACATGACATCACCGGGTATGATAGGAAAGACACCTGAATAGGAGGCCTCCTCATCGCTGTGACATCCAAAGTGTTGTGGAGGACAAAAAAAATAAAATAAAATAAATAAAACAAAGCATGATTAACATGCGCAAATCATCAAACGACACACAAAGGTGACAGATTACAAAATAGATATCTTCCCTTGTCATCCTTCACAGTTATCTATTCTGCTGATAGAAGGATATTAGCACGCCTATTAACTTTGTCACGGATTATGACACAATATCCAATCTGTTGTTCATCAGGCCATTATTCTCCTCTGCCACTAGAAAGCAGCACTGCCTCTAATATCCTCTAGCTGAGAAGCACAGGAGGCCGTGCATCAGAGAGTGCTTCGGTTAATGTAGGCAAATACAAAGTACATGAGGGTTCATTTATTCAGGCGCTCCAGGGATTCACTTTAAAGCAGGCAACTCTTATCTCAGTTAAGAAAACAACTTTTATGCATCTTTTCTGGTTCCTGTTGTGAAGATGTAGCGAAGTAAACAATGGCAAACCAAAAATCAAACAAGACAAAGGAAATTGCAAAGAAAATAAATCCATCACAGGCAGAACTTCTTTGAAACACATCCTCTGTAATGTTTGTCACACTAATATACCCTCTGTCACTCTGCAGCTCTGGGGTAAACCCAAAGCGTGGTTCATAGGATGGTGTAGCATGTTTGTCACTATTCAGTTTATACTACTCCTGTGTTGTCAGTAGTATTACTGTGCAAGCTGCTAAATTGGATTCGTTACTATTTTAAATGGGAAATACAAAATACTGCTTTGTTAAAACATATTTTAATTTTAGCTATGACCCTGTGGCAATGGGATACGAGCTAAAAACAGGATATTAAACACAGTGGTAGGGCTGAAACAGTCGTGTCTTCAGGTTCTTAAGATAGAACTTTATTAATCCCTCGGGTGGGTTCCTCTGGGAAATTCGACAAGTCTGTGGGCAGTAAAATGTGCAGTGTTTGCAGAATTGTAGCCTTGTGCTTTATGCGATTATTCAACTAGCTTCATCCCATGTGGGGTTTGAAAACCCTAATATAGCCATTCGAGCAGAGCAGCATGCGACCTCTTTTCTCCTCGAGTGTGAGAAATGTCATAACTGCAATCAGCTGCTGCTTCTGCTCTGTCAATGTTCCCCTTTTCCTCACTGGTGTACAAACACATGTTATTATTGTGTTTGTCATCAAGAGGAACTGCGGTTGGTGACGTTAAGCCCATGCAAATGTATAGGCGAGTTTATTGGATTGTTTATGACACGGTCACAGCCATTTGAAAGTTTTACTGGCCACTATAGTGAACAGTAAAACTTCAGGCTCTACAGTATGTTTGATTCAGGTGATGGTTTGGCTGTTTGAGCTACATTTAGTGAGGGGGAATATACCAGATGAACTAAACATAAACTGCAGTCACTGGTCACATACAGGAGAGTGTAAATATTGATGCACTGCCAACACTTCTCCTAGTTACCGCCTAGTTATCGCTTCATCATATACTACTCCACCAACCCCCCCATTTGTTTATATTTTGCTTTCAAGAATTATTTATATATTTTTTTTTCTAACACGGTCTTTTACAATAAGTCCTTAGTCTTTCTTACATTTTTTCAAAAGCCTTCTTTAGACACTGGATGCTTTTCACTCATTTTTGTTTCACTCCTTTTAGCTGTCTCTATATAACAGACAACGTAGCAAATTTTAAGCCAATTTCAAATCGTGTCTTTAGACAAAACCGATCATCATTACCTAGCCTAACTTGTTTCCAAATTCTTTAGTTGACTCTATAAAATATCCCAAAAAATAACCTAATTTTACAGATAAAATAGTATTTTTGTCTATTAGCTGATGACTTAACACAGCAGTCCCCAACCTTTTTTGCACCACGGACCGGTTTATGCCCGACAATATTTTCACGGACCGGCCTTTAAGGTGTCGCGGATAAATACAACAAAATAAAACTAGTACCGGTACAGAAAAAAAGATTTATTCCTAACACACGTGAAAAGACCCAGGAAAACCGAGTAAACGATAAAAACGATAACAAACTAACGCTGAAAACCGATAAAAACCCTGAAAACCATACATTTCACACCTGAGCCTCAACTCTCGCGGCCCGGTACCAAACAACTCGCGGACCGGTACCAGTCCGAGGCCCGGGGGTTGGGGACCGCTGACTTAACAGATCTCAGCAGCCTGTGCAGTATGTCTGTAAAAATTGAGGAACCTGAATATGTGGAGGACAAAAGAAAAAGCGGTAGGCCTGAAAAACCTATCTACGGTAGATGACCAGCATCTGAAGGTAGTGTCCTTAAAAAATAAGAAAAATAAAAACCCCAATCAAAACAGGACCTGAGAAATTGGCCTTCCTGAACCTCAACATTATTATCTTGCAAGAGAATGGAACAAAAGTTAGTCAAAATCCAAAATGTAGCGTTGAAGCATCCACCAAGATCCATGGAGAACTACACCTACAGACTTCGAGAAAGAAGTTACAAGAAAGCATTGCAAGAGTTCAGGCTGTGTCGACGAAAGAAGGTGTTCATAACAAATAGTGATTTTCCTGCACATCACTGTAAAAACTCTGTTTTTGCCTTTTATGTTTTCCATGTTTCAGTAAACCGCTGCACCTACTTCCCGTTTTTCTAGTAAAGAAAAGACTTTTGCCCAATTATGCAGATATGTACATTTCTGAGCCTACACTGCACCACAAACTCTGTCTGAATTTCCAACATAAAACTGAGTCGACGTTATCCACAGTATGTGCACCACCATGGAAGGAAAGAGGCTTTTGTTGTTGTTGCAGTTGTGAAACTGAATAGCACATTTGTAACACGAGAAGCACAAATTTGAGTTTTTTCCTTATCTGAAGACGAGGCTTACTCTTTTAGAATAATTGCAACCTCAGTGAGAGGCTATTTTATAAGTGCGAAGGCTTCCCTTGTTTTTCTTATGTAATGAAAACCTTTTCTTTTTGTTTTTAGGAATATGCATTAGCTTTTTTGGATTCCTGTTAATTAAAAAGCTGCTGCTCTTATTCTTCCTGTGAAGTAGTGTACGTTACTTTACCACAGAGTCCCACTGTAATAAATAAAAATCTCAAAATCTCAAATGTGATGCCAGAACTGTATTTTTATCCACCTGCGTCACACAAACCCCGACCGTTGCTGTTAACATCTAGCCTCAAGCATTGCTTTCAACAAGTCATCTTACAAATGGCAATGCAAATTGACGTGACTTCTCTTTTTCTTTTGATTGTAATCTGGGAAATTTCCCCATTTCACGGTGCTGAGAGAACAACTTCTGCTTTTGCTTTCCTATAATTGTATTTTCTTTCTATTGTTTGGGCTCCCATTGAATGTGTGTACCACTGAATAATGTTGTGTGTGGCTGGGTAGTACACATATATATATATATATATATATATATATATATATATATATATATATATATGTGTGTGTGTGTGTGTGTGTGTGTGTGTGTGTGTGTGTGTGTGTGTGTGTGTGTGTATAGATATATGTATACATGAGGGCACATATAAACAGGAACTTCCAAATGCATGCAGTAATCCATGCAGGCCAAAAATGTCATGCCACTGCTGTTGGTTGAAAGAGAGTGGTTGTTCGTTTGTGTTTACAAACAGTGGGCTTCCTCAAAATATTAACTTGGTGTAACTGGAAGGAGGAAATAAAAAAGAGGGAAACTTGATGGAACTGGACGTTCTGTTATCGCTGTTTCATGCATGTCAACATACTGTACAAAGACTGTTTTGTGCTATTCTACAAATACAAAAAATGAAACCACTGTAGAGAAAACCGTTCCCTTCTCTGGTGTTGGCTAAACCTACCCAGAGGCCACTTTGCTCAATCTAACATGAAGATAAATTTGAGTGTGCTCCCACGAGCATGTTCTAAGTATAAATTTCACCAATGCACCTGCTCCCTCTCATGCTTCTTCTTTTAAACAAAAGGAGACATGACCTCTAAGTTCAGCTGAACTAAGCTAGATGGAATAATTGCTTATTTTCAACTTCCCCGAGGAGAAAAATTGGCCAGTTCCCTTTATTCTGCAATGGAGATTGTAGACCCACAGGTTAGCCTAATTTAATAACTCACTACAGCAAGAGGGGTGCATGAAAATGAAGGCAAATTTGGCTTGAGAGTATGAGTATATGTTGACTTGTACCTGTGTGCCTGCTTTCATTTGTGTTCTGCCATAGTGTAAATGGATAGGCCTGCTGCATGTGAGTGTGGGCAGCCAAATGAAAAGAAACAAAAAAAGTTATAAAAAAAACCTTTTGAGAAAATTAAAATGAGGCAAATAACAATGAACCAGACTTGCAATCTAATCATTACACATGACAGTTTATAGTCGGTTAAACTTTAACCTTTTAATTAAATTTTTTTGAAACTTTAGAGTTTAATAAACCACTGACAATTTTATTTATAAAATGTTCATTTCCATATATAGCTTTCATTTGTATCATATTTGCTACGTCTTGAATTTGCTTTAAAATGGTTTTTAGGTTTTTCAGGAGAAAAAAATCACATAGTTGTAGACGTCTCAAAAATAAAACTATATTTATCAAATATGATGGACTGGGTGTTCATGGGTTAGACTGAAAGTCAGCCTTGGACCTTGAGATTGTTTTTAGATGTTTGTGTAGCAGGTTAACTGAAAGCTATTCATTTCCTGCTTCAGGTAATTTTCATGCTAACCACAAAGTAGCTGAACTGATGCATCTGTACACACAGGTGTCTTAATTTATCCGTTAGCTCATCCCGCTGTTGTCTGCTTATCATATGATCAAGAGTTTATGTTTAACTTTAGCCTTTAAAACCGGCTGTAGTACAATGTCAAAGGGACTTCTGGTAGAAAAGACTGAAATATAAAACTGTTTGCTTGTGTGCATGTGTTGAGGTCGTTTTTTGATTGAATGTGTCATTGAACCATGTAGTGAATCAGTACTAAAAATGAAATTTACATAAAGGATACATTTGTTTTATAACAAAGATGCATACGGATGTCCTCTGTTATCAGTAAAGCTGCAAGGAGTCCTCATCTTAACAAGTTGCTCAATCTGTTAATCCTATATCCTGTTTATTTCTTTTTAATACTATACAGAAAGCTGCGTATGGTGCGAGACAGTTCCACCTTTTTCAAATATTAATCAGTTTGCTTCATCAATTTTAAAGCCTCAAGCTGCACTTTCCTATTATAGTGCAGTGAATTTTCTATTGTACTTTTTGTTTAAATTGTCTCTTTCATTTAAAAATAAACGTGCAATAAACAATACTGCACATAAAGTAAAACAGAACTAGTTATTTCTAGAGTTTTGCTTGTGAAATTTGAGTTTGAACAGAAGTCTTCATGATATGACAACACAAACATTATGCTTATCAGTTTTCTGTTTTTGTATTCCCTCAAGCTGTTACTGTGAGAGTGATTACGGAGCTTCTTTTAAGCCACTTTTTAGACTCTGAGGTGTCCCAGAGTTAAGAGGAGTTTAACTTAGATCCTGTATAGTAAACAAAAGTACTGTAAAGTAGCTAGTGCTGGCCTTCATAACTGCTTTCGGTCTTTGTGTCATAGAGTGAACAAGGTACCGGAAACATTCCTCTGAGATTTGGCTTGACATGATAGCGTCACACCAAAGCTGCTCTACTGGATTGAGATCTGATGACTGCGGAGGCCATTTGAGCACAGTGAGCTCATTGTCATGATCAAGAAACCGGTTTGAGATGGTCTGGGCTTTGTGACGTGGCATCTTATCCTGCTCTAAGCAGCCATCCAAAAATGTACACTGTGGTTATAAAGAGATAACTGTGGTAAACACTAACACATTGTTTAGTATTTAAACAATGTGTACAAAAACACCTCTGCAACCAACCCCACCCTGAATATTTCCTCTTTTTTAAATCGTTCACTGCAAACTGTAGAGATGGTTGTGTGGGAACATCCCAAGTAGATCAGCAGTTTCTAAAATCTAAAATGGGACGATCATAGCTCAAGAGTTGGCAGTTCGTCTTGTAATCGGAAGGCTGCCCGTTCGAGCCCCGGCTCGGACAGTCCCGGTCATTACGTCCTTGGGCAAAACACTTCACTCGTTACCTACTGGTGGTGGTCAGAGGGCCCGGTGGCGCCAGTGTCTAGCAGCCTCGCCTCTGTCAGTGCACCCCAGGGCAGCTGTGACTACAATGTAGCTTGCCATCACCAGTATGATGTGTGAATGGGTGAATGACTGAATGTAGTGTAAAGCACTTTGGAGTCCTTAGGGACTAAGTAAAGCGCTATACAAATACAGGCCATTTACCAATACTCAGATCAGCCTTTCTGGCATCAACAATCATGCCACATTCAGAGTTACTTACATCATCTTTCTTCCACATTATAATCTTTTGTTTGACTTTCACCAGGTCTTGACCATGTTTCCAGGCCTAAATCCAGCGAGTTGCGTCCATATGATATTTGCAATAATAATCAGTTGAACAGATGCATCTAATGAAGTGAATTTCATGTGTATGCAGTACTTATTGATCACTGATGACAGTAAATCCATGTAAAGGCCACATGTTTGAGTGCGTTTAGTTCATTATATTGATAAGTAGTGGTTTTTAAATGAAAGGGTAAAAGATTATTCCTCCTTATCTGTGCTGTTAGCAAACCCCATGAAAAGACAAAACCAACTCTTGATTATAATGTTTTGACCTCACTAAGCCTGTATTTTCTATTTAAGTAATAAAAATGGAAAATAAATCATATGAAATTATGCACAGAGCAATGCTAAAAGAAAGAGTTACTGAACAGTCAAATAATCACCAGAAACAGACCTGTTTTGGTGAGAGCCGTTGTTTCAGATTTTTTTTTTTTCCTTGGGGGACGAGGTGTCGATGTTCCCTAAACACCCTAGGCAACTAGTTGTTTTAGAAGTGTAACAGAAAGCGATTTCCAGCAAAATTATCAGAAGTTCTGATCTGACAGACTTCAAGCTTAACACTGCATTTTTGTGAGCCCCCAGCAATACACCTGCCAAGTTTGAAGTAAATCGAAAGAATAGTTGCAGAGAAAAGCGGAGAACACATACCACACATAACACGATATAAAGAGGTTCCTGTGTTTATTAGCGAGATGAAGGAACATGCCACTTAGTGTAGCTTGTTGAGATTTTTATAGGTTTTGGGCAACAAAGAAAGCCTTTGGCAGAAAAGAATAAATTGGATCTGATGTCAAAGATAATACCTTAGTTCCTCTTTGGTTGTGGCATTTCCCGAATTTTGTTAAAATGAAGATAAATATTATCAAATTAATTCATTATAAATGGCATGCAGTGATGTTGCTATCACTGTGTGTCTGTTTGCACCTTGACGTGAAGGTCCTCTTCTTGATCTGGGAGGACAGCTGCATGCTGTGAGACATCTGGGACGACTGCTCCTCCTGCTCTCGATGCATCACCATCCTGGTTTCCATGGTAACGCCCCAACCGGCACCTGGGAGTGGAGGGGAAGCTACGAGTGAGCATGCAGAGGTGTGTAGGAGGCAATGTGATTGTCAATAGGAGTCAGTCGAGCACTAAAGGCACTGTAGCCTTAGCCATGAGGGTATCTGTATTAGTAATCAGCAACCTGAAGCTGGGTTTGAAATTGAGTTCAGATTAGTTGCACGATTATGCATATGTTTACAGTAAACACCTTTATCTGTGTGCTTTAAGCTTTTCAAAAGCAATAGATTTATAATGGGAATAATCAGCCCTAAGTTTTAATTATATATAGAATATTTGTCGTAGTGCTTAAATCTCTTATGATATTATATTGAAGTGACTACAAACAACGAACAAGGTGAAAATAATAATAATTATATTTCTAAATCTACAGCAATCAAAAGAGGTTATCAAACACCCAATACTATTTCGATAAAGGGGCTTCAATCCAATATGTCAATGATACACTACAGAGAGGAAAGGAAACTGTTCAGAATCCATTTAATACATCAAAACCGATTAAGCATTTTAATATGTAGCTTTACAAAAACATTTGAAATACTGCTGGAACTACTTTTTTTTTTCATTAAGCTGCTGATTATCATAGGCTCTTGTCGTACAGGTCTAGAGACTGAATGGCGACTGTCTAGCAACCTGTGGTTGCTACGGAGAAACATATATTCCCCAACCAGCTGGCAAGTGGTTGCTGGAGGTTTTTTACTGTTGCTAGGTGACATTGCTTTCAAAGAGATAAACTGTGCTGAAGAAGTCGCTGACTTGTCTGCAGACATTCACCAGCTACTCACTAAGTGGTTGTTACCCTTGTAATGCAAACTGGAAACGAAGACTGTTTGCCTTTTGAAATGTTTTGTGACACAACTTTTACTTTGAAGGTGAACGTTCTCTATTTTCTTGTTTTTGGCCACACTTTTTTGTAATTTCACTACAGCTCTGAGGTTAGTTTGCAGGTTCTTGTGTCAGGGTTCCTGGGTCGATGACCCAGCATTTTCAGTTTTGAATTTTGCCACTGTTTAGTTTTCACATTTTATGTTTTACGTTTGCCCCGGTCTGTGTCCATTATGTTCTGTTCCACTTCCTGTGTGTGATTAGTCAGATTCAGTTCAGCTGTGTTCTCACCTGTCTCTCATCATCATCACTCCTGTGCATTTAAGTCCTTACTTTCCTCCAGTTCATTGTCTTGTCATTGCTGCCGACAATTCTGCATGTGTGTTTTTCCAGTTCAGTTAGCCAGCCAGCCATTCAGTCAATCAGTCAGTTTCAGTCTGTTATATTCCGTTCATCCTGCCTTTGTAATAAACACTGTCCTTATCCTTCATAAATCCTACGTTTGGGTCCTCTCTTCCTTCTCTCCACACTGCGAAGCCCTGACATCTTGCAGACAAGTTAGTACCTTTTATGCAAACTGCAGTTGACCATGGAGATCTGCTAGCAAGAGGTTTTCTTGGTGCTCCACCCAATTTGGCAACGTCCAAAATCACTTGCAAACCGGCCAGGGAATGATCATTTTCCCCCAGCGACTGGGGTTTCTACTGGGCCTCTAACTGAAAATTGAAGCTTTAGTTATTGGGTTAACCTATAAATTGGTAAAATAGAAAAGAAAGCTAAAGAAAAGTGAAAACCTACAATTGTTTTGTGTGTTGTTCACTGTCCAGCCTACTGTGTTGTGACATGTTGAAATGGTGTGTTATAGTGAATCACCCCCTTTTTTTCAGCAACTGAGCCTCAGTTGGCCATGGTGTTGCACACACCCTGTCCATCATTAATCATGTGTTTGCTCTGGGGAGGTGAGTGCAGAACACACCCAACAAACAGAATCAGGTCGTGCCTGAATGATAGCTTCATTCACCCATTCCCAATAGCAGCCACCTGTGTTAGCAATATAAACAAGCGCAGTGTGTTATTTCTTCTCATCTCCTTCAATTGCATTGTGGAAGAGGTTTGGGGAACAGGCTAATATGCTTGCAGGTCAGCTGATTCCCTTGCTGCTTTACTTTATTTTATTTTATTTTAGTTTTTATGCGTCTCACTGCTGCCCAAGGGGAGAGGTTTGTTTGAACACAGAGGATAGTAGGTCAACCTCTAGCACATTGGAATTGATCAATCTCCATGGGGAAGCCTGGATCCCCAGGCCCCTGGAGGGAAAGCAGATAAAGCAAAGTGGCTCTATTTCTATGCACCGTGCAATTTTTTTTAAAGTCTCTGGAGTAATGTGAGAGCTCATTTTCTAGGTCTGATGTTAATAATAAAAATCTATCAACCTGAGACAAAACAAGGTAAATGATTCACTGTTTTAAACATTGACGGGAAAGAAATTATACAAATACATCAGGAGCTTGACTTGTGGTCTCCCAGGAGAGTAATTAAAAAGCTACATCCACTAAGGCCATCAAAAGACAAGACAATTAAGAAGTTCAGCTAGCAGAAGAAGCGAGCAAACATTTTCAAGAGAAACAAGAAGAGAAGGGAAACCTTTTTGACAAAGCAAAAACACTAGCAATTAGCTGCTATATGCAAATGTACTGTAGAGGTACAGTGCATGCATTTTACTCAGGCTTAGTACTATTAGGTACTCTAATTCCTCAGCAACTGATGAACAGCAAAAAAAGCCTTGCTTGCTATTTGTGTTAGATCTAGCTAGTGGCTGAGGAAATGGAAATCCCACTCACAGTTTCTCTTGTTGCCAAAGATCTGTAGGACGAATATATTCCACTTCCTTTTGTCTCCCTGTCTCACTCCTTGAAGATGCTTTTCAGTCTTAGTGTTTCACCTCTCTTTATTGCCTTTGACTGTCTGTCTGTCTTCATCTACTGTACCTCACTCTCTCTATGTCTCTTGAGTAATCAGGGTGACCCTGAACTCTGTGTCCTTCACTGCCAAGTATGTCGACAACACAATGCTGTCTCATTCTTAAGTTGGTAAATATAGACCAATGACACCCCTGTGTATACTGAAACGTGTGTACACACACACACACACACACACACACACACACACACACACACACACTGCCAGATCGATTTAGAAAGATCTTTGTGTACAAGCAGCTAAAAGATGAGACAATAGCTCCCTGTACAATGAAACCCCAACAGCTGAAAGTAACAGCTGGAACGGCCTCAGGAGAACAACTGGCTGTGGTAATACTACAAACTGCCACTAAAAGAAATATATATTTATTTCAGCCCTCTCAGCACTGTTCCACCTGGGTACAAATGTTAGAAAATTAAAGGCTAAAGCACTGGGGAGGTAGATGCCCGTGGTGAGAGAAGGAAGATCCAAAGAGAACGGGAGAAAGCGAGGAAGAAAGACATGATAGTTGAAAACAAAAGCAAAAAATAATAAGTAGTATTTGAAAAGGAAACAATCTGTCACATTAACAGTATGACCAGTTAGTCTGTTTTTAAAAGAAAGCAGTTGGTATAATGCAGGCTTCCTGTGTGATTGCTCGTGAATACAGAGCAAAATCTTTCTACTGTTAAAAGGATTGCAATGACTTTTGGTTCAGAAAATAATGATGATGATGCCCACAGGATGAACCCTAATAATTGTCACCAGCATTTCATAATTTACACACATCCTCAATAGCTTAGCATAAACGGCAGTAACATTTATGGCCCTCTGATGATTAATGTACTAGAGTAGCTTCACTTATACTTTCTAGCCCCTCAGTTTGCAATCTGTTTAAAGTAAAATGTTTTAAATCAGCTTTCCTCTGATTGGCTACCCAGTCAGTGTTCACAGAGATGACCATATTAGTGGTATCTGCTTGCAATGACATCAGACAGGGCCAAGAGTTGAAAAAAAAAAGTTTGAAACTTAACCAAAGCAGTCCGAATCCTGAACTTTTGGCTCACAGGAATACTTGTACATATAGTCACCTTATCTGTGGGTGTATGTGTACTTTTAATCTCCTTTTAGTCTTTTGTTTTGCTACTTGGAGAATGATAACACGTTCAAGGACGAAACTAATTTGAAACCTGTTACACAGGATTGTGTTTTTGTGGCTGGCTTTAGTAATTAGTTCAGTAAACACTGGATAAGTTTCAAACTTTCCAGAAGTTTCCTTTCATGATTTGACTTCGAGTTGATCCTCTGCAGCACGACTTTTTTTCACATTCTTTCCTGCCTTTCGTTTGTTGTCTTCGCCACTGTTTCGTCTCATTAAATATGGCACTGTATTCCCAAGAGTTTATTGGAACTGTGTCTATTCATGTTGCTCTCAAAACTTTTTATCTCTGGAAACATAAACTTGACTGAATTCCACTTTTTGGACATTAAATCTGCAAACAATTTAAAGGAAATTGACATTTTACTATAAGTGGTACAAGATTTTCTTGTGTCTAGTGGTCATTTGACTCACAGAGACTCAAAGCATTCATCGTTTAAGGCCATAGCAGTGTATAAAAGGTTGAGGAGTTATTTATAAGCTTTTAGTTGCCACACCTGCCTCTGGAATATCAGTGCACAATACAAGCTCAGGTTGCCAGGCTTTCTTTTCTCATACATACATGAGCAGTGACCGTCTGACTAAGAATAACTGCTGAGACAAAGCAGCTGAGGGCCATCTTTATTAGTTCCTCTTTCTCTGAAGGAGTCCTCAGCTTTAAGGTTCACCAGGACCATCTAATGTCAGTGCCGTCTTATATTTTTACCATAACTGCAGAACAAAGAAGAGGCCTTTAACGTGTTTTCTTGGATCCTCAGAGAGGCATGAATGATTTAGCACGTTTGTTACAAAATTGCTGAAGTGCTGTCATGCTCAAAAGCTCGATGGGAGCAGCTTCTGTCTGTTTAGTGCCTAATTTATTTAGGCCACTTATGCAGATCAGTTTGTTTGCATGTTCCCAGAGTAATAGCTCTGGGAACATACAGTACAGTCAATTACATTCAATTACTACACGTGCCAGGTTAAACATGTACGGGAAGCCAAGAGGAAATAAATATTTGCAGCACTTTCAGAATGACTTATGTGTTATTAATCATTAATGCTTATTCACAATTCATGCTTGGACTATACTTTTACTTCTTTGAAGTACGAATAAAAGCCCAAATTCAGG
This sequence comes from Aulonocara stuartgranti, assembly GCF_965226115.1. Taxonomy (NCBI): domain Eukaryota; kingdom Metazoa; phylum Chordata; class Actinopteri; order Cichliformes; family Cichlidae; genus Aulonocara; species Aulonocara stuartgranti. Next base: position 19,101,861 of record NC_138947.1, read on the forward strand.
GGGGGGGGGCTCATGGAAATCATATCATTTCATCTGAAGCTCACAAAGCGAGAGGTTGCATTGACGAGAACTGTTATATCCAAGCTGTTTCTTCTGACTGGTCCAGAATATTTTATATGGATCAGTGGTGGCAAAAGGAAAATTAGGAGAAGCTGTATTAACTGATTTAAAGACAATAATTGATAAGAACCTACAATAAGAGCGAAAACTCAAACAACTTCCCAACAACTGACAACCTGAACGCAACAATAGATTAAAATAACCCAAATTTCTTGACTTATCTGATCACAGTAGAAGACTTGGAGAGAATAAGATACTAGGCATGACACTTGTGAAATGCCTTGAAACTGCAGACTCCTTGCTCTCTACTGCTGCTAAAAAAGTTACTGCAAGCACCAACTAACAGAGAATACAACTAAATAGATCAGCTTCTTGTCACAGATACATGATCCATCTTGAGTCCTCTAAGAAGGATGTGATACTCGGCTTGGTGGTGAGTCATCGGCCTTTGTCAACAGGTACCTCATCACAAGCAGACACTTTACAGGTGTGCAGTTGACATTAAAATAAAAGGTGGATGTGGTTTGTGTGACTGAATCACAATGTTGTCTCTAGTTATTATTAGGCAGTGTTTTCAGTTGGACTTGGGAACTTTTTTGAGTAAGACTCTAAAACCTCATATCAGAGAAAGTTCTAGCATACGCCAATCCTGGAGGCCAGGTATTTCTTTCCTTATTTTGCAGTTCATGCTTACAGTAAATCTGGCGTGACCTGAGCCAGAGGCAAGAATATGAAAGGATACGAGACATTTCCTGCATGGCATTACATTTTTTCATGTGGGGTTGTTCATGTTTTGATAAGCAACAATGTCATGTTATTATTTTCTGATAACATATGATGAATTACTCGGTTTTTAATGCATTTAATCTCATTTAACTGAATATCTCCCATCGTCATGTGATACCATCAGTTTGTGTCATCATATTTACCTTTTGCGCCCTTGAGCAAATAGCATAGTATGCCGGGCTTAGTAATGAGAAGTTTAGACACATTACACACCATGCTGACAAGAGGCAATGTGCAAAAATGCACGACACTGTTAGGTTCAGACTGAATGTTCTTCCCAGTGCTCAAAATTAATTTGGTATCAGTTTCAAGACTTTAGTGAGTGTTGTTCCACTGGGAAACTAAATATTACTAAACTTTCTTTGCTATCTTCTCCCCCAGTGGTGATCAGGCCCAGAATAGAACTTAATGGACACCAAAGTCTGCAGGATGATCCATCATTTCCTGGCCTGCCTTGACAGCTGTTTCCATGCCTTTTTCTAATCAAGGGCCCATTACGAGATCATTAGAATGCAAGAGAGGAAAGGAAGGGGGCGAAGTGATTGGTTCCAATTACATGCAGACTTCTATTTATTAAATGACATGGTCTTGACGAGATGTAGGTGCCCTCTACAAGGGGATGGCAGGAAAAAGGACGCCAGTTGTTGTCAGTCATGTTGTTGTTGGATGTATCTTTACTTTTAAAAAGGCTTGTCACCACAGAGCCAAAAGATGATCGTCTCCCCTTTATATTTACTAGTTGGCATTAAGTAGGTAGTTTATTAATGCTAAATAAAGCTTGTTTAGCTTTTAGCTCTTCTGAATTGCCACCCAGATCTAATAAAGAGGTCTGCAGGTCTTGCTTTAGCTGATTGGTGAAGCAGTTTAGTGTATGAAAAGCTGAGAGAGAGATTAATGACGGCGTATCACCTTCCTTTACTGCCTCTCAACAGACTGACAACTTACAAGAGCTGACTGATGATCGGTGCTTTCAAGTTGGTGTTAAATGGTAAGTGGACTTTTGAAATTTTCAGGTATCTGTACTTTGCTCGAGTATTTCTTTCTTTTTCTTTTTCTTTTTTTTTTCTCAACTTTTTACTTTTACTTCCTACATAAAAAAAACAGTACTTTTTACTCCTTACATTTTCATACTTTAGCTTCGTCTATAGTGTTTATGTTCGGGAGTTAAAGTGGGCAGGAAGCTCCTGGTGACTGTAGGACGTGCTTGAAGTACTTTAGCATTTAGCTAGCTCCACAGAAGAGGAGTGAGCATGAAGCTAGTAACAATTTTAAGTAGCAGGTAATTTCAATTTCAACGTTTCTATCAGCTTAACAAACATCAGCAAACACACAAACTGTTTGTGTGCAGTTTGTTGCTGAGTGTGCTGCTAGCTGAAGGTCCAGCTGCTGTGAGACAGCTGTAGGAAGACAGACACACAGGGGAGGAAGTAGAGAGGTTATATTTAAAGGTAAGAGCTGCTTTTTAAAATGCAAATGGTCAGAGTTGGGTTTACATCAAATGCAGAGATGAATTTGCATTGAAGCGGATGAGCCTTAGATTAATTTACTGAATTGCAGCTTCATACGGTCTTAGTGTAAAGACAGTATAAACAGTATAGTGTCAGAATAGGGGGTGGACATCAGACATCATAGCTTTTAAAACTGTTGACATCGTTTTGAATTCAGTTGTGTAAATCTAATATTAGTATAGCACAAGGTTCATTTACCTTTGTATAAAAATTATTAGTAGGATTCTCCTTCAAGGAGCTACTCTTACTTTCTTACTTTGATTGCATTTCAGAGCCTGTACTTTTTCACTTTTACTTGAGTAAAAACATACGTCAACTTTTAATGGAGTATTTTTAACTCAGGTGTCTGTACTTCTACTTAAGTAAAGAAAGTCTGTACTTTTGCTACCTCTGTTCTTTTCTACTCTACCTGAGCACTCAAAGCACTTTTTAAGCCTAATCTACGTATTACTATTCTTATGACTCACAAGAACTCATATTTTACAAGAATTAAGGTAGCAATTTACTCTGACATAGGGAAATTAATCAGTGTTGTATTCTTCTTGTATAATCTTTTCTTAAACATCAGATTTTGTCTTTGATGTTTAAGGAACGTAAATAACTGATTTAGCTAATAAACAAATGAGCTCTGTGTGAGTAGAGTTTAAAGTTATATTAATCAAAAATACTAATAGAAAAGTGTCTTTATCCAGTAACACAATCCTATCACTGCATATATATATATATAGAAATAACAAATGGTATACAGTGTACATTATAAAAGTACAGGTCATCGAGAATCAATACATAATCGGCAACTGATCAATTCAGGCAAAAACAAAACATCCAGTCACTAGGGAACAAACTGTATTCCCTCACCAGTTGGTAAGTGCCTGCTGGAGTTCAATGGCTTTCCTTAGATGGTTCCACACCAGAAACTACCTTGTGATTACTTTGGTCACTAGCAAACTGATGTGGTTATTCATAGTGTGCCTTTAAGATACCATAAAGTCTGTAAACAGTTGCCCAATGGTTGGCAAGCTGTGGTGAAACTTGAAAAAGTGCAGCGCAAAAAGGTAAACGGGGAATGTTTGCCTTCAGAGTAAATGTTGTGCCTTACTGCTGCAACCGAGAAATGCTACCAAAAAAAAGTACATCTTTTAGTTTGAGGGCAAAACTTTTCCATTTATGGTTTAAGTTGGCTTCTTCCATGCTAACTATTGGCGAGTGCAGCCATCTACTTGCATGCAAAGTTTTTTGGTGCAGCACAGTATACCTCTCTCAACCAATTTCACCTAATAACTGCCACAACTCATTTTTCTCTAACAATCTGTGGTTGCTTGGTATGTCTGACAACCACTCGCTGGTATGCTTACTGGTCTCTAGGCCTGTGTAACTTAGGCCCAATGCAAAATGGCAAAGATCAATTTAATTCAGCTAAATGGACTTTTATTTGGGTTCAAAGAGCTTCACAGGCATAAAAAAATCACTTATTAAAGCAGAAATTTATACAAACATAAAAACCATCAGAAATACATACCTACAGAAGCGCACACGTAGACATGTAAATAATACATAGTCAAACATAAAATCATGTCAAGCACAGAAAAATATGAAAACAATCTTGGAAGAAACAAAAGCAGAAGGTCAATATGATATTGATGAAAAATATATCGATAAGCCCTGCATCTACCAGACTTTTAAATGTGGCTGAACCCAGTTGCTATAGCTGTTGTTATTAATTGTATGGACTGTTTAAATGCCAGATTAAAAGTTTCTTGTTTCAGAGTTTGGGGCTATACTTTAGGAAGGCTGCATCCCCAATCCCCAAGAATATCAAGCTATTTATAGCATTATCTTTGTTAAACATCTTGTTTCCCCTCATTCATTTTCATACTATTAACACACATTGCTTTATGTCTTATATCTGTAAGTAACTGGCAAGTCATACACACTCTCTTGTGTAAAAAGACAAACTATTTTGCAGTCTTTTATTAGCTGAAAGTTTACTTTCTCTCTCTATTATCTTATGAGGATAATGAGAACCTTTAATGAAGGACCTTGAAGATCAGAGTGCAGAGTTATTAGCTATGAGGCATGGATGCATTTCAATAGACCCAATTAACTCTCTGCACCTTATCAGAAAAGACATAATTAGAAAACAGATGGCTGCATCTGAGATTGGAGGGATGTTGATAGTTTTATGACGAGACCCCCAAACCTATAGCTGTTATGTACGGAGCCCTGCAGGGGACATGGGAGAAAAAATTAAGACTGACTTTTGCGAGATCTCGCAAAACAAACTCGGGATCTCGCAAAACTTTTGCGAGATCTTGCAAAAGTTGAATTCCAACAATGGCGGCAGCTACTTAGTTGTAATATTATTCTTTCTGGGTCACAAAATACACTTTTAAGATATTTTGAGGCGTGAATGTAGTTGTGTAAATGTCAGATACCTGCTCGGTTTACAAGACATCACATATTTGCAAAAGTGCTCCGACGTTTTCGGACATCTGACACCCACCATCTCGAAGCTAACGGGAGGTCGAGACCAACTACAGCCGGGAGGAACACCGCTTTCCCGGCACATCGTGCCTCGACCTCCCGGTTGGCTTCGAGCTGGCGGCCTCCGAAGAATGCGGCTAAAACTTTTGTGAGATCTCGCAAAACTTTTGCGAGATCCCGAGTTTGTTTTGCGAGATCTCGCAAAAGTTTGTCTTCATTTTTTTTTCTCCCATGTCCCCTGCGGGGCTCCGTAGTTATGTTCTCTGAGCATCTTCAAATATATTTTCTTCAAATAAGTTTTTCCTCTTTTTGTTGTATCTCTCCAAACTAGAATTTTGCATTGCCTGGTTATACAAAAGATAAATTAGCTGAACATGACCCAAAATAACACTCATAAAGACTGCTTCGCAAACGAAATATCACAGGAGCTATTAAATATTGAGATCTCTATTAAATACTTCAACAAGGACGTTTAAGGTCATAAATTGAGCATTTTTTGAAAAAAAATTTTTTTAACGCTAAGCTAAGCATTATCGTAACTGTGAAGGCGGGTGGGGCAGCATGAACACCAAGTTTGTGAATGCAATAACTAAGAGACAACACAGGATTTTGAAACAAATACCATCGATGAAACTACTAAAGATTTTGGGTGCGTTTGAATCCCAGTGACCTTGAGGTCAAATTTTTTTTGAAATGTTATGAACATGATAGCTCAAGAACGAGGGGAAGTAGGACTTTCAAATTCATGCTATAGGTGCATTTACTACAAATCTCAGTCAAGTTGCAATCCCAGTAACCTGGACATCAAGGTCAGAGGTCAACGTTTCAGAAAATCCCTAGGATTTTCAAATTTAAACCATACAGTAGGTGCTTTTATTAGGAGGCTGAGGGGGAGCACTGGCATTTTTTTTAGAATTAACAATATTGTAATTTATATGAAAAACAATAAGAAAAGAATTGTAATCAAGGTGTTTGTTTCTGTAAATACAATCAGCCTTTGAGTTTTCTGGCAATAATTGAAATGGGCAGTTATTTATGCAACTGTCTAACATGGTTGCCTGCGTGTTGTCTTAACTTAAGTGGCCCAGGTAGTCAGTCTGTCAGTATATTCATTGATCCAGGGGAGGCACACTCCCTCAACACTGTCTGACACTCATTGGGTGCAGAAGCATTGGGTTCATCCAAACTGCTATTCCCCATTGCAGGTTCTTTTATAGCTGTAAGACTCGAGGGTTTGCCCTGAGATCTCCTATTCAATCTTGTCAAGGCTTGAAAGTGGAGAAAGACGGCTTTCTGACAGACAAACTACTGCTTGTTACTGCTCCTAGTTTCTTTTGTACATCTGTCCAAAGAGGAGCCAGATGGGGAGATGCGGGGCACGAGCTTGAAAGCTTGACAATATGCTCTATGCCATGACTTTCTAAACACAACAGATAGAAAAACCCTAATTTCTCAAAGACTTTTTGAAACACCACGGCTACAGTTTAAAATCCTCTTGTTTGCTTTCCTCACTTCTCCACAGCACAGTTTGTTCTCATGTAGGTTGTTGTCCTACTTTCCTTCCTTTTTTTTTCTGGGTGTTACCCAGTTTCTTTGTCTCTCGACTACCCACTTACTCTTACACACAAGATCCTTTCACATACATTTCATTGTTGTCGGTCTACTTTAGTTTCTTTCTTTCTTTCTTTTTTAATTTTGTTGGAGCAATCTGTTACTCCACTTATTAATCAACCAAAGAAACGGAAAGAGTTTTGAAATATTTGCAAGCCTTGCTCACCTTTGTACGCCCTAACTGGAAAACTGCGATTGTTTTTAATTATTTGTTCCCTATGTAACAACATCCCTAAGGAAATTATGTAAATTTGTAAACCTGAACCTTACTTAGAGTTTCAATCTAAATTATCTGACTTTTGATTTAATTTAGTGCTCAGTTCAGATAACATACTCATAGTACGTGATTTTAAGATCCATGTAAATGCTGAAAACACTCAACACTGCATTTAATCTATTATTAGACTCAGTTGGCTTCTCTCAAAATGTAAATGAGCTCACCCACCACTTTAAATAAGCCCTGGATTTTTTTCTGAAACTGAACATTTAGCAGTATTACCCGAAAACCCTCTTTTGTCTGATCATTTCTTAATAACACAGCAGTGGGGAATAAATCTCATTGCAGTAGACGTCTTACTGAAAATGCTGTAACTAATGTATGTAATTCCTTCACTTTTATCTTCAATGCCGTGTGCCAGTAGAGTGCAGAGCAGCTACCTAAACTCTACTCGCACAGAGGTCAATTATCTTGTTAACAGTGTTAAATCATCACTTCATCCAACTCTGGATACTGTGGTTTCTCTGAAAAAGAAAGCCTTAAATCAGAAGACCCTTAAAGCAGAGAACCTTTAGTCTGGAGAGGAAATAGCATTGCACTAATGTAAAATATCTTTGTTTAGCCTGGAAAAAGAATGTGTTGGCCTATATAAAGCCCTATGTAAAGCTAGGACTTACTGTTCATTAGTGTTTGGATGGAAATTGGAACAACCTCAGGTTTTCAGCACTGTAGTCAGTCAGCAAGGCTGACAAAGAGTCAAAACTCTGTTGACCCAAGCATTCCTTTAAAGCGAACTAGTAATGACTTCATGAATCTCTTTTCCAAATAAAAATTAATCCAGAACATAAAAAAATATTCATAATGAGCAAGCAACTTTGAATACTACAGATATTTATTAAGGCTCTCCGATTGATCTTTCTGAGTTAACTTTAGTAATCACTTTCAGCAGCTAGATTCTATTCTGACAAGACTGCGCAGCGTAGCTCTACCATTAATTAACACTTTGATCTTGAATATCATCAATCTATCTCTCAACGCCATAAGTCTTTAAGGTTGTGGTAATGAAATCATTACTTAACAAGGCATTGCTTAACCTAGATTTCTTAGCTAATTCTTAGCTAATTTCAAAAGTTCTTGAAAGCATAGTTGTAAAATATTTATAGTAGTATAGTAGTCATATTTACTCCTCTGCAGAATTGAATAATATCTGTCTAGTAGATTACAGTTTGTTCATGCAAATGGGGAGAATTCCTTACACATTAAGGTTAATTATGGATGCTTCCCTTAAGCTTCTCTTGCTTGGGTCTCTGTTAAATCCAGAATCAAATTAAAAATCCTTTCCCTCACATACTAGGTTTTGAAATCTAATCACCCATCTAATTTTAAAGACCTCGTGGTACCATATCACCCCAGTAGAGAACTTTGCTCTCAGACTGCTGGCTTGCTTGTGATTCCCAGGACGATTAATAGTAGAGGGGGGTAGAGCATTCAGCTTTCAGGCCTCTCTTCTGAGGAACCAGCTTCCAGTTTAGCTTCAGGAGAAAGACACTCTTTACTTTTAAGATTAGGCTATACCTTACATTTTTGATAAATCTTATAGTAAGGGCTTGATAAAGTGAGCCTGAACTCTCCCTTAGTTTTGCCTGGGTCAAAACTAAGGGGGCTGCTATGATGCATTGATCATTTCTTCATCGCTACCTCTTTTAACTCTTTGTGTTTTTACACCACACTGCATTTAATCATTAGTAGTTATTAAACTCTCTTCCGCAGCATGTTTTTGTCCTGTCTCCCTTCCCTAAACACCAACCAATCATGGCAGATAGCCGCCCCTGCTTGATGCTTTTTCTGCTGGAGTTTTCTTCCTGTTAAAACACTACACTGTCGCGAAGTGCTTGCACATAGAGGGTCATCTGATTGTTGGGGTTTTCTTTGTATTATTGTAGTGTCTTTATCTTACAATATAAATCACTTTGAGGGACTATTATTGTGATTGGTGCTATATAAATAAAACTGAATAAAATTGAACTGCTTTTCAGCTCCAGCACTCTACTAATGTTAAACAATATCTACTTTTCCCTTTATGTTTCAGACCTATTCTCTCTTCAAGAACTGATGAACCCATTCATTTATATGTAAAGGGCAGAGCAGGAGCCCCATGTTCATTCAGACGCTTGTATTTGGATGAAGAGAGTTGCAGAACACCCAAGGGCTGTGAACTCTATTGCACAAAATACTTTGTGTCTACTTGTTTGCACAGAACAGCGAAGCAAAATTGAACCTTAGCTATCAGCATCATCCACTAATGCAGGAGTTATATTGTTCCTTTAAAAATAAAGTAAAACACAGTACTAGTTTTATAAAAGATACAAGATAAACAAAAAAGCCCTCATGGGGAAGCTGTCTGGACAACCTGGCATTATCTTTGACTTTTAAAACCAATAATCTGCTGCACAATCTGTCACATTAGACGGTATCACTTCTTTGTTTCCATGTAGCTGTCTAGGTGCTTTACTTCTGTGTCACACATTTCCAGGAGCTTTGGATTTCAAGTAATTTCTACCAGGCAGCATGGTCATAAATCTAAGCTTCTGACATGTTCATAATGTAAGTTTGTGACGATATCGTGTCTCAGGATGTATTGATTTAATTGTGTGGTTATTTTTCATACTGTGTGCGTGCGTGCGTGTGTGTATGTGTGTGTGTGTTTGTAAAAAATTTTTGTCACTGTCCTACAAAGTGCACTCTGCAAATTGTGTTTCCATGATATATGAAGCTGCTCCTTTTGTTATATTGAGGGCATTGTTTTTGTTACTGATGCAACTTTGAAATTAGATTTGCCACTACTAATTTGGCTTTGAAACCTGTATATTACATTGAATGATTTATCATATCTTGACATTACCTTCAAAATATAATTAATTTTATTTTGTTTATTTTGTCCACTTAAGCCCCCCCCCCCCCCCCCCCCCCCACTGCCCCCCAAAAAAAGAAGAAAAAGGAAAAAGTCATAGTACAGCAGCGTATAGTAGTTACAATGAATCTGTTATTCTGATTAGATATTTAAGGCTTGTTTTGAGTGAAGCATTGCATATCACTTTTTTCTTTGTTTCCTGCTTATAGGTCAGCTTTTCATTGGAAAATATCTTATTAGCATATCTGGTAACAGTTGTATAACTAAGCTAACAATGGCCATTAAATCTGAGGTGCGCACAAAAGCTTATACTGTATCATGTCTTGAAGTTAGCTACACTTTTACCCTTTTCAGTTTGAACAGTGAATGGAAGGATCATTTTCTCTCCTAGCTACTCAGAAAAAACCCAAACAAAACAATGGACTTTCATTTTAGGCTACAGATACAGTTGCCAACAATGCTGTGTATTTTTTGTATATAAGCTCAAATCACAATCAATTGGGTCAGCCCTTCTTAGATTCTTTAGGCTATAATTTAAACTACCCCCTCTGAGCGTGCCTTCTAACCATTTAACCATTTAATGACATTTCTATTCTCAGTGTGCAGTCTGTTGCTAAATCAGTGCCACTTGTGATTTTCAACATAACAACTGTTTTTTTAAACTGTTAAGCACGAGACTTTTACAGCATGTTCACCCAGGCAGAAGTAGAAAAACAAAGCTACTTTATCATCATTAGTTGACTGAAAACATGCACTTAGCAACAGGCGGTTGAGTTGAACTTTGGATTCTTTGCACCGTCCACATCACCTCTTTATTACGTGACGAGGTCAATGTGTACGGCATGTTGCAAGAACTTTCAGTATGTTACAAAACAGATGCAAATTTATTTCGTTGGCATGGTTTTTTCACATAAGCACTGTCTAACCAATATTTTGGTTAGTGAATGCCCATTAATCAAAACATTTCTTAGACATTTCTTCAGAATATGTTCAGTTTTCCCAATCAAGCTTGCATACAGAACTGTGTCTCTGCTACACTCACACTGCAACAGTTTCTAAGGAAGTTCTCCAGTATATAGACATTTTAATAATTTCCAGTAATAACTCAAAACTGAAAATGACACTTTCACAAATTTTACTGTAGAACATGTTACTCAATGGTTGTTATTAAACTCTTATCTCTTAATGCTACTCAGACTTGCAAAGATGAACTTCCAACATAAACAGTAAGTGGAAATTTACAAAGTGTAAATAAAGAACACAGACAGATTATATATCATCTGTTATAAAACAGACGTCTAAAATGTGCTGTACAAAGTTCATTTGTGACTCACATCACATGGTTTCAACACACCTGACATTATTACTTTATAGGTGTATTTAAAAGTCTGCACTGACGCTATTAAAAGCCTCAGTGTTATCTACATGGCATGCGTGGAAACCAACGCCACCTTCTAATATATGTGATACCGTCTGTTTCCTTCTGCTGGAAGAACATCAAACATTGAGTTCGTAAACATTGCGATGAAAAAAACCATTTCTTTTTATATACATAAATGTAGCCATTTCATGAATTGTAAATCTGTTAACACTGAAACATGCTGATGAGAAAAGAAATTGAATATATTGTTGTCCTGCAGACATTCAGTCATTTTACTCCCATTTTAAACACCTCAATATGTGACAATAAGTGTCGGGCTCAGTCTGCTGCTGTGTTCAGCCACTATGCAATCGCATTTGTTTTCCCATCTAATCTTTAAGGCTGATCGCCCACATTGTAATTTAAAAATGACCAGACTGGATTTGTGTATTTAGGGTTTGTAATAAGTTGCAACATGTTGTCAAAGAGATAACACACAAACACGCATGCTTGTGATGTGTCATTAGAGTTTTGGGAGTTATTAATAGTGTGCAACTTTTTCTTTTTGTTGCCCATTACATAAAATGTGAGATATGCTATGAATTCCCTAAGAAATGAGATGTTTGTTGACACCTATTCACTTCACTTTAGACATTACACAATGACATATTCAGAACAGATGTTATTAGTTTGGAAGGAGGTAAACTTTGGCTGTTTAACCTCATATAAAATGCAAATTATGTTGTTGTTTTTTGTTTTTTGTTTTTTTTTTAGTGGGTTTTTTGGCTAAAAAGTGACAGTGACAAAGAATTTGCAGAATTTATAAACAGCAAATGCACCCAGGCTTTTAAATGTAAACCCAGTTAGTTTCTACCAATATTTTGCAATTGTCAGATAATAAATAAAAATATACAAAAATATACGATACAAACAGGAAAATATGCCACGCATAGGAGTGAAATGTACTTAACAATTCAGAGGCAGTTCTCCATCTTGAACAACACAGTGTGTTGCTAACCCACCCATCTACTGGAGTTCTGCCTCCAAAGTACTGTCAGTCCTCCCGTCAAAAAAACAGAGAAATGTTCTCTATAGTTATTCAAGGACCGGGATGTGTGGGTGGGGGTTAGGGGTCAATCAAAGTCTATTATTCTTGAATTCTTATTGTCCAACTTCCCAGGAAAATTGGTCTTGATTTCTCTTCTTCTCCCTGGTCTTCAACTTCCTCATTGTCGTCGTCTTCCATTTTGGAGCCATTGCAGGTCCACATGTAGTTTGTCCTTCTGCAACTGTCTATAATAGAAGGTCCGCTACATAATTCAGGCATCCAGTTTTGCTTGTATCCTGATTCAAATGAGACATCACTCGATAGTGTAGTCTCACATTCCTGGTCAGAATCTGGAATAAGTGGTTGAGATGGAGAAAAACGGGTGGTGCAGTATGAGTGGGTCGGTGTCGTTGAAGAGCTATCGTCACATCCAGAATCGGACCACTCTGAGCTATTTAAGCTGAGCAAGGAAGCTAACGATGACTCATCCATAGAGGGTATGAGGTCTGATAGGAGAGGTTTTCTCTCTTTGTTTGACAGGCATGTTGCATCACTATTGCTGCTCTGTGACTGAAAATTGAGGAAAGGCAACATGAGTTTTCCATTGATATCCCGCACTGTGTGCAGCAGCAGCTTCCCATCTGGGTTGGTGTCACAAGAATCAGCATCCGGTAATGGTCTTTCACGTTCAGTGACAGCCTCCTGAATGTCATCATTCTCTTTAGGTAGAACAGCCACAGAACTGTAGATGTCAGAGGACTGGGCACTTGTGTCCTCAGAATTTGGAGTTCTGCGTGTTCCTGTGTCCACAGAGGAGCCAGTGTGGTCTTGCCAGGGAGGGAAAGGGATGTCCTGGGGGGAATAGCCTCCATTCCAAACTGAAGGCCCATTTTTATTCATCTGGATTTTGGCATAAACTATTTTATCCATGTGAGGGCATACCTCGACTTGAGAAATTACGAGAATTCTATCTGGATCCTGCAGTATCTTAGGGGTTTCAGAAGTGGTTACCTCCTGTTTCCAAAACAATGAAGCGATATGGATCAGTCAAACACACACGATTTGAACAATTGATAAAAGTATTTTTAGGTCTACCAAGCTGTTTAGAAATCTGTAGTCAATGCTACATTTTTTTAAATAAATTTTTACTGAGCCTCAAGATTGTAGTACAGAGATATAGATGTAACAAAATCACAATGCTCCTTTTTATATATACCCCCCCCCCCCCCAAAAAAAAAAAAAAAAAGAATGAAGTACATCAAATTTCACCATATTTAAAGAAGTGCACCTAAAGGGCAATTGCTCGCACAAAATTAATCGCCATCTCAACAATACGGGTATACGTTGACTGCCAGGCGAATGTCAGATGGGTATGGTTTTCATTTTCTCTAAATGTTTTAGCAATATATCCCAGTTAATGCTACGTTGATACAAAAAGCAAAGAGAGCATACACAGACTACAAAAAACACCTGTTACCAAACCATGACTCACTGCACATGCTCCTTTGACTTTACTAAAACAACACCCACAGTGTTTCATTGTTTGTATCTTAAGTTGATGCTACACTTTATCAAACTGAATCTGTGTTGAGTTAGTGATGTGCAATTGATATTGATTTTCCGGTAAGACAACATTTCCTTGTGTGACAGTAAGGAAGGATACAAAGACACAAAACAATGGCCTTACCAGTGCTTGTGTCATGCTCTTTGACTTTCCACCTTTCACATATTTGCACGTACACATAGCTGATACTATGACTAAGGCAACCACACCAGCCGCAATCAAGAGAAGCCATTGCAGAAGCATCCACGGATTTTCTGAAATAGAGGAAAGGTTGTTTGATAGACATGTTACAGGAAAATGCTTGAGCACTTAAAAGCAGGGAGCTATAAAACTTCCCAGGGTGACGTGCATGCTTAGGAATGTTCTCAAGGAGTATCCTGACTACACCTGTCACACAGAGCACATGAATACAGACATTCCTGAATTTCCGGTATGTAGAAGTATTTTCGAGATGAACTTGAATGATAGTTAACTGTAACTCCTCTAAAATAATACAGAAATGGATTTTCTGTGAAAACTCCTTTGCACTTGTGGCTTTTACTGTCATATATGGCACTAAGGAATGTACACTGGCAAGCACAGGTGAGAACATTATCTTTGCAAGTCCAATGTGTAATCTTATCTCTTGCCTAATCGAGTTCACAATAATAGGGGTAGATTTTTTTGAGATTTAAAAAGATTACGTTTTTAGTACAGATTTACAGAAGGAACAGCGTGTTTATTGTGTAGCCTCATTTTCTGCTTCATTGCAGTGCCAGTGAGTGCCTCATCTGTGTGGTGCAGATGCAAAGGCTTTAAGAAGCGCTGATTTATAACAAACTGTCTTGATTTATTATCAAACACTGCAGTCACTCGAAGAAATTTGTGCAGTCTGATTAAAGTCAAATGTAAAAAAAAAAGCAGCATTTTCAAGCATCTTAATTTTTGCATTTTCTCTTCAGCAGGTGGACCCTTGAAAGCTTCCTATGGGGTTGTCAAGCAGCACACAATTTTCTCAAGTGAAACCTGATTTTTGTAAATATTATCAGGGTACAGGAGTTTTAAAAAAGGTACACAAGTATTAACATCCAAAACTGACATCAAGTTTTGTTGTTCAAAAACAGCCCATCATAGTTTGAATACCAACAAACAAACAAACAACATATTCATGTTTGAATAAAATGATATTTTTATATGCTGTTGCCATTATTGTGCTAACCTGGCAGTGTTACACAGAAGGAGGCGCTCTCACTGCTCGGGCGACCCCAGTCAGAAGATGGTTTGTAGATGACTGTGCCGCAGTATTTAGACTTCTTCTTTAAGTCGATGCTGAACTGGCCAGTGTGGCTCTCAAAGTGCTAGAGGAAAAATACGTTCATATTAATGATAGTTGTGTAATCACAGGTTAGAGCAATCAAACACATTTTGCTGTGTTCTGTTATAATGTACAGGAGAACTAAACATGAACTAATGGTAAATGCTTTTTAAAATAATTTAGAATATGTTTCTCAGCTTGTTACGAAGTTTAAAATCCATGTCAGGGGCCCACTTACAATATAGAGATCAGATTTTATCCAGATCAAGCTTCAGTTCAGTTTAAAATTCAGTTATTCAAAGCCAGTGTGGATTGGTTGTCATAGTAAGATAACCAAAGCCACGAAGTCAAACACAATTCGAAAGCAGGTTTATTTAATGTAAACATATTGGAACAATAAAGGATGTCGTGGCATCACCCGACCGTGACTGTCTTGACATTAGCAAAGGCGTTCACATGGAAGAGAGCACTGCATAATTTGTCTCGATCCTTTTGTCTTGATCCATAGTAGAAAAATAACACTTAGGCAAGGAGAGAATAATTCAGTTATGTCATTTTCTAGCAGTCCATATTTGGAAAATAGATGGGATTTCCTGCCACTGCAGGTAATCAGTTACAGAAGAAAATGGAATCAGCACTCCTTATTCACAACCCTTTAAAATGGCCTTTTAATGTAGCTCTTAGTTTTTTCCCTGATCTTTTGCTTTGGACTCTAATCTGATTTTTCCTATTTTGTGTTTGCATTGTCTCCTTGTTTAAAAATACTTAAAACTCAACCCTATTCTTATGCATTTGTACGCTTCAAGCTAGAAAAAAAAAGTTTCTAGTCAACAACATTAATTTCTCTATGCTCTTTAGTAGTAAAATAACATACAACAACACCCACCCCCAATAATCAGAGCCCACTTGACAAAATGATACAGAAGATAAAAATACAGATATGCAGTTAAGCTCAATACTCATGTTATATTTTTTTTTTTACCCTTTTATTCACATGAAACATAATTATAGCTCCCTAACGTCTGCTAGTGTTTGTTAGTGCGTACTTATGAGTCATTAGTCCTTAGCAAAATATGGCAGTGCAGTGAAACATTATAATATGTCATTGATCACTCATTTACACTATGCTTAACTTTCCTCTGATCACTTAGTTGTTGTGTTTGTAGCTTTCCAAAAACGTGTTACCAACAGGGAAGTTGAAGATGTGTCCTCTGGTGGTCATAGTATTAAAAACATTCATAATGCACTTGAAGGCTGTTAATTTACTCTTATCAGGTGTTATAAATGCTATAAATACTATCACTGAATGGCTAATATTAGCCAATATATATTGGTTGGGCTCAAATAATAAGAATTACCAGAGTTGAGCTTTTTTTAATGTGTGTAGACTGGTTCACTGTTCTTACTGATACATACAGTTGTTGTCATCAGCAAACAGTAGTAGATTAAATGTCTATATTTTTTAAATTTATTGTAATTTTGGTTTCACTTGTGCCGTATTTTACACAATACATAGATATGCACACAGTATGTTTTATATTGTAAATTCCCACTCACCGCTGTAGCCCAATCTGGGTAGTATAAATTCAAGGTATAGATAAATTTAGTCTCCAATAGTACTTTTCTGCCATTAATGATGATGTCTGCAATGGAGACTCCATTTGGTCCCACAGGCAAGGTGACATTAACAAACAGAGACGACTCTGTTGTGGATGTAGACAAGATGGGTGGACCAAAAATAGCTATGGAGAAAAGATGAAGATGGGGAAAAAAAGATGAATCGATGAATATTGCGATATAATAGTTCTTACTATAAGATGCAAGGAAATGTATGATTGAGTATGGGTATTCTTACTGTGTTCTGAAGGTTTAAACCTTGTCTCAGTGGAACCGTGAGCTCTGCCATTAACCAACACCTTAGCGTGGTAAGAAACATCATAAACAAAGGGCGTTTCTGCCGTCAGGTCACAGTACAGGACGGTGATATTCTGACACTCGTCTTTTATCTTGTATGACTGATCACTATCATCACTGTAAAGAGAGTAGTGCAATATAATCGAATTTTGATAGCAAAGTATATTAATTATTCATTATAATCCTTGTATATTATAAAAAGTTGTGAAAACCAGCATTCAAGCACTGAAAATATTATGCGCCTCAATGGCTGCACTGAATTCACAGAATTCTCCATAATCATTTTACCACACATACGTTTTTTTTTATTTGAGAGAGACAAATGAGCATTTTGTTTTAATAAGAAACCATTATCCTGCAGGCATGCTAGTCTTTCTCTGCAGCTAAAATGAAGCTGAAAATCACTCCAGAAATTTCAAGTGACAGTAGCTGGGAGAAAAGTCAATTGGATAGGAGGAGCACTTGACATTTGTCTAAGAAACTACATCATGATTAATTGGACAAGATGACATTTCCACTTTGTGGAGGCCGTTTGTAGAGACTGATTGAAAAGAGTAAAAAAAGAAATCAGCTTGGAAGCTTCATATGAGTATTGGAGCTCTCTTTAGTGACGAAAGCAGCATAGAAACAAACACGTAGGCTGCTAATCACTTGTAACAAGCCTTATTTTTTTGGAGATATTTAGACGTTCCTTAGAAGTTTTCTAAGCCACACAACAGCATGATAAACTTGACTAACTGTGGGATTTTTGAGGCACGTTGTGAGTCACTGTGTTTTTATAAACACACATGTAGGGGAGGAGAGAAAGGGGGAAAAGAGGTGGTGAGGGAAAGCAACAGAGGGGCCTCTACTCTTTGCAAAATAGATTTCTAGATCCTGACGGATAAGAATGGCAATTTTCTATGTTTTTGTATGAAGAGATCCAATCTCAAATCTCCAAAAACCGTCATCAAAAATGTATGAATCATTAGAAAAGGCCTGAAATCAGCTTAGATTTTATCAGGATTTACTCAAAGAGTAATTGAATATTTGTTTTTGTCTCTGCAGTAGCCTGTATGTGAGCTCAGAAACAGAACAGTATTTTTCCACTGCAGTGGGGTAGTTCATGGAAGGACCATTAACAGTGTGTGTCTGTGGCAATTTTAGTCTTTTTTTAAATGTCTTTAGTAAACATACAGAAATGATAAAACAGAGATTAAGATTATTTTACACAAGTCATGTGAGCAGAGGACATTTGTAAAAATAAGCAAGGTTTTGTCCAGCATGCCATACCTGCCATCGCAACACTACATCTATATACAACCCTAAATCATGTGGCACCCAGCCCTGTGTTCTTAACTTGTTGTCAAGTTGCATTATAACTTTTCCACGACAGTTTGTAATGAGACACCAGCAACACTTGGCAAAAAAGTGTGTTTGCATTGGCCCCTTATATCAGAGCAACAGTGCAGGGAAAGTACAGCTGTCACATAATCTTGCATCAATCATGCTGGACTTACTTCTTGTACTTGACACTATAGAGTAACCTTTGCCCTGGAAAATCACTCTTTGCAGGATCCCAGTGGAGTATGTTATTGAAATTCCTGGAGTTAAATTGCACTGTGACATTGCCAGTTGAGGATTCTGTAAAGACAAAGGGAAAAGTCTGTCAGTCTTTTGCTACAAATAATAATCCTTTGTTTGAATAAGTGATTTCTTTTGATAGTATTTTTAAAACCAATAAATTCAAAATGAGTCATTTCTGTTGCTTTTTCTTAATACAGTCGGTCTAAAAGCATTCGTGCCCTCAGCTAATACAGCTGCCTGAATTTTGAACTAAAGAGGGTAGCAGTTACCCAGTATAACTGAACTGAGCACACACTGGATTGGGACTGCGGGGAGATCATTTAAGATGGGCTTTGTTTCAACAGGTGGCTGAAACTCAAGAAGCTCTTGGTTCCTTTTCCAGTCATATCTTTGATACATGGATATAAAACTCGGCCATTTCCCAGGCTGTGACTCAGGATGGGAAACCATATCCTTTACAAGCTGCATTTTGGAGTCAAACCATACGCACAGATTTAGTGGTTCAACAGCGCAGATTGTATTATTATATTTCAATTTTAAAGTGCATGAAGTTTATCGAAAGCTTGAAATTTGGACACAGTAAATTCAGAATTAGCTTTTTTTAAAATTAGTGGTTCAATGTCATCTATTAAAGACTCCATTTTTTTTTTTTTTTTTTTTTTTTGTGGTCATTTACAATGGCCAAGGAGTTCTCGGTCACCGAAACTCTTTCATTTCAAATAAGAGGGAATAACTCAATTCTGCAAGTGTTTCTTTTTTATTTCTGCTGTTAGAAAATAATGATCCATTTAGTGTAAGCCTGCCTCTAGTTGACACCTGTAAATAAGAGAAAAAGATCCAAATTAACTTGCTGTACTCACCAAAGCAGAAAAAGAGAAGCATCATAATGTTCATGAACCACATCTTCATCACTTATGTGGGCTCCAAAAATTCCAGGTAGTTCTGCTCTCTTTTAAGTAAAACCAAAAAAATACAAAAAAAGGGGGAAAGAAACACACACACACACACACACACACACACACAAACACACCTGCATAAAAAAGCTACCTGATGTCAGAAATCTTCCCAAACAAAACCTGAATGAATGTGAAAAACGCTGTTAAGTCTTGGAGCTGAATAAGGTTTCAAAGCATTTCCCTGCCTCTGCTTCTCAACCATCTCTGAAAAAGATGGTTGAGGAAAGGAGTGGCTTTACTCAGGTGTGCAGGTGTACTGGACTTTGACTTGCCATAACTTTGTTCCTGTTTTTCTTCTTGCTATATGTCCCGCCCATTTTCTGTTTTTCAGAATTACAACTTCCTTCTTTCTTCCCTCCCTCCTCACCTTGAGTCAGTCAATCTCTCTCTGGACTTGTCTTTCAGGTTTTCATGGTTTACTGGAAATGATCGAGATTTGAAACTGGAAAAAACAGAAAGTGAAAGAAAAAAAACTTTGCGTATATATGGGTCACAGACCACTGTTATATATGCTGAAACAGCCCAGGGTTGACACTTATAACACACAGTTCAGGCAATAAATACATAGATGTGCAAGTTATGTCACAGTTTCTGTAAGTGTAGTACTGTCTGATTCAGAAAGCTGTGGGATATGTGCTGTGGAATTCTACCTGTTTTGGAGGTTACAATGAAAAGATTAAGGAACAATGCCCAGTGGTTACAAGATACTGGCTCATTCACACAGATCATCTGCCAGTAGGCTTGGCTGGTACTAGAAACTCATTTTCTTTTGTTCTTTGCATGATTCACAGTTCCATATAAACCTTACTTATAGGCGTTGGACCCTCTTAGTTAATTCTATGTGATTTTAACGACTCTACCTTTGAGGCAGGCTTTGCTTGCTTTAAACCAGCTTTCTTGTGATTGGCTGCTCCTTCCATACAGAAGTCTGCCCTCACAGACATACATCACATACATATATAGACGCTTATGCCCCATCCATCCATCCAAAAATCTTTTTAATTAGATATTAGCTTCATATAGATTGGTTATAGGTATTATTTTTCATTTGTTTTTATTTGAAACATTGCATAAGATTATCTGAAATGGTTTGCATCCTGAAAAATAAAATGGCATGTCATCTATAGCAAAAGTTTGCTGATGGCTGAAAATCTGTTAAGTTCTTTTCTTGATTTTCTGACAACAACAATTATAAACAGACTGGAAGAGAGCAACATTATGAAGTAAAACAAAAGTTAATTGTAAAAGTGTACTTGATATTAAACTCTTTATGCTGTACTGTTGACATAAAATGGTTGCGCACGAAAGTCAATGGCTCAAACACAGAAAAGAACGGGTGACTGATCACGTGAAAAAATGAATGCAACCCAAGTTCGTTGACACAGCTATCGCTTTCAAACAGAGGCCTAGTAGATTGCCTGGTTAATGTTTCTCATGGCAGAGAGTTTGATTTGTTTGAACAGGAAATACATGGTTATATGGCTTGAATATCCTTGTCTTACACTCATCAAAAAACAGGCTCCTGGCTCCTGAAAAGAAGTGCGTAAGCTAAGTTGAAAGCTTAATGGGCAATTCATGGGTTTCAGAGTTCAAATTCCTCAGCCTAATTTTAGATTTTCATCTAAATTTTTAAATACATATTAAAAAAGTAACCAAGGTTACCAAAAGATTTTATGATTTTTCGCTCACTTAAATTAATGTGTAATCTCTTGGCGACAAGCGGCATACTAAACAATTAGGCACTTTATGACAATATATAATGAGGCAATTAAAATTTTGGACCAAAAAGCTATAGGGGCACAACTTAAGAAATTAAACATGTTAAAGTTTGATCATTTTTATCACATTCACTAATCCAAAGTTAACACATAAATATTTACATAATCAGGCTACCCTGGTACTCAGTGACCTTGTGGTTCCTCTTAAAGTTCTGAGTTTAGAAACACTCAGAGCACTTACTGAAAATTATGAGATGTGTGTATTTTTTATATATAAATTGCTTATGCTATTGATTTTAAAGTGAGCTTAGGTTCTTAACGTTGTGGTGTTGTGATGTTCATGCGACATATTTGTCCCCATTCATTATCTTTTTTTTAAATATGTAGGCAGACATCTCAAAGCTGGGAGTGCCTATTGTATATAATAGGAATGCAGTTATTATGCAATATTGGATAAACGTGTTAGGCATCAGTAGCTCTCACAGTTAAAACAGACGCCCTGTTTGAAGGGAAATGTAGTTTTACGTGTTGATGCAGTCATGCTTAAGTGAACTTTGGACTTGTAAGTCTTCAAAAACATATTTATTTATATAAATGTTAGATACTCATAATTTTTTTATCCGACAGACAGACTTCTGGCTCACAGGATACTTACTGTTAAGGTTGTTAAATGTACAGCCAATCTTTAATCCAGAAACACTGCAGGTCTCACGGGGAAGCAAAGTGATCACATTAAAATATTGTATGCCACTCTGAGCTTTAGAGTCATAAGTTTCATCGTTAATTGCTCGCTTATGTGGCAAAGGGCAAATCATAATCAAATTTAACAAAACAACAAGCTGACAAAGACTGACTTTGAGAGTTGGGAGTCTGAGCCTTGAGTTATGACCGTAAGTCACAATTTAAAATGCTCCCACGATTTGAAAAGCAAAACTTATTTCTACTTGGCCTCTAACCCTCATTCTTTCCCTGTTTTAATGTGATTAGATTTTGTGATGGCGGCCTAGTTTTCTGATAAATTATGCATGCTCTTATAATCTGTGGGCTTGTTCAATTAAAACTAAGAAGTAAATGTCATTGTTTTGCTTTGCCTTCCCACTTTTTTTGGACAAAATGAATACATTAAAGCATTGAAACCAGCTCTTAGGACAAAGTATATACATGAGGTGTAAATGAGAATGATTTTGAAATCCAAAATGCTCTTTTCTACTACATATTGACATATAGGTGATGGAATCATAAACACAGAAGCAATATCTGTAGGTCAGGCTGAAGTGTTTTATGGTGATTTGATGTTTGCCCCTGAAACTAATATAGACTATTTTGCTAGACTTCTTTACTTTGACAATAAGGTTTAAAGAAAAATACTAAAAGCGAGCAGTTTGCTGCTGAAATACAAGCCTGAGGTTCCCCCTCAACAGAAAAGTCTTAAGTCTTGCGTAAACATCTTATAAAGATGTCTTTTTTAAAAATCCTTTACAGAATGAAACAAAGCATATCAGGAGTTAACACAGATCGCATGCAGTCTAACAACCTCTCTTACTAATTTAAGTCTCTTTCTTCCTAATAACTGTATGTACACAATCTGCTTATCATTGCGTTGTTTTCAGTGGGTTATGGTCTATGACACCTTATTGTTGACAACAACATTTTGGCTTTAGTGCTTCAATGCTTGCCATGACAAGCACTGAAGAAGGTGTAATACACAATATACTAGCCTTGAAGTGGCTAAACAACGAAAACAGACTCTACTGGGCTGTCAAAGCTGATGTATGACTCTGCTTTCTGCATCTAGACACTATGCTAAAGAGTAAGTAAAGGCAAAAAAAAGAAGAAAACAAAACAAACAAAACCACAATATAAAAGAAATCTGTGCTTGTACAGAGTTTCCAATGACTTTTATTATAAAAAACGTTATTATTATTATTTTTTTTTTTTTGGGAGAACATTTTGTTTGTGAAAGAATCTTTGCTTTTCCTATTGTTGTCAAATTAAATTACAACAGGAGAAACAAAAGCTGTGATTTTCTTAGACACAACCTGTGGAAGAGATGTGATGCACTTCTGTAGCCTCTTGCACTTCAAGAACATCATCATTTAAAATGACTAATATGTTTCATTTGTTTTCTTTGTTGATGATCATGATCTATCTTTAATTTTCACTGAAAGTGAAAAAGCAGATTAAAAACCAGTGGAGTAAAAAATATATTGAGTTCAGGATCAGAAGCATCTTTGATCAGTCAGCAGTGTCATTCATTATTTGACAAAACTGAATACACAGAGAATTTTCCCCCCCGCTTTCTACAACAATGCAGGTGTAAGGAAGCATTGCTTGTGCAAAAAAGCCTGATTATCCCAAAAAAGCATACTGTAACGAAATATAAGTAAGGGGAAGACAGCCCTATTCATACTCACACATTCACACAGTCACAGGGAATGAAGGAAAATTAGAACACGGTGGAAAGAATAGGAACTGGAAACAGGACAGAACAGGAAATGAATAAACTAATATAAACAGTAACTGGATTTAAGAACTGAAAATTGCAAATCACAGGAAAATGACAGCCTGCCCCTGATTTGCAGCTCCACCCTGTATTCTATAGTAAAAATAGCTAGTTATATATCAGAATCAGAATACTTTATTAATCCCCATGGGAAATTATTTTGGTTACAGTGCTCCAGTACAAACAGTAACACAGACAGACAATACACTAAGTAAGGAATGGCACAATATATACATGTATGTATGTCTCAATAAGTGATATATATGTGTGTGTGTGTGTGTGTGTGTGTGTGTGTGTGTGTGTGTGTGTGTGTGTGTGTGTGTGTGTGTGTGTGTGTGTGTGTGTGTGTCACTTATTGATAAATAGCTGAATAAGAAAGAAGAGCATGTGCAAAAAATATAGTAGGTTTTCTTTATAGTTTTTGGAAATGCTTGTTTTGTCTATAGTAAAATTTCTTAGTTTTTATTATTATTATTATTATTATTATTATTATTATTATATCCTAGTAAGTATGAATACTACCAACATTTCTGGCCACAGTAAATGTAGCATGAAAGTTACGTGGCACATTGCTGCCCATCCACCTCCTTTATTTATCCAGGAAGTGTCTTGAGTTACACTGTTTTATGAGAGACTTGGCCAAAGTGGCAACTTAAGATGGGCGTTGCATAACACATTGTGCATTTTCCACTAAAACTGCACACAGTACTGAAAACAGGGCCCGAGAGACATGACGGATACAATCTTCATACACTTTTATATAATGGGTGCTACTTGCTGCTTCACTAATTCTGCTAATTATATTTACCCCCTTTTTGCCACCTTCACCCTTTTATATTGTTCTCCCAACAGTCCCTTTTGAAAGACCTCAAGTGAAACTGATCAGCCCAAAAAGAAACCTCACGCACTTGACAGACGAGCTGCACTTCTTCAATACAAAGAAAATATGTGTCTCACGCAATGTTTGAGCGAATGAATTTGTGAGAGGCAGGTCAAAAAGTAACCTACACACAGTAACCTTATCCAGCACAAATTGGGTTAAAAAATACATTCTTTGACTTCTGCATTAATGCCATTTTAAATATATATAAAGCTCCTTTAGGCTCATCAAGAACATAGACAGAAGCTGAACAATTTAATTAACCACAACAAGGAGGAGAGGAGGTTATTATAATGAGGCTTGAATGTATACTCTCTGAAAAACTATAGCAGAAAATAGATTCTTCTAAACAACAAACTCGCTAATGGGCAAATAATGGTTTTGTGATGTGTGCCCTTTTCGTAAATTAATGAGAATATTTTTTTGTTGTTTTAAATGTAAAACTCATCTACCATGTGTCTTGAGGCGAAGACCCTTGGCTTGATTGGTAATGTGATTTGCATGGTGCATGCCTGGCCTATTGCCATGACATTATCCAAACCCATCAATTAACACTAGATCATTATAACTTTAGCAGGAGGTGGAGGTGTTTGAGTGCAGCGAGTCAAAAGTGGAAAACAGCTGGAACATTTACTTAGATGAGATGGGAATCTATTGGTGAAATGCATGTAGGCCATGTCTGCTTTATATTGCAAGCACACAATGCATTCTGCCCTTCACAGAGTCTTATTCCAACACAGGATTGTTGATGTGGACCGGATTTCTTGATGCAGATATTATGTTGCTTGAATAATGCATTACAACCACAGATCCCTGATCATCAGCTGTCAGAAGAGTGAGGTTGTATCCTTAAAGAGATGAGTCTTTTTAAAGTGCCCATGTTATGCTCATTTGCAGATTCATATGCTTTTCCAAGAGGTTTGCTTTGTTTTGCTCCCACCGTTTTAAGATATGTAGATCCGTCTCTTAAACTAGTACAAGCACACAAAACATAATGGAAGGAAAATGGAAAAAAAAAAGCCACAGCAGAGGTTTTTCTGGGGAAACGGTAATGAGACGGAACAGCTGAGCAGCTGCAGAAGTGACAGAAACAGGATTAAGACGTGGAAGATCTGTCAGCTTTGTGGGGGAGAGATGCAGGTATGTGTGTTTTAATTGCATCATTCATAAAAGACTGAGATACTAAGATACATATTTACTATTAGTTTGCTACGGCTGTCCAATTATGTTATTCTCCCCAAAATGGCTTCCACTGTTTTTTATGTGTTTTTTGTTTATTTATTTATTTTTTTGAGCTTTTGCAATGTTTTATTCTACTTTCATTGTGTTTTGTGCTTTCGCAGCATTTTTCTGATTGCTGGTGTTTTCTGAACTTGTAGTGGGTCACTGTAGACACCACCCCAGGTAAAGAAAATAGACAAATGAGTTGATGAATTATCAGTTTTAAATAATGTTAATGTTTATATCTTACTATACCACACCATTTTTTTTTATTGTGTGCAAACTCCTCTTGGCACACAGGTACATCCCCCTTATCTACTGTATATCCGATACCTTCATGTCATTGCCTTATCTAGCAGCCACCTGAGCTAAAATGACCCCATGTGTGGCACCTTATAAAAACATTTTATCGTTTTATTTCATGATAATTGAATGTAATTCATATCCACAAAACTTTGATCTATGATTGATATATTATGATGCCATCATGTTGCCTAGAAACAACCTCAGTGACTAAAACCACAGACCAAACATGAAATATTGCCATCCTAGTCCTGGTTCATTGACCCAGTAGTTTAAGTTTGGTTCTGGACTTGTTGTTTATTTCTTTGATAGAAGTTGTCTTGGTCGTTGTGTTTAGTATTCTCTTGTGCTTCTGAGTTTGTAGTCCTTGGTTTTTGTCTTGTTATGTTTGTTGCCCTCTCCATCCCTCGGTCCCGTTTCTTCAACTCTGTCATGTTTGTTCCTCTTCCTGGGTCTAGTCTGGGTGTCTTGAGTCCATGTATGAGTTTAGGTTTTATAGAAGTTTCTAAAGTCTCTTTTGCTTTTTGTGTTGTTGCCATAGTTTCATATATACAAAGCTAGTAAAGAGTATCAAAAACTTTGTACAGTAACTAATACTAAAACTTACTTTAAACCAAGTTAAAAATAAAAAAAATAGACTTAAAAAAAACTAAGGGTATTTTTGTATTGACAAAGCTGAAACAACGGGAAGACACGTAGGAAATGTTTTTAGTTGTTGTCAAATTTTTCAGGGCAACCAGCACGAGGCAGGTTTAGTATTATGATTATTGAGGTTGGGATGTCACACAAACATCTCAGTGTTTGGATTAAAGTACTCATTCAAAACTTGCTCTTGCCCCTGGTAAATAGCCTGTACAATTAAATTGCACTGAAAACGAAAAAAAAATCAACAAAAACTCAAAACATTATTAAAAACATAAATAAATAAAATAGAAAACTAATGCAAAATACCAAACTAATAACCTTTTGGGGGGCAGCAGTAAAGTATCAACACAATAACCACATTCACTCAAAATGTTTGCAATAAATTGGATCAAATGTAAGAAATAAGTTCAGGTTCTGTCGTTATGTGTTTTGTGTGCTCACAGGGGTGGTGAGCACATGTGAAGTGGGAGCTTTGAGTTTCCTTATTTCAAACAATAATGCCAACAGTGTCAGTGAAACAGCAATAATAAAACAATATGTAGATGCAACTGAAACTTTGTGGCTATGTGAAGCATAACTTACATAAAATTGATGATGTGATAGTCTAACCATAAAAAGTGATCACAACAACAGAACATCATGAACATCATGTTATGCAGTCCTGTGTTTAATCTGGATCTTCGTTATGTGTTGTTATTTCCAGTTATGTGTGCGGTCTCTGAAGTCTTTCATAGACTATCGTACTCTGTTGACTGTTGGTTCCATTGGTTTGGTCTTTACTGACCCGGGATGGAAATGTGTAGGAATGTTTTGATGTTTAATGCAGTCTATGCTTGAGTTATCATAGCAGAAGCAACTCAAGTGATAAAAAATGGTCTGCTAAGCAGCTTCCTCTTTGTTTGGGGGTGTGTGTGTGTGGGACCAGCCTGTAGGGTTATGCATATGTGTTACATGGTAAAGTAGATGAGTTACAGAAGAAAAGCCTGTACTACAAATGAGCTGTTACAAGGAGTTTGCAAGTAAGTGCTTTCTCAGGGAAGCAATAACTGCCTTCGGCAAGAACTTTGTAACTTTCAGACCTTTTTCTCACACTTAAAAGTTATATAACACAACGAAGAAAGGGGTGGTAGTGGTTTAATCTGCAGTTCAACATTGCACACAGATCTTTTTAATGTGTGCAGATGCATGCTTCCATATAGACTCTGTCCATCTAGTCTAGTTCTCACCCCATGTCATAAAAAATTACTGTGCTGTTTGAGATTTTATATAAGCTAGTTGTTTCCAAACTTGTGTCTTTATCCTGCTGAAATGCTGGTGCCTTTCAGACACCAAATATTGCTTTAGCTTTAGTATCCCTACTTTAAACCATGTAGACTTAGGTTAGCACCAATTCACCAGTTCTGTTTTATCTTTTTTGAGCTATTCTAATTCTACTCAGAAAATTGTTGCTGTGTGGATCTCCCTGGTCTCTATCCTGAATGAGTTGGGCAACTCAAAGGGAAAAAATGTGAAAAGGAGCCAAGCAAAGGTTTTCACCTAACATATTTTACAGCTTTGAGTTGATATCTGTCTAGTTATAATCTAAATTCTACTTATGGTGAGCTGAAGTCATAAATAAAACTCTCTCTCTTGCTAGCAGCAGAAGTGCTTTTTATTGGCCACATTTTAATGTACCATGAAAAAGTGACACTTTTTAATTAGAGCATCAAGTCAGTTAAACTTTTGGGATATTGATCTGGTCAGTTAAGTAGTAGAGGGAGTTGTTAGTCAGTTTCAGCTGCCTTGTTGTAAATAAAATTAACAACAAGTGCAGTAAAGGGGCAATAATTAGGGTCAGTGTCACTAATGGTAGAATCAGGCAGTGCCTGGATCCATACAGAGGTTGGACAGGTAGTCCAGGTCCTCCAGGATATCACATCAACATCACAAGAATGTTTCTGTGTCTCCCTCCCACAGTCTTGAGCACATGGATGAGAATCCAGGAGATGGGGCAGCTCTCCTGACATCCTTAACTCATCAGCAAGACCGGTATCTGCTCCTTTGTGCAAAGAGGAACAGGATGAACACTGCCAGAAATCTCTAACAGGTCTTTAACCAAACAGTTAGAGGGTGGCCCGAGGCCCCAACATCCTCTAGTGGGCCCTGTGCTCGCTGCCTGGCACTGTAGAGCCCAACTGGCATGGACAATAGAATACCAGAACTGGCACCATTGGTCCACCACTGGGGCCCTGTGCTTTTCACAGAGGAGGTTCACCCTGAGTACATGTGACAGATGTTAAAATGGTCAGGAGAAGCCATGAAGAACATGCTGCCTGTAAAATCATTCAGCATGACCACTCTGGTGGTGGGTCAGTAAAAAGGAAAGCAAAAAGAAAGATACTGTTGAACTTAATGGTATAAACCATTAAGTCATTTAATGTGTACTACTGTATGCTGTATGTATGTTACATGCTAATTTACTCTCTGCTTAATAACACTGTTCTGAGCAGGGAGAAAACAGGTCTGGGTCATTGAGCCAAAGCTTGTGTTCTCATTTAAATTGCTCCGGCTCAGCTAAATGGAAATGTGCTGCAGATCTGTGCCTCAGTCCATGTAGGAGCAAACATTAATCCATTAAGTAAATCAATGATTATTAGAGTAAAGACAGCCAATATGCAGCAAACCTGGCTGTGAGAGTTTTCAATGGCGGCCTTGTCATTTTTAACTCAACATTAGTGAGAGTTGTGAATCTGAAGCAGGCACCTTTGAGAACCAGGAAGATACAGGCCTAGTGGCAGAATTTACTTCAGGCCCCATGCGTCATCCTGGGTTGACAACTACTATCAATCTTTCTTCCCAGGAAAGCAAGTATATTGGACGTGGATAAAAGACAAAATGCATCACAACAGAATAATTCGTAAACGAATGCAAGCCCTTGCTGGGCTTCTCTGAGGATACACAAATCAAAATGTGACAATTCTAAGGCCCAAACCACCTCCTAGCCTGTTGCCAGTGCAATATTTTACTGATCTTCACTTCACCTTGGGTATTGAATTATTAGGGAGTCATAAACGCGTCCTCCGAAAGGAATAAGGTGTCCTCCATGTTACGAGTGCATTTGTCCTCATTATTGCATTTTCAGGGAGGAATTTAAGGGCTGCATTTTTTTCATTTCTCAAAAGTGAGGTGTCTCTTCTTATATCTCTGGCTGTTTGTCTGGATCTGCACTATAAAGAGATCTATTCCTCAAAACATCTGGCAAGGCTATAACTAATATCATCACTGTCTTTTTATAAACCCTGACCCCAAAGAACAAGTTTTTATTTAGTCCTTTTGGGTAAAGAAACTGGGAAATAATGCAGCCCTTTAGCTTGTACAGATGATGTATTGTCTTCAGAATCTTCATAATACAATCAGAACATCATTATGCTCTCTTTTAACAGTAATTTACTTTTTTTTCTTATTAAACAAAAACAATAAAGTTAAATTTTACATTTCTATAAGCTCAACTGACATTTTATAAGGTACACCTTGCTAGCATTGGGTTTGACCCTTTTCTCATTTATCATGAACTAGATTCAACAAGGTGCTGGAAATATTCTTCAGGGATTCTGGTTCATATTGACATGATAGCATCACACAGTTGCTGCAAATTTTCCATGATGCAAATCTTCTGTTTCACCACAACCCAAAGGTACTCTGTTAGATGGAGATCTGGTATACTGTGGACCCTTTGAGTACAGTGAACTTATGACCATGCTCAAAAAACCTATTTGATGTCAACTACGGCTGTGTGGCAGGTAAGGCAGGACTCCGAAACAAAACTAAACTCTGTAAGGCACAAAACTAGGAGACATGGAAACTCGAGGCAGAACACACAGATTAAACAGACAACACAATGAGCAGAGGGAGACTGAGGACATGAATACACACACACACACAGATAACGAGAGGATGGGCAACAGGTGGGAGCACAGCTGGAGCTAATTACTCACTAAAGAGACAAAGGAAGCAAAACAGCACACAGGACGAGAGACTATCAAAATAAAACAGGAAATAAACTCACAGGCTTGATACCGAGACTGGTGAGAAACAGACGAGAGATTGACAACAAGTGACTAATCACTAAACACGTGATGTTGAACACAGGCGAGGCATGATAACAGAAACCTAAAGACTAAATAACAACACCAAGGATCATGACATTTGAGATTATTTGAGCTAATGACATTCAGTGTTATCTGACTCCTAGCAGTCTGTGGTCATAAAGGGATGGGTAGGTTGTGATGTTTAAATTATGCTCACTTTGTATCAAGTGGTTCAAAGGGTCACAAGAAAATATCACCTTCACACTATTACACTATCATGTGGTGGAGGAGGTGATGGCAAGATGGACATACTTTCATGCTGTTTACACAAAAATCCAACCCTGCATCTGTTTTTTCCAGCAGAAATCGAGACTCGATAAAGAAATTGAATTGAATTGAATTGAATCATTTGACCACGAAAAAAGCAACTCTGACTAGCTATGTAACACATGTAAAGTCTTAAATACTTCATCCCATCAGCCATATGTATACATGTCTGTATATAGTTGTCTCCTTAAAGGGTGAGAGACTGAACAAAACGTTGCACAAACATTGTTTTTTAAAAAATATTAAAATCCCAAATCACCTGGATTATCACATTATATTCATTTCATCTCCAAAAGCTGTTCTGACGTAGAACACAATCTGAAAAACGTGTTGCATTGATTTATTGAATCAAGTATCAGCTCTGAACCAAAACTGAGACCTTTACACAGACTTATAGATGCTTGGAAGTGAAAAGATTCACCACTGTCAATGTTTGTTCTTTATAAACTTAAGCTTGCATGGATCTTCTATGAGCAGCCACACCATAAATCTGAGAAAGCAAAACAAAAAAAGATTTAGAACCTCCAATAACAACATTTTTATTCTTGCAACAAAAGATCAAACTTGCTGACTCACTGCATCAAATATATTAGTGACATGCCTAACAAGTAACAACACCAACCGTGGCCTGGAGTAAATCTTTGATTGTCAGAGGATTTTGATTTTGTACAACAGTAAGGTTAGTCATCCGTTTTTCTCAATGTCAGCTTTACGGTAGCGGCTAGTTTTGTTAGAGTCGACAAAGCAACTTGCAAATCTTTTCACATCATGAGACAGACTTGGCAGGCTCTGGATTGTTTCCTTCCCTCAACAACAACCCGAGTCCACAACTTTTTTTGTAGTTTTGAAGAGAGTTTGCATGGCCTTGTTTGCAGAGCAACGTATATGCAATTAAACCACACTGACTAAGCCGTTCAGAGCCAGGATTATTTTGCATGGTTGTGACGTTTTTTGTGTGGCTAGACTCCCTTGGGTTTTTCTCACATTTAGAAAACTGATTACCCATTCTGACAGCATGGACAACATTAAGCCAAAGCACACAACGCCACTCTTCAAAATCAGTCAACGTTGAAATTAAATTAAACCGAAGATATAGAAGAGAACAAAAGGTTCCAACTGGCTGGTGAGAGAAGATGGTTAAATGAAACCATTCTATTTCTCAACCAGCAAGAAGTGTCTCTTCTAAACTTGGATTATTGAAGAGAGCCTGAGCTGTTTACAGATACTGATAGAGAAGGATTCAGGATTCCCGTGGACAGACATGATAACAAGTTAATAAGCCACTAAATCAAATGCACATCTATACAGTGCCATGAAAAAATCCTGTCCCCTTCTTGATTGGTGTTTTTTGTGTGAGTTCCTTTCATATTTGTCACAATAAATATTTCTAATCATCAAATTGTATTTATTAAGGAAACAAGCCATTTAAGCCTACCTGTCCCTGTGTGAAAAAGCTTTTCCTCTTAAACCTAATAACTGGCTGAGCCACCCTTGGCAGCAACACCTGCAATCAAGCATTTGCAATAATTGGCAATAAGACTTTGACATTGCTGTGAAGGAGGAGTGGAGGCCAATGCTCCTTTGCAGAATTGTTTTAATTCAGCCACACTGGAACATTTTCAAGCATGAATGAACTCTGCAAAATGCTGTCAATTTTAAAAAAGACAGCTTTAATAACAGACTTTTTCTGCTTTCCCGCAGAGCGTAATCTGCAGCACATTGTCCTCTTTTTCCCACATCTGTAAACGTCTGGACAGGGAAAGAGGAAACTGATCATTTACAGAGATCATCAGCAGATCTTTGAGTCTGTGAGTCAATAAAAACATACCTCGATTGTAACTTGTGAGTGATGCAGTACATAACGGTCAGATTAGGGCTGACCTTTCTACACAGGTTTGTCTACTCGTCTCTGCCAGCCTCCCCTCTGTGGATTAACTTTATCTAGTCAGTCTATGATGTTTTTTTGTTTTTGTTTTTTTGTTGCTAGTGTGCCAGAATTTGTGAAATCAAATAAAATTTAGATTTCAAAAAGCTTAATAACACCTCAAAATTACCTGAAACGCAGCATAACCATTGCCCAAACTGCATACATATACCTCACAGATTTATGATTTTGTGTTTCCCAACTGCTAAAATGTAACAAAACAAGTGCATACACCACAAATTATACATACTGCAATGGTACATGTAACACAATTTACTTACAGTCTTAACTTAATGCCACACCCCAATCATAAATATTTTTGACCATAGGATTCTTGGTGTTTCTTAAAATTAGCTGAGTACAGGTAAATAGGAAGAGGCAACTTCAGAGTATACCCTTCCATCTCTCTCCACAATGTTCTCTTATAAATAGTAAAACATTAATGTCCTCAGCCATGCCGCCCGGTAGTACCATAGTGGTTTTGGGCATTTAAGCCCTTCACTGTCTTAAATCAAATACAATGGTGATAGGTGCAGCCTGGAGTGTCTGTTCTTCAATAAAAACTCAATGAAAAGTGTCGTCAGTTGAAAAAAATAAATTGTTTGGTGGTGGCAGAGGCAAATTTAGGAATAAGTGTATTTATATGATTTGATATAAATACTGAATAGGATGATCATATCTCAACCTGAATCTTATTTTAAGATGGCATTATTGAGACCTTGTAAACACTGTTTATTGAAACTTTCATGTAAATAAAATCTTTTTTGTGCCTGAAAAAGGCCCAAAATCACGTGTGATTTGAATCTACATTAACATGTACGACATGCAGTCAAGTGTAAAATCTTTGTTTGTCCCCAAGACAGGAAAACGCGCGTCGCTGTGTATTTTGAATTCACGACCATCTTGCTGCGAGGGGACTACATTATCGTTTTAACTATAGCTGTGAACAATATGACACTTATTAAATTATGTAAATAACTCACAACAAAGAAAAAATAAAGTGCTCATTAATTACACCATTTTTTAAAAAAGATCTTTGTTGTTATGAATCATTAAGACAACATCTCTTGAGTCCTTAGAAGCTCCTCAGATACTGATGCCTCAGCCATAAACATGCAGTAAATGTCAAAGTCTGTACCGCTGTATAATATGTTCCCAGTGTTTTCTCGTTGTTGTTGTCAGCGTGACTAATGTGTTTTTGTACCTGCTGCTGTAGTCAAAATTACAGCTCACATCAGATTTTAGATGCGGTGTAGTACAGTGTATTAGGTTGTACTTTCTATAACAGGTTCTAAACACTTACTATTTAAAATCCTTATTTTTAGTATCAAGTCCTCTGATTTGTTTTCAGACACATGTTTGTAAAATTTGTGTTTTTGGAAAAAGAACCTCTTCCTTTAATAGTGAAAGTTAATTCCCTCCAAATTGTAATCACAGGTCATTATTGAGTAGCTGTCACATGATAAGGTCACTCCAGCAATCTCTGTGCAAACTCTGGTAATTTGTTTTTTGCCAAATGGCAGATGTCACACTTGGTACCAAATACATCATGTGAGACCATTGCTATAAATATGTATAAATAAACTGTGACCTGCTCGTAAATTATTGGCTTCTGACCAACTTCAGTTCAATTACTTTTACTGAATTTTCCATTCCCCCCCCCCCCCCCCCCCCCCTGACATCGAGTGATGAGCCGAGGCTTCGTTAGCTTGGCCCAGCCTGTAAAGTGGCCCATATATACAGTCTATATCAAAGAAATGGAGGGCTCAAATTGAACTCTAGTACGTGAATGCAAATAAAGTCGCATTGGGAGTTTTGCCTCCTACAGAATATTTCATTAAGTAAACAAATTTTATTTTATTGTGTTTTAAAGCTGTAGAACAAGTGCTGTACAAGCAGAAAATATATAAATGAAAAACAGAACGTAAACCACGTCACTGACTGAGCCAAAGATATTTGTTTTTCTTTTGGAGGACCTTTTTCTCTTTAACTTTTATAAACCCTTTACACATAAATGGTTTTATGTGTCTTTTGGTACCAGACACAAGTATAATCCTCAGGTAAATGCTATTTGAGTGCTACAGTTTCCAGAACCCTTTGTTAATTAGTGTAGGTTAATCTTTAATCAGTTAATCTTTAGCCTGTAAATATTTAATCAGTCTTCATTTGATTTTGCCTCAGCGTTTTGTAGAGACCACAGTGAGGCAATATACTTTGAATTTTGTCTCCAGCTGTTGTCAGATCAGTTTTCTTGTAAATTAAGCTTATGCTGTTAAATGATTTAGTGGCGTTTTCATAAATCACTGCCTGATTAATGCTCAAAGGTACGTTTTTTATTTCTATGTATGAGTGAGGATTTACAACAACCATTCCCTAGTCAAATAAGGTTTGGGGATGATTATAGTTTAAATTATCTCTTGTGCATCACATTACTGTGGACGTTATCTGACTTTAATGATACCAGTGTCTAGACAAAAGTCTTGAGCCACCCCCATCATCATTCTTTTTTTTTAAATAATTTGCTTCCAAGCAGCCAGATGTTCTTTTAAATTGGTCTTTGAGCAATGGTTTTCCAGGCTTTCTGAAGGTCTTTATTATGCACAGGGTAAGTCATAAGACAGGTACTGTAGTCAGTGTTTACAGACACGTGTAAAAAAAAAAAAAAAAAAAGGTCTGTCAGGTTTCAGGGCTGCATTTCAGCCAGTGGCGTTCTGTCAGGTTTTAATTCACAATGCAATAACATCTGGAAAAAGCATCTGATTGGCAACAGGCTCATTTTTCAGCATGACAAGGATCCCAAACACACTGCTAGTGCAGTAAAAGCATACCTGGATATAAAAACACACAATGGACCGCTATAAGTGGCGGACTGGCCACCCCACAGCCCAGACCTCCAGACCAAAGAAAGGTTCTGACCTATAAGAAGCCTGGACAACCAATCCTGAAGACTACTTAAAGCAATCACAAGAAAGTTTGCCCTAAGAGTTCAGGCTGTGTTGGAGAATAAAGGTCATAACAAGCTTGTTAGAAATGTAAAACCTCAGTTTTTGCCTTTTATACTGTTTTTATACCATGTTTTATATCACTGTACTGTTTTTCCATGTATGTTTGCATGCTTCAATGAATAGCTGAGGTGAATCAAGCCTTATGCACAGTAATGTCTATGAACTTATATAGTTAGTATTAAAATTAACAGTTAATTATATTTCCTCATTACAGAAGCCCATGCAGTGTGATTTAAATGGTTATAAACATAATTAATAGTTTGTCAGAATAGTTGCTAAGTGCATCTAGTTCTTCTAGTTTCTCATCAAATGAAGGCAAACAATAAAAAAAGAAATATTTGTGGTTTAGAATGAACCAGCCATCATGAGCAATTAATAGAGGCCTTTATTTTCTGAAGTAATGACTAATTTTATGTCAACACCTTCAGTCTGTGGAGCTGTAATAGAATATGATTCATTTGTACAACTGAAATGACCAGTACAAGTTTTTTCATATCCTCTGTTTTTATCAGTTAATTAAGAGGGAAAGCAGAGAACTGAGAGAGAGCTGAGGAAATAAATGAGACTTACTGATGTCAGAGATTTACAGTATCTCTCTCCATTTGCCCCGCTTCCCTGTTCTGATTAGAAGGCTCTAAATAAGTCGCTATTCCATTAACCTTCTGGATAAAGAACAGGGCAGAATTTTTCTACATGTCTTTTGATTATAGAATAAAGTTTACTTTGTTGCGTTAGTTTACTGCCAAGGTTTCCCATGTCCTTTTTAAATTCTTTTAAATAATTGAATTCATTATGCAAAGGCTCTTTAGAAATAATAAGCAAATATTAACCACTTCTCTCTGGGGTCTTTGACCTTGGAGCAAATGAGTCTTAGAAATGTTGTTGTACTGAGGATGTAAAGCTTTCTTTGTTGTTGAACTTATTATGAGTTAAACAGCAGAGACTTTCCGGCCTGGGGCTCTCATTATTCATGAGTCTCTTCAAGCCGCACAAATATGAAACGACTTTCTAAAGGTTATCTGCCACTTTTCACACAGTTGTTCCAACCCCTTCTTTGTTCTTCAGTATCCATTAAGTTTTAGAAGTTGGTACGGACAGACAGAAGGGTAACCAATCCAAGAAAGCTGAAAAACTAAAATAAAAAAAGCAAGCATGAGGACTGCTCTGCACAGGTTTCAAATCTCAGTGTTTGATAATAAAATATACTACATGACTGACTGTATCGGTTCTTTCACCAAACTCTTAAGGCCTTGGTCACATGGCTCTAGAGACAGAGCAACCCCCTGGAAACCTTTGGAAAATGTATTTCACCAAACTGTTGGTGAGTGGTTGCTGGAGATTGTTGGCTGACAGAAGGTGAAATCAGTTGCAAAGAAGGTGCTACACCAAAAACCTATTTGTTATTGCTTTGGTCAATAGCAGAGTCTCTCTCAGCTAGCATGGTTAAAATGGACTTGCGTGCAAGCAGTCACCAACTGACCACTGAGCTTGTTTCAACAGGAACAACTTTTACTTTGAAGGTGAATTCCCTCTGTTTCTGTTTTGCATCTAACTTTTCATACTTTTAACTACAGCTCAGCAACTGCAAGCAACCACTTACCGTCCGCACACATCTTTCCCTATTGCCAACTGGTCTCTAGGCCTGTGTAGCTGAGGCCTAACTTAAAGGTTTGACAGAATTTTCTCACAAAACATTTAGAGCATAACTGTAGGAATCAGTGGCTTCTACACATTTGAGAGCATGTGATGTAGGTAAAAGGAAAAACAGATTTTTTTTCAGTTTTCTAAAATATAAAAATTTGTAGCAGCCTTTCAGTGCAGCCGATTTCTGCACAAAGAAAATTTATTATTCTTTAAAATAATAAATATGAGTAATCTGGAAAAGTACTGAATTTTGAAATGGAAACTATCAGGATTCTACAACCAATGGAAAATGTTTGTTCAGTTATTTGCAGATTTCTCACTATATCATAAAGCAATGCTCTCTTAAGCTGTAGGAAAGAGAATGCTCTTGTTTAAAACTATAAAAGTTTGCAGTGGCTCGAGAACACGTTCATTTACTTTCCAGTCAGTTAGGGTAAATGAACTGCAGTGAACTGCAGGCTGCTCATCCAACACAGGCATCTGGATATAACACCTTGGCTCTGGTATTCAT
Organism: Aulonocara stuartgranti; assembly: GCF_965226115.1. Classification (NCBI taxonomy): domain Eukaryota; kingdom Metazoa; phylum Chordata; class Actinopteri; order Cichliformes; family Cichlidae; genus Aulonocara; species Aulonocara stuartgranti. The sequence continues at coordinate 19,139,888 of NC_138947.1, forward strand.
TCCCATTGCTGCAGCTCCTTCCTGACACCTTATACATTAAATTATATCATTAATAAGGCATCAAAGTACAATATTTTTTAGTAGAATACATTGCCAGTCATTTCAAAGTTAAATATAACGGTGTTCAATACCTTTAACATGTAAGAAAGCACCAAATATGCATTTTAGCTTAAATATGTTTATTTATTTTTGGTAGAATGTAATCTAACAAAATTCAAAGAAAGCTGACAGCATGTCGGCTGCCATTAAAGGAAATCTGTGTTTTCTGCAGCTGAACTCGGCCCTCTCTCCTGTGACAAATTTGCACACTCCAGTGACCAAAAAGCTCCCCAAACTACGGAAACAGGTCCACATTATTATTACTATTTAATGGTTAGGAATCTACCGAGCCATGATTCCAGTGTCTCCGCTCCCTGGAAAGAAGGCATAAACTCTGATAAGATGTGACAGGCTGATAGCTACTTGGTGTGGCTGCTTTGGAAAGCAAGATGGGCTCTGTTTGTCTGATGAGAAATGCTCTGGAGGAAGACAGACAGGAATAGGAGATAGTGGTGGCAGGAGGGGGTGTGAGAAAGAGAAACGCACGCAAGAGGACAACAGTACAAAATGGAAATGAAATTGCAAACTGTTGGACTGTCATGCGTGACCTTTTACAAATAGATTCTTGTAAACTTCCAGCTTTTTTTCTGGAAAAATGAGGGGTAACGACCATGGCATTCTGATTACTTTTTTATTATTATTTTTGGAGATTGAGTATGTGTTTCAGTATATATATACCCACCCACACACACACACACACACTCTGAAGCCCACGCGTGCTTGCACACCTAACAATACGTGTTGTACATGGTGGGCAATTTTTAAAGGAAAGGTCAGGCTTGACACTGATTTGAAACCTTCCTACCACATGAAATATGACATAACAGAGGAATGAAGAAATAAAGGAAGGCAGTTTTATGAAACAGGCCAGTGTATAAATGAATGAACTGGGAGTTATATTAGTTGTGTGCTCACTTCTGTCACAATTTCAGGCAGAAATCATAAAATTATCCTGGGTTTCACAGCAGGAAGTAAGAGAGTGAAGGCAGACTGAGATTGAGAATTGGAGTAAAACATCAAAGATAGAAAAGTTAGAGTCAGAGCTCTTGGGAGTGAAACTGTAAAACAAAGGAAAAGAGGTATTGCAGTTGAGAGACTCTGGGATTTAACTGACACGAGACAGACAGACATTAGCTAACGGCTGCACTCACACTGTATAGAGATGTAAATAGACCTGTCACTGCTCAGGAGACAGCTGCCAATCCATCCAAACGTCCTCCAGCCTCCGCCTACGAGACAGGCAATCCATTATTACCACTTTATGCATCCAAAGGAGCTTTTAAAAATTAGCCCATGAGGCACTACCACAAGTGAGGACTGAGGAATGCACTTGTCAAATGCCACTTTTTTGTCAGCCGTACTACTGACATCATGTCACATACAAGGGCTGAATGAGACAATGTGCAGTTCGGTTTGCAGATATATTATTTAAAACCGAGCTTCCATTCAGTATTCACATGTTAACAGACAACATTAATGAGTTTTTTGTTCTTAAATTGTCTGTTTCCTTTTGACATTTTTCAATTATTGATTCTGATTTTAAACGGATTCATCGGTAATTATGAAATCAGTGTGTCGAGTAGTATAGATGTGCCGCAAGGGTTACAGACTCAGCTGCTGTATTAAATTCAGTAACGTTAACAGTATATTAGAGCTGGCTCAATTCAAAGTGATAAAGCAGCAACTTTGCATCTTCACCAGAGTAGCTTTGCAGGTAACCAGGGATATGTGTGTCCCAGCTGAAATACTTCCCACTGTATTTCATCTGTATTTCAATTCTAATTTATCTAAATATCTGTCTCTGCGTTTCACAGATCTAAATACTAATACAGTTTAAGACTGAATTAAAAACAGTGTTAATTAATCTACAGAATAGCAAAAAATCCTCTACTTGAAAAAGCTGGAAGAAGCCGGTCTTATTAACGTGAGCCAAAAACCATCAGTTCAGAAACCATCTCAGCAAGATGTGACACAGATGTGCTGACACTTCAATACTCAACATTAATGTTTCATTATTTGATTGACATATTTATTATACACACTGGGGCCTGTGTTGACGTCATGTACTGAGTAAGAGGGTTTTCATGCTCTTCCCACTATGATATCAAAGGCAATGTTACAGTAGGGAGTCCTAGGGACCCACTACTGCTGCATACTGAGAGGCAGTGTGTCATCCTGACACGGTCAAATGTGTCATTTGTTTCATTTTTGTTCATGGCAGACACCAAAGCATCCAAATCTCCCAACTTTAGGAAAGTGCAAAAAAAAAAAAGGACTTATGGAGTTTTGATGTAAGCTTATCCATGTGTGTTTTGCGCCTGGCTTATTAAGAATAAACTGGGAGCCAGATGACAGAGCTCGATCTGCTTACGAGTCGCTGTCATCACTAGGTCGCACTTAAAGTCTCTTTCTCATACTTCATGCTCCAGTTTTGCCCAAAGAATGGGGATTAGGGAGAATAATTCATGTAAGGGCGGTTTGGAGTGTGTCCTAGTTAGCATTTGCTTTGCTGACACCTGCTGGTGCATCTATTACAAAAGCAATTAGACGCACGGACCTCTAAGGATACTCTTGTGCTCTTTCATCCCCCAAATACATGTGCTGTTCACTCGCTCCATCTCTTTGTGCCTCTCCTAGGGTTTCAAGGCCGCAACTTCCCGCTGACAGATTCCTCACCCCATGCTCTGGTGCCTTTTGTTGTTATCTGATTAACTGGAGCGAGAGCCCAACCAGGATCCATTTCACTGCTGTCTCTCCTAATTTCATTCCAGGCTGTTTCCCAAACAATGCCTAGAATCTTAAACTTCTCCTTGTATGTCTCCTTCTAACAACTCACAATTGCATTGCATGTATGGGAATAGCTGAAGACACAGTGTCTGTTCTTTTAACTTATGTTCTGTGTAATTTCTGTTTAAACCAATAACATGACTTCATCTTTTGAAACAGAGAAAGTGTCTGAAAAGCAAAAACGATTGGACCAGCAGTCCAGTAGATGTACATTGTTCCATACAGTAATTGATAATGCTCACATTGCAAAACCTAGAAACGTTTGGCTATTTCACTTGAAAAATGACAAAGACACAACAGATTACCAAAATACAGAAAAAATATGGTTTTTCGGTGGAGCAGTCGACTTGACTGATCGTCTGTACGTTGCAGCTCTTTCTCACTATTAATCCTTAAAAACTCTTCAGAGTGAAATGCTTGCAGCAATAGTCATTTGTTTAAATTTACATCAGCAAATGGGAGTTATCTAAGCAGTGTTCGCTGTTGTTGCAGGAAGATTAAGAGCCTTGCTGTTTGAAGGGGAAAAGACAAATTGCTGGTGTTTACTGTATCTGCTTACATTCCTCATGCTTTGTTGGATGGCAGTGTTAAAGTGGTATACTTAGTTTTATGAAAATAGCATTTCACACGTGAGACTGACTGCCCAACTTTAGTTTATTAGCCAAACTTTTTGCCACAAGCTTCTTGTATTTTTATGTATTTTTAACCACAACACCTGTTCACTTTTAAGGCTCTTAAGACTGTTAAGCTGCCACTATCTGCTGTGCAATTTTTCCTCCAAGGTTTGTGGTTTTTTTGCTTTGTTTTGTTTTTGTCTGTTTGTTTTTAAAAGGAAAGAAAATGTAGGGGTGGACAGGTTTTTATGGTATCTTTGCTATGGGTATCTGCAGATGCAGAGAAACAATCTGATACCAGTGTTAAATTCTTATTCTGTATCACTCACCTTCATGTGTCAGGAAACATGAAGCCCAACATTAAGATCTTTGCTAACTTTGTCAAATAAAATGTAAAAAATAAACGAATCCCAGAATAAAAAATATCAACGTGAGGGTCATTTACAGACGCAGTGCCTAGAATCTTAAATTTAGTGGTTTCTCCTTCTTCCTCACACGCAGGTGTGGAGCCAACAGGAGACAGCTGAAGTGAAATAATATTTAATCATGCTGTCAGCACGTTGTCACAATAAGTACTATTGTAAAAGCTCACCAACAAGCGTTACACTGAGCCAACATCCTTGTAGCCTCGTAAGCCTGGATTATTCTCATTTGCAGACATGGACAGGTGGAGACCTGTTGACCAGGTAGTTGTTCCTGTTATGCTTAATTTATGCAACTGTCATTGTGTCCATTAGCAGAGGTATTTAAGTCTAGAGAGGCTATAGAGAGGACTGCATGGCACCAAAGGTGCTCCCATGAGGGCGTAAGCTACAACGTTACGAGTATCACAACAGTGGTTATCAGGTTTTTCTTCAACCTCAAGGGGTGTTTTATTCATCATATGATTATTCTTCCACCCTGCGAGTGATGCCTACTCCAAAGATATTATCAGATGATGACAAAATGGTTTAAAAATCTGTAAAGAACAAGCAAATGAAACGCTGTTGCAAACAGGACGAGAGATTAATACTGCAGAGAATCATTAACCTTTGGATTTAACACACAGAGCGGTAAAATAAACATTTTAATTTGAGTTATTGTTTAAACTCTCTCAGTTCTGATGTTTATTTCTAACATGACGGCTGCACATTAAAGCTCTGAAACCTTAAACTGGATACATGGCGAGTGTTCTGTGTTCTAGTATCTGCAATTCAAGCAGCATCAGCAGGTTAGAAGAATAATTTCTCAATAGAATTTCTTATTACCAGCTGAATGCATGCAATTTCCTATGACAATTCGATACGTGGTTTGTGCTGTTCCAACTTTACAGCTGGGGTTCAATCACGATATTAGTGTGGCATATTTTATCAGTTTGCACATTTAAAATGTATTCCCCTAGCAGAGAATCTTTATTGCACCTAAAATATGCTGGAAATATGAGGATACATAACCTGCTCCTGACTAGGTGGAGTGTTAGGCATAAGTTAGCACAATGGTTTAGCAGGGTAAAAACAGAGCCTCTTTGTGACAGAGAAAATTCTGCCTTCTGTGTATCATATTTGATACACCAGTTTTTGACATAATCAGCGTGCTTCTTTTTCCTACATGCATTTAAAAAGATGCTGGATGTAGCATACCTCTGCTCTGAAGCCAAGGTGATGTTCCAATCAACAACATAACAGCAAAAAGCTAGCTAAAAAATAGCTAGCAGGGAAAAAATGAAAAGCAACCAACTAAACTCTGAAAACGAGGCTGATGGGAGTGTTCATCACAGACTGTGTTGTTCTCACAGACAGATAAAGAAATTAAACAGGTCAGTAAATATACTTAGACAGCCTGTCGTTGTAAAGTTCATGCGTGGGCAGCACTGCTAGAATTGTTTCTGCGATGAAGCTGTTTCACATATAGTCAGCATGATCGCTCTGTAAATTGCGAATAAGAAGTTTAGAAGTTAAACATTGTTTGTATCATGTTTGCATTGCCTAGTTTTAACTCAGACAGACTTCAGGCCAGTGCAGTGCGTCAAGTATGACTAAGACCTTCTTGAGTTCACACAATCACTATAAGTAAAATCTGCTGATGGTAATAAACGCATTCTTTATGATTTCATTTGCCATTTTGGATATCAAAATGACTGAAAGATGGCATCTCTGAAAGTCCTGAAAATCACTTGTTACAAAGCAGTGCCCTTCTGAGTGAGTTAAGCCAGTCTGCCCGAGCTAATAAACCTGTCAAGATAAGAAATATCCAAGAAAACACATCAAGTGTATCTAAACTTCCTAAATCAAATTGGAAAGATCAGTGAGCTGTAGTTTAGTCCCAGCTGGCCAATAAACATGGCTTATTTTCTCTGCATAATTGGACCTGAAACAATTTTAACAATCCCCACCTGACCCCAGACAAACCCCACGGCTGGAAATTAGTGCTTGAGGATTGGAGGAGTAAGTCACAAAGGCCTTTGAAGAGTCTTTTTTGAGCTCTAATAATTTGGCACTATAGGGAGGTCTCTGTGTGGTTCGAGTGCTGCCTCACACTGAGCCGGAGCCTGTGAGGCTTTACAGAGATAACTCAGAATTATTGCTAATAAAGCTCTCTGGATTAAAGCATGGGTTGTATCTGTGTGTGGGTGTGTTTGTGCGACAGAGCTCTCATTCACGTGTTGATGTATTCTTGTCTAGACAGATTCCCAAACGTTTGAAATAGAAACAAAATATAAGTTGAGAGAAGGAAGAAAACAATGCAACCGTCATCAAGCTAACAGCAGCACGTCTGGTGTTTCGTGTCGTTTCTTCTATGGGATTCAAATGAGCAGGAAAACACGTTGAGTGGGCTTGATGGCTCAATCAGTGCAAGTTAATTACAGTCTCAGTTGGGAAGAGGTGCAGACAGAGAAGATCACCTCCGTACAGATTGTGGAGCGCAGTTTTAGGGTCTCCTGAAGGGCACATTACGTGAGCTGGGAGGAGGAGAGGGGAATGGGGCTATGAGGCAGTGACAGAGTGCTTGGGGGGGAAAAAAAAGCAGCAGGCATAAACACAGCTCCTCATTAGCTATATGCAACTGTGGGGCATAACTAGCAAGTCTCTCGAAGAGAAAAACAGAATCAAAGGCAAATAAAATTGGGAACATCAATAAACAAGCCCTGTGTGTAACCAATGAAGAAGTAATTGAATTGTCTTGACAAAGTCCGCTTGGTCAAAGGGGCGACTGAGAAGCCAGCAAAGTCACTTTTATCTGTTAGGTGTCAGTTAAAAGAAGCAGAGGAAAAAGTGGTTAATTAGTTCCTCCATGGCTGTGCTGTTGTGCTGCACATTTCTGGGGGAAAAAAAGTTCTTTGACTTCCCTGTCATAATTGTGCTGTTTGTTTCTCTGCGGCTTAAACAAGCAGGATTGTTCTCACGAGAATAAATAAAAGCTTTGGAAAAATAATAGGTAGGGTTAAATCAACTGTCTGATGATGCTGTCTGAATTCATAAAAGGCAGATGCCATTTCGATTATTCTCTTGTGCCTAAACTTAACAAATATCAGTGCTTGCTTCTTAAATTTGTTGTACCGAGCACCCCAGTATGGTATGTTTCTCCTGTCATGTCTCACAATGAGGATAAGCCCGTTTGTGACATTTGGGATGGGCTGTTAAAAATCTGGTATTAATGAGTTTTATGATATCCAATAAAACCAACGTTGGCCTAAATGAAAGCTAGTATATCAGCATATAGAAATTAATAAGAGAGCTCCAGATGGTCTCATAATTTAAGATCCTGTCAGAGCTCCCCTCTGTTTATAATTTAATGGGGATTTAGTTCAGCTGCACTGGCACCAACATGCTCTTTTATGTATTTCTTTTTCAGCACTGGAAAGCAGGGGAAACAGTTTTATCTCCTTGAATTTTCTCCAAGTACAATTGTAAATGCAAACATTTCTAAAATTCAGTTGGTACTGGATCCAAATGTCTATAATTTTTAATCAAGTTCAAGCTCAATCAGCTCAATTAACAACCCATTAATTAATTTGTTAATAAAATGGCAGCAAAAAGTGAAAAGTGTGGGTCTGACAAAAGGTTTGAATTCCCCAATTATTTTATTTACTGTCATGCATGAGAAAGAAAACATTCAAAACAGATCCTTTTTTCCTCATTTGTTCCTCGATACGTAAAAAAATAGATCAGCTGTTTAACCAACCAGTCACTGCAGCTCTACAGTGAGTGTATACACACAGGTTTTGTTTTTTGTTTACGTCTTGCCAACGGTTTAGTCTTTGTGCCAAATATCACAAACATATTTAACACCGTGATCAGGGCTTGTGATTCCAAGTCATGTAAAAGAACAGCTGTACTATATTGTGCTTTACTATGACTAAATGCATGCAGCTTACAGTCCCTGCTCACTCTCCGAGCACGAAGAACAGCATCAGAAGGCTTTGACTGAGCCCCACTCAGGCCTTCTGGGAGAGCTCTGTCACTTTAAAGTTCTCGATCACAGGGAGGATTTCACCATCACCAATGCACTCTGAATCAGCAGCTGCCGCCGCTGCTATGTCAAGACACCACTCAAAGACCCGCAGGGCTCAACATGAGCAACACAGACTATTGATCTTTTTGACTCGCACTGTGAGAAAAAAAGAATTTCGGCCAGACTTATAGTTGTAAACCGCCTTCACCTTCCCTGCTTCAGCACTCGCGGTCTTATCTGATGTCCTTGTGAGGAAAGATGAATTTCGAGAGAAGCACACTCATGGAGAGTTTGAAATTAGATAGAGGAGAATTTCTAGGGCTTAATCAAAAGTCAAACAGTGTGACCTGCAAATTATAGATGTTTAGCAAAGATACTGCACCTCCTCACTGAATTTCCTAAATCATTGTTGAAACAATTATGATTCTTATGATGAAGAGTATACTGATACATGAAGAAAGTGTTATACGCAGGTATGTCTCTGGGCCCCCAAAACTATGCTTATCATGCAGCGCCTCACTTGAACTCGCTGTATGGGACACTTCACGTATCTCTGCTTCCATGAAGCTCCAGACTCATGCTGGAGTTTGACTAACCAGGGGGACTGAGTGCAAGTTCTGCAATTGGTTGGCATCAACAAGACCGTTCTGGGCTCATTAAATCCCCAGATGGTGAGGGCACAGGAGCAGCCGAGTGAATAGTATTATTACCCAGCAGGGTGAGCCATGGACCAAATGCTGTCCTGGTTTGGCTCAGGACCACCAAACCCCATCGAATCATTTCTAGCTGTGAGCTCATCTGCTAAATGGTTTATCTCACTGGATGAGCTTTTTAAATATCATCTCTGGCACATCATGTGCAATTTTTTCATTTCCACAAACAGGCAAAACCATTGTTTTACAATATTTATTTATGCAAAATACAGCGAGGGGGGAACAAGGCTTGGTTTTTGCAGTTTTTCAGACAGGTGTCGCCAAAGTGGCTCTTACTATGAAAAATGTGTGACAAGTTGTAAAGCTCAGAGGGATGCTTTGAACAAATAGTGAGTTTGCTCTTAGCAACAAGAGAAGAAAGATTTTTTTTCTGAAACTAGAGAAATTTTCATTTAAAGAGATGACAAAAAAAGTCCATTATCGAAGATATTTAATTGATTTGCTCTTTAACGAAAATGAGTCAGTTAACTGACCAACCACTGCTGACAAAACAAGTCTTAAACAAGTAGTGAAGATTACTTTTTAATTCAACCTTTAGAAAACGCTTAAGAGTGGCCCCCATATTTCTTTTTACCATTTTTCTTTTTTACCAGAGTGGTTCCTGTCTGCTGCACTCTGAATTTGTGGTAAAACACACAAACAAACACACATGCAGACACAGAGGCACTTTTGGTTGGCATTTTTAGTAATACATTCCCAAAACTCTTAATCATATATTTAGCTACATCAACTAAGTGGTAAAACTTATCTTAATTTGTCCCATAAACATACCTTCAACTGTAAAAAGCCTTAACCCTTTACCTGTGGAAAAAAACGAGTGTCTTACAACAAGTTCTAGTTTGTAGATAAGCCCTGTGATAGTTGGGACAGGCCTCAGCCTGCTAGATGACCCTGATTTGCATGCAGTAGGCAGAAGAAAATGAGTGATTGTCTAAAACTCAAGCTCATTCTCACCAAGATATCTGTTTCTTAATTAATTGTATTTGCTTGTCTTATGTCATGAAACCATTTTTTGAACATGCAGAGTTTCTTACACATTAAATAAATTTGTGCCTATATGTGACATTTTCTGTGAACGTGTGTAGATTAGACCTACTAAATCATGGGCTATACTGTCCTCAAATAGGAACAAATTAGTAAATAAAAAAGTTAAAAGCCTGACCTGATGGGACCTGATCCAGGCAAAGTGTTTCACACATCTGGTACCATAGACTGAAAAGGCAGGTGCGCAGAAGTCGAGGGTTTCAGGGCTGATAGTAACTTTTACAAGTTTTAAAGAAGTATATGATACAATATTTGGACGTCTTGTTAGAATTAGGCGGTGAAACAAAACATTGCAACTTTCTAAAAGAAGTATTTAATGAAATCTCATTCAAAATGATGGCAAAGTAACTCTTAACACGTTGATGTCCTACCGTAACATACTTGTAAATCATAAGCTCACTGTGAGGTCTGTCCATGTTGTCTGCATATGTTAAACAAATGTCCTTACCTTAAAAGTGTAAATGTCATAATATCTGTTGCAAAGACAGAAGAGAAACACACGTGTGCATATGTGTCATGTCAGCAGTGTGTGAGAGAATTCACAAACAGATGTGACGACCAAACCGAGTGCTTCAAAATGAGAGCAGTTCCAACAGTGCAGATGGTCCTGGCAGGGACAAAATATCATCCAAAAACCCTGCTGTCTCTCACAGCCTAATTCACCTTCCACTTAACATCACCCTCACATGAAACAAATAATAGCTGTTCTCAGTCAGTGGGGCATACACTGCACACATGACAATGTTCCTCCCGATTTCAATATGAAAACATTCTCCGATCAGTCACACACCCTTGACATTTGGCTCCAATCCTGTATAATCAGCACATCAAAGTTTTACAAAAGTAAGAAATCATTTTGCATGTTTAGTCCTCTCTCCGAGAAAAAGCTCGTTAGCCAGGTCCCATTTATTAAATATTTTCAGCTAATCACGTCAGAAGTGTTTCTTCGTGTGGAGAGAATAAAAAGACATCTGAAAATGCGGCAGCTACTGTGGAGACAGGGGAGCCTCATAAAGCAGAGAGAAAAATGTTTGGCTCCCTTATTATCTGTGCCATGCAGACAGCTGGGAGAAACTGAGAGGTTTATGAGTAATAGGATGAAGAAGAAAGCTGTGGGGCCTGGATTTGTGATTAGTTATATTTTCTCAACTTTAGATGTGTCAGTTTGAGATTGTTTGCATCTTACTATATCCTCATACCACACGGGCATCAGTTGTTAATGGACTCCGATACCCACAGGAAATTTGTTTTTTGGAGACAAATTTAATCAATCACGAAAAATACAGCGATATTTCCTCTACGGTATGCGACTGAAGACTTATCACTCTCCTGCTAGCAACAACTATTAGTGAGCAAGTACAGCAGGGCCCTGTATTCTCCAGGGGGAAGACAGAAGCTTATTCCTTGAGTCACACTGCAACAAGACATTGACATAATCCTTCCTCCTCATTTATCAAAAAAACAAGTGATGAATGAAATATGGTTTTATTTGTTTATAGTTTATTTTTTTCCAGCAAAATGCACACAAAACATAATTGAAGTTGGCTAGCTTCACTTTGGCATCAAAAAGTTACTGTCAGGGTTTACCAAAGAGGAGCCGTGTCTACAACTGAAAGCTGTGGGGCAAATTAGTGTGATGATTAATTCCCAAAAATGCATCTAGGGCAGTGGAAAGTTCTTAACAGTGTGCTAATTTATAAACAAAGAACTAGTCAGTTCATTTTAGTATTATCTGCCAAGAGCACAATAAACTGCTGGTTTAAAAACAAACACAGCCAATCAGGGAGTGAGAATGTGAATGGTTGTCTGTCTCTCTATGTTGGCACTGTGACAGTCTGGTGATCTGTAAAGGGAGTATGGTCTGTGGTAGCTGGGTAGCTCGACCACACTGCGACTCTGAATTGGATAAGCGGAAGAGAAAGAATGGTTGGATGGATTTAAAAATTGAATGTATGGCTTTAGTAGAGAAAAGTAACGGGAAAAGGCTACGAGAAAATTGTTCTGTGTGCGTGCACTGCTGAAAAAAGATGTGCAGAGCTTTTATTAAAAAAAATCGTATCAATATCTCTGTAGAAATGTGACTGGAAAACCTGGAACACAGTTCAATTCATTTCTTCTCATTTTCAATAAAATATGAGTATTATTACTGAGGAGCAGACAGGGACTCAGCTCTGAACATGCAAGGAGAGGGCTTACTCAAACTTACAGGACAAAGCCAGAGTTTTAGCACATCTCGGAGCACCCATGCATGCCAATTATGAATGTGTTATCCTAAATAAACAAACACTCCAACTGTCACAAATCCACAACTAAAATAACCTTTTTGCAGTATTAAATTTAGCATTAAATTTAGTGCCTCAAACTTCATTTAAATATCCCCCTCTGAAAATCTTGTGTATTGAAACGGAAGTCCCTATAAATGTACAAACCTATGAGTCACAAAACCAACTGCACCTCTTGGACATAGTTAATTTTACAGTTGACCTTATCACAGTTTCTCTTGCAGGCAATCAAGATATTCTTGAAAGTGAGCCGATGGAGTGTTTCAGATTTTTAGTCAATTGATAGAAATCAGTCCATAATGAACCCAAGTGCAGTCCTAGAGTTCTGCAACACCACAAATCACTTTTATGTAGTGTGTTTTACCTCTTCTCTCAGATCTGTAATACACGGCACTGAAATGTCTGTCAAAATGCTCCAATTAATGGGACTCGCAAAGCTCGGAGGTGTCTTATTTATACAAGAATCTTACAGTATATAAATCTGACCTTAATAAAGAGCTACGATGACGTAGATGCAGAAAGAAAACAATGGCGATGTGTCAGTTAATGAGTAACTAAGTAATGGGCTGTGTTCTTCTACGCACCATGAAAGACAACTGTAACACAGGCTTTCGATTTACATGGTGAAATACTTGGAAATAAACCAGCCCTCCTCTGGATGAAGCCTGCACTCCATCTCAGCTGTCAGATATATATCTGTAACTGTGACTTTACCACTGTGAAAAGTGGTAGATCTCAAAATTCACTAGAGAATAAGTGCGGGACCGAGATGGCATCAAAGTTAGGGAGAGAGCAGGGAACTGTCCCACAGGAATAAGAGAGAGAGAGGAGCTGCATCCAGGGAGAGGAGAGCTGCAAGCAATATGCAAGAAGTGATGATGATGATGGTTAAACAGGTTCATGTTCATAAATTCAGCCTGACATTTGATCGCTTTTGCTCAGTTATACTTGAATTATGTAAACTTGCCTTTGTGGTGAAATAACATAACATAAGAAATAACAATATAGGTGAAATAAAAAACAAATGTGCTTGTGAATAACTGATGTGCTCCATTACTCAAAGACATCCCTGAGGAATGTTTCCAAAGCCTTGTTGAATCTATGCCACGGAGAATAAAAGGCAAGTCACAGCCCACTGTGTCCAGTGAGTGGATAATTCTGTTTTTGAAATGGAAAAAATAGTAGACCAAATTTTAATGCGTTTATTCCAAAATAGTCTTTTTGCTAACAACTTTTACATTTTTTTAACTTAATAGATTTTAGTGGAGTAGGTTTGAGAGCTTATTCAACATATATTTTCCACTAATGATAAATAATGTTCATTTATGATGAAATAAAAAGCATGTGATCATGTTATGTGGTAATACCCAATAATTAACCCACACATGTAAATTTGTAATTCATACTTGTAAGCATGTTGCTGACATCTGTTATAGATTCATATACATTACGGAAACATCCATATTAATTATTCCTGGATAGGTAAAAAATTACTGCAATTTCGTTCCAATTATATTCAATTGCTTCTGAAGCAAATTATGGAGGTGGGGATTAGTCAGTTTAAAAAATCAGATATTATAATAAAGTCAAACGTAACGCAAAAGTAATATTCTATTTGTCATGTCATTATCATCCCTGCCCGGCAATTTACTGAGCATTTATAGATTTCAAAATAGATTTTTATTGTTTCATCCCTGCAACTCACTCTGACAGCTGCCTATAGCTCATTATGCAGGTTGATGTGCAACATTATAATCTGTACACTGTTGTGAATCACCAGCTGTCCAGTGTAAACCCAAATAATGTAAATGTAATTTATAATGTAATTTAATTGCCTTATTTTAAGCTGATAAAATAGCTTTTTAAACAATCGTTTTTTACTTGTACCTTTTCATTGAACTTAACTTAATAAGCACTTTAATTCACCTCTCTCATAAGATTAACCTAATAAAACTCAAATAAACACACTAATTTGTTCACAGAACTCTGTATTTATCAGCTTCTATAATTTATTTGTAATTAAACGTAGACAACATAGCAGTCTAATTCCATTCTAACAATTATTGTAGCTAAAAAGTGTCTCAAATGAAATAACATAATCACAGTTGCTGATACTTAATTGCACTTGTTCCTCATTACTTTTGTCTTGCATAGGGCATTCATGGTGAGCACTGACTCGATAAGGTAAGAATTAGGAAGACAACTTAAGGTTTGCATCGCAGGATGTTGCAGCATTACACTGCACTCTGTGTGACAATCAGCAACACACTGCAAGAAAAGAATTAAAATACCACCCGAGTAATTAAGCTGTAAACATCATCACAGACCAAAAGTTTTCAACCGCAAACCTGATTTTTTTTTTTATGCCTACTCAGGATACTGAAATATTAATAAACAGCTGTCAGTTTGTTGTTGGCTTTTACCCCTTTCACCTCTTCCTAATCATATTTAGTAGTGTAGTGGTTAACACATTTGCTTAACATGCAAACATGCAAAGATCCCTGATTTAAGACTAGGATGAGACACAAAGCTCTGGGGGGCTTATATCCAGTGTAAAAATCTATGCCAATCCAAAATATGCAGAGCCATCTGCTGTGACAACCCCTTGTGAATAGGTTAGCAGTCAAAAAAAGCATAAATGCATGTGTAACATTCTCCTCAGTCTTAGACTGTTCACATTAACCCCTTGACACCACTTACATACTGACATTAGTCAGATACACTTGTATTAGAAATATTAAAAGACTAAATTCAAATGATCCTTTTAAAGGTTTCTTACAAAATTCTAGTAGAATAAAGTTTATTCTGCAAGAAGGGTTCCTGGAACTTTGTTAAAATCACTCTGGAGTGACCCTAGGTCGAGCCTTTACAAAAGCCTCTTTAGATTTACCTTTAAGACCTTGTTTTTTTTTCTAAATACAAGGTTACTTGTGCAAAACTTCAGTCCTCATATACTTTGTTTCTCCAGATGATTTGACTGACTGGAAGTGCGTGTCAGATTCTTTAAATGAAAGGTTGACTCCTTTACATTGACACCTACTGCACACCTTCTACTTTGCTATTACTTTAAATATAATAGAAAATATAATATGAAATGTAGTTTGGATTACACTCTCATCTTAAGATGGCACATGGTCAGTAAAAACATCACAAACAAGTAGATTCCTTTGATTAAAATGTGCACGTATGAATGATAACACCAGGATCGGCCTTGATCGAGGATAAGAAAGAAAGTTTTCTTTTGCTTGAATTTCCATTTCATATTAATATTCATGCCTGGAAGCTTCAGATGGTCTTTCTGCCAATAGAGGCCCTGTAAACATGCACTGATTTTGTTGCCTGATTTTGTATGGAAGACTCTGAGTAGCTTTTGAAGCTGCTCGTGATACAGAAAACCTGACAATGACAATTCTGGCAACAACATACTTCTTTCCATTTCTAAGGTGTTTACTTGGAAAACCTTTCTTCTAAATATATTCCACGTGTGTGGAATATAGTTTGTATGCATGTGTGCACATGCATGTATGAAGGATTCCTGGAAGAGGAAGCAGTCTGTTTGTGTGAAAGAAGAAAACAATATTTATCACTTGAAACAAGTGTATGAATAAATCCACCGAAATTTTTGCAGAAAACAGCAGCACATGCTGAGACAGAATATAACAAGTCACAAGTAATCCATCAGAAATGCTTGTTTCATAAGAAAAGGGATTATATTATTATTTATTATAACTTATTATTAAGTTATAATCAATTTTATATTAAAAAAATTGACAAGTTTATGTGAAACTGGTCAAAAATAAGATTATAGTAAAGCAAAAACCTCTATGATGCAACATTGACTTTACTGTTGTGAGAGACTACTGGTCTCTACTTTCACTTTTATTAATAACATCATATTGATTTTATCCATATTACTCAGCTCCACTTATTTCTGTCCTCGCTCTACTCTCTTAAAACTCTGCCTCGTTCCTCAAAACAGAACTTAAAGGACTCTGACGACCTTAATTGTGTGGAACGCCTCAATCGATTTGCAGGTCAGATGAGTTTGGACGTCATGTGAGATATGAAATGGACCTATGACTTTCCCTCTGTGGACTGTTGGAAGTTCTTTTCTGAGCTATAGTTCATCACTAACTTAGAAAGATGCAGCGAGCCAGATTTCAGGAAAAATGGTCCACCAACAGGAGTTTTTATGATCTGGAATGCTTTGAAGATCTCCTTCTTTTTTCTTTTCAGACATTGCATGTAGCTTTGCATGCATTACAGACATAAACATCTTGATGGCCTCTAAATTTTTTGTTCTAAATTTGAACAAAACTGAGGCTATTATAGTCAGCCCTATAAGTGGCATTAGCTTGACCACTAATGATAACACTGTGAAAGATTTTGGAGTCATTTTTGACCAGCATGTGTCCTTCAATGTGTCTCAATGTGACACTTATGTATTTCTTTCTGGCATTTTCTCTTCACTCGTTCCCTGTTAAATCTGAGAGGAAGGATTTTAAATTTCAAACCCTTTCCTTCACATACAAGGCCCTGAATAATCAGGCACCGTCACCCCAATAGAGAACCTTGCTCTCAGACCACTGGCTTAGGGTATTTAAAACTAGGGGGGGCTGGGGGGGGGGGGGTCCTACTCATGTGGAACCAGCGCCTAGTTTTGGTTTTAGGAGACAGACACTTTCTCTGCATTTAAGATAAGGCTTAAAACTTTACTTTTTATAGTTAAGATGAGATAAGATAAGATAACCTTTATTAGTCCCACACGTGGGAAATTTGTTTTGTCACAGCAGGAAGTGGACAGTGCAAAAGTTATGACGCAAAAATTAGAATACAATAAGAATAAATACAGTACACAGCTGTACAGAATAGAATAAAATAATATACTATATACAGTAGAATAAAATAGAATAAAAATATACAATAAGATAAAAATAGAATACGAATGCTATATACAACTGAGTAAAAATACAACGATGCCAGAAAAGATTATTGCACTTAGTGTTATTGCACATGTGTGGATGTGTGTGTTTGTTCAGTTAAAGTCTTTGTTGTGGAGTCTGACAGCAGTGGGGAGGAAAGACCTGCGAAATCTCTCCGTCCCACACCGTGGGTGCCGCAGTCTCCCACTGAAGGAGCTGCTCAGTGCTGTCACAGTCTGCTGCATGGGGTGGGAGACGTTGTCCAACAGGGATGACAGCTTAGCCGCCGTTCTCCTGTCACTCACCACCTCCACTGGGTCCAGAGGGCATCCTAGAACAGAGCTGGCCCTTCGGATCACCCTGTTCAGTCTCTTCCTGTCCCCAGCAGAGATGCTGCCGCCCCAGCAGACCACGCCATAAAAGATAGCAGAAGCCACCACAGAGTCATAGAAGGTCTTCAGGAGTGGGCCCTCCACCCCAAACGACCTGAGTCTCCGCAGCAGGTACAACCTGCTCTGCCCTTTCCTGTAGAGGGCGTCTGAGTTATGAGTCCAGTCCAGTCTGTTGTTCAGATGAACACCAAGGTACCTGTAGCTGTCCACAGCCTCAATGTCCATACCCTGGATGTTCAGTGGTTGCAGTGGAGAATGCTTGTGCCTGCGGAAGTCTACCACCAGCTCCTTGGTTTTACTGGCGTTGATCTGGAGGTAGTTCAGCTGGCACCAGTCCACAAAGTCTTGAGTCAGTCCTCTGTACTCCTTGTCGTCCCCATCAGTGATGAGGCCGACTATTGCAGAGTCATCAGAGAACTTCTGCAGGAAGCACTGGGTGGAATTGTGGGAGAAGTCTGCAGTGTAGATGGTGAAGAGGAACGGAGCCAGAACCGTTCCCTGTGGGGCCCCCGTACTGCAGACGACCCTGTCCGACACACAGCCCTGAGTCCTCACATACTGTGGTCGGTCGGTGAGGTAGTCCAAAATCCAGGTAGTGAGGTGATGGTCCACTCCAGAGTTCTCCAGCTTGTCCTTCAGAACCGAGGGAAGAATAGTGTTGAAGGCACTGGAGAAATCAAAGAACATGATTCTCACAGTGCTTCCAGCGGTCTCCAGGTGAGCGTTAGGACCAGATCAGGTTGTCAGGGTTCCTGGGTCGTTGACCCAGTGTTTTCCGTTTTGTCATCTTCAGTTTATTTTCACATCTGTTTTCTGTGCCAGCATACCGCCTGCGTATTGTGTTCCAGTTATTCCCACGTATCATTAGTCAGATTATGTTCAGCTGGGTACTCACCGGTCTTTCATTATCATCCTCACCAGTCTGTGTATTTAAGCCCTCTGTTTCTATTCGTTCACTGTCGTGTCATTGATGTTACGTTGTCCTTCCCGTGTGTTCCCTCAGTTCAGTCAGCCGTTCAGTTGTCTAGCCAGTCAGTGTTCGTTCACCCTCTGTTCACCCACTCCCTATAATAAACCTTCACCTACCTGCTAGTCCTGCGTTTGGGTTCCTTCTTCCTCGCCTCCACACAACGCCTGACACAGGTAGACCCAAACAATTCCTTATTTTTCATGCATTAGGCCCAATCTGCAGGGGCAGCGGTCCCCAACTCCGGGCCATGGTCTGTGAGTCGTTTGGCACCGGGCTGTGAGAGTTGAGACTCGGGTGTGAAGTTGATGGTTTTCAGGGTTTTTATCAGTTTTTACCATCATTTTTTAAAATCGTTTTTATAGTTAACTCGGTTTCCCTGGGTCTTTTCCCGTGTGCTATGAATAAATCTTCTTTTTTTTTGGTACCGGTACTGGTTTTATTTTGTTGTATTTATCTACGACACCTTAAAGGAGGGTTCGTGAAAATAACTTGTCGAGCATGAACTGATCCGTGGCGCAAAAAAGGTTGGGGACCGCTATGCTGGGGGACTTTTCATGATGCACTACACACTTCTTTTCCACTCTAGTTTTGTAAGCTGGTATAAGTCATTAAATGGTGCCGTCTGTCTCCCATCGTTTGTTCTTTGTCCTCTGCCCTGTTCTCCTCAGAGGCTTCTTCCTGTTAAAAGGGAGTTTTTCTTTCCCACTTTTGGCAAGTGCTGCTCATAGTCTGATCATTCAATTGTTGGGGTTTTTCCTTCTAATATTGTAGGATCTTTACTTTGCTTTATAAAAGTTTGTAAATCAGTGCTTTATAAATGAAACTGAATGAAATTTGACTGAACTGAAGGGGTACTTGAGTAAGAAAGCAATGATGCGTTATTAGAGTTGCAAGGCTTCAAGTTAAAAGACCTTTGAAGGTACGCTCTGTGCCCCGTGAATCGTTACGGACATTTTCCATCAGTATGCAGATTAAGTGATAATGAAAGTAATTATTTGGTGCAGCACTAATATGATAACATCATCACTAAGATTTGCCTATTAACTGTTCAGGCATCCATGTATTTGATCTGCAGAAAATCTGAAACATTCACTGGTTTCAGCTTTTCCAATGAAATTTGAATCTTTGCTATTTGAAGTGTAGAGACTGAATATGTCAGACTAGGCTCTGGGAACCTGACATTTCACACTTAAAAAAACTTGATTGATTAAAGTAGTATTAGAATAATGCAAAAAAAAAAAAAGAAAGAAAGGAGGAAGTTTCTGTGATGAGCAGTCAAAATGATGACTAACTCCTGCACAGTAGCTCAAACTAATGTCAGGGGATTAGTCACAGAGTACTCAATCACACCATCTTAATATGCCTCTTAATTGGAAGGAGTGCATTTTTAAATTCGACAAGCTGTCTCCTGTTGAGATGTTCCCGCTGACCGTGCATGCTCTAAATTCTGAATGACACTGTGAATACCTGGTGACGTGGATTGGTAATAGAAGCTGGCAGCTCATCTTCTGCTTCCCAATCTCTTACAGCTGAAGTGCAGCTTCTGCACTTCTGTCATAGACTAGATGAAACAGCAGTTACTTAGAAAAGCAGACGAGTTGTTCTTATTAGCAAAAACAGAAGAGTGAACTTCATCAAAAACCACAAGCTGAAAGCTGCAAGTGTTGCCAGAGTGTACGATAAAGTCATAGCTTTTATAGAAACAAGGTCTTTATTCATGACTATTTTTATTTGTTGCTTAATCTGTAGGTTATTTGAATGAATGAGCTATTCACTGTTTAAAATATAACATGCATATGATACCTGTAAATTATAAGAAATGATGACTAAAACCCGGACTCAGACTGATCCTAATCCTAAGAGTAGTAATCAAAGCCCTGAGATGACAATGATGCACCTCTCATTTCTTTAAATTTAGCTGGAAATGTGGGAAATTAGTTTATTCTGCACTCACCAACCAGACACTGTATACACGAATATAGTGAAAGTGGATTTCATAATTTATCTTTCTTGTGATTGCATATTTAACAGCGACATTTAAATGTCCCTGCCCTTGCTAGTCACACTAAAATATTAGTTGGTTAAATGTATTTTTTTTTTATTTGGGTACTAAAGTGCACAAGTTTTGAGACAACACTATTTCAGGAAATTGAGTGATACATGCAAACATGCAAAAATTCCTGGAAATACAGTATATAAGACAAAAACTGAATTTGTACAATTCTAACAAGCCAATATCTGGTATGAGCACCTTTATTTTTCAACACAACCTGAACTGTCCAAGCCAGGTGTTCTTTTAATTTCTTTAAATAGTCTTCAGGAATATTTTGAATGACATTCCAATGATTTTATGTGGATGTTGCCCGCTTTTTGTTCTGTTCTCTGTCAAGATAATCTTACACTGCTTCAATAATGCCGAGGTTTGGGCTGTGGGGAGAGCAACCATGACTGATAGTGTTCCACTGTGCGTTTTTCTATCCAGGTATGCTTTTACTGCATTGGCAGTGTCTTTGGTATCAATGTCATGCTGAAAAATGTACCTGTTACCAGTCAGATGCATAGTGGATCAAAATCTGACAGTACCTTTCCAGAAACTTAAACTTGGAGCCAGTTCTTGCGTAATTTGGCATGTCTCAGCCCTGTCTCCCTGTTTCTCTTCTTTAAGAATACCGTCTTGACAGCCACTCTGCCAATGAGACCTTTTTTGTTGTTTCAACAAGTAACAGCTGGAACAACTGACGGTCCTGTATCAGGTGTTTGCTGGGTTTTGTTCCTTTTTTGTACAACTTGCCTTTCAGATATTGTTTTTCTACTGTAGACATTGTAGTTTTTGACCTGGCGCTTCTTCTTTTATCCTCCACTTGTCCTATGTTCCTCTATATTTTTTTTCTTTTTAGGATACACTGCACACCATGCTAAGATATGCCACATTTCCAGCTAATAGCTCTTTGGAAATTACCTTTTTGGTGGAAAAATACAATTTGATACATGTCAAAACTGACACAAAACTTGTTTAGACCTTGAGTTAGGTGTCTTCCTCTGAGAATGGACAGGTACAATGACTGAACTGAAAATTAGTGAAACAGCAGCCAATATCCAATGAAAAACTATGAAAAGCCTCAAAAAAGCCTGAAGAACTGTCATTCAAGACCACTTAAATTTTTTTAGAAAGCCTGTCTGCATGGGATCAAAATAAAAAATAAATTCAATTCAATTTGATTTATATAGCATAATCCCTTATATCTCATATATCCCTTTTAACAGGAAGAAACCTCCGGCAGAACCAGGCTCAGGGAGGGGCGGGGCTATCTGCTGTGACCGGTTGGGGTGAGAGAAGGAAGACAGGATAGAAGACATGCTGTGGAAGAGAGACAGAGATTAATAACAAGTACGATTTAATGCAGGGAGGTCTATTAACACATAGTGAGTGAGAAAGGTGACTGAAAAGGAAAAACAATGCATCATTGGAATCCCCCGGCAGCCTACACCTGTTGCAACATAACTAAAGGAGGATTCAGGGTCACCTGGTCCAGCCCTAACTATATGCTTTAGCAAAAAGGAAAGTTTTAAGCCTAATCTTCAAAGTAGAGATAGTGTCTGTCTCCCCAATCCAAACTGGAAGCTGGTTCCACAGAAGAGGGGCCTGAAAACTGAACGCTCTGCCTCCCATTCTACTTTTAAATACTCTAGGAACAACAAGTAGGCCTGCAGAGCGAGAGCAAAGTGCTCTAATGGGGTGATATGGTACTACAAGGTCATTAAGATAAGATGGGGCCTGATTATTTAAGACCTTTTATGTGAGGAGCAGGATTTTGAATTCAATTTAACAGGAAGCCAGTGAAGGGAAGCCAATACAGGAGAAATATGCTCTCTCTTTCTAGTCCCTGTCAGGACTCTTACTGCAGCATTTTGGATTAACTGAAGGCTTTTCAGGGTGTTTTTAGGACATCCGGATAAAAGTGAAAGTAAAAATGAGGGGTGGCTCAAGACTTTTGAACTGTAAGTCTTTAGTTTTGTTAATTTCACAACAGATGAGGTTTTAATATATTCAGTCGTCATAATCCCATCGATGGTTTAAAGTGCATGTTCTGTACTTTCTGAAAGTACAGATGCAGAAATAGCTTTATCTCTGTCTCCTATCTTTCCTCCAGCTGACAAAAGAGCATACTGTAGCTTCATGGAGACTAATCAGTATGCTAGAGTTGGATGTCTTTGAGACTTTTACGTGGTCTAGGTCTTGTCTTGGTCTCGCTGTCTCGGTCTTGCTGTCTCAGATCGACATAGTGGTCGGGAGATTTGGAGTCAACAGTATCCATGACACACAGCGTAACGTGCGATAATGTGTCATGCGCAAAAGCATCAGCTCTAAGAGCCGTGCTTCGAGAGTGCTTTGTAGTGAATCACAAGAGTCGACTCCCATTGAGCGAGAGCCGGCTCCTCACTTAATTTCCTTTCGCCGCTCAGCTCTCACACAGTGGCTCAGCTATGCTCCAATCCCTCCATATTGTGGCCAATCACATGTGAGGATATAGGATAATATCATTATGTGAAAAACAGAGGGTGAGAGACGCGACAGTCAAGTGGAGCGTGCGTCTGTCCTCTCAGTAAGTGAGTGAGACAGTAGACAGCGGTGAGGAGGGATGTACGAGTGCATCCCAAAAACACATAAATATGCCTGAGGACCCGTAAACGAAGCAGCATCTGGCTGCAGTTTAAAGACTTTTTTGTCTCGGTCTTGGTCTCGTCTCGACTTTGTCTTGGTCTTGACTCGGTCTGTCTTGGTCTTGTCTCGGCCTCAATACCCTCTGGTCTTGGTCTTGGTTTAGGCGGTCTTGACTACAAGTCTAGACAGACAAGTATGTCTGTTAAAGCTGCAACATAAGAAAAAAAAATCACTAATCATAGCGACTGGTTATTTATTACTGAAGTAACTTGTGGCAAAAATGAATTCAAATTCCAGCTTCCATTGTTAGGACCTGTTAGTCTTTTCTGCTGTATTTCATTTTGATTCACAAATCTTTGTGTTTTGGACTTTTAAATGGTCACATTTTTTTAATGTCACATTGGTCTTTAGAGAATTGTATTTTATGTGGGTTTTTTTTATTTGTTTTGTTTACAAATTATCATCGAATGCTCGACCTTTTTTGTATTGAAATATGCAGTAGTTTATTCTCTAATATCAATTTACCGTGTCTATCGTTAGTGACACAATGGAGAAAACATGCAAATTAAACGGAAAAAAACTGCAATATACGTATAAAAAAAGAGAATAATATGAGAGAGATATTGAGACAAACCTAGAAGGAAAAAAAGAGACAAAATGAAAGAAAAAAGATGGCGGTTATAATAAAATGGTAACATCCATCTCAGCTTCTGATGGTAATGATTTTGGTGCTGGCAAATTCTTTGTCCTTCTGCTTAATTTGTTCACAGAAGTCACTTGTCCTTTGGAAATGAGGGCTTGATTGCAGATTACCTGTGTATTGCTCAGTGGTTTTGATTTGACTTTTCCAGCATGTACGTCTACGACAAGTCTTTCTGTGACCCAGATATTTACTCTCAAAAATCTCTCTTGATTGCAAATTGCTGTCTAGCGCTGTAATCGTGGTATTGACCTTTTGAGTTTGTTTATGCCACAAACAAAGCAATAAATAATCCAAAATTGATTTGCCATTTTTTAACAACTTGACAACAGACAAATTTTTTTTTTTTTAAAGTCAAACGAGGAGCAGTCAGGAAAATTAAAGTGATCCTAAAAAATAAAAATAAAGGCAAAATATGGTTTTCACCCAAATGTTCTGCCTTTCCTTATTTTACATCACAGGAAATTATTGTTTATTATTATTATCATTATTATTATATTTTGGGTTTATTAGAATAGAGGGTAACACCAATTTGAAACTTGAAAAAACGATTACCTAAGAAAATAGTAAATTTCAGACCCAAGAATTACAACCGCCAAGTAAATATGTCCACTATCATAAAACTTACTTAGATAAAGAAATGCACATGACATACCAGTGTCCTGTTGTCATGACCTATGGGCAATATGTCTGTGCACTTGACATCAGTTTGTCTGTAGATGGCATGAATAGGAAATTATTAAATGAAATAAATTTTTATTTATTGTTTACACTAATGTAGAAAAATGAACCGATTAATTTTGTTGTCAGAATAGTAACACTCCCTGCAGCACCAACTTCAAGCATAATACTCACCACTCCCACCTCCTGGTATCCTTTCTCTCCTGCCCTTCCAAAAAATAGCTAGAAGGTCACGGCAATGGCATTAGTTTATTTTAATAGCATTGTTGACTCATATTTTAGACCTCAAACATGTCTTATGTGTTACTGTAGTTGATTCTTTTCCTTTTGGTTCTGATGTTAGCCTGTTTTGCCTTGCTGTTGGTCCAAAGGTTCAAACCACCCAAGAAAATATTTTTACACCAGAATAAAACTAAACCATGGTTCACTTTATTTTCTGACCTACACTGCCTCTTTTCATTTGACCAAGGTTTGATGTTTTACTCTGGACCACAATCCCGGCATAATTTGAGAACTGCCATTTCAGATCCAACTCAAAAGTCCTAAAGAACCAAATGAGATACAGTACATGTTCAGGGCCTTAAGGAAAAGTAGAAGAAATTTAGAAAAATGTGGATTCTGTGAAAAGGGTTGACATGTACCTGGTGAAAGAGTGAATCACTGGTAAATGAGTTAGTGTTTTTTTGGATTTATCTTTTTCCTCTAAGGCAGTTGACTGTCTGGTATATTAACAACTGCAAAAATTCAAGTCAGAGACAGAACTAAGTCTCCTTAGTAGATTGGCTTTTTTTGGCTGCTACTGGCAAAAAACAAAAATATGACTTTTCCTTATGGCAATTGCTACTGTTGTATTACAACAATTTTATACTAGCTCACATTTAATTAATAAAGAATTGAAAGCCTTAAAAGCAATTTTGTTGCCTTTTTGAATGATGATTATTTCTCTTTTTTTTAAGGGGGAAACTAACAACAAAAATAAACCGACAGTACATCGGTATCAGAACTGGCTGCCAGTCAAACTATTAAACATTGTTGGCGACCTAGAATTTTACAGTCGATGCTTCCTTGCTGTTCAGTACGTTGAAATCAAAGTGACAGCAAATGTAAAAAGTGGTGAGAATATTTTTAGTAAGACTATAAAGCAGGCTATGAAATATGCTGTATGTTTATCATAATGTCAGATTCACCACATATAATTAGGTTATATATGTAATGTATCACTGAGGACTGCCTGTCCTTTCTTTATCACTCACAAAGCAGTTTCAAACTGTTCTGTGGACCGGGAGGAGCAGGAAGCCGAGGCTAGCTGCTCCGGATTCTGTAACGTTTTCACATCATACAATGAATCATTCTTTCATCCTTAATAAGACCAGTGGGGATTTAAACATTGAGCCTTGTGGTGAGGGTAAACACACACTGGGATAACTGCAACAAGCCTCAGGCTCAATTTTTCATTGCTCTTAAAAAAAATCTCTTTAAGTAAGGTCTCTATCATTATTGTGATAAAGGAGTCTTGTCTTCGCCTTACTTTTTCTTCTCAGACAATACTTGCCCGGCCATTCCCACAGTATCCTTTGTGACTGATGATATGTCAGGGTTAAATCTGCCATCAATCTGCAACAGCCAAGAAGAAAACAATATCATCAAGAAGATTAACTTTAAACTTAACAAAATACCTTTTTGTCTTTCAGTTGACCGAAGTACTACGCCTCTAGTGGCCATGTTCACACAGAACGGACGGTAAGAATCAGTGTGCACCACTTGTTTGTGTGTCTGCCAGTGTCTGTGGTCATAATTGTGGTTTTATTGTTGGTCTTTATTCTTTTGTTGTAAGTAGGCCAAGAGCTACAATAGTTTTACAAAATCGCCATTTTTTGCAAAGTGACACATTTCTGACAGTTATGCACTTCAAGATAATCTAAAAAAAAATAAATAAAACTTTCTTTATCAAGATATAACTAAACATCTCACAGCCGTCTCATCAAAAATGAAAACCTCACATCATGTGTCTCACACTCCGTTAGGCAGCTAATAGTGTCATGTCATGAGACTCAAGAGACCCTATCAGCAACAAAAATGTGCGTACTCTAACGTCTGTGAAGGTTCTCAGTCATCCAGGTCATCGTAGTCAAAGGAGCTTGCAAAAAAAGCGTCTGGACTTCTTTAAGTTGCTTGAAGCAAATCCAGTCAACACTTCATGAGTTACACCTTGCTATTACTGGGTCTTTCTTTTGCTTTCTGAAGGGTATAGATTTAACAAGTTTTTGGTTTTTTTTTGAGATTTTGGTCCATACTGACCTCCCACAGATGCTGCAAATTTGTCATATCCTACATCGCAAAGGTTCTTTATTGGATATGGTGACTGTGGAGGTCATTTGAGTACAGCGATCTCAATATCATGTTCAACAAGCCAGTTTGCTTGAAGCAACTTAAAGAAGTCCAGACGCTTTTTTTGCAAGCTCCTTTGACTGCATACTCTAATGTTTGCGGTGAGTCACATTTTCACGACTAAAAACCAGATGATGTTACAAAAACCAAGACGGCCCGATTTAGAAAACATATTCATACATTTTAAGCACAGCATTCCATATTGTAAATAATAGAAATATTTGGTAAAAAAAAACAAAAACCTTTGTGCACCTTTTATATTGCATGTATAAATTTCATAAAAGTTTCCATACCCATCGTCGTAGTGTTATTCTCTGAACGCATAAATTGTTCAGTTTTGCTACATAACATATGCTTGAATAAATTCAGTTTTACTTATCACAACAACAGATGCTTCAAGGGACTTATCGCCTATTTTGTTAGATACACCTGTTATTGCAGTATGCTAATGATCCAATCACATGGCAGGAACTCAGTGCATTTAGACATGTTGAAATAGTCAAGAAAACCTCCTGATGTTCAAACAGAGAATTAGAAAGGGTATTTTAAGTGACTCAAAACCATTTTTTTTATGGTTTACACAGAATGGTCCAAAAAAAGAGAAAGTATTCAGTGAGATGGCAGAGCTGAGAGGAGAATGGCCAGAATGTTTTGTGCTGATAGGAAGGCAACAGTAGCTCGAATAGCCACTTATTTCAATGCAAGTATGCAGAAGAGCATCTCTGAATGCAACACATATCAAGTTAGAGTCAAACAGGCTACAGCAGCTGAAGACCACACTGAGTGGCAATCCTGTGAGGAAACTCAGGATCTAGTTTCTGTTTCACCAAAACAGGGCAACAGAACATGGAAAATGTTGTTTGTTCTGATAAGTTTTTATTTCTGCTCCAGTATTTTAGATGGTACAGGTAAATATGGTACAGACAACCATATTTTTGTGTCAGCATTTCAGAATGATGGTACTGGTGATGTTGGGAATATTAAGGTTATTCATTTGTGCACCATGTCTGTCCCTTTATGATAACAGTGTCCCATCTTCTGATGGTTGCTTCCAGCAGGATAAAGGACCTTGCCACAAAGGTCAAATCATTTCAAACTGGCTTGTTGAACATGATATTGAGATCGCTGTACTCAAATGACCTCCACAGTCACCATATCCAATAAAGAACCTTTGCGATGTAGGATATGACAAATTTGCAGCATCTGTGGGAGGTCAGTATGGACCAAAATCTAAAAAAAAAACCCAAAAACTTGTTAAATCTATACCCTTCAGAAAGCAAAAGAAAGACCCAGTAATAGCAAGGTGTAACTCATGAAGTGTTGACTGGATTTGCCAAGCACTTCTTAAGAACATAACTCATATATGTGAGAATCAAATAAATATAATTTATTTAGTCTGCACTGTAAAGAAATGCAGCTATTACCAGGCGTAATCAATTGTCAACAAAAATGGTTGTTTACATGCCAAATTTGCACAGTCACAGTTATGAGCTAAAAAGTCAAGCTGTTGCTAATGAACCTAATCAGTTGACACCCGTGAGCTCACAAACCACTACACCACTTCAACCTGAATTTACATTTTGCCATCATGTTTTACTCTGTGCTCATTTGAAGGTAAAATCAAAGCCTATTGAAAAAGCAAATTAAAACCTTATCACAGTTTAAACGTAATCGTGTTGCCAGTGACATTTACGATTTTCTTAATCTTCAGTCAGTTTCAAATGTTTTGTTCAGTCAGAAGAAGTTCAAATAAGTCATTATCTCAGCTTAAAATTTTATAGCTTTCAGGCAGTCGCTTGCCAGTACCCCAATATTAAATCAAACACTCTATGAAGATTAGACACAGCGAGTACTGAAGCAGAAAACAGTAGGGGACATTATGGTCAGCAGTCAAATGGAGCATATAATTGCTTAATTGACTCTGCTGAATATAATTTTTGAGACTGTCCAGAACAAGTTATTCTTGATAGAGGATTTGGATTAAGTAATGGAGATATATGGACATTCTCAACTTCTTAGCAACAGAGAAAAAAAAAACGTTTTATTTTCCAAAACGTCGATTTTGTTCATGTGAACATGGCGTTTCCAGTGGGAGAAGTGTTTCGTCACTCATCCAAGTGACTACTTCAGTCTCAGCTGACTGCAGGTTTCTCCAACCTTATTACAAGTACATTTGCATAATGACTGAAACAAGCACCACTGATTAACTTTAGGGCTGTGAGATCAGTTTCTTGATCATTAATCATTAATATGCAAATTGTCATGACCACTGATCAAACACAATTTTGTTGTAAACTTGCGTTGTGTATGTATGGAAAATGTTGCATAACTGCAGTAAAAGTCAAACGTTTGGTCATACTTACCCATTATCCAAACGTTTAACAAGATAAGGAGAAAAGTTTGTTGCAAATAACACAGGAGGAAAATTGAGTAGAATGAATTCTCTGATGATTATAAATATCAAAACTATAATTTATTCAATATTTCAGTCTGGACTGATATCGCTCTGCATAAAATGCCGCAAAAATGTCTAAAAATAACACCCTCTGCATTGATGTTTGATATAAGGTCGAGCTGGAGTGAAAACGTTACCCCGTTGAGATGATTGGTGTGTAATGAGCTGCAGATTTGAACTTCATTTGCGTTGCGTTGGAGTATTCCAGTATAGGCCTGTAAGTGCCATTACTCAAAGTCACTGTGCTCATTTGATTACTCCTGTGTGGCAGATGGGGCCACTGTAATAAACAGGAGCAATTATTTATGGAAATTACTTCATGGGTAATTAGCAAAATGTGAGCGTGGGCTGATATTCACCAAAATAATTGTATTTTCTGATTCAAGCTAAACAATAATGTTTCTGCCTCCCTACGAAAAAACAGATGAACTTGGAGTGTCATTGAAGGCTCTTGGCTGACAATGTATAATTAGGCTTGTGCAAATTTGTGTGTTTCAAAATATGATTGATCTGACAAACTTCCCTGTTTTCCATGTCTGATATACAAAGACAAAATATTAATTAATTAATCACTCACCTCTCTCTCAGGAGAGCCAAGTTGTCATTTGTTGCATGTGGCATATAGGAGTAGATAGTCTATGTGTGACAGGTTCTCAGTGCTGTAAATAATCCATTGGTTTTAGATCAGGTTGCTACATGGGGAGACTGTGCAGAAGGCAGGACACATGGCACATGACTCTCAAATAGGTACAATGATAAGAGATGCAGAGTTTGTACCAGGGAGCTGGCATTAATGCACAGCTCAACTGTGATGCACCTTGGCTGGTTCACATCTAAAAAAGTTTCGAGCTGCAGTCTATGTGTGTTAATAGCTTATTTGGGGAGTATGAGATCATAATTTGGCATTGTTTGCTTAGATCCCCACTTATGTCTTCCCTGGATATCCAGTCAATAAGATGCTATTGATAAAAGGAGCTTCAGGGAAAACATTGTTCAGTCTGTGCACCCACATGAAAACCTTTATTTAGATGTAGGGCACATATAAAAGCATTTGTGTATTCGGGATAAAAAGCAATGGTTTGTGTGTGCGGTGAAATTGCATCTTTGAATCCAACACGATTGACGTCCTTGTTCTTGTAATAAGACACAAAACACAGCAAACTTCAAAGAAATAACATTAAACAGCAACGTCAACGGCAAAGTAATGAAATAGACTTGTGACGGGTCAACACAAGTTTATGACGTAGCGGTAGATATCTCCTCTGCCTATGCTTTATAGTCACAAATACTTGTTTTGGTTTGGATCAATAATTAAATATCTTTAGAAAATGTATCAATTTTAAAACCTTGTTTGTGACTTGAACATTTGTTCTGAGAGAGGCAGCCAGCTGGTTACCTGTCTGTCTAAATGAGACACATGGTTTAAATATACTTTGGCTGCATTTAGAGTGGACACTAACAGTGCAAACCTGCCAGCGATGGCACTCGAGGTCTGAGAATTACCATCTGCTTCTGGAAAAAAGGACTTTTTTTCAGTTAAGTCCACAAGCAGCTTGTTAGAACCCATGTATTTCATTTATTTAATTGTGGCAGCACACTGTTGTGACCATGGTGGATATCACAATAGTAAAAACGCCTAAAAAAGTCTGTAGGAAAGAAGTTGGAATAAATGGACGGGATTCAACTGATCCAACTTCTTCTGTTCTGATTTTTTTTTTTAAACTTGGTTTGGAGTCACTGGCTATTGTACTGATCCAATGCAGGTGTAAACAAATAAGCTGTGCTACTTCCTAATCAGTGTAAGGTTTCTGCTTTAGTACAGGTTGTGTCAATATAAGTATATTTTCCAGACATACAAGTGACTTCTTCAGTCTGAATTTTTGGAGACTGAAGAAGTCATGAACTGATGTTAAGTCAACTTTTGGGGATTTACTTACCTGGATGTTTGAGCATGCATCAACACACAATGTCTTATATCCTTTGTCTCTCCTGCCCTGATTTGTCTTTTATAGTCGTGCTATCATCTCTCTTTTTCTGCTCTCGGTGTCGCTGTGTGAAAAGAAATGTGCAGAAGACGACAACCTCAGTCTAGCTGACAAAAACTTGTTGTGATAGCGTACGTGTGGTTAAAGCTTCACAGCAAGTGAAATCTAATATTCAGAGAGAGACATAGAAAGAGAGAGCTTTTCATTTGCCTTAAATCAGAGATAAGACACCACGTACAGCAAGCAAAGCAACAAATAAAACTTGTCAGCATGAATTGTGAAGTACCTACACACCTTTGAAGCTTTGCTGTTAGTTTCCTCCGTGCTATGGGAATATTAAGGTTCTTCATTCAGTATCTGTCTGATATGCAAGGCAAAAATTGGACTGGTGCATTTCTAGTGATTGGATGGGCTTAAAAAAATAGCAAATTTTATTCTTGATTAAACAAAATAAAGCAAAAAATGTATGAAATGTCAGTAAACATTATTCCCTCGGGTGGCTGGTTTTGTCCAACAGATATTTAGTTTATCGTTAAATAATTTCAAACAGTTAAGAGCAGCTTTCATCTTGACTGCAGCCAGTTAAGTAACATCTAATAAATTCCACCAGTTTTACTGTAAGAAAAATAACAGAAGTCTGTCTGCAGCACTGTTTTCAATATTGATTCGTCTACTGAAGGATCTGTTGATGTTGGCACTGGTGAAGAGCAGCGAGCAGTATTTGCATGTATATACGTTACTCAACAGGTCAGCCTCAATGAAAATAACATAATAAACCTGCT
The DNA here is from genome assembly GCF_965226115.1 of Aulonocara stuartgranti. Lineage (NCBI taxonomy): Eukaryota > Metazoa > Chordata > Actinopteri > Cichliformes > Cichlidae > Aulonocara > Aulonocara stuartgranti. The sequence goes on from NC_138947.1 coordinate 19,171,796, forward strand.
TTAAAAAATGGATGACTTTAAATCTCGAACTATAAGAATTATAATTGATTTTTACCAGCATTTACTACCTATGTTTGTTTGACGGATGCATAACAAGGTTATTATGCCGCTGGAATTTACAAAGCTAATGGTCCCTTTGTGAATCTTGCCATCTCTCAGGGAAATGTAAGCACACCCAAGTCATTTGTTAGCTGTAAATTAATAAATGATGTTTAATTGCAAAAGCTTCAAAGCAGACAAGCAATCAATTCAAGCTGAATGTATTGCTCTTCTGATAATTCAGACGTCTCCAATCAAACATACTGCTATGTCTGCAGTGTGAGGAGGAAAGAAAAACAAAATGCTATTTAATACAGCCAATCAATGTTAATATTTAAGTTATTTATTTAATCCCTTAGTAGCAGTAAACTGAAAGTTTTAGTAGGGATATTTCTGAATATTTAAAGATTTCTTTCTTGCACAATGCTTAAGAAAAAAACACAAATTAATCAAGTTAAGAAGCATAAATCCTTTTCACCTGTTCTGGTGCAAATGGTGACAACGCTGGAGAGGCAACAACAAGACAATCCAATAAGGAGAGTCATCTTTCAGGTGGTGACCACATACAACCATACATATATACTGTCATAAGGTTTGCTGTGTCTGCCAGCACACAGTCTCAGACAGGAGGCCCTATCAACAACAAAACTGCGCACACTGTAATGTTTGTGGTCAGTCGTGGGACTACAAACCAAATAATACTACAAAAACCAAGACAGCCGGATTGAGAAAACACATATTTTTGTGTAGAGGAGATACCAGGAGATGCACTATTACACAAGGAGAATTTATGTAGAAGGGCATTCAACAGCAGCAGGACTAGCATTTGCTCATTTGTGATCAAGCTGTTGCCAAAAACAGTGCAAAGATGAATAAAGATAAATAACTTAATGAAGACAGCGCCCCCTGGGGGAAACGGGCCAAGAAGACTTTGCAAAAGACATGGTTTCAAGATGAGGTGAATACAAACTTTAAGATGAGAGAAATGAAGGTTTTATATAGTAGTTTAGTAGCTGTTGCACACACATCTACAACTAAGCAATGTTTCTGAGTAACAGGGACAGAGACTGTCCAGGGAGTGAGGACACAGCGAGGACAAACCTCCTTCCTTCTGCATTTATGTGGTAGGAGCGTAGGTACCGTCTCATGCTGCCAGCAGTGAGAAGGACATTAGCAAAGAGCGAAACTAGTGAAAAATCAGTCAGGAAGGATCATGACAGAGCAATGGTCTGAGGCCACCACCTCCAAAACCATTCTGTTTTGGAGTGTTATCTTGTTGGAGCATTTCTTGTGCATCCGTTTTCCCTTTCATTTGCACCAAAGCAGGTGACAACAGTTTATGCATTGTTACTGATTGGTAACCAACACTGAAGTTTAGTGTTCCCTTAACATTTTTATAGCAGTTTTTTAACAGTCCTAGTTTTCACAACATCTGATCTTTGCGCAACATACAGCAGCACCTTCACACTTGTGTACAATTAAAGCTGCGCTGACATAACTAGTTCTCTTTGTCCTCATGTAACTACAATTAAATTTGCAGTTGTTGTTTTCCTGAGGAGAGCAGCCTATTATCAGGTTTACTTTAAATGTTTCTTGTTGAATTTGTTCAGTAGTTTAAAAAAAAAAAAAGCCTTCCTAATTAGCATTGCATTGGGCACTATTTCAGAGTGAACAAAGCAACACAGTCCTTGGAGACACATGGCAACATGGTTAATGTAAATTTCTTTCTTTCATCAGTGCGGACAGCTTGGAGCCTCAGTCTGTGGCTTGGCTTCATGCCCGTTGCCCATGCCCCTCAATGGGCACACCGAATATGGACCTGCCAACCAGGTCTCACACTTCTTGCAGGAATCTGGCCTTCCTGTTGTGCTAAAGATGCTCTGGGGAGCAGGGACAGGCATGATAATACTGTTTGTGTCCACAAAATATGTCTTGGAAAAACTGTGTGGTTCTTGTCAGAACCAAGGTCAGGAATGAAATTGTTCCAGACACGGAGTGTCAATTTGTGTACGAAGTATTCTAAAGGGAATACACAGGGACACCATTTGCAGGTAGCTGTGATCAGCTGTACCTATCCAGGGTTTACCCCACCTGTCGCTCTATGGCAGTTAGTATAGGCCAATGACACTGAACTGGATAAGCGGAAGAATAGGGATGGATCTGAGTTTTATAAAACATGACTAAATGATAAAAAAAAACAGTTAATTTGTATTGTAAGGGAAGTCAAGAAAATGACTTTCAAACTAAAAATAATGTTTTTAAAAAGACAACACTGCAAGGTAGACTTTTAAATCTTAATTGGCTTAAATTAAATATCCTGTAAACATATAAAATCCTGGGGATCTCAGTCTTTCTTGGGAATAAAAGCACATAATTGAGATGTAGTCAAAATAACAAATGCGGGTTTCTGAACAACAGACTGGACTGGCTTAGCAAACATCCCTTCACCTTTGAAACATAATGATTAAAGCAGAAACAATAGCAGCACACCTGCTGCAGTACAAGCCAGATTTTTTTTCCCATATGTGCTATAAATAATAGACTCTATCAAACTTCCCCACTTCAAACTTCGTTTTTTGTTTACAGCAGAAACCTTTTTTTATAGCAGCAGTGCTACCTCAAACCCAACTAAAGGTTCCATTTAAATCTCACGCGATTAACACTTTGGCTACACTCCTTTGTAACAGCTATTGTGTGATAAGTGATGCTAAATAAGCCCATGAAAATACCAGAGTTTATCAAAATTCACCCTGCCACGTGCAAAGTCTAAGCAACAGAAGCATAAAAGATCAGCTTACTGAAATTTTACCAAATAGATTTTCTAACTTACCCCCTAGTGGTATCAAGAAATGCACGTAGTTTTATTTTTTATTGACGTTTTTTAAATTTCTGCTGCTGAGACTTCTGCTGCCAACCCAGTGAAATTGAGAAGAATGGCATTTCATTCACGCGGCTCAAAGGATCAGAAAAAATGAAATTGCAAAACCCAATAGTGCCTTTGTTACCAGTACAAAGAGTCTTTCCAGAAACAATGTCTCAGACGCTCTGTGAACGCCATCAATTATTTTAACCTTCAAAGCAATATTGAGAGGTATGTACATAAAGTTAATGTGTAAAAGCAGCAGGGATCCATTGTAGGTATGATTATGAACTGATGTTAAAGCGCAAACTTGGAGGAAATAAGAGACTTTATTTTCTTTAATAAAAGATGGAAGTATACTGTGCTTTTCAATATTACATGTACTGCTAAAATAGAGCTCCTAACAAATCCTAGCATCTTCAAAGCTGCAAATCTCCACAGAGAGCACTGAGTGGTGTGTCACTGTGTTGACAAATGAATATTTATGATGGCAAGAACCATAACAATTAGCATTAGCTTTCATCGGGATTCTGGGTTAAATTACTCCACTCGTGAGGCTCCTCAAAGCCTTTGAACAGTAAAACATGTAATTGACGAGGAGGATGGCCTGCTACAAAGCAATCACTCTTGAGAGACAGCAAAATCTGCATGGGTGTTTAAAACAGAGTAATTTATCTTTAAGTGTCAACTATTAAACATAAACACACAATATCCATTAAAATTCATACGTTTTTGAAAGCTGTTTGCATTCTTATCTTTAAAATACCCAGCAAGCTTACACTATAGATACTTACTGCAAATACAAAACCAGCCATGCAGGTTTTATACTATTTCTACACGTCAGTGTTTTAGAGTGCAACAAAAGCTGTGCACCCAAGCTGCAAATGGTTGCAAGTTTACAGAGAGTCTGATTTACAACTTTGGAAAGATGATGCAAATATGAAATGTGACATAAAAATGTGACAAAATACCTTTTTCAAAGAACGTCTCAGCAACATCTGCTATTATTTTACCTTTACCATCTGTAAGGTGATCCAGGCTCCTTTTTCTGCATTTCTCACAGCATGTTTGGAAGTCAGTGCATACACTCACCAGTCACTATTAGACAGAAAAGGGTAAAGGCCAGCAAGTAGTGGATTTGACCCCCATTTGCCTCCAGAAATGCCTCAATTCATTGTGGCATAAGTTCAGCAGGGTGCATCAAAGACTCCTCAGAGATTTCGGTCCATATTGACATGATAGCATCACAAACTGTAGCTGCTGCAGATTTGTCGGCACATCCATAATGTCAATCTCCAGTTTCACCACATCCCAAAGGTGCTGTGTTGAATTGAGATCTAGTGATCATGGAGGCCGTTTGAGTGCAGTGAACCAACTGTGATGTTCAAGAAACCAGCATGAGATGATTTGAGCTTTGTCACATGGCGTGTTTTCCTGCTGTCCATCATGATGCCCAGAGGATGAATCTTATATAGCTATGACTCACCCCGTAGTGCCACTACGAGACTGATTCATGATTTTCAGTGAAAAGTCTTTAACCTTTGGATGATACTGCTAAATATCTCTTTGGTGAGTCTTAAACATTTCCTGTAATTTCACTGTCAACATGTGCTTTGTCCAAAATACCTGCATCAGCTCTAATTTGTGTTTGGTAATAACTGGGAAGCAATAATACTCTATCAAAATGATGAACATTAGCATGTCAGCAGCGGGATCAATTGTCAGTTAAAACCATGTGAGCATGCTGATGTTAGCATTTATTGCAAACTACTGCAGATAACTACAGCTATATGCTGCTTTAAAGATAGCTATACATGAAAATCCCTGGACTATAATTTGGTGCTAATATGATTAGTTGAAAAAGAAATTGTAAGAAAATATCACGTTGAACTCTGTAGACCTTCAGTGGAATCCCTTTTTCAACATTTTCATATGCTATAAGAAATATAAATAATTTGAGGCCCACAGTGATGCAGCCTTTTTAAAAACCTCATATGTGACCTTCATGAAAAAAAGCCCCAAGCATGAAGTTCCCACACACCAACTCTAGAGTGTGTCTTTATAGATTATGCATGCTGTCTACCTGTCAATTCTTAGCCCTCCTACTTCTGACCCTGGAGCTTAATGTGTTATTTTTAGAAATATTAGCAGCTGATTATGCAGCTGCGCTTCCTTCTGGGCTCTAACAAGGTGTAGGGGCAGCAGATGAGGCCAGCCTGGCAGACCTTCAAGTGCTGGCAGTGCAGAGTAGCACAGGGTGTTCTGACAAGCCCAGACTGGAGCTACATAGTACTCTGTCTGAGGACTGGGGCATCTGTTCTGTGCACACATTGGTGAATATACAGGAAAAACATTCACACTCAGTTTCACGCAGCCGGCTGTGCCAAAACCATACTGCATAGATTCACAGCTATTCAGTTGCTCATTTACTTGAAGGATTGCTTTAAAAAAAATCACCACCAGAATAAATGATCTGAAAGAACAGCTTCTAACATTACTTTTAGTAATCTAATTAGAATCTATAATTGAATATGAATATTAAATGACAACAGGGCCGGACTAAGAGTTATCATTTCCATAAATCAGTATAGTTAATGATCACACATGGTTTAATAATTATGAAATTAGATAATGACAGGGGACAAACCAGCATGGATTCCTGTATTGCCAGAATTATCCAATCATCCGTCTTTATGCTAATCACATATACTAATGACAACTTTCTCAGAAAAAAAAAATCTTTAGAAGAAATATGAGTATAATACAGCCGACTCACTCAGTGGAATTCCCTCTGCAGTGTATGAACTTTTCAAAGTCAAAGATGAAACCAGACAGAAAATCTCCCCTAACAAATGCATCATCTGTGCTACTTTTCCCCCACCAACAATTCGTCTGCATCCAGGAATGCTACTTTAGTTTCCTGTAAAGAATCCCTGTGTCTGTCATTTTCCTGAAATAAAATATAGATTTATATATATATATATATATATATATATATATATATATTAAAAAAAAACAATTTATGAATGAGCCCCTGAAAAGAGATTAGTTTAAAGAAAAGTTCATTGTGCAGAAAGAAAGCCATTTATATTTCCCTGCCCTGGGCCCACAGTAGACACCAAGTTCAGTGTAAAGCTGAAGTGTGTTGACAGGAAATAACAGTAGGTGGGGGAGACGTATTGTTCCAGCGGAGCCACACTTGTTGTGATTCCTTCAGCATCTTTGTCCAGTGTCAGTTACGTTCAAACATAAAACTTCTAGCACAAAATGTTTGGAGATTGATGTGTTTGAGTAGCATTATTATCTGCTTATCTGTAATCATGGTTGATTCTAAAAGTGTGAAATCCCTTTGTCATTAAATTTATGACAGGCAGAAATCGAACTTACGACTCCCGCTCCAGCTATACATACACAGATTTCCTTAATTTTCTCTTTGTGACCTCACATCAGTCAAAAGGATTAACTCAGTAAGCAGGCATTGAACTATTTTCCAAATCCTTTTGTATGGTCTTCTTTTTCTTACCTTTTATCAGCAACAAAAATAATTTTGAGTAACCATAAAAATGTGGAAACAGGAACTGAAAGGAAGTGGCAAAAAGGAGGCGGAGGGAGCATTTAAAAATTAAACTTTCAGTACCTGTAAAGATAAAACAAAACAGTTACTGGGACAGAAGATGTCCAACTCCCTAAATTATTTGTGAAGTACTTTTCTAACTTAAAACTTCTGTATCAGATAGACATGATTCAGGTGAGATGTGTTTGTTGAGAAAACTGCCGAAGATAACATTGTTGTCCCAGAATACATCTAAGGGATTTTGAAGGAAGTTGTTTGATTGCAACAAAAGGTGGAAGGAGGTGGGTGTAGGATAGGGGATACAGAGACTGAACCTGTCACTCTATTGTTTTTGTTAGTGGAGAAGAAAACGCAGTGCTGCTTTTTATTTTTATTTATCTGCTTTTTTTTTTTTTTTTGCTCTGATATTTCTTTTATTTCTGAAGTCAGCTTCTACATTTTCAAGGAACTGTTAAGTATCTCGTGTTTTAACTGTACTATATTTGCCTTATCTGCAAAATACATCAACTGTACCCGGTAATTAATTAAACCAGACATTATTTTTCACTTTTTAGAAATTCTTATTCCTCTATTAATAGATTAAAGGAGTTTTGCTTCTTACATTTTTGAGTGGTAAGATTGTTGTGTTATAGGTCTTAGTCCAAGCACTGAAAGGAGCTTAAATAGGACAAAATCACAGAAAACAGCTGAACTCTGACATAAAAGCAGATGAACCACATGTGGAGAACTAGTGCGGCGTATAAAGTGCATACCTCTGATCTTAGAATTGTTATTTTGAGTTCAGAAATGTTTTCACACTGGCAAATGTGCCAATATGAGATGCTTGGATGGTATACTCACAGCTTTGAAACAGCTAATTGTGGGTGGTGATCCTTCACAGTGAACTTTTTATTATGCTTGTCTAATACGAGTAATGCCAGTGTTTGGAGACTGCAGCACGACCAAAATAATGTCGACATTTGTGCAATCCAGGCAGAAGAATTCAACCAGAACTTTATAGATTTGGAACAGAAAGTTCTTTCACAAATAGCGACAGAGTTGTTGCAGGGCGGCAATTTACCTGCAAAATGGCATAGGCACTCAGCAACCCCACTTTTGTATAGGATTATAACCAGAATACATCCAATTGAGTCACGTCCCCTATATCAAAGAGATGCATTGCAGACAATTGCGTTCATCGGTGCAGACTCATTCAGATCAGTTGTAACTTGTTTGTAGTCAGCGGACAGCAATGGTTTAGATGTTGTGCCCAACACCAGGCAACTTGTGCAACTGGCTTGTGAATCAAAATGTTTTCTGCAGCTACTTGTAATTGTTTACCAAATACCAATAATCTTTATTTTTCTGCCTGTCATAAAGACATTGCTGTTCTATTTTTACTCTAGTGTGACCGAGCCATAAGGGAAGGACCCACCCTCTACCATTCAACCACTAGCAGGAAGAGCTGTTGTTGGTGCAGGATAGAAAGCTAGCTAAAAGAAACAGCAGCAAATTTTAACCAGATATTGACACTGCATGTGTCAGCCAATGTTAATTTGTTAATTTTTTGTTAATTAATGTGTGCTTTCGGTTGACACTGTAAACGTTTGCAAAATGCAACAGTAGATGCCAGGATCATGATCAAATCATGATCAAATCATCATTTTGGTTGACATGACACTACCTTATCATAATTCACACACTACGCCAGTGAGTGCATAAAAATGTACATAATGCACTACATGAATGGTTAGTAATAGATGAAAGCACTTGGAATCATAATAGTAATAGCTGGACACTTGAAGGTTTTGAAATTTCAGTTGAAGTGCAAAACTGTGAAAGCATTTGAAATGTCAGGTGAAAATTAAATGCTGAAAGCAGATCGACTATAAGTAATGAGTGCAGTTAAAAAAATCAGTTTATGTGGAAGTGGTGGGAATAGTCAGGATTTCAGTTAAGTGGGAGATTTTAAGTAGTTGCTATGGCAGTTTTTCCTCAAATCATGCCCACTGAGTATTAGGACATTTTTGCTTCTGGTCACAATCAAAACAGATCTGATAATTACAATCAAACAGTGACTGAAAAAGTCCAACTACATATTGAACTGGATTTTTCAGGTCAAACCTGGTGCCGTTTTTCTCTCAGTATTCAAGCTGGAGAGAAATGTTGATGTAAAAGAAGGATGCCATCATTAGGTAGAAAAGAACAAAAGGGACCAATCAGAGAGAAACGTCAGGAGCGGCCAAATCAACAGTTTAGTACATTCCTAAAACAAGGATGCAGTGATGATGCTCAGCAACAGCTCTGGAATTTTTTTCTTGGTGAAGAAAAACGTCCTCACAACATTTAGCCAAGTACAAAGCACTACTGTTTCACTGTAAAGGCCTATCAACAGGAAACACCTTTATGAATGTAAACAGAGGGTTTACATGAAGATCCAAACCAGTGGTCACACTGAAGCATGGTTACACTAAAGAAGTTTCCTGCTTCTAACCAGATGAGACGAGATTAACTGACAGTGAATCTCATGATCCAAAGCAAATTACATCACCTATAAAAATAATAATACTAATACCAAAATTGTTTTTGATAATGTTAAAGCATAGGGCTACCATTAGAAAACTATACAATGTATAGTATAGGCTCTGCTCACACACAGACAAATGCTGCTAAAGTGATAGGACAATATAGATGGAGAAAAACCCAAAACACAGATTTGTAAGCCAAAGAGAAAAAAAAGCTGTAAAATGACAAAACAGTCACCAGCAAGTGAAGGCAGATGAATAAAAGGGGCAAATATTTAGTGATGGCTTCAATAATGGTGACTATGAAAAATAAAATGGCTGTACTTTAACAGTTTGACAATTTCCTTAAACATCTTGAATTAAAAACTGAAAATCTGCTCTTCAGCCGCATTTTAGCTGCTGTCACTTACGGCAATAAAAATTTTCCCAGTAGTGACAGATAAACCATATTCATCTGGTAAATACACTCTGGCATGTTTCTTTCATGATGTCAAATATGATGCAAATAACAGAAAATACTTTTTTTGCCCTTCCGGAATGGCATAGCAAACTAAAATCGATGTTTTCTTGATTTCAGTGCAAGATTGCACACTTGCTCTAGCTGAAGGTCAAGTGAGTGACCTGAGAGTAAATCTGTGATAATACTTTGCTGCTTTGCTTTCTTTGACTGTCTTGAGAACCTGACATTGTGTTTTTTCCCTTGTAGCCTGAATTTATTCACTTGATAGCTGAAATGTGAGAAGGTAGAGTGCAAGAAGAGTTATGTCAAAGTGCTGAATAATACTTGGACCCAGATATCAGTTACTTGCCAGTTATTCCCTATAAAATTATTGTGCCGGTTGAGACAGCTGGAGGACGACTGTGACAGCGAGATAGCAATGGCTCTTTCTCCTTCATTGCACATCAACTGGAGGTTTTGCCAAGAAGGACAGCAGCCCTTACACTTCTGTCTCAGCTGCCCTGCTTGGCTTGCTGGGGACTTTGGGAGCAGCAAAGAGGAAAGAAAAAGAGGGGAGGGGATTATGTGCAGTGTTTGTCCTTTGCTATCAGTCTCAGGTGCATTCAAATGGACAGTGATCCCCCCCCCTATTTAAGTCCCTGGGAGAGATTAGTACATGTTCACGCGTACACATTGTGCCCTTCATTTTTTGCCCCCTACTTTTTTGCATGCTACACTGTTTAAACCTTTGCATTGGTTCTTATTTAAGGTGTCAGTAAGATTAATGTGACTGGATCGGTGACATTTAAAGCACCATTTTTAAAATACCATTGAATGTCAATCATGTCAATAACGCATGCGTCTTCTATTTAAAGGGAAAGTGAAATCACTTCAAGCCATCATGCCGAAATTAGGATTCAGTTGACAGCAGGTAGAGTTAAATCATTTGGGGAGGACGATATTAAATCTTGCTTTGTTGGCCTGACACGCTGAAAAAGGTGTAATGGCTAAAGCCCATTAGTCATTTTCTGGTTGTGATTGCTGGAACGTTCCATAACCCTGAGACGTCCCCATTTAATTAAATCTGTAATGAACTTCCAGCAAGAAAATCCTGAAACAAATCTAAGCAGCAGATGACTCCAATCTTCTTTTATCTTGTTGTTGCTACCTGCTGTCGAAAATGAGCAAAAACAAAACTTTTTAGACTCAGTAAAGCAATAACGACAAGGCAACCGCGGTCGTTTTAAATGTACAAAGTTGCACAGTTTTTAATCAGTATTTGAAAATATTTAACAATGAAAGTTAAAATCAAACAGTAAGAATAAGTAATAACAATAATTAATATCAGCAATAACTAGACTTAAAATCAGAACTTTTTAGTTTTTTCCCCCTTTTTTTTAACTGAAACACCTGAGGGAAGCAAATAAAAAGAGAACCCAGAAAAAAAATAATCACTGAAGTTTAAAAAAGAAAAAGACACAAAATAGTTGAAAGAAAAACGTCAAGACAAGCTCATATGGGGTCACTCAAATCATCCGTTATATACAGCACATTCGCTCCACAACTGTGCGGAACAGCAGTGATGAAAGATGACGTCTCTGCAGCCTAACTGCCTTTAACATCGGTATTGGCAGCCATTTGGATTCACATGTAAAGGCAGAGTGAAGCAGAAGAAACTACAACAGAAACAGGAAAACCCATTTGGAGCTGGAGAGCAAATGTACTCTATTCCTTTATGGTTCTTTTACAGTCACAGAACTGACATTACTGCGTTTGTCACTTTGATCTGAAAGGACAGAGAAAGCACTGTCCTGATGGGAAAAAACTGAATAAAATAACAGCACACTGTGGAAACACAACCCAACATCATTCTTTAAAAAAATGGTCCCTGGATGCATAAGACACGACCACTTTCCTGATCACCTCTGAACTTTAGAAAATTCATTCGAACTTGTTTCCGTAAGAAACGTGACATCAACATCAGTTTAGAGGTGGACTTCAGAGTCAGATATCATGTTTGTACATTAGTCAATATTCAAACCTCACTGTAAATGTTTAACTTTCCACTAAATCTCACCAAAAACACATTAAAAGAGGGAAAAAAAGCAATGCAAAGAAACCTTTGGTCAAAGAGTGTGTACTCACAAAGGAAAACAAAACAAAAAGCACTGAGAGGATCTCAGGAAATCATTGATTACTGAAGATTAACGGAACAGCAAAACTAAGGAGCAAAACTTAAGTGGTTTTCTGTGTGTTTCTTTCTTTCCGACAATATGGCCCACGCTTCATCCCCCCTCTCTCCCAGACATTTGGGTCTGCAAGTTAAACCAGTTTCCTCATAGAGGAAAGAAGGAAAGAAAAAAAGGTGCTCGTTTCATGAAAGTCATGTTCGTCTTGATTGTCCACAAAATAGAAGTGCCAGCAGGAAGTAACTCCGGCAAAAGGATTTACAATCACAGCGTAAAACGACAACATCCTTTACTGGAAAGGAATCGAGAGTCCGTAACACGCTCCTGAAAAGACTCGGAACCTGCACTGAATTGGGGTTTTGCGATATTTATGTTTGTGTGTGTGCAGATGTCTTTAACTGTCCCAACTGTTCAGTCTTATTCGGAGACCGTCTTTTCCTGTGTTGCATCATCCTGCAGGCAGCTATTGCGGATGATAGGCAGCGGGTGGGCTTCTGTGTTAAAGACCCAGTCCTCCAAGGAGAGAAGGTCATCGTCAGAGAAGAGAAGGTACAGATACCTGAACACACAGGAAGAATGCTCATTTAATTCAGTTAATACTGGATAAATAGATGTCTGTTTTCCAAGAAACAGCAGCTTGTTGGCAATAACTTATTTTTAAAAAACAAAAATTATATTTTTATTTATCAGGCAAATAAAATGAGTTCACATTTGTATACCTGCATTTGAGTCGGTGCACTGCACTTCCCTGAGAAATTAAAAATTAATCATTGATAACGTTCCAACACTAAAACTTATTTTTTGTTCAGGAAGACAAAGTAAATGTCATGCTTTACTATTTTTTCTACTGCTTTGTAAAAGCCTTACATTGGGTGGTGATCTAATAGATCAGTAAAGCACTGCACTGATAATCTCAGAGCTGATTTTGTTAAATTTGTTTGTCTCTCCGAGTTAGCGTCACATTCCCTTCATGGACATTAGAGTGGAATCAGTCTTCTCATGTTATTCTTTGTAGTTTCCAAAATGATTAACCTGTTTTTATGTGATCCTTTGTTACCCTTATTGCAAGTACAAGAAAGTCAACAGTGCACTACAAAGTGCAGTTAAAAATCTTCCAGTACTAAATTATTACACCATTACCCTGGTTTGAATTGAAACTCTCAGAGGGCCTTTAAGTTTGCAGTATAGCTGTTTCTAACATTAAGATTTGAGCTGAAAAAAAGAAGAAAACAATCGTGCTCGTTGTTAAATAACCCACATTATTTGGTGTAGATGAGAATCTTGATGAGCTACTGCAGGCACTGTAAACATACTAACTGCACTGGTATGTTGCCATTATTATGTTAAAACAGTTTTTGACAATGCACTTTGTCTGACAGAACCTTAATGATTCCTTATGCACCCGAGGAAAACAGGTCTTTATCATCTGCTAGCTGCAGTACAACTTTGGATCCCGAATGGTTTACTTTGCTTAATGACCCAGGAATGAGGGGAGGTAAAACTTATTCATCCTACTGCACACCACCTATTTATCATCCTTTCTTATGCCTGCAAAAAAATAGTGTGTCTCATTCACAGCATTTGTGTGCTTCATGGACGGAACAGGTAATGGGTTATGATGAATTCCCAACATCCTCTATTACTTTTAAACTGACAATAATTTATGCATGTAGATTGTAAAATGCCGGTTCTTTCACCAGTGGGGATATAGAGAGGAAAAGGGGCTTACTTAAGTGTCTCTGAGAGGAAGAAGCTCTGCTGCATGTTATCATGGCTGACACTCGTGGTGTAAACATCGCGGATCCCAGAGAAGCCAGACTCCACTCTGCAGTGCTGCTCCAGGGCCTGGCAGGAGGCGGAGAGGAACATGGCATGTTTATTGTGGAAAAAAGGAAGACCATCTCCAGTTTAGCTCACAATGGGGCATTTCACAAAATCTACTTCAAACAAATCAGAGCATAGAAGTAAAACAATCAGTTATTCTTCTCAAATGTTGGAGCAGGAGTAGAAAATCCTTTACTCAACAACACTGTGTCCATGTGCGCCTACAGAAAGGCTACGATTGAGCATGCCACGGTCTTCAGCCAGCTGCACAATTGAAGCTTAAGCAATGCTAAATCTGACAAGGGCTAATGGAGAGTGGCTGAGCTAGCCAAGCAGATTAGCTCATTATTACCCCTGCTACAAAGGGCTGCCTTATACGTGCTAATTAACAAAGACCCTGACGTGTTAATGCTTGATGTTCATGGAGAGAAACGTCGTGCGCCGCTTTCAACCTTTGTGCCCAATAATTAAAGGCCCGTCAAACTCGTCAGCCTGATCTCTCCACTTCTGTGCGCACTAAATTAATGCTAAATCTTTCATGGCAGCCCTTTACAGTTTACTACAGTTAATGTCCTGTCTATTGCCACATTAATAATAGTGATCCCTGCACAACCTTCCCCTCCTGCTAGTGGGATTGCTTGATCTACAAGGTAATGTATAGTGCCACACAATATCAAGGAAGGCAGTTCGGGGTAATTGAGGGTGTTAAAGGGGCTTGACATAATAGGCGAGTGCAATTTATAAAATGAAAATTCAAGCCAGTAATAAGACAGGATATAGGGGACAAAATTACACTGTGCAGTTTCTGACGCTTAAATAAACCATTAAATTATTTTTGTAGTGCACTGGCCTCATGTGTGCTTTATAGTTCAGTTGTTTGGAACCAAAGAATAAATATGTCTTCATATCGACTTTTAAAGGCTCTCTTGGACTTGCATTTCCTCAGCTTTGAAAAGCTTCAAACATTAATGATGACTAACTAACAGCGCTGGGGATCACAACAGTCATCAACATACACCCATTTTTATTTATTTTTTAACCCCCCTCTTCAGCACTGGAACCACATCTTTTTATCAGAAGTCCTATAATATTGCTCAATATTAGCTATTTGCCAATTTGTCCTTTGGAATTTATAATGGCTGAGAAAGAAAAGAAGCACCCTTCAACATTCTGAGTGTCAATGTTGCATAATTTGTCCACTAGAGGGCACTCTGCATGCGGCACATTTTTGGGATTTTTACTTTGTTTCCTAAGGTTCCACCGACAAAATGCAGATCTAATTTATCCATCATTGTTTATTTTCTATCAGTTTTTAACTTGAAGATGTAAAACTGTCTCAGTTCTTTGAATTATTATTATGATTAAACTCCCTCTAATGACACCATTAGGTTTTGAGAAAATGATTGCTCACAATCCACATAACATTATAGCTACAGGCTAAAGGCAGATAAGTCCTATCCATCACTGTAGGGCAAATTTCACTGACTGACTGGCCATGTTGGACCCACGAGTGTCCGAGCGGGGTTTCCCTTCCTCACAACTGTTCACAGGTCCCAGGGCAAAACAGTGTGCTGTTTATTTGCAGTTTATGCATCGAAAAATGTTCAATAGACACATTTTTTTGGACATATTGTAATTTTGAGAAATATTACAGAAAATGAAATTAATATAAACAAAAACTGGAAATACTGATAGTTTGGTTGTTGATGATTGCTTTCTCTTTATCTTCATGTTTGGGGTCTCAAGAAGCTTTCCAAGGGGAATGTTTTGTAACTGCAACTTTACAGAAGGCATTTGAGTGCTACAATGGGAAGAACGGTATCAGGAAAGGTTTCTGATGTAAAACTCTGCCAAATCAAATATGATGAGCTACCTGCTGTTGTGACCCCTTTGTGACTAAGGGAGCAGCTGAAAGCATTTGTTTTTTGTGTGTTAACAGCTCACTTAGGTGTTTGTGTAACGGCGTTGATACATTTGCCTCAGTTGTAAGGAGGGAACTGCACAGATTTAAACAATGACACACAAACCCACCTACACATCTGTTTTATTCCCTGCATTAGACTTTCTGATTGATTAGGCACATGTGTGTTACCATGGTTGCAAAATTATGCTATATAAATTCATGATTTTTATTGTTGCCTGGCAACTTCTCAGAGGCAGGAAATAGTCTGGCACATAGCCAGCTCCAATATGGAAAACCATCGCTTTTACAGTGTGATCTCGTATTCATACAGATAAGGCAAATATTAATGCTGAATTGATGATCCCACCTCAACAGCCTCCCAGCCCCACTCTCTGTACTTGGGGTCATGGGTTAGCCTCCACATGTACATGTAGCTCTCAATTACTTCTGGTCGTAAGATGTAGTATCTGTCGCTCAGTCTGGTTGCCGTCGCCTCGGCTCCGCTGTCGAATCTGAACGCTTCAGGTCCCAGTTTAGTAGCTGATGAGACAAATACACAGACAAGACGTGGGATGATTTTCCGCCAGTACAAATGAAAAGTTTTTCAACAGATCTGTGCTTAGTTTTATAGTCTAAAATTGTTCAGAAAAGACGATGAAAACAATGATTCAGTGTTCTTTCTTTGCTGTGCATCACCTTCATACAGAATTCAGTCCTTATTCTCAGTTTAAAAAAGGCTTGAGGTAAAAATTAAATGAGATCCTCACAGCTGGTCAGATGGTCTGTAGGCTTTTCTTTATCTTCACTTTCATTATATCTCAACCACAATTCAAGACTACATAGCAAAGAAATTCTATTTAAGAAACAGCACAAAGGAATCTGTTCTTTCTCGGGTCAGGACAGGAGCATTGGCATAGCAACATCTTAAATTTAGAAACATTGCCTAACGTGCTTACTTTGCTCTATTTTTTTTCTGCTATTCTGGCATATTTTAGAGGCCGTGTTGCCATTTAGAAAACATGAATATGGTTGGAGAAAACAGGTTCTTTGACGTGTTGGAATTCAATTGGTCCCAAAAAACTCCCCCATCTTGTTGTAAGACATTGCTGTGAGAGCAGCAACAGTAGGAGCAGAGCATTCTGGGCCATTATGGCTCATTAAAGTGTGCAACACATAAAAACATCAAAGTAATAAATGGTTTAATGTTCCACACAAACTTCACTAAAGGTCTATCACTGTATAAAGGAAGACGAAGACAACTTCAAACAAGAAATTCTTCAGTGTGTTATGACACCACCTGCTTGGGAAAAGGGAAGCAGAAGAATTAATAACTACATGGATGCTGCTGAATCACTATTTTCATTGGTAAAGCTTTCAAAGTCAACAGTGTGAGGAGAACTCCAGTGGATGCTACTCAATTAAAAAAATAAAGCAAACTGAAAAACAGACTCACTACTTCTCTAATTAAGCATAAAGGAGCAAAATCAAGTCTGAAGTGATTTGAGCTGCACTGTAGCAGCAAAATAAAACCCCAAAAACCCTTAAATGTAGATGTATAAACGATGTTTGTCACCTCCCTAAAGTCTACATGAGGCTGAGCAGATGCGTGAATAGTGCAGGTAGAAGTAAATAAATCAATAAAAGCAACCTCTGATGCAAAACGAAACCAGAAGTAACATGAAGTCAAGCTGCTCACACTAAATCACAGCTGCACTGAGTGACAATCTTACTACACTTTCAAAGCATAAAGGTGATTATGACTGCACTTGTGGTACATCCATCTATCTATCCACACACACACTCCGACCTCAATAACCTCTTCATCTCCTACTGCTTCCTTTGAGGTCCTCATTTCCCTGCACCAGCTCGATGCTGTGAAGATGGCAGAGATCCAAAAGTAGGAGCAGGAGGAGTCTTTATGGTATCGGTATTTAAGACACAGCTTAACGGCAGCCACTTTATGTGCATGCAAGAGCAAATCTCACTTCTCTCTCTTTCCTGTAGACAGCTAATCCGAGAGCTTCTAAGCACCATTCAGTTCCTGTAATGAGTGAAGAAAAACCTGGTGGCTGACTATAGAAGAGAAAGCCAGAGAAGCCTTGCGGGCCTGCAGATCAAAATGCGTTCAAAGCATATCGAGGAACCTGTTATGTGATGAGTCACATTAGCTTACTGGCGAACGAGCACTTGAAGATGAATCCTTACAGCCCACCCAACAGAGGAAGGATAAAAAAAAAAGAAGCTTGAAATTAGAAGGGGAGATTATTGTCAGGACCAAGACGTATACCGAGGCATAAATCAAACAAGGGTCTTCCCAATGCATGTGGGCAGGCTTGCTTATATGATTTTTTTTTTTTTTTTATTGCATTTTTCCCCTGGGTGCATCTTTAGAGTGCAGCCATATACATTCTCATTCATAGGCTGGAGCCAAAGCAAATTTGCCATTGGAGGTTTTATCACAGTGTTTACTCTTCTAAACTTGATCCCTATTCCCTCTCTTATTCTCTCCGTTTTTCTTTCTTCCAGATACATTTCAACATGCTGTTATTATCAGAATCAAACAAACTCCGAGGCTCCCTGGCTGCTGCCCTACAGCTGTGAGACATTACAGAATAACTGAAGTTTAATTCTTTGCTGCTCCTTATTAGACCTGCCGTCGCTCCGCTGAGGTGAAGCCACCAAGAATGCTTCTCCTTTTTTGTCAGGTTAAACGCCCAAGGCTCTTTTAATTTACAATATTTCTCCCCTAGACTCAGTTTCGTTACTCTGAATGCTACCATAAACTCTCCTAACAAGACAGCTATAGTGCGCTACAGCAGTGAATTCCTCTGGCTTGGCTGTAAGGAGAATGAACACCAAATTGAGAAATAGATTTGGGATAAAACAGTCATTCACCTCAGAAGGAGATTCTCTTCGGCAACCTGACAGGTCAAGACGGGTGGGAGGGCTACAGGGTCTGCTCAATTATTTCTCCTTTTTGCATAAGTGTTAGGATTTAGGTTCATTGTTTCATTTAATTTAATAGGAAAATTCTCGGTATCCCTCTTTGACAGCCAATCAGTGGCCTCACTAGGAAATGGTCACTAACAGAATTATTAAAGAAGAAAGCTCTAGAAGCTGAGTTCTCACTGAGATTTAAAACCTATATGATTTTACCTGACTGTGACTTGGTCACTGCTGCTAAAAGTTTGCAATTTTCCATTTGTGCAAAAGCATCTCCAAAGCAAGCAGACTACTTTGCCTTTGTGGAAATTATAAAAGTATACCCTCTGTCTTTAGATATGTTCAAGATCTGCATAGGCAGTAAATGGTAAAATGGTAAATGGCCTGTATTTGTATAGCGCTTTTCTAGTCCCTAAGGACCCCAAAGCGCTTTACACAACCAGTCATCCCACCCATTCACACACACATTCACACACTGGTGATGGCAAGCTACAATGTAGCCACAGCCACCCTGGGGCGCACTGACAGAGGCGAGGCTGCCAGACACTGGAGCCACCGACCACAGTTGTGCCTTTCAAACCCAACATAAACCCTGCAAGTGCTACTGTATTTGACACTATTCCAAAAAAACCCAGCTCTACAGCAGCCCTGACATTTACCTGAGCGAGTATAGCTCTCATGACATGTATGTGTGATCTCTGCGGCAAGGTCCAGGTAGTGCTGCCTCTTCTCCGCTGCGCCATCATCTGCCCCAATTCCGATCATGCCCCCGGAGAAGCAGGCCAGGTGACCCATCTTGTGGTCCAGGATTCCTCCTCTCCACTCAGCCATGTAGGTGAGACCACCAGGCGACTTCTGTACCAGGTTGGCTTCGATTGCCTGCAATGACATACGCAGTTGGGAATATTTGAACCTGATGTGCCCACTGCCATCATTCGCATACTGTTTGTTGCTGTGATCAACATCGGGAAACAGATTTCTTTCACCAGAGATTTTACTTCTATGTATAAGAGTTCACAATTAATAGTGATACGATATGGACAAAAGTACCGGGCTACATACATATTACACACACAGGAGCTGCTCAGCTTTACAAACTTATGCCGCAAAGCTTCCTGCACACAGTTTTTGTGCTGATGTTAATGTCAGAGGAGCTTTAGAGTCAGTTATTGAGTCAACAGAGCATTGGCGACATTTAAGCCCTTGTGCTCCTCTCTGCACCAAGGCTTAAAATTGATTGAATTCAAGCATGGTACTATGATAGGAAGACACCTCTGCAACAAGTGAGCTCTTTAGAACGACTCATTCTTTTACAAGTGTTGTAAAGGCAAGCTGCATGGCCAAGTGCTTGATTTTATACACCTCTGGCAAAAGATTAAAAGGTGTGACCCAATACTTTGTCCATATAGTGTACTTAAAAAGCCAATTACTTTTAGTCTGATTTAAACTGTACAAGCAGACCCCTCACAGTTCCAGAGAGGTACTGAGGAGAAAGGTCTTCTCTCACATCTCTAGTTTTATTTCTCCATGACCCAGAAATATTCTTTGCTTTTTTTGAGGATTTTCATAAATGAATCTCTAGGAGAGACGAGCCTTACCGGAGGAGCTCTGGACACAAAGACACTTCGATGCCTTTACCGCACTTAAACTTCACTTGGGTAAGTATATTTGGTGACTATTTTAACCGTTTATTTTAGTTTTCTATGATTGATGCAGCAGCAGCGTTTCCCTCAAAATCTAAATTTTTGTGACACAAGTTTGACAGACACAGACAGGAATACAGAAATCAAGTTGAAGCAGGACAAATGATAAGTGTTCATTTGTATTCATGAGTTGTATTAGATATTTAAACGATGGTCAGCTGTGCAACCAACTTTTCTACCCCTAACTGTTTGTGTGCGTTAAATAAATAAAAGCTGCTGACATACCTTCATTCTTGTCACTGTGTGTGTCACATTATGAATTCGACTGAGAGTAAATGCCTTGAACTTTATGCTCCTCTGACAGAGGTCATAAAAAGCAGCAGTAAGCAGCTGTGCCACCTGTCATCTTTAATAGACATTGTTTTAAAATTACTGCTCCGAAGCAAGGGCATCTCATTTTGACTCCTATCTCCTTGTGTCTTCTCCTTGCCTCCTCTGCTCAGACCTTAGGTCGGAAGGACTGAGACATGAAGAGACAAAGAACAGCATAGAGGACTTACAGACATCTTAGAAGAGGAGGCTGAAAAGTCTTAAAGGTCTGAGGAAGACATTTTTTATCGTCCAATATTGGCTACGAAGACAGTACAGAGACTGCTGTGCAAGAATGCAGGTGGGGACTTTCATACTACAGATGACTAGCTCAGATAATTAGATGTTTATGTAGCAATGTCTACAGTGATGCTTCAGCAATATTTAGAAATTAGAGCAATCAGACAGACTTGTGTGTTTATGTTGACTTATTATGTTATTATCACAGTGGATTGAGAGCTAAAAAAAATGCATGTAAAGAGATTCTCTGCAAACTCTATGCACTCAGTATTATTTGAGGCATAACATTTGTTATTCACCAGTTTCTCACCGTCTGTCTCTGCGTTTGTTCCAACAAACCTAGAACTGGATGCTACGATAAAACCTGACAGATGAAAACGCACAAAGTACTATTAAAAGATTATATCTTTTACTTTGACATCAAATCTGCAGCAGCAGAATTTTTTGCAAGTCCAAAGTCATGTTTACTTATCTGTAGATGATTTAATGCAGCCAAAGTTATAGGAGAAGATAGTGCAAAAGGATTGATAGCTAGCAAATACATTCAAATATGATGCTTTGCACTCCATGCATGCATATCATTCAACTGGCTGTTCACTGAAACCTGAAAAGTGTTTATACATAACACCTGGTAAGATAGCTGCTTGGTTCCCTATAAGAGCTCTTCATGACTGTTTAAAGTAGAATTGCTCAAGATGTGGTGTGATACATGCAGTTTAGATTAAAGTGATTATTATTCACCAGTGCTGTATGTGGGTGGTACTGGAATGTGGACTAAATATGCATACTTTTAATTTGGCACGACAAACGTAGTTGGTGTCCACCAGAAGTAATAACATAACAGTGCTAACAAGACAGGAGCCACAGCCGACCATGCAAAGACCGTGACCTGCAAAGACCCACTCTGCTGCCGTCTCGTTAACACGGTCCGCAGTAAGAGATAAAACGACTGATTATTTTTTATCAGACACTGATAATTCATGATAATTGCGTTACAATAGAATATATAGACAATCTTTCCTCCTATAAGGGATTAGTCCAGTGTGGCTACTGCAGTGCTGCACAGTAAATGTATTGCTTTTGTTGCAAATTAATTAACTGAAGGAATCAAGAATCTTTTTTGTACATTTCTGCTTCTTTGCAGGTGTTTCTTGTCAGTACTTTGTTTCATAAAACAGCTGTTTCCACTTGCAATTCTTGTTTACAGCAAGGGAATCACTTCATGCTAAATAGGGGGTGTTATAAATAGTTTATAAATACCATGTTCTCTGAAAAAAAAAACATTTTTCTTGAGGGTTGCGGCTGATGATTTTCCTACTAATTAGCTGTTGTTAGCAGTAATCATGGCATAGCATAATTAGAAAATGTTCTCTCATTCAGCACCGTTTTAATTAGAACTCTACTTTTATTTGGATGCCAAAGATAATGAGTTGTGCCATGCCTTCACCTCAGATCTCTGTATAAACATGTAGCATATAACTTAATCTAAAAGCGCGGGGGTCCTTTGCCATTTAAATACCAAGTCACAGGGGAGAAAGAAAGTCTGTAATTAGTAATTCTGCCTCTGGCTTGACCCTCTGATGAAAACCGAGGAATTCTCAGTGGCAATCTTAAATTATTTTCTATGATATTGTAATTGTAGCCACAGGCAGTGTGGTTTACTCTGACATTATCTCCATTAAAGAGGAAATAATAGTGATTTTATACATGATCATAGCATGCACATTCAAGTATACGGATATTTTTCTGCTGATAGTGGAAGAGCAGCTTTTACTATTGCACCACATGAAAACATGCTCCATTCGGCTGATTACAGCTGAGTCCATTCTGTGTCAGATAAAGATAATTTACAGTGTTGTATCCTTTGCTCAGCCTTCAACTAGTCCGTAAAAACAACATACTTGCTTGTCCTGCTGTTGATTGTTACGGGTGTAAAGCAGTTTGTGGGCTTTGCTTTATTAAAAGTGTATGCTAATTACTGTAATTATCATTTAATCTAACTGAGCTATGCTTCAGCAAGTTGATTCCTTTGTTTACACCGAAAAATAAAGATTTCCATACCTCCAGTGCAGTGTAATACATCTTCTTCGCATCGTCGTCCGTCTTGTCTGACATCAGATATGATTTGATCAGATACTCATAAAAGCTATCCCCAAGGCCACCAATGGAAACATGATCTACAGGAGAAAATAACAGGAAAACTGAGTTATTCAGCAAAGTCTCTCACACGCACAAACCCATATGCATGGATACAGATTTTTTTATTCATGATTTTCTGCAGGTGCTGGAAAATTTTTAAACAAATTCAGAATTTCTTGAAAAGATGGCAAAAGTATTTTATATGTTTCAGGAGAACAGTCACAACCACACTTTAAACAGGAGACTTAGTGGTCAATAATCTCTAATCTTTAAGCTTTTACACCATAGCTTACAAAGTAGACACCTTATTGTTTGAGATAAGTTGTGAAATTAGTGATTGAGATCATAAAACCACCAAAAACCTTTGATCATAGATCAAGTGAGCATTAGGTCTGTTTGCACTAGAATCAATCAGCACAACTGCCCCCTAAATGAATGCAGTCACTTCTGCATTGGCTTCTTTGTTCATTTTAGATATAAACACTTTGCTGCTAATCACAATAAGTACAAAGCTCATGGCGATTCCAGTACAACTAAAATGATTTGATTATGTAACCATGAAAAGTTATTCAAATGTATTTCTGCTATAAGTTTTGATGAAGACTTTACAATTACCGTGAACTAAAACGTGATAGTTGCAGTTGAGAAATCGTTAGTACTCTTGTGTTTTCTGGTTATGTAACGCACTTCAAGCTTGTCAGTGGAAACTGAAACAAACGCCTGTTGATTTTCCACTTGTCTGCTATAATTTGAATTCAAAAGATGAATATGATCTCACATAAAAGGCAACTCTTCATTAATCCACTCATACTCATTGCAT
Source organism: Aulonocara stuartgranti (assembly GCF_965226115.1). NCBI lineage: Eukaryota > Metazoa > Chordata > Actinopteri > Cichliformes > Cichlidae > Aulonocara > Aulonocara stuartgranti. The sequence continues at coordinate 19,195,282 of NC_138947.1, forward strand.
GCACATACACCTTTGCTAACTCCTCTGCAAGGTTATCACAGTGCTGCTGTGTTTGTCCTTGACACTGACAAATGAGAGAAAGCTATGAAGCCAAATGCACCCCCCCCCCCCCCCCTTTTCTGTTGATATTCATACACAGTTTTCCTCACCTCGTTTACATCCTCGCCCACAACAGTTTGCTTCTGTAATGATTCAGATTGCCACCTTTTCAATTCAGGCACCGTTTGATCACCTGATTTCCCCCAAGCTTCTTTCAGGTAAATCGGAAAGATCCAATTTCCTTAAGTAATTGAATTCATTCTCATTTTAATAACCCAGAGCAACTGGAGTCATATAGCCCTTGCTACTGTAGGAGCCCGGTTTTACAAATGAAAGGAAGAAGGTGGATAGGTGGAGGACACAGGCGAGCTGCTGAAAGAGCTTTGACATGTGAGGTGATTCAAGGTCTGTCAGTAATGTGAAAGCTAAAGAAAAGAAAGAGAAATGGAAAAGGAAAGAAATGTGAAACCACATTCAGCAACCTCACACTCCTGTAGTCCTGACCCACAGTGGGTACACATAATTACTGTAATACAGTGAATATCAGGAAACAAAAATCACCTTCCCAAGTGGACCTGTGACCCCAATTTCAATTTAAACATTTTTTTCTGACTTTACCCTTCATCACAAAACTTGTATGCATCCTAAAATATCTGCGCTGATATTTAAGTATTATGCACAGTACAGTACTTACGCTGGACCCAGTTGCCACTGACTGGACTGAGAAAGTTTGGGTACAAGCCATGGGGTTTCTCAATCTTGTTCAAGAGTTTCCTGATGTTCATCACCTGCAAATCACATGCCATTAGGCAAGGGGAATTTGTATTATGCCATCACCTCAAGGCTGAAAGGCATTTTGCACAGAAATTGTGGTAATAGGAAATCAGAACATTCTGTTCAGCGCTGTAAATTGCAAAGGAAGGGTTATTCATATACTGAACCTTCTCCGTGTATACTGGATTGCTGGACAGCTCAGTCAGATGCACAAATTCGAGGTGAAGAGTCCCAAACTCAGCCAGGATACTGCTCCCGGCTGAGGCCCAACCCCAGCTCCAGCTGGTGCCACTACAACAGGGATGACATTCAAACACGTCCACTAAGTATCGCAAAATAGACAGTTCAGCAAGAAAGATTCATAGTAAATATCACTTATTTTTCCATGTAAATAATAATAAAACGTAACAAAATTTGGTTTATCTGTCTGTGCCCATGTTTGTGAGTGGTTAGATATGCAATGCCCACTGGGAAGTGTTAAGGAAGACAAGAAGAAGCCGGTTCAGTTACCCCGTCTGATGTTTGTCACCTGTCAGTTTTACTGTTTTTGATTCAGTTGATACTTAGCTGATCCTGACATTTTTTTTATAATTCTGAGAGGCTTACCTGCTGCTATTGCGCTAGAGTTTGAATATTTTATGTAAAGCTGTGGCTAAGTCATTATGCTAATTTGACACTGCACACATAGCCTGTGTTTCTCTTTAGTTATATATAGTATGTGCTTGTTTTTAAATTAGTAAAGCCTTATTAATTTAAGCCACATCACCTTATCTTTTTGTAGCATCAGGTATATGTAGTTGAGCCTGTAAAACATAAATATTGACCATGCTCAGATCTTTGTTTTAGGATCGGGTCTTTGTGAAACTGACACTGCTAACTGCAAATGCAGATTAATTACATTCACTGGTGGCATGCTGTGAACGTAATGGGTTTAATCGCTGTCCTAATCTTTTTGGTTTTATTCATACAGTCTAAAACATGCTCAACAGATAAGCATATTCATTTGGATGTAAGAGGAGCTAATAAAGCGTTTAACTTTCTATATGCTCGCTCTTTACAGGATTGCTCTGGTTTTCAAGTGAAAGCACAACATTATTTTGTTTGTGATTGCTTACCAGGATAACCTTCTGATACCCATCAATATCCTCTCAGTGAAACAAAGTCTGATATAATTGGAATTTTTCCAACTGCAACTCCGTATTTGAAGCTAACAATCTACTCATTGTGCTGCCTTTGTGTACAACTTTTTTACATGACATCAATTTCCTTGTTTTGTTTCCACAAAATTAAAGCACGAGAACTACTTTGGGACAACAATGTATAGTTTAAAAGGCATTTTTAGCTTTCTAGCTTTCCTTTCTGGTATACTGCCACTGCAGCAGCATTAAACCAAACTCCAGGGAAGAGCCTCAACACTTGCAAATCTCATTTTTTCCAAGGCCACTTGCAGACGAGATTCTTCAGATGTTATAGTATACGTCATATTCTCATCACAGTGCAGCTGAACAGAGCTGAACAAAGTACTCTGAGTGCTGGTCGGACCTCTCTGTACTCAGTCTCTGCTTAATGCACGAGGCTTTGCCTTTTATTTCAGATAGAAATCAGTGACCATCTCCTGCAATCTGTACAATGCATTCCATCCAAAGTGCACTGATCTAATTGAATTTTATATGTGGTTATTAAACTACTAATATCATAATGACAACATTGAAATTATAAATTCATATTTTTCTTCATTTTATGCATAAATGCCAAATGTTTACCAGTTCCTGTGATGTAAAGATGTTACGTCTTTGTCTGTTTATGTGAATATAAACAGCCTGTATCACATAGTGCTGCACATAACCATGACAGGCATTTTTCTGTGTATTTTGACATTTTGTCGACCAGTCAATAAATTAATAAACAATACAAATGTTAATTTCACTGACAATAAAAATCGGGTTATGTAATTCCAATTTAGTCAAATGAGTTTAAAAAACTCTCTCTTTGCCCATTAAATCTTGTATTATTAACCTAAGGTCATCACATTTCTGTGCTTTTTGTAAACGGCTTATGACACTGACCTAAGAAATAAAAACTGCAGCACATAACGTTCAGACGTTTAGAGAACTATTCCCAGTAGTTACACACTCCAAGTGGGTGCATTTTTAAAAATCTTTTTCCGATGGTGGTGGTAGTTTTAAAATACATAAAATTAACTTGGCAGCTGATGTGGGCTGGCCCTCTGTCTGGTAAAAATAAACTAATCAAAAGTCTATAAAAAATAGCCCTCTCCATCATCTAACATTAATTTATGTTCGACTGCTGTGATTGATGTTTGTTTAAAGTTTCATTATACTCAATGTCAAACTCAATGCCTTAATATAAACCTGGAAAAGTGTTTTAGAAACTGCACACCAAGGTCAGCAGTGCTGGCCCATTAGTTAGTGCGGGTAAGATCACTCAACAAATCAAAGCTTAGTGTGGTGAACTGATGCTTGTCAATGATTAGTTAGTCCATAATACATTAAAAGAATGACTTTACATATCCTCTAAGAGTTGCTGGAGGATATGTGATATCGGATAATGAATTGAGTTGAAATGTTGAGAAGGTGAGAAGAAAGGGGAGAGAAATGGTGGGAAGTGGCTGGCGAATGAGAGCAGAGAGGAATCAAAGAGTCTGGCACTCTGATAAATGCACCTATTAAAGGTTTAGGGGCTGCATCGTTAATACTTCTGGCTAGAGTCATATCTGATTCCCGCTTCAAGTGGAATCAATTGAAACTCAGTACAGGGCAGCAGGTGTTGCATTCGTTTTTAGAGGGAGGGGCATAGGGTGGTAGTCTCTGGAGTCTCTGGTAAGCAACATCACTGGCACGCATCTGTTAACCCTTTCACCTTCTTTAACAAACACAATCTATTCCATATCAGTCAGAAATATAATCGAGTGTAAGAGAAAAAAAAACAGATTAAGAAATGGAAATCAATACCACGTGTTGGGAATAATGTGCTTGGGAAAAGTAGGATCTTTTACATTTTAACTGCAATCATTTTAGCATTGTTTACGCTGTCATTTTAACAGGAAACATAAATTAAACACTACATCTAATGTTGTTAAGGGGTTTAAGTGCCGTTAAGAAGATCTTTAGCACGTTGAAGGGGTTTTTGGCTACAGAACAGGAAATGTGACATTGTTAATTTGTAAAAGGGGAATCTGTGAGTTATTGCATAATCTAAATTATAAGGTTGAGAGCAAAAAAAACCAAACACAAAATCAAGAATTTTATTAGCTAATATGTTATTTTCTCACATATTTTCTTCCTCTAAATATTCGACAAAGCTGAAAGAAGGCTCCCTGGAGCGTATTACTATAATGATAGTGATCATGACCATGTTCAAACTTTCTGTCAATTGAAACTGAAATAATCTGAGCGATTAAGAGTTTTTGTAGAAAGTCTACATATGCACTTCCTGTCAATCAGTTTTACCATACTGTTTTATATAATGTACACACACTAACACAGTAGTACACGCACTATATGCCATTAAACATACGAAGAATCTATCACAAGGAAAAAAATCAATTAATGGAAACTCCCCTGAACTGACTTCCCCAGGGTGCACACGTTCTCTCACACGCTGCATATGTTTACTTCCAAAGTGACGTGGGTTTGTTTTTGTGTGATACACTATGGGTAGTATGGTTCCTCCTGCCCATCTGTAGGACTGGCACTGTTTGTAATGTAGAAGGAATTAACTGTAGACTGAGGTAATTAAATCTTCCAGCAGCTGTCCAGCTTGGCTGGTGGGTTAATTGGTAGCAGGTGGAAGACAGGGGTGCCAGGAAGTATCTTATAAGAAAATACGATTAGTTAATGAGAAGAAGAGTCTGAAAGTTAAAACTTGGTCACGTAATTTTGATCCATATTCACATCATGATGTACATTTTACACTTTGTTGTTCATACATCATACGAGTGATGACAAGACAATAGTCACGTTGCATGAATGTAGGCCAGCAATGATAATTTGCCTGTCACAGCCGACCGACACAGTGCTGTTATCATTCATCAGTTTGTCAGATTTCTTTATTGTAAGCTTTTCAGTTCCGATTTCTGTCTCACTATAAAACTGTAAGCCACTTTTTTCCCCTCTTTATTTCCACTCCCGCCTAAAAAGGGTCAAACCCACATCCAAACAAGCGGAGAAGCAAAACTCCACGCTGGAAATTGCTCTGAAAATGAGAATAGCTCAAAGTTGTGCTGCATGACTGTGGCATTAAGAAGATCATGTCAACACAGATTCTAGATTAGAAAGGCAATAGTTTAGAACAGATTGAAAAATTAACACTGTTCATTTAAAAACGTGCAAATATTATTCAGACGATCTTCTGAAGTGGTTATGAACACAGATTAATTCTTATCTAAATGTCATCTGCATTATGAAGCTTAGCCTGCAGCTGATCCACTGTCAGTAAACAGAGCCTGTGTGACTGGGATGTTTTTCGCTTTCCTTAATTGATGTTATCGCCACATTCAAACAACATCTATCTTACTTAATGACAACTTGCATGTTGAACTTTGTTTTTTTTTTTCTTCACAAAAGCCAAAGTTTTGCTCACTCCTGAATGTCAGAAAAATGTGATAGCTTTCAATCGTCTTTTATCAGAGAAGAAGGACAGCTGGACGCGATGACTTGTGCTGAGACTCACCTCCCGAGATTGATGACTCCTCGGGGTATTCCTGTTGGTGTGTTGAAGGCAGGCAGTAGCTTCTCTCCCAGCTCCACTGCTTTATTTTTGAACAACTGAAGAGAAAACACAAAATACAACTTGGTGAATATTAACTGACAAAAATACAGTATGCATACAGTCATGCAAGTACATCTATGTACATCCTTACTGCTTCCACAGGGATTAAAATGGTAAGTAGCAGTCAGGCGCTGCTAATCAAATGCACTTGATTAACTGATCATCAGCAAGTGTGAACACCTCTAATAAAAGCAGAGGCTTTGACTGAGCATGTACGTGTGTGTTATCATGACACCACAATCTTCCCAAGAGTGCTCAAACTGTGCAATACTAAGAGAAACTACCCATCCCCCATCAGAGAACAACATCTCAGACTCGAACATTTAACATGCTGACTGAGCTCTGTAAAGTTCATGACATAGCAGCACAGCTTAGATTTGCAAAGTTGCATCTAAACAAACCATAAAACTTGTGGAACACTGTTTACAGGTTTGGACAGCGCTGTGGTATATTGTAATAAGCAGCAGCTATTACTACCTCCCACCAGTAGGTGGTACTGTGTTATTGTATGTGTTCTGAGCTTATGGAGAAAAAGTCCGGACCTCCACCATAGCCTCGTCTCAGTCCTCTGTGCTTGGTCTAAAGTTATTGTTGACCACAACCCACGCTACACGGGCAGTTGGAGCAACACTGCATAAAGTTACAACAAGCGCCATGTTTTGCAAAAACCAAACAGCATACCAACGCAAACACCTCATCCTGTCAAGCACGATGACGGAGGTGATTTGGGTTTGTTTCACAGCCACAGTGGCCTTGTTTCTTGGAGTCAGCCATGATCAAGTTGACCATCAACACCTCTGTATACCAAAGAATTGAATATGACACCATCTGTCTGACCATTAAAGCTTGGATGAAACTGGGCTATGCAGCAACACAGCGAGCCCAAGCACTTAAATGGGTGAAAAGAAAAGAATCAAGGTGCTGCATTGGCCCAAAGTCTAGACCTCAGCTAGCTATGCATAAATGAATCCCACAAACCTCAAAAACCTTTATCATGAAACAACACTGTATAGAAGAGTGGGTCAAATTTCCCCCAATAAATGTGACAAACTGATAAAGTAATAGATTAAATTACTACTTCAGGTTATTTCTGCTAAAGGTAACTCTATAATCTCAGACTGGATGTACTTTCACAGGAGTACTAAGAGTTATTTTTTAGATGACTGTAAAACATCCAGCGTGTGTGAATTAGCTTCTGTTTATTTCTTACTCATAAATAGTTAAACACGTTGCCTCTGACCACCCTCCCCCCTCAAAAGACAAACAAATAAAACAAAACCAATAATGTAAAAGCATTAACACAACTACTGTAATATTAAAATAACTCTTAGTTATGTGCTCTACGAAAGTCTATTTAAAACTGTACTCCCTTCACATCTGCACTAGCAACAGTCTCACGTCGAGGCAGTATCATCTTATGAGCTGGACTATCTTTCATCAAATCTCCATTCATTCTCCACCATTAACCAGAGGGAATAGTGTTTGGGGGGGGAAAAGGAAAAGAAGATAAAAGAGTAAGACATTGAAATCTCGACAAAGAGAGAGATGTCTTAGAAGACAAAAAGGTAGCTGAGCAGAGGTGAGATTCATAAAAGAGAGTGAAAACCTCAGAGGCTGGAGACAAGAGAAAGTGAATGAGGAGACACTGACGTGTTATATGGAGAGAAAACGGTGTAGCTGAGGACAAAGCGCAGTCAGAAAGAGCTCGTGCAGGAGAGCAGTGACTCAGCAGAAAAATCGAAGATGAGAAGAGAAATTGCAGCCAGATAGCTACAGCCCACTTAGCATGATTATTATTGTAGAAGAGAACTTTGCAGAGTCTAGTTTGAAGTGTGCAGTTGTTTTGAAGAGAATTTCAGAGTTCTATTAAATATTTACAACTGGCCCGTATATTCTTCACTCCATAACTATATAGGGAAGAAAAGAAGTTTAAAGCTGCCTCAGAGCCATTTGTTTGGTAATGGTTGTTTGTTACTGACTGAATCTGGTTCAGAAAACAATCACTGGGTTATTTTAATACTTGAGGACATTAAAAATATTAATGAGTCTCATATTGTTTTTACTTTTAGAAGGAATAACATAATTAAAAAAAGCTCCCATAAAACTAAAATTAAACATGAAAGTAAGAATAAGATTTTACTACAATGTAAAAAAGAACTTAAAATTAACATAAAAAAATTTAGTTATTGAGCCTTTAACTGTGATTTACAATAAAACACTAATGAATGAATCTGGATTTCCGCAGCGCATGTCATTTCACAACTTAATTACTCAGCAAATGAATAAATAATGAAAACTACTAATTAGTTGCGACCCCATCAAAAAAAAATTCAAAACTAAAACATTGATGTTAAAAAAGAAAAGGCGAGCCTGTTTCACAATGTCACCTTGTCCTTGGGACCAAATGGCGTCTCCATAGCAGACAGCATCAGTAAGAAAAGAAAAGTGCCATATAAAACCATAATTATATCTATACCTTAAATGTAAACTTTGCACAGTGGGTTATACACGTAATGTACTCATTTAAACTACACTGTACATATCCTAGTAGTATGTACATCACAAGAATAGCCAGAAACACAAGAAACTGCATCACAGAATATGAATGGTATTATTTTTTACACCCTTGAATACAAGGACTAACACAAAAACAACTTCACTTATGATGTCAGAAACTTTATACTGATAAGGACAGCAGTAAGAACAGGAATACATCCTACATACATGTAAAAAGAAAGTTTAAGATTAGCAATACTCATCAATAGAACCTGAACGATAAGCTGGTTGATATAACCTGTTTGCCAATATCTCCATATCAGCATTTAGAATGTCTGATAAGTGGAGATAAAAGTAAAGAAATAAATGGTAAATGGCCAGTATTTGTATAGCGCTTTTACTAGTCCCTAAGGACCCCAAAGCACTTTACACATCCAGTCATCCAGTCATCCACCCATTCACACACACATTCACACACTGGTGATGGCAAGCTACATTGTAGCCACAGCCACCCTGGGGCGCACTAACAGAGGCGAGGCTGCCGGACACTGGCGCCACCGGGCCCTCTGACCACCACCAGTAGGCAACGGGTGAAGTGTCTTGCCCAAGGACACAACGACCGAGACTGTCCAAGCCGGGGCTCAAACCGGCAACCTTCTGATTACAAGGCGAACTCCCAACTCTTGAGCCACAATCGCCCCATATAAAGAAGACATGCAAGATACACCCTTCAACCATATTCTGAGTGTTGATGTTGCATAGTTTGTCTACTAGAGGGTACTTTGCAACAACATGTATTTTGGACGCCACAAACAGCTACAAGCCTAACTGAGGACAGTCGGCCAGGGAATAACTGAGTAAATAAATAACTACACATTACACACATTAGGGAAATCTGTTTATTTCTTATGTAAGTGAAATGGAAAAAAATCTCACCCTATATATTTAAATATCAGACTTTAACAAGATCTATGAGATCTCTCTTAGATCAGACACCGAATATGAGTCATAAAATTCCTATATCAGTAAGGCTGATATTTATAAAAAGAAATTTAATTATTATTGGTTTCAGACACTGTATTAGTTTAAGAATGTGTGTCTATTGAAAGATTTTATGGGACCGTGGTGGCAACAGTCACTTGTTAATTCTAGCTAGAACAGCCTCCCCCTTGACGTGTGTCAGTGCACATCTGTGTGCGTCACACTCGCTCGAGTCCCCTGGTTCTCCATTTTATCAGAGAGCGCGGTAATGACCCTCCGCCTGGTCTCATCTCTCTTCATCGCCCCTTTCTACCGCCAGTGCTGCGCGATAGTGATGGGATTTCCGGCTCTTTTTAGAGATCCGGCTCTTTCGGTTCGGCTCACTAAAAAGAGCCGGCTCTTTCGGCTCCGAACCGGCTCTTCAGGTTGTTTTGTTGCTTTAATTAATTTATTATTAACAATAATATAAAATTATGCACAAAAAGAATTACTAACGTAAAACAAAGTGGTTTTATTTATATACCGGTATGTTTATATATAAATGTATGCGGTGGCCCCTAGAGACAAAACACGTACAAACTCCGAAAAACATTTCTAGCATGAACTGAACTTCCAAAGCAGAGCTACTAGATCACTTAAATGACACAATTGAAAGCATGTGTGTATTGTTTGTGTATTTATACACAGGCACTCATATATATTCAAATAATTTAAAAAAAAGTTCATTTACCTGTTACTACCACACACCAAATCCGGTTGTTGGTACTTGCTGGCTTGTGTAGCCACAAGATACCAAAAGCTCCACACTGCGCCCAGCATCCTGGAGCACTTCTGTTGTCTTTTGTACGTGTTTTGAGTTTTTATGTGCTTCTGAGTTTTTACATGCTTCGGAGTTTGTACGTGTTTTGGAGTTTGCACATGCATCAGAGTTCGTACGTGATTTGAAGTTTGTATGTGCTTTGTCTGTAGGGGCCACCGTAAATATACTTTTATTTATTCACTCCACATAAAATGTAATAAATAAATCATATAATACAAAAATCAACTATTCACATTTCAACTTTTAACTATTTAAATTTTCAGCTTTTTCCTTTTACAAATTTAAAGTGAAAACAACACAAAACACTGCAAACCACAACACAATTAAATATAAATTAAAATATCAAAACAAAAAGAACATGCATATTCTCTGTCATATGGGCCTGGATGAATAAACTTTCTGAATCCTTTATCATCTGCAACCGAAAATAGTTGTGGATGATTACTATACCTTTCTAATGTCACGTTTTTGTCCCTGGCTCTCTTTCTCTCTCTCTCTCTCCCCCTCTGGCTCTGTTCCTGCTACTGAGTGTAACTACCGCCCCTCCTCCCTCTGCCCAGTGTAAAGCACAAGGCTCACGTGCAGGCGAGAGAGAGAGGGTGAGAGAAAGAGAGAGTCAGAGAAAGTAAAAGAAAAAAAACCCCACGTGACGGCTCGCGATAAGGAGCCGGCTCGCGTCGTTCACGTCAAAGAGTCGGCTCTAAGAGCCATTTCGTTCGCGAACGACCCATCACTACTGCGCGAGCAAACTAGAAGCCCAAAGGCACAAACACACACACACACACACACACACCCAAAACCAACACAAATGCAACTCTGTCCTCGTTTACGTTTTGCATTTGCGTCTATTAAGGATTCACAACAGAAAGATACTTTAGATCATGCAATCAATCACATTTAAATGAACTCCCTTTACTACATTAAGTAACAGACAAACATGAAACAGAAGCTGTTGATTATATTGCATTCATTTATTATTGTTTGCTTGTTTATAAATTACATGATTAATTATAGTAAAACCCCTTTGGCAGGCATCGTCTCAGTGCACAGCACACAATCTAAATGAAAGGCCGTGTTCGTAAATCTATCTTTGCCGACACGCCACTGCTCTCTTGTGCCACACTCAGAGCCTCCTCCAGCACACGAGCTTCCATCCTGAAGTGCTACTGTAATTGCACTTGCATCTTGTCCAATGTGAAGCTATGAGTAAAGTCCATGATTGGCTGGATTTACATTTCTTTCTGTGTTTGTTTGTTTTTTTAATATTTAAGACTCCCTGCAGGGATGAAAAGGATGGACGGATGGTGGAGCAAGGCAAAGAGCAACGCTGATAGAATGTGACAGCCGACAGGTCACTTTCTTCTCTCTCAGTTGAAATTTTCTGTCAGTTGGCAGATAGGAGGCTGGACACAAATGGCTTTTCTATCAGCTCTTAACTGCTGAAGACACACATCAAGCATGGAGTCATCTCTCTCAAAACAAACATCATCAGAGTCCAGTGGAGAGAAACTTTTCTTGGTCTGCCACTTCTGTTTACCACTAAAAACTTCTGAGTCCTCACTCCAGGGAACATGGCACATGGGAAAAAGAGGTCTATGCACTCTTCCACATGCCCAGATTTCAGTGTTAGTAATTTTGAACCTCTGTTTCCTGCCACTCTCTGCCCCAAACCCCTTTGTTCTTGTAGTTGTGTAACATATTTTTCTGTTACAGTTATTGTGGCACAGTAGATGCTACAGTCACCACAGTAATAAAGCTAATATACAATGTTGATTCACATAAACATTCCCATCAAACTTAACTGAAACCAAACAAATATTTAAATTCTGTTGGATACTAGAAAATATATTAAAAACACAATCAGGACCATTATAGTCCAGCAATTTTTTTTCCATCTTCAGTAATTTATATGGGTTTGATGGCTCTATGTGGAAGGCTGGATGTAATAAGAGCAGCACTAACATCCTATACAGAAAAAGCAGGCACTGTGACCGGCATAACAATGACTGCGTCAGCTACAGCGAGGAGAAGCTAGGGTGTAAGTGGGTTGCAAAGCTGCTTGCAAATGCAACCGCGAGCAGGCTAATGCAGTTTAAATATTGCACGCAAAGCCATCAGCTGATGAGGGGGATGATTATTGAGCTTGGCTGATTCAGCAGGGTTTTAAGACAACCTTAACGTAGCCTCTCTGAACTTATGCTAAGCTTAGCATTATGAAAAGTAGAGTGGGCTAAGAGCTGCAGCATGTTTGATCACAGAATATATATATATACTGATCACACCTTCACTAACAAATCGAACATGGACAGCAAACATTTGAACTCTGTCGCATTAAAGAATAAGACATATTTTTCCTGTGTTGCAAAAGTTTGATAACTGCTTTCATCCCCATTTATCTGAGAAGGGAGAAAAATAGAATTTTACCAACCTCATTCTTCAATCGTAAGCTAAGTCCCTTATTCATGCATTTTTTGACTCTTCTTAATGTTTCTTGGCAACTTTCCCTTTTCTTCTTGTCATTTAGGACACATTATCATGGGTGATTAGACAGGTGACGCACATGGTGAAAATATAATGTGGCAATAAATGACTAGGACGGCGTTTTAGCAGCCAGCAAAGAGCATCATCAGCTGCTTGAATCCCTCACTCTCTGTGTCACTGGTGCTGAAGTGAAAATGGGAGTCTTTCGATGTGAAAACAAAGCCTTGTCTCTTCTACACCTGCCATCATTTCCTCTTTACTCATACTACAGAGATGCAGGAGACAAAGCTAACTGAAAACCTGACCTGCGTAAGATGACACAGGGGTGGCATGCAGCAGGGTCATCATGTGCAATTTGAAGGCAAATTTCATCCAGGGGGCTGGTTTGTGGCTCCTTGGATTCTATCCTCTATTTCTGAGAGCAAAGCGTATGCAGAGTGCATGCATAATCATATGTTGATTGCAGTTCAACACGGATATTTTCATGCAACTAGTTACCTATTTAAGAAGAGTTCATTTGAAATCACTTCAGGTTTCCTTTGATCGACAAGTAACAATAAAATCTAAGAAACTCAGTGGGTGAGTACTGGCGTTTTGAGAAACTTGGTGCCTAGCTGAGAAAAATAAAGGCATTTTCCTTTAGACCAGAGATCTATAATTCATATTCTGGCAGCTTATGAGTACAGATCTTCAGACTAATCTCCTACGCATCCCTCAAAGCTCAGCATTGTGTGAGTCTGCAGTAGTTTTCTCACAGATTTTTCCCTTTGTTCTGACTTGCAGAGGAGAGCTGCTGGTCAAAAATACATGTATAAAGCAACTTGCAGGCAGCAGGGAGCAGTTGTGATTACTTTTGTATCAAAAAAATTGTTATTTGGATGGGTTTTTTGTGATGCAGGGACTTCTCATGTGGAAATATAAACCATCCCTCTCACTAACAGCAGTGATCATTATCCTTAAGTTAACCTAATGGTTGGGACTTTGTTGCAAGATTCAGCAACTTTTCAAAGAAACTTTTTTCACTTTTTTATACAAATTACAGGTGAGGCACACATCTCTCTTTTTCTCTACGGTTTAGCGAGCTGTAGCAGCCAAGGAGAGTCTGTGCACTATGCAAGACAAGCTTTTAACTTTCTTTTTATAGTCATTATTTCACTTCTAAATATAGCTAAAATCTAAACACAGCCACTCGCAACTTATGTGTATGGTTAGATCTTACATCTTGTTAGATGACATTCCAGTTATAAGAAAATCTTTGAATACCGTTTGCTAATTAGGACAGAATTTTTAATTCTGGCAACACAACAAAGGATGCTTAAAACTGAACCGTCTCTAACGGCTTGCAATTAACAAGAAATGAAAACCTTGTAATGACGTCAGCCACATGATGATGAGCCAGGGACAAAACAGAAAATCGTGTTTGTGAAATCACTTTGTAGGCAACACATCACTGTACAGCAAAACGTGTTTATTTTCCAATTCTAATTCATCTGCTAACTATATATTACATTGTCATAACATAAAATGAGCAATGGCAATTTTCTACACTAAGGTGACATCTTCAGCATTGCAGAATGACTTCATGTATTCACATTAGTAATATATCTAAAACAAAGTGCTCTTTGTTTGAACTAATGCTCATGTTCTGCTTACCTGTAGTAAATTTTGTATCTACTTAATAAATATTCTGATACATTTCCATAACCTATAGAGGTCAAACCAAAAACAGCTTTTGTTTTGTAAATTTGAAAAGAGATCAGTGTTAATAGAAAAAAAAGGGACACTTTTGGCTGCTGTTTTATTCATAAGGGATCGCCAAAGCAGGTAGCTTTGCATGTTTGATTTGGCACATTTTTACACCGGATGCCTTTCCTGGTCTAACCCCCAGTGGGATTTGTCTCTTCTTCAGGGATCCAAACAGATCTTTCACTTTTACTAATCTTTCACTTGTTAGTCTTAGTATAAATATACCATAATTTTCTTTCTTTTCCCATTTCTCCTAAAACAACTTGTCAGCCTCCAAATCCTACAATGAATACCCCTATAATCTGTTTTTATGTGCACAGGTTAATTATGCTGAACATACAGTTTACAGAGTCAAAGCTGGGAAAAGCTTCAAATAACAAAATCAGGACTTTTTGAGCCTAACGTCAGCTAAAGTTGAGCTCCATGCGACACCTCAAACGATGTTTAGTCAGTAAATGATGGTGCTGCTTTTGCTGTGGAAACAGAATCCACTTTCACCACAGACTTAGTAAATCACAGATGTAATACACAAACACATGCAAAAAGACATCTGCAAACGAGCAAATTGAGGGAATGGTTGTAAAACATATTTACATGTTTCATCATAACTTGAACTGTGCACCCGTGGGGGTGTTTTAGCTGTGTTAGATGGAGTAATTATTTTGTTTTGGAAAATGGTCGTCCTACAGTTGAAAGTTGGAAAAAAAAAACCAAAAAAAAAAACCAAGAACACATTAAAACAAGGTTCAGGTTTGCTGCAGGCTGAAAGATAGCTGTGGTTTAATTCTACTGAGGCTCCAACAGGACACTCATTTTCTCAGCGCGAGGCGAATGGAACGCATTCTTTACAATTCTTTATAAGTAGCGGGTGCACCTTGTTTAATTTCTCTCCCAGCGGCATTGGTCATTAGTAGGATCCTTTTCTGTCCTCTTTATCTTAATGAGCCTGATAGGGGAACATAGAAATATTCCAAATAAAACAGACACCGTGCAGGTATCTCAGTGACTAGTTGCAGATGTCACTGATTGAAAGGAATATTACAAGTCTCAGCTTCAATAGTCTTCCCCGGTACATCTACCCTTTCAACTGGATCTGACAAGACTGACAGGAGGAGACCCTTTGATGCACATTGATTTCGTTCTTCATTTCACAAGCTGCTGGTGCGAGCTGACTGAAAAGCAGACAAGTCCACAGCTCACAGCACCATCATTTTACTATGCTTCAACAAGTCCAAATCTCACTACATCAACATTGTTGCCTTTGACCAAGCTTTACCCCTACTTTGAATACTGAGCTACAGATGGTAAGCTATATTTAGCCACAGTGGTGTGTAACATTCTCAATGAATATTCAAGGTTAATTTGGGCAAGATAGTAGAAGGACTGCAAAGTGTTCTTTTGCTTCTCTGTAAATCTTTACTATTGCCAATGAGGGAATTGTTTTAAAAGCCTAAACGTTATCCGAGCCAGTGGTTTCACTGCAAATTCCTATTCCATTGTTGTACCCCACTCACGTTTCAACATCTCAATCTGAAAAGCTGGCACAGTGACATAGCAGGCTGGGTTTAAGACGCACTAACTCGCAGCACGCAGTCTCACATCAGCCCCTGATGTCGTAAATCAAAAGTACTCTGCATAATTTATGCAGCATACCATCGCCTGAGAGCGAGTAGACGAACATGCTAAAACAGATCCAATAAATTAGACATGAGGACTTGCCGAAAACAAACGCAGTGGTAAAATGGAAGTACCCACCAAAGCCCAAATTGGAAAACAAACAAGTGGCGGCTGCTCAATCAAGCCCCCACTGGAAAGAAGCAGCTCTAAATGAGTCCAAATTACAGCTATACTGTTAAGCAATGTTCATCAGCTTAAACGTTCCTCTCTCAAGTGCACGAGCCGCCCACAGACTTTCTGCCCCTCCTTTTGACCCACTAAACTGGGCTTATACAAATCATTCCAGTGTGCCGGCTACTGCCTCTGTATTATGTAGCAAACACAATAGCTGTTCTTTCTGTCAGCTTAGTGATGCAATTATTGAAGAAGATGTGGGTGCTGGTTGTAAAAACAGAAGAGGTCATTATTCAGTTGTTTCAACTTTAACATGTTCTTTCCATATTACAGGATAACCACCAAGTGGCAGTATATGCTTCAGTTTTGATTTGGGAACCAAAATGGTACGTTTTATCATCCAAAGCTGCTTATTTTGTGTTATTGCAACACAGTGTCTGCATGAAATGGAAAAAAAATAAATAAAAAGAACAGCCAGAGGGAAGACTTAATCCTACTCATGTTTTACTGTGTTTTTTAAAAATAAATACACAGAGACTCCACATGTTCGATTTATGGAGCCATCTCCAAGCTAGCCGACGGCAAATCACTTTGAATCATTGTCTTAGCACCTTGAGAGATAATAATATTGGCACACTCCCCACCTGTGGCATACAGGACAAATAAAACAAGCTTGTCCGTCACATAGCAACGCTGTTATACCCGTTTACGTATTGACAGATGTCATAGATGATCAGTCCTCGCTGTACCAAAGGAGCAGACATCAATAATTCAACCTGCAATTTGCAGGGTGCCACAACCTTTCCATCATTATTACTATGGAAGAGGAACAGGAAGAAGATGGGGCTGATGGTGTCAGATCCAATTCTCATAAGGGCCTTAACAGTCTCACAGGCTCGGTGTAGGAGGACAACAGGCACCTACTGGCCCACTCAGCTAGACACAAGAGCTAACAGGTACCTTCCTGTGTGGGCATCGACAGACAACGCTCCCAGAGAAACTGTAGGAAATCTAAGAGCTCTTGTTAAAGTGTAAGAGAGAAAAACTGTCTGGGACTGCGCCTGTGAGCTACATGCAAATGGTGAAGACATCACAACTCTGTGTAGGAGATGGATTAAAGTTTTCACACATACTTTGTTATATCCTGTGAGAAACTTGCAGGCTGCAACAGAATGTAAAACATTTGAGACCCAACAGAATAATGCAGAGGCCGTAATGTTCATTATACTCCCTCAGTGTGAAAGTGCTGTAATAGTACTGCATTAAAAATAAGTTTCAGGGAGGTGCTGGAGGGCAACCCAGACTGCCATGAAAAGCGGTTTACCCCACTGAGAACATGAAGGTTCTGTGGCACAAGAGGAAAGCTCTCAGAATGATCACAATTAGGATAGTCTAAGGTAAATCTGCCCACCGGATTTAAAATTCCCTTGGTGAAGTCTTTGATGTTTTGGAATAAATGGAGTAAATTTTGCTGAAAAATTAAGATGCATGTTAGGTTAGGTCACATTTTACTACACTGAGCAAAGACAACGTGAAAACAAAATGCCAGGTACAATTTATTCTCACATTTCATTAACTTGCAACATACAATTTGTTTACATGTCAAATTCATGCAAATGAAATATGTGTTTGAAGTGACACTACAGCACTCTTCCTGAAGCATGAAGTCTCTGGTATTTGGCACTTTGTTGTTCAGACAGCCTGTCGTTATCGGATAATAAGAGAGAAAAATGTCCTGCTGGTGCCGCAAGAGAAAAAAAAATCAGTCACCAGTTTCATTAGGAATAATTGTCTGGACACCATGAATGTTTCTACAAACGTTCATAGCAAGAGAATTGTTGGAGTATTCCTAAAGTATTTCCTAATATTCATGACATTCATGACCCTTTTGTTTTGCACACAAACAGGATGTACTTGCCTTTATATATGGCTTCTCTAACTGACCACCCTAAGCGCTGAAACATCCATCTCTTGTTTTAAAGAGTTCACACTTCTTAATCTAAGATATTTCTGAACACTGAACAATAATACCGTATATACCTGTTGCTGGTTCTTCAAAAGAGATGAAACGATCTGAGAGAAAAAAATGCAATTTCACGAGTGGTAATGAGATCTGGGGAATATAGCGCGATGAGGGGTTGAGAATAAAGTGCCTCAGTTGAAAAGAGAGAGCGAGAGAGAGAGATGGGGGTTTGTGGTAGGACTGGGATGAGAGAAGGCAAGATGAAATGAGGAAGATCACTCTGGCCTAGTGCGGATCAGTGGTTCAGTTGGCAATATGTGCTAGTTGTTTGTGGAGTGTAAGAGAAAGATGCAAAGAGAGAGGCCGGGTTTCTTTAAAAGCCCCTGATGGCAGCGCCGGGCTTCAAAGCATCGGCTGCCTCATCAAAGACTCGACTCAGTGAAGGATATGGCCACTGTGATGCCTCGTATGCGGGGGAGCGACTGTGTGTGTGTGTGTGTGTAAGCTGGAGTGACAGATGCTTGCCTGAGAATGTGTTTCTCTAAATTAAGAAAGCACATATCATACTTTTAATGATTAACGAGTCCAACGTGAATCTTCTATTGGAGCTTCAAACAGTGGTTGCCAAGAAGGAAGGGATATCAGTCCAAGTAGCACACATGTTATTGTGTAGCTTAGCAGTTACCTGCTAAAACCACTAACCCATTGAGGTATAGATCCCTGTGGGTGTCATGTGGTGTGTAGCAGCTCGAGGGTGGCAGTAAATCCGCTGGGGTCTTGTGGATTGCGGGGTTGGGTCTGTGTGGATCAGAACTGTTTTAGCACATTCCCACAGATGATTAGGATCTGGGCAGTGGTTCGTCTCCATGGTTGTAAACTCCATGGTTAAACTCCATGGAATTTAAACCGGTGTGAAAAAAGACGCGCGCGCGCACATGCACATGCACACACACAAATCAGGTCTTCCTACTTAAGGCTGGCTTTCCCTCTTATGTTGCAATATCCAACTTCACAGATTTTGAAATGTTTACATCCTGGGTATGAAAATGATTTTGTCTGTTGTTAACACCTCCCTTAGTTAAGACATCATTTTAAATTGAAGTCATGCATTACTGAGAGTGTGACCACTCCTTCCAACTGTCACCTCTGCCAGTCTGAGTCACTGAATTGGATGTCTTGATGGTGTTGATGGATTTTTTTAGACCACTAATAATATGGAACGCCTTTTAGTTACTAGTACTGTACCTTTAACAAGTCTGTGCTCCATGGTATTGCTACAATAAAAGATGATGACGATATCACTGTATCATCTTTTATGTACAGTCAAAATAACCCTAACCACACAAATGCAGGGATCTATTGTTTTCTATATTGTAATGTAACGATTAATTTTACCTTTCATTTGTTTTAATGTTGTAGCTGTTTGGGGTTTGTCTTTGGAGAGCAGTTCCTGTTCTGAATGACGGAAACTCTCTGTAATATATCCTTGTTGAAATAAACAAATAAATAGAGCCTACATAATCACCGAGCCTCTGTGGAGTCTGGAAAGAAAAGGCAATTCAGTTTAACACAGTGCACAGGCTGCTTAGGGTAGATAACTGCCATTCAGGCCCTCAAAATTTAACTGCTTTTCCTCGAAAATCGAAACATGTAAGACACTTCAGAAACTCAATTTCACAAGTTCTTCAAAAGGGGTAAGTGCACAGGCAGCAAGTCACTTCTTATAATGATAGACATTTTATCAGCTAGCTGTAACACCATATATTTTTTAAAAGCAAGAAAGAAGTTGATACAAGCTCGCAAAGTCAAACTGGATTCTTTAAGATTAGAAATGGCGAAAAGTGGCGTAAAAAGCTAAAGACTTCATGACAGTGAAAAGTACTGCAGATGAGAAAATGTGCAATTATACTGTATCTTTGTCAGTGCTCGTTTTATCTGTGCCACACCCTGATACAAATACAGAGTGGTTTTAACAAAGGTGATTTATTGCTGTTGAGCTTATCTGCAAATGCAGAGATGACTTTTTCTTTTTTGGGCATATGTAAATGGAGCACAGGCTGCACAGAGTCGGAGAGAATCGAAGAATAGGGTCACGCAGGGGTCGTGCACAGCTTCAGTATCAGGCAAGCAGACCTTGAATCTAATAGAAAAACTGATGCTTTTTTCATTTAACATGAATTCAATAATAAAGAGATTTCGACCTGAGTTTAAACATTCACTCTAGTAAACATGCTTCACTTTTTTTAATGCAACAAGAGTAGTTTAGTGATATTTCACTTAGCCTCCTAAAATATAACATGTAATGATTTTTTTCCCCCATTGCAGCACAGAAAATACAAGAGTGCATATTCTCTACAGTCTGGTATGCCAATCTTCTTAAATTTCAAATCTTGTCGCAATTTAAAATAAATCCCTCGCTGTAAATTCACCTTTCAAAACAGTCAAACACAAAAATGCACTGTTTCATTAAGAATGTAGTACTGTACTTTCGTTCACCTACAGAGCCTGAGCTCGAGCGTGCTCCTTGTGTGTCGTGTGTCCTTGAGCGAGACATTTAGTTTCCATCAGCGGCATGGCAGCCATTCAGGTGATCCTCTGCTCTGAAGAGCAAAGTCAAATGACAAATTCCCTGTGGGCAGCAGCAGTACAGAAATAATCTAACAGGAGGGTAAACGAGTTGAATTCACACTGAATGAGTTGAATTCAGACATCAACCCACTGTGTAAACTCTCAAAAAACATTAACCATGTTTTTAGACGTGCCTTCGGGCTTCAGTCAGCTTCTGTTCTATAACACTACGGAGGCTTCGCTGATGACATGTCATTTGTCTGTGATCTAACTCGCTCGTTTCTGCCTATATAGAAATCAACCCCTTAGGATAAAAAGAATAATGTGAATTCCACCCGATCTTCCCTGTTATGATGGATCCCCCCCCGATTCTTTCAACACCAACCTCACATCCATTAGGCAATCATCATCTCTGACTCTACCTCGGGGACCTGCTTCTACGGCACTGCATTCTTCTCTGCGATTGGCCTGGCAGGCTTTCTGTTGCCTCGCTGTTGCCATGGTTTCGACTTGAGCTGCGCTGCAGTGTTTGCTAGCTCCATCTGTCTTGGGTGTCAGCTGGGTGGAAAATGCTGTGATTCCACTCATTTTCTCAGTAGGGGGTGGCATCCATCCTGCTGCCACTCCTCTGTGTCTGTGCTAGCACAGATCAACACGGTGCCTGACTCAAGTTCACGCGCAGCTCGACAGCAAAGAGGATTTTTGTTTGGTGTCGGACATGCTTCGTCAATTTGAAGGCAAAATAATGTTAGGGAAGCTGAACAGATACGCTTAACTCCTGCCAAAACACCCAGGCGCATGTTTCAACCACTGGGAGTGAGGAATACAAAGATGTAAAGCTATTCAAATTCCAAAGAGAAACAAGGTCATTCATATCAGAAAAATGTTAAACCAGATCAAATTCCATAATCAAAAACTCTAAACTGCAGCTTATTTCACATTTCAGTCTCACTTTAAATCAGCAGAGTGGTTTCCAGCATTTTCCATCACTGAACACTACATTTCTACTTACTGGAAAATTAGCTGGTCTAAGTCTGAAAATAATTGACACAATATGAGAAAATACCACCAGCAGTATAGCCAGTTTTGCTAACGGTGAAATAGCTTATGTGCTCAATGAGCTAATGCCAGAGTACAGGCATGCTTGAGGGCATGATGCTTGCCTCTTTTCCACCTGTGGTTATCAACACTAACTGTGCTTGCTGGCTCTTAGCCATTTATACCAGAGCACACCAGTATGGGCCCAGTTTCTCCTCAGGGTGGTGGTATTTTTTGTTGAAACAGCTTTGTCACATTAAAAATAACATCCAAGAAAAATTAAAGTGGTAGTCAGATCACTAATTCAAAAAAAAGAAAAAGAAATTGCACTGCACTACTAAAAGATAACTACAGGCAGTAGTGACTACATAAATAACAACGAATCACTCTGACACTTCTCATTGTAAGAAGAGCACATGGATTTTTGACCTCTCGCAAGAACTGGAACATCTTCAGGCAGAAGATTTTAGGCTGAATATTCTTACAAGATGGTGAGTAATAGTGTCTGATATTCCCCAAGACCCTTTGATGTGTGAAGGCCTGAGGTCATCTGAAGGGTCCCATCTTGCCATAAATGTCACAGCTCATAGACATTGCTTAGGCCTTAGTTCTTTGATCCTAATTAAATGTTACTGCTCGCCAACTGCCAAGACAAAGAGGAAGTGCAAGAGAAGAAAAAAGGACTGTAAGGAAAACAGGGGAGGGAAGGTCCGTGTAACCATGTGTGACACTCTGTTTGATTTGCAGTATCAGAGTAAATTAAATAACTTTACAAATAGATAACTGTCTCTAAATTTGTTTGTCAAATTTTCACGTGTAAAATTATTGTAATGCAATTCAATTTCATTGACTTTTCACCTGTCAATTTCAAATAATTGACAGGTGTTATGATCCTGTCAATTATAAAAAAAAAAAGACCTGAGGCCGGACCCAAGACATGCATCTGGGTTTTCAGTTGGTCCATCTACTCCTTGACAAAAACTCATGGTCTCAGTGGAAAAATGTCTGTCAGAGAGTCATTCTAAGGGAAGGGAAGGGAAACGAGGAGAAAAGACAGAGGTATGCCAAATAACGAAGAACTAGACAGAAAATCATTGGCAACAATTCTTACGGAGTGATGACTTCATATTTGAAATTTTTGGTTCAAATTGTTGTTGTCAATATAGGTCAGGAGAGAGGTACAGAGAGTTTCTAGAGCCATCAGTAGAGTACTGTCAGATTTTGATGCAGTACCATCTGGAAAGCATCTGATTGGCAGCAGCTTCATATTTCAGCTTGACAGTGATCCCAAACCCACTGCCAATGCAGAAAAGGGATACCTGGATGTAAAAGCACTCAATGGAACATTATCATGGTCTGGTATTGGCCTCCCAGAACTTAAAGATTATTGAAGCAGTGAGTGATTATGCTGACAGAGAACAGAACAAAAGGCAGCCAAAATCAAAATGGTAAATGGCCTGTATTTGTATAGTGTTTTACTAGTCCCTAAGGACCCCAAAGCACTTTACACATCCAGTCATCCACCCATTCACACACTGGTGATGGCAAGCTACATTGTAGCCACAGCCACCCTGGGGCGCACTGACAGAGGCGAGGCTGCCGGACACTGGCGCCACCGGGCCCTCTGACCACCACCAGTAGGCAACGGGTGAAGTGTCTTGCCCAAGGACACAACGACCGAGACCGAGACTGTCCAAGCCGGGGCTCGAACCGGCAACCGTCCGATTACAAGGTGAACTCCCAACTCTTGAGCCACGATCGCCCCATTCTTCTCCCAGAAGAAACTTTGAATGTCCTTCAAGAAGCCTGAAGACTATTTAAAGATGATGCTTTGTTCAGTGAAAAGACTGACTTGGGGATCCATTTGAATTATACACACTTTGCCTTGTATATTGTACGTATGTTTTAATAAATCTCTGCACCCATTTCCCATTTTCCAACCAAAATATAAAGAAATGAGGGGTGGCTTGAGACTTTTGCACTTTTACTGTATCTAGCCGTTCATTTTATTTATTAATTTAATATGTTAATTTGAATAATTTATGTACATATACACCCTGCAACTCACATAGATGATTTATATCTGGGGAGCGATGTATATGTGGCCATATTTGAAGGCTTCTACTACTTATTTATTCTGAGCAACAACAATTACAATAGACTGGAGCCATAGGCCAATTTATATGCACTGTTCACATATGTCTCCAAACCCTCCCAAAATAGGTCACCGCAGCCTAAAAGACAAGCGTAAAACATTTATACTCAACTACAGGCTGACAGCACCAGACCAAAGGCTAAACTGCAGCAGATAAACGCTGTCCATCATGTCTGGAAGAATGAGTGCAATGCATTTGTCTTCCGTAAAACTTGAGCTTCACTCGAGACTAGCAGAGGCAAGGTCTGTTCAATAAGGAATACAATACAATACAACTTTATTTGTATAGTACGTTTAAAAAAACTAGCGGTACACCAAAGTGCTTTACAATAAAAACGGGAAAACTAAGACATGATTAAATAAAAGACTAACAAAGTACCACATATGTCATCAGGTTGAGGGCACTAATTATACAGCAATAAAAGGGAATATAAGAACAAAGTTACTAAGAACAGATATAGCTAAAAGATAAAGTAAATATAAGTAAATAAAAAATTGAACCAAATATAAAATAGGGACACTAACTAGATGGAAAAGCTATGTTGAATAAGTGAGTTTTTAAACGGGATTTAAAAGATAAAATTGAGTCTGACGCACGGATAGCGATGGGAAGGTTGTTCCACAGATTAGGTGCAACCAGGGCAAAAGCATTAGATCTAGGCTGAGCCAAGAGGAATTGGGCTGAAGACCTGAGGGCTCACCCAGGGACATATAGACTAAGAAGATTGACAAGATAACGAGGGGCTTAATTATTTAGGTGAGCAACAATATTTCAAATTCAATGCGATATTTTATGGATAACCATTGCAAATCAATAAGAACAGGGGTGATAGAGGCATGCTTTCTAGTGCCAGTCAGGAGGCGAGCCGCAGCTTTTTGGATGAGCTGGAGTCTATGAAGGAGAGCGGAGTGAAGACCAAAGTAGAGAGAATTACAGTAATCCAATCTACAGGATGGGCCATTTATATGGATACACTGTAATAAAATGGGAATGGTTGATGATATTAAAGTCCTGTTTGTGGCACATGGGCAAAACAAAAACTGGAACAGGACCCTCAGTTCACGCAGAAGATTTTGTTCAGTGATGAGGCAAACTTTTATGTGAACGGTGAAGTTAACAAAAAAAACCACCGCTATTGGCCTGACACTAACCCACATTGGATGGATCCCTCCAAGACTATTGGAACAACAAAAGTGATGGTTTGGTGTGGTATATGAGGTACAACGATAGTGTGTCCATTCTTCATCAAACACCACAATTTCCGTTTTCTTTTCATTCAGGATAAGGGAATTGCCTGAAAGCCATTCTCTGACTTCTCTCATGCACTCGAGGAAGCAGTGCAACGAAGGAGCAATGTCGTCATCATCTACTTGAAAATATATTTGTATATCATCGGCATAGAGGTGATAAGAAATTTTATATTTTTCAAAGATTAAGCCTAGGGGGAGATAGGAATGGTAAACCGCGTATAGGAAAGAGGAAACACTGCCAGGCTCTGACGGTGAATTCAACAGGTGTACTTCAAGGGTGTGTGTATGTGGTGTGAGTATAACTGCTGGGAAAATCTGAGGCCTTTTGTCTTCAAGTGATTTTCTTTCAATAGTTTTCTTCATATTGGCAAAAAAAAAAAAAAAAACCTGAAGTAAAACATAGAACATGTCAAAAAAAAAAAAAAAAAAACTGAGTAAAAAAGTGAAATTACTATGAATGTCTATCCATATAAAAATGTCAACTTCATTAAGAAATAAACATTTGACTCATGGAGGAACAACAATAACAAATGGACATTTTGCTGTCAGCAAAAGATTGTCTGATATTCAAGAATGATGACTGATGTATTACAATGTTGTTTTCCAGCTACTTCTAGTCAATTAATGACTCAGCCACTTGTCATTAATTGCAACATCGGTGCGGCCATGTCATTACAGCCGCACCGATGTTGCTGGAGGACTTCGATAGCGTGCCGCGATCAGTAATAATGCAGTTCATTTTTTTTTATGTGACAGGGCTAATGAGTGGTGTAAGCAGGCAGAAGCACTGATATGGAAACAGCTCATTAAAGGTGTGTCTACAGCCACAAGTGGAAATGGGGCCAGTAAATGTGCGATGATTGATGCATGAAAAAGAACCATTTGTTTGCCTAACCCTGATGTTCTGTTAAAAAGTAGGCAAAAGCAAATTTCCATCTTGAGTAAAACAGAATTATAAAACTCTGAAAGCTTTAGGAAAGGAGGAGAGAGTAAAAGCACACAGAGAGAAATAGTTAGGCCTCAATCAGTAGAGACCATATCTGCTTTCAAGGCCAGAGAAACTTTATGTCCGTTGAGCCAGGAAGGGATTGAACCACCAGCTCTGCTTTACCATGTGATTCCCAGCAACCAACAATCTTGCTACTATTCTGCAAAGAAGCCCTGCTGTCTGAGAGCATCAATTACTGTAATTCAGCCCAGTGTAGAAATGTGCACAAAAAAAAAAAAAAAAAGACAGACAGTGATGGGAGATGTGACCTTGACAGGGCAACGCTGAGGCAGAACAACACCAGGCGGCCACTCAGCTGAGGGACAGCTGTTGATCGCATCAGGAGGTCCTCAATCGATAAGCCGGCATAACAACACTGAACTCCAAAAGGGGTCTTGTGCGCTTGAGTACTTGTGCGTGCATTGGCAGGATTTGTCACATCTGAGTGTCAGTGCTGCTGCGTATCAGTGGTTGGCCCTGCGTCGAAGCTCAGATGTTTAAATGCTATTTATCGGTGCATGGAAAACAATCAGTTTAACTCAGCGCTACATTACAAACTATTTGCCTTTTTTGTAGCAATTCCTGAAGGACGATCTGATGTGTGTCGGTGAGGGTAAGCTATGTTTTACCATACCGGGGTAACAAACCTAAACGACGGATATGCTTATTTACACAGCGGCCAAGTCTGTGCATTGTGAAAGTCAACCAGGCATGGTGATTTCATTTTCCCAAGCCAAGGTCAGCTGTAATCAAGGGAGAGCTTTGTGCAGAGTGGCATTCGTTAATGGCCCAGCCCAGTCGGGACATCCAGGCTATGTTGGGACAAGTCACAGGTTCTGTCACCCTGAATGAGCCAGTTGTCCACATTGAGGCGGAGAGAGCAGGCTGCTGGTCAGCTTGTATTAATTTCAGAGGGAAGCAGGAACTTGCTGTGTCCACAGTGGTGACAATAACAGAGCCAAGGTGTCTCCTGCGAAGGCATGCTGTCACTCCCGCCACAGTAATGTCCACACAGGAGCCTTAACATTTCTTTCTTCCCTTTTCCTTTCTTTCTCTTCAGCAGCACCTGGCACTAGTACAGCTCATTTCAGAGAGTAGCAGCATGTGAGAAGAGCTTGCCTGGTTTGTAGGAGTATGACTGAAAGAGCACGAGAGAGAAAAAGCAGGATTGTTGGTGGTTGGCAGCTCCTCTGTGCTCCCATTTTGAGGTGGCAAACGTGTCACATTGTGAGGGCCGCTACCTGCTTGGCAGGTGCGAACCCTCTCCCTGCAGCTCTGTTTGTCACTTGCCTTCTCTTTCCCTCTTTGTCTTTGCCTCTCAGTATGACTCCTTAGACCAATGATCTACCAATTTACCAATGCCTCAAACATCCCAATTAGCAGACACACACAGAAGCAACTTAACTGCTCACGCCAACTTAAAAAGTCAGAATATAAAACATTGGAGAGGCCATTAGATGTCTGAATTCAGTCAAGTGTGCAGAGGAGAGAAGCTGTTTTTACCTGTGGATGGCAATTAAAGCGGCTTGAGTGTCTGGCAATGACTGTACCTGAGTGCTCTGCTTTGCAATCCAAGCTTAATTATATAAAAAGAAACACATTCTCATGTTCTTGATTGGCATTTTTTCCTCTCACATCTCAGCGTCAGTCTTTGTCCTCTTAGTACATACACAAGTGTGTATGTTTAGAACAGCTTAGTACAGATCGGGTATTTCCTTTTGTTCTATTCATTCCCCCAATCCACACCGCCACCATTTATTAGCAGTATTAGATTACATTTACTAATTCCCTGAGACATTTGAGTACAGGGTTGATGGACTTTTAGATCCATTTAGATTCTATTTTAGAATCAAATATATTGCACCACATTTATAATAAATCTAGACACTAGGTTGTAGATTATACCAGGGGCCTTATGCCTAACACTCTATCCCACAATCTTTTTTTTTTTTAAAGCGGCAGATCACTATTTTCCTTTTCAGTCACTTAATGTTCAACCAGAATCTTTATCTGTCTTGATGAGAGAGAACACAGCCGATGTCATTTTGAATATTAAACCTTTCAAAATCTCATTTCATGCTCTTGAAGCATTTCAGGTGTGTTCATAATGTTTTGTCCCAGTTGTAAATACTTTTTCTTTTCAAATTACCAACAGCATCCGATAAACAAAGGTCAGCAGTTCAACTCCTGATTGTGACATATCTAGACTGTCACTGTGTTTTTGGTTTTCTCTTTTTTTTTGCCTGTCCCAATTACTAAATTAGTCCGATGCCCTTAGATTACACCCGACAAGCTGACGAGTAGTTTTTAATGTTTATTTTTGAAACTTAGAAGCCATAAAACATGACAAAAACATTACAACAAAGTCAACTTTTAAGAATTAAATGTTTTTCTGCAGTCTGCCTTATGCTGCAATCACACCAGAGAAAACAGTGGTTGAAGACTCTGGCACAACCAAAATTATTGTGACAATGTGCGATGAACTTACAATCTTGTTGCTTTTGAAAATGGTTCCTTTGAAGATGGGAATGAGGCCTGCAATCACTCACAGTCAGCTGCTGTTTTCAAAGTGACTTTGGTCCATCAGGAAGGCAAAAAAACAGCAGTGATACAGAGTCAGGCTCTATCAGTTTGCAATTAAATAAGGTTAACTTGGGAATCTGATTGTGATATTATGGCAATTAAGTTTTCCATACGAATCATTTTATGTACGTCGTGCATTAAAAATAATCATTGATCTATTCATTATATTAGTTTATGTTAGCTCATTATTGATCTTTGAGGCTGAAGTTTGACCAACAAGTTTCAGTCCATGCAATATTCCTTTTAGAGAATACTTGTTAGGACAAAGAGTCGCAGTAGAGTAAAAATTGGTGGTTGCCGTGTGATGCAGGATGGAGATCAGTTGCAAGTAGTTGTAGTGAACAACTAGTCACTGCAGAGCTGTTGCTGTCTTCAAACACAGAAATCCAAATTATCTTCTTAGAATAGAAATCCCGCCAGAACCTTACAGATCTGAAATAGACAAAAAAAAAATCCTCCGCAAATGGCAATGTAGCTGCTGCAGGTTGGCAATTTAGCTAAAAAAAAAAAGGGCACAGGGATTTGGTAACCTTGCTTTAAGAGTCTAATCAGGACACAACCAAGATGGCAACCAGATGAGTTGAATCCCTTATAGCGAAATGATGCAATGCAGATGAGTTGTAGTCATCAGCACAGATAGACTCAGATCGAGTGTAAAATGTTAACAATTAGTCTGTGTTTTTAAATTATTACCTTCATTAATCTGAGTGAGTCAGGCTGTGATTGTTTGGAGACCGGTTGCCACCCACAGCCGACCTGTGCAGTCGCCTTGCAACTGAAAGTGGCTGGTCAGCTTGCTTTGCAAGAAGTCACTGCAGCTATTTCAACTTGTCTCCAGCAGCAAAAGAAAAAAACAAACAAAAAAAACAAACACTCAATGCAATCACTGGACAATCACCAATTTTTCTTACTCACAGAAAGGTTTTTTTTGACTCTGTGACTCAGCCACTATTCTATGTTTTAACATGTATGCTTCACCACTGTTTTCAAGAGTGGACATTGTATGAATTCACTGAGACTAACTGATACTACTGCGACTTCAACAGTCAAAAGTAAACGAACATAAACATATATAACAATACAATCTTTTTTTTCCCTTTTTTAACGCAGGAGTTTTTCAAAAAATAATTAATATGTAAAAGAATTCTGTGGCACCGGCAGATTATCTGACTACATGTTGTTGCCAACTCACCACATGGCGTGTCGCACCTGAAAAGCCACAGTAGTGAGAGGTAGGGTCAAAAGTTTAGGAACTAGAGAAACATGATAGCCCCCTCCCTTAGCGTAATACCTTGAGCCAATGCCAAACTCCATGTCCGTGCTCCGTGGGTTGAATGTGAGGATATAGATGGTGCCAAAACACTGTTTGGCAGAAAAAGAAAGCAGTTGCCAGCCCCACTATACTGGCACTAAGCCCAGTCACTGCAAGCTTTTGCCAGTTTCAGACAGATTCTCTGCTTTGAAGCTGTGAGGACATTTTCTCCTCATGAACGTCTGACAGGCAAATCAAGCATGTTCCCCCCACTGAGTTACAGTGCAGGTTAACTTGATCAATGCAATCACAGAGCTGGCGACAAAGCATACTCAGATGAGGTTCATTAAGGCCCAAATTAGTATGCAACTTCAATGGGGAGCACCGTGATTGGGTCTGATTGATATGATTATGAGCAGAGTGTTTGTGCAGCCACAGCTTTTAGAGAGTTGGTTGTTAAAAAAACCCCCACATTTTTTGATGAAGAGAAAAGAAAAGAGGAAGTCTTGACCTGATGTGGGAGTGAAGAGCTGAGCAAAGGTCACCATGTGTTCAATTTTTGGCTGTAATGAAATGTCGTGCTAGCTACAATTGGCTCAATCTCATCCACCAAAAACTGTTTGGACGATGGAAGAGGAATTGGCGGCAAATGAGCTCAAGGGGAGCAGAAACAGTGTGGAGGAATTGGCCGCAGAGAATTGACACGTTCTGGATTCACTTGAGGCAATGATGTGGAAGAAGCAGATGGAGTCGGGCAGAACAGCAGTGACGTTCCCTGTTGTCTCTGGGACGTAATTACAGGTTAATGAAATGATCATGTCTGAGATTGGCGTTTTACACATTTAACTTTTTAATCTGAGCGTAACGGTACAAAAATTTACCACAGAGAGTTGGATAATGATTCAAATGGACATGAAAGATGCTTTTTATCTTTTTATCAGCTCAGTTTTCTTATGCTTCTCTTACAGATTCCCTTTAAGTTTCCCATTTCATCAATCAGTTAATCAATCCTTCACAATAATCTTATGCTGAATGGAAAAAGTAAGTGCAGACACATTTAATGCCTGCCACATTCTTTCATACGCTGTGAAGAACAACAAATATGCCCCGTCTCTCCACCTCTAGTTCCCTTAATTTGGTATAATTGTCTGCCTTCAGGGTTGCCATGGATACAGGTGGACCAGGGGTTAAAAAGAAAAAAAAGAAGAAAAAAAAAAAGAGAACAAGGCGGGACCCGAACTCGTTTTCACTCTACTTTTCACAATTTGATAATTAGATCATGCAAATTTCAAGCATAAGCACTTTTGGGAATAACAATGACTGTTATTCTTTGCTACAGTAATTACAATAAAAAAAAGAAGTCAATTTTAAATTAGATGTGCAAACAATCATACAATTATGGCTTCAAAGCAGACAGACTACAGAAAGTGTACTGGTTTTACTGAACAGTTTTAGGATAAAAGATTTTTTTTCAACATATTAAAAATGTCAGGATTTGATTCAATTTAGCAGCTGACCCAGCTAATACGCTGCCAAACACTTCTTCCTGCTCGGTGAATTCATTATTTTCGTCTCAATGGGAACATCGGACTGACACCTGCCATCTTAAGCTGCAGGCGCGTCACATCAGGTGCAATGGTATTCACTGCAAGAGCAGATCTGTACTGTATTTCTGCAGCTCTTTAAGAGGCAGTAAAAGTTAGAAAATGAGGAGAAAGTCAAACTTTGTGTCGGGATAATCAACCATGTATGAAAATCATTTTATCTGTCACTTAATACCATCTTCTGATAGGTCCCGAAATCATGTGCAGCACAAAAACGACCTCCAACGTACAGCCAGAGTCAGAGAGCTATTTTCAGCAAAAAAGAACAAGGAGTCCTGCAATAGCTGGTACGGCATCCATCGAGTCTCAACATCACAGAGTCAGTCTAGGAATGCGTGAAGAACTAGAGGTAGTTCAGACAGCCCAAAGCCACAGAAGAATTATGGAAAGTTTTCCAAGATGTTTGGAAAAACCTGTCAGTGTGAAACTTGGAAAAACTTGAAAAAGAATTGGTGCTGTTTAAAAAGGCAAAGAAAGCCTTCATCTTCTCCGCTAAAGCCATTTATAATATCTCAACAATAATTTGAATCACTGAATCAGACATTTGTGAAAAAGAACCTCAAGAATCTAAGTTTTATCGGGCTATTTGTTGTCTTTGTGCTTAGCTTACTTCAAAACGTCTTCAAACTTGAAAGCCTTCAAACTTTGATGCTGCTGCCTTGATCACATTTGTTTTACCGAAACAGGGTTCCAACCTTTAATATTAGTATTTTCCAGCTTTGTTGGTGTAATTTTCCAAAGAGTTTCGCTATTCTGTAACATCACATGGGTAAATTATTGATTACAATGTGAGTGACCCCTCTGCCTATGCATAATCTACTGACCCATCAGCTGACATGAGGTAGAAAACATATACTTCTCTTTCCTCACTTTTGCTGCGGTGATTATTGTTCAGATATCTTGTTTCATTAAAAAAAAAGAACTAATTAATAGATGATTAAGAATATTTGATTTTATAGTGCTTCACCTTGAACATTTTAGCATGATCACATAATCGGGCAAAATTAACTACACATATATATAAAACCCACAGGATCTTAGCTCGGTCATTCTCCACCACCCTTGGGGGCATCTCCCATTTTGACCTCGGGACTTCCAGGTTATACTCGGCACAGATGTTCCTGTACACTATGCCGGCCACTTGGTTATGGCGTTCCATGTATGCCTGCTAGCATCTTGCACCCTGCTTTTATGTGCTGGATTGTCTCAGGGGCATCTTTACACAGCCTGCACCTGGGGTCTTGCCTGGTGTGATAGACCCCAGCCTCTATGGATCTTGTACTCAGAGCTTGTTCTTGTGCTGCCATGATTAGTGCCTCTGTGCTGTCTTTCAGTCCAGCCACTGGTAGAATGAATTGAAAAATAAATAAATAAATAAATAAATAAATAAATAAATATTAATACAATGAAGCCTTTGTTAATGTGGACTATTCAGAAGGATTTGTCTTAATTTGCCCTTCTATGAGAAAAAAAGAGCAAGAAGTCAGACTGTTCTTTTGATTGTTTAAAATAGTGCCACATCTAAAAACCTGAATACACCTCAAGATTTAAGCTGTGAAGCATATGGAGCTTTTATAAAGGACAGCAAGTCTTCGAGTTCAAAGCTGCAGGAACTCAAATGCATTTTTTAAACTACCTGCTACCAAATCAGATTTACATTTAGCAGGTAGGAAAATGTGATGGACCTGAGACCACTTGCACAAAAAGGTAGGAAGAATGACTCAAAAGTATATTTCGTATCAACGTTCTATTTTTAACAATGACTGAAATCAGTTCTTTATTCCACACCTGTCAGACAAAGAGGAAAAGCAGTCAGGTAGCTGTAATGAAAGACAAGACAACTGATTTTTCCCTCCTTTCTCCTTCGATGGGGCCCATTTTCGCAGAAGAGTGTGTGTGTGTGTGTGTGTGTGTGTGTGTGTGTGTGTGTGTGTGTGTGTGTGTGTGTGTGTGTGTGTGTGTTCCTGTCATTGTATTTTATATTGGCTTGTCAGTACGTGCATCAGCCTGCCTAAATCTGGGCTCTCACACACTGAGGTCTCATTCGTTTGACCTTATTTGTACCCACTAAATGTGACATCTACCACCTGGTTACTGTCACCAGGTGATAAAATACCTTCCTGCAAAGATGGCAGTTGTCCTACTTTCCAGAAAAGACCACTTCTGGCCATTCAGCAGAGTTAATACCTGATCTGCACACCTCTCCATGTGGGAAAAAGCCCAGAGCTGTGGGGGCTTAAGCCTGCATGCATATTAATCAATGTATCAAACTCTTTTCACCCCTGCCTGCTCTGTAATCCTGTTTCTAACCCACTCAGAGTAATGGGTCCACCAGAGAATGTGGATATGACATATTTTTAAAAAGTCACCATTGATCGTTACATTTAAACTACAAGAGAAAGAAGGAAGCCAAATATAACCTGATATCAATGCCACACATGTCCTTAGGTTTGTTAGAAGAAAAAGTGTTCTGTTAATTAAAAGAAAAATAGTGGTTTTAAAAGATTCTTAACAGAAACAAGAACAGCTATTTCCCTTTTTTAACCTGAAAACTACCTTTGAAATATTCGTGTGCAAAGTCCACAACTCCCAGCTGGAGAAGGCAGGTTATACTGGGGAGCTCCCTGTGGAAAAAGACCAAGCTGATCATCCATATGAGGGAAGATTAGACAGACTGAGCAAAGGATAACAAGAGAAGGATTAATGAGGGCGGTGTAAGAATTTACCAAGCATTTCCACATGAGAACCAACTAAATACAGCACACGTCTCAGAGCTGAGCATGATAAGTGTTTGTATTAGCATATGGAGATAACATGCAAAAACAGTTCTTGCAGTTGAATGCACTGCATATGCTATATGTATCAAATAAAAATGATGAGTGTATGGACACATTTTTTCTAGATTAATCTTCTGGATCTTAAAATGTCAAAAGGGTGAAAAATGCCTTTTGTAAGCCTGAGGCTGATGTGTTCAAATGCTGTTTTGTCATGCCACCCCAACCTTTCGCGGCAGATGGCTGCCCCTCCCTGAGCCTGGTGCTGCTGGAGGTTTCTTCCTGTTAAAAGAGAGTTCTTCCTCTCAACTGTTGCAAAAGTGCTTGCTCATAGGGGGTCATATGATGTTGGGTTTTTCTCTGTATGTATTATTGTAGGGTCTACCTTACAATATAAAGCGTCTTGTGTGGTGCTGTATGAATAAAACTGAATTACTGTCAGTCTAAAACAACGACATGCACTTTACTATCACACTGTTAAAGGAAACTCCCGAGCCCTTAATCCCCGAGAAGCTGAAACTGATGTAATTTGGTGATTTTGAAAGAAAGAGTGGCTAACGATTCATTTATAAGTATGAAATAGCTGTAAGTTAAAAATTCAGTCGTTCAGCTGATCAATTTATCGACTACACAACAAGAACGTAAACAACGGCATCGGAAAGTTGCACAATTAGCATCACTCTTAGATGACAAGCTTTATAATTGCAGTGCAGTCGGTTTGCAATTTGAGTGTTTTTTTTTTCACACCTGTGTAACAGAGCATGCAGCAGCTTGTGTGAGTATGTGTACCAGTAAATGTGAAACTGCAAATTGCTGTAAAAACACATGTACTCTACCCTTCAAGCATCGACTGGAATTATAAAGCACAGTGTGACCACACAGATATTGTATTTCCTGCATGACTAGGCAGACAAACTACAGTGCAGGCTCAGACATTGGGTTGTGACTGATGTGTGACTTCTTTTCCCCCAAAACCCACCAGTGGCTGTTGCAAAGAAGAGTTGTGAAACACTCAGGATTGATTTTTTTAAGCATGTTTTTTCCTAGGGAGAACTTTTTCTCTCTCTCTCTTTTTTTGCCTTCAAAGCACGGCCTGTGCTTTGCCATAACTAACTGTGTTCTCTGACTTGAATCAGCCCACTCACAGAGATGATGCCTACTGGTGCACACAGACTGATCCTAATACAAGCTGCATGTAAACAGCAGTATCGGTGAGCCACATGTCCACTGATGGTCATGCCTGGCCCAGTCACAGCCTGCATCACGGGACTGTGAGTATTAAAAGCAATCTTCCTCTTCTTTTGGCTGCTCCCTTTAGGGGTTACCACAGCAGAGAATCTGGCTTCATCTCACCCTCTCTCTAGCATTCACTCACCACGATCATGACTATTCCTGTTTTCCTCCTGCCTGGCAGCTCAATCATCACCAGTCCTCGTCCAATACACTGTATCCACCATCTCAACCTGAGCTGTCCCTCTGACATACTCATGCAACAGAAAACTTTAATAAATGCCAGTGAGATTCATTAGCTGATAAAAAGGACTGAGTGAACAATATTTCATTTACATATTGAAAGTGGGCTATAATTTATCATTAGCTTCCATCTGTGCATCTTTGAAAAAGCCTCCTATTTTCTGTTTGAGTAGTTCTGCTTATTCAGCTATGAGGGACCATGAACTCAGATTGAAGAGATATTGAAAGGAGGTTATTGGAGGCAGGCCGCCAATTGGGTCTGCCCAGCTTATTTACCATGGTGTGATTTGTAGTGCACTATGTATAATTGTGAATTGCCTGCAGAAGCACAGAAAAGATTGGGAGACCAACTGAGAGACCTGTCATTCAAGCACTGAGACGTATGGAGTTCCACAGCAAAAGGCGTGCTGTGAACACGCTCTTCCACCGGCCCAAGGGGACACTTGTTCCTCAGACGCACAGTGAAGCATATCTACCTCAGGCGGAGTTTGTGGACTGACTCCTGCATCCCAGGGCAATCTAACTTGGTGTGCAGCTAAGAGCCAAACCATTCCTGGAGAATACAAAAGGAAGGGGGAGAAAGAAAGAAGCCATGCATTCAGCTGGCAGAGAAATAGAGTATTGCTACTACCAAGATAAAGAAGATAAAGCTGAGTGCAGGAAAAGGGACAAAAATAAGATAACAACAGAAAAATAAGGAGCCAAAAGTAAAGTTTGATCAAGTTGTGAGTTAATGTTTCAAGGCAACTTTGTAGAAACTCTGTATCATATTATTTATTTTAAAGAGTAAATCATTACTGCACCTCTGAGGAACCGGTGTCTGGACACGTCCTTCTGACTGAAGGCTGAAGGACGTTTCTGCAGCAGCGAGACGTGCCTCCATTACCCACACAGCAAGCAAAAGGACATGTACTGCAGCCATAATGGTACATTTACGTCAGGAGAGGGCTATTTGTTAGTGCGGAAGAGCGAGGCTCAGCAGGCCCAACCATGACGCCCATTCATCCTCCCCAATCATCAGCTCAGAAGGGAGTACTTCAAGTTCTATGCTTGTATACTTACAAAGATGCCCGGCCGGTTAGTCAAGAGTGTTCCACTAAATATGAAGAAAGAGACAGATTATCTCTGCCTGGGATCGAGATAATGCTCGTTTTTTGGTTTTATAATGGGTGTGGATGGGTGTTAATCTATACGCACCTGTGCAGCACATGTGTTAATGTGTGCGGATTGACTCACACAAGCCTATCTCTGGTGAAGATGTTAAGACAATAATTTACCCGAGCTGTTACACAGACATAGAGGTTCCTCGAGGAAAGAAATGAGGATGATAAATAATTGAATTTCCCCAGGCGGTGAATGGGGAGTCTTTTTTTTTTTCATTATTTATCATCTAATTGATTACTGCTTGTAGGCTTTCTAACTTGTCCCACAATTAATGTGCTGCTTTTTTTATGTCCTTAATTAATGGCCAGCGCAGCTTCATGAAAAACACACAGTCAATTACATGTGAAATTGAAAGCCTGTGCCATACTGCAGTGCTGGGGATGGCAAGGAGACATTAATCAGCCAAAATGAAATTCTGTGAGACAGATTTAGTCTTCTGCACCAAATTGGACTATTTTTCAAATTGTTGTCATTCTGCCCCTGTGGCAATATTGCAGCTCAAGTTTTCCTCTTGACCTAAAATACTCTTTGAATCAACTTGGCTGTCAACAATCTCTGCAGTTTTGCTCTGACTTGTTTATTCCAAAAGTGCAACCATCCTGTCCTCTGCTTGGGCTCCTGCTGGTGACACATCGCTGAGGTTTCATGTGTGTGGGACATCATGTTCAATGTGCTGCACCTGCCATATTTGGTGAAGAGCTATTGCTTTGTGTACAAACAAAACATGTACGCACACAAGCGCAAAGATGTGCAAACTCACACTGGCACACGCATTTTTCTCTCTAGCTCATGTTTAGAGAGGATGCCACCCAAACCAATTCCAAGGGGGGTCTCGGTTTGAAGGAAAAGCATTTATGGCCAACACTGTCTGAATTCAAAATACCTTCTTGGCAGGATGAGCCAGAGCATGTGAAAAACAAATAGTATCAATTCAGATTTCATTGTTTTCCATTTCTTTTTCAGCCTGAGAAAGAACAATAGGCATGTCCCCTGGCAGAACTCAGTTTGGCTACTGGCCTTTTTAAAATTATTTGTATTTTTTTATAAATAAAAATGGATCTACTGGCTTCTGTACATATTGACAGCTCACTTCGAATTTACAAAAATCTGAATGTCAAATGAAAATATGAAGTTAAAGAAATCAACCCTCCCAAAGTCCACAAATCTACAGTTTACTCCTTTAAATTGTCTCCCTTTATTTGACCTTACACTGAAAAAATGTAGTAAATAAAAATGCAGTTTCTGCATGCATCACTAAATCTCTACAGCGTCAAATCAGCCACCAGTCTCACCAGGCACAGATCTCCATTTCCAGGACGATATTGATTAGAGTCAAAGCTGCCAGGATCAATAGTTTCACAGTTAAAAGCCAGCTCGTTGACCCCTAAATAATACTGCATAATGGACTGGGGCGGTAATGAAGCCCATCTTGCTTAATTCACATCTTTTGTCTCTTAGGCCTGAAAAACATCAGAAAGTACAAAGAACAAAGTTAAAACGTCATTTTACATTTCTGTTTGTCTGCCATCATTTAAAGTGCTTTTTGAAAACTTTAAAATTTTGTTGAGATGTCTTCAGTTCCTCCTTAAAGGCACAGATGAGGCTCTTTTTCTGCTTTAATTGCTGATGGACAGAGAGGAGCACTGAAGCCTGTAAAATAAAGCCCCTAGGCAGCTGTGAGCTATGCAAGGACTCAACGAAAAGGCCTGAATACCACAAGGCTGACATCATTAA
Source organism: Aulonocara stuartgranti (assembly GCF_965226115.1). Classification (NCBI taxonomy): domain Eukaryota; kingdom Metazoa; phylum Chordata; class Actinopteri; order Cichliformes; family Cichlidae; genus Aulonocara; species Aulonocara stuartgranti. The sequence continues at coordinate 19,233,748 of NC_138947.1, forward strand.
GAGTAGCCTAATGATCCCCTGGATTTGATTTGTTTGCCCTGTGTCACACTTTAAAAAAAAAAAACAACATCCAAATTCCATGAGCCTGTGAACAGGGCTTCTGTTGAGGTTTGGGCTCATTTGGACCTTTGCCAAAGCCATCCAAGTCTGAATCCAATTACTCCAGCCAGAATGTTATGTATTGCTAAAAAAAAGACTAATTGCAGAGCTTTTACAGAAAGAAAACTATCCTACTGGCTGATGAAAAAGTGGGGACACATCAGGAAAAGAACCTTATGTTTTTCCTTTCAGCCTAAAAGAAAAAAAAAAGATGTCTTCGTCTTCTTAATCATATAATAATTCAAGCAGTCACAGAAATGTATCCTATAAGCTCAGTCTGGCCGCAGGCCTCGAAAACAAGCTGCTAGCTTATTGTTGACTGACAGATTTATTCAGTGAAAGAGTTATTATTAGCTGACTGTACAGCACCCAAACAAATATTAAATAAGCTGCATGCTCTGTTGCATATAATATTTCAACAAGGTAATGCAAGATATGTGAGCTGCTGGTTATGGAATGTTGTTCTTACCCAGCGTCTCTTAATTCCATAATAAAACTGAAAGGTGTAAGAGTACAGCTGAGCACAGTTATTTTAACTCTGCACAAATGGGATTAGGTGTTTGTACACAGAGCAGAATAGGGGTTTGGGAATAGGGAGCTTTCCTTTCGCGGCTAAGCCTGCGGCGGGGACTACAGAGCACGGCAGGTTACTGTGCGATTATGATGATCCACTTTGATCTGAGGAAACGAAATTTCTTCCAAGACCACTTTTCTGCTCTTCAGCAAGAAGGGGGGCAAACAGATAAAATGCACATGGAGCCACACTGCTCATACACAAGCAGCAGAACTCACACGTATGTGAAGATTACGCAAGCACGCAAGTGCCATTTGTGGCTCATTTGCACTTTACTAATATATTTGCCTGATTTCAGTATTAAAACAATTGCAGTGTCAGAATGATGAAGTACCACACTCTGTGTAAATTGATTATAGAATATTCCTTAATTAGTAAATATTTTCAGAGAGAAATGAGTATGGTATTCAGTGAAATGTTGAGGAAATGTATGACTTTGAAGTTCAATGAAAAGGTCCAAGTCTTTTCTCGAAGGCCTGAAATTTGCTCCAAACTTTACCTATTTCAGGAATAGTGGAATATACTAAACAGGACAGCTAGAATACATACATTTGTTCATCTGGACGTTTCAGAATGCAACGCCCAGATGAACACAGCACTGCGAAAGACTAGCAGACAGACAGACACACAGTCAAGTAGCTGATGTTCACAACACTAAACACTTTCAGGAATTTTGACAGATAATTGAAGCTTTTGTTTCAACAATGTTACATATTAAGCAGTTATCATCAATGTTAACCTGGCCTGTGCAAGCCTTAAAGTTTAACTATTAGCAACTAGCTAAAGTAGTAGCTAGTAGTTTTAGCTGTTAAAAAAAAACCTAACTAGGCAGCAATTTTGACCAGTTCTGCTAGTCTGTAATGTAGGGAGCGGTCATTTAACAGGAGAACACAAATGTCAACATCAGTGATACTGGCTCTGCAAAACTGTAACTTGGTAAAGCAGTATAATGAGTTCAATGAAGTAATTAGCATACTAGACATGAACATGCTACTTATGCTAACATCTTGCTCTTTCTTCAAACCAACAGCAAAAATAGACCCTGTGCACAAGAAAATGCTAATGTAGGGTTGTACATTTCTGGTAGCTTTACTTTGCGGTCAATCGCCACTGCGAAGATATACTCCAAAAATCATGTCCAAAACTCGAAAACGGAAAGATCGCGTTAAGTTACAAAGAGCAGAAGGTGCGAACACTCACCACTGTTGTGTCACAAAGAATCTAATGATCAATTTTGACGTTTAAAGAGTTTAGATCGATCAGTTGTTTACATCACTCAACACAAGCAGAACTGCACTACAAAATCAGAAGACACATCGTCCACATTCGGAAACACATCTCTGTATAGTGACTGCTCTTATGATTTTTTTAGTGCAAGTTTGCATGTTTTTTTTTTTTTACATCACATTGTGTCCTGTGTCGTGATCGCTGCAGACGATCTCCTCCGTGACGTCTCTCCTGTACAGTACAGAATCGCTGCATCGATCACTAGCAGTGTGACTCTGCGATAAACGAGGGACAGCTGTTTACAGATACTGAGAAATATAACATTTGAATCCCTTTTCTCTTTTGCTCTGAGGCGCGTTGGAAAAACATCGACAAGTTGATGAACATCATTTACAGATATATTGGGAAAATGCCCAAGACATCTATTGAAATGTAAATCGCCTCTTGATTCATTCATTTGTTTTGGACCGTAAACAAGGCACGAATAGGACACCGGAAACAAAGCTCCCCACAGGAGTTTCCACACAGGAAGTAGCATATGCTAACGTGCACATAGTCTATACCTCTGTCACTAAAGCCAAAAGTAATTCCATTAACAAGTGTTTACAATTTTGAGTGACTGGTGAAGCTTAAGTAAAAGTGACTAAATATATAATACCTTGCCCTAAGAGACACATGAATCCATATACAGTAGCTGTTGAGATATTTTAGACTGGATCCAAGTGCTCACATTGTTAAATATATACCAGAAACAGACTCACCATCCAAATGTTCTGGATTTAAATTTAGTTCATGTAGGTAAGTGCCATGTAGCATGAAAAAGGTAGAAGAAACAATCCACATACTGTATTCTCTTAAACAAAGGGAACCATTAGTCTTTTACATAAGCACCATACATCCACAAAATATATCCACTCCATATGCAATTCCCACACCTGCACTGGATACCCATATATCTGATATTTCAACCACACTTCATCTTCCCATATTTCCTTACCTCTCAGCATAGCTTATGTAAGAGGCAGCCAGTATGATGGGGAGGGGGTGAAAAGACACTGTAACCTTCAACTGGCAAAAGACAACCATGTTTGTCCCTCAAGGATGGCTGAAAAGTGATCCTCTCAATGCATATTTCTGGTAACAAAAAATAAGCACTCTCTGGACTGCTCTGTCTCAAATTTATTCAATTGGATTCCTGCATAGAGTAAATATCTTGGGGGTGGGGGGGTTACCTGGCACATATTTATCTCTGCTACAACCTAACTCTTTGCAATGGTATGCAGGGTCACAGCAGGGAAGCTGATGCAAGTCTTGTTGCTGGCTGTTGCTGTGGGTGATGGCAGAGAACTGAAAGGAGCAGACAGACACAAAGGGCCATGATTGACTGCTTAGGCTCAAACACAGAGAACATTTTCCACAATCAGACTTGAGCAGCATGAATGCTGAACTTTTTTTCCAGATTCAGAGAAAAATTGCTGCTTTGGTGTGTTTGAACATTGTTTTTAAAAGATGTCCAAGCGATACCGGAGCGTGCCAGAACCGTAATACCATCGCGGCTCAGAACGAAGAGAGGGAATAGTACGAGATATCATTTGTGCAACAAAGCAAAAAACAGCTACCCCAAGACAACTACAGTAGGTAACTGATGTGCTTCTATAAAGAATTAATTCAGATCACATCTGTGAATCAGTGGCACACAGTTCAAAGCACATCTTCAATGCACCAGGGTGCAGGTGGGTATGGCCCAGCTTCTGTCATTCGGGAAATATTGTGGCCGGAAGCAAACAGTACAATTGAAGCGTGGTTAGAAATGATGTGAAATAAGGACAAAACATCAGCAGAAGGTATTGTGAGGCCTGGCAGTCATGACTAAGCAAATTACCTCTTTTCTGTTCTTTTAATAGTGCAGTGTTTTATATCACAGCCCTCTGATGTCCCTGAGTGATGCAGAACCACCAGTGACTATCATAAATTATATTAGCTTAAAGGGGAGGTTTGATGTTGTTCTACTGCAAAGTGAAATGTTTAATGTTAGGCACGGGTGCTTATTTAACAGACCTTAAAATCCAAATGAGAAGGAAGCCTGCTTTCAAATAAAAATCTATAGTGGATAAAACTGATAAATTCACCAATAACACTGGATGGGGACATGTAACTATATTGCTGCTACTGCTGCCATATTCTATCCTCAGCTACACAATGTTTCACCTTGTAATGGAGTTATGTTAGGTTACAGGAAGCTGTGAAAATGTGCAGACTTTTATAGAAGACACAATAAAATTGTTGAAAGTTGGGAAAATATTGGGATTACAGTTAAATAACGTTTTTGTCTTCAGTCAGGACCATAGTGTTTCTTTAACGGCATAAAAGCAATCTGATCTACTCATACTGAAGCTTCTCTAAACAACAATTAAGTATATTAAGAATATTATTAAAGAATATTAAAAGTAATAATTGAAAAAATGTATTTGTGTTGGTATAAAACACAATTCAACTATTTCCTTACTTTTATACCAAAAATGCAAACATGTGTTGCTGCAAAGTATCCATAACTCGAAAGTTCGAGTTATCTTTCTCGAAATTTCAAGTTTCTTTTCTCAAAATCTGACTTATTAATTCAAAATTTTGACAAAAATAACTCAAAATTTCAAGTTAGCGCTGCCAATCAGTGAATTACGTCATTTTCTTGTTACCCGGAAGGATATGGCGCAGAGGAATGCGCACTCAAAACCGGATCGTGAGCTACCAATGGTTAGCAACAAATTGGCACTTTCCAGAGTACGTTTGCTGATAGTAACACCATGTGATTCAGCGAATAACACAAGGATTTCATCATTTGTGAAGCCATGCTGAAAACACTCAGCAATTTGTGCATTCATGACTGGCTGCAATACTGGTAGCTTAGCTGTAGCATTTATAGCTGAGGGCTTCAGCTTCCAGGTAACAAGAAAATGATGTCATTCATGTAGATTACTGATTGGCAGCTCTAACTCAAAATTTCAAGTTATTAACTCAAAATTTTGAGAAAGATAACTCGAAATTTCGAGTTATGGCTACTTTTTTTTGTGGCGGAAATGGGCTTCCATATGAGAGAGTGTTATTGCATACATCTTGCCTCACACAAAAAGTTTGTTGACTATAATTCACATGTTAACATTAGGCAACATTTGTCTGAGCCAAATTGGCCAACATATCAACACCAAACAGTTTAAAAGCTTTTCGGTAATTAGTGTTCATGCAATGGTTGTTATTATGGAGGATAACACTCGATTGCGCCATGGAAAGAGGGCAGCACAAACACAAATACCAGCAATCCTGTTTTACCTCCTACTTCAGGATAGTTAAGCTTATACATTGTTACAAGAAATAACCGATGTGCCCGTCATGTAGACAAAATTACTAATAATGCACCATAACAAGACTGCAAATATTCAAAAGGCTTGAATATTTATCAAAAGTACCAATGTCAAGTTTAAAAATATTTGCCTACCAGAAAAATATCAATTATTTAAAAAAAAGAAATGAAAGAAATCTTAATGTAAGCTGTTTAAATTCAGCTGCATACCCCCAAGCAAATGTCTGGGGAGTCAGAAATTTTCTGGAGGCGCTGTAACAATGAGTTTCAGAGAGGAAGGGAGAGGCGTACACAGGCAGCACATCTACAGAAAAAGATCATTTTCATATTTCTTCTGCATGTAAGTTTTGATAGGTTGGTTATGAATATTTATTTGTTGTGCATGATCTTCTCGTGCAGGTGAGAAAAGTTCGAATCACTCAATCTGAGAGACAACTGCACTGCTAATCTACACATTACATGACAGCAAGTTCCCCCAGACAATTAATGATGCTGAGACGGGGATACAAACAGAGAAACATAATTAGACTCTCATCGCTGACAGTATTTACAATTTATTGCATTTTTTCCGAGTGTGATGTGTGTGATATTTATATTGTCTTTATGGCAGTGCTCTCGAGTGATATGACCCAAAAATAAACCAATTTTCAACGACATAAGTGGGTCACCCAAATTAGAATGACAACAACATGGACAGATGCAAACACCATACCCCTCATCAGCGCATCCAAAAACACATGCCACGAGGACTTTAAATAGAAACCCACAGGCCGAAGACAAACACTAAAGTTTGTGAACCTGAGTAGAGAAAAATCTCAGCCTGAACTGTCACAGTAACTCAGTGTTCAGCTCCAATGTTCCAGAACAGAAAAGGTTAGATTTGCGGCTCTTGCATGTTCTCCAAAAGTTCACAAACAGTTCCTCTGCATTGAAGTTCTTGACTGGTTACAGGCATGAATGTGATTGACCCAGAATAAAAGTAAGACGGGACCAAGATAAGAAAATATTTTTTTCCCCCTCAGTGAAAGAAAACCACAGCAGCGTGTTTCAGAAAACATGTCTCGATATCAGTTGCTGTGTACCGATTGCAGAAAGTTTATTTTTAAAATAAATACCACGACGTTCATTTGTTGGCTTGATGAGATTTGGCTGCATTAAAAGGGATTCATAATGTGGCTGCGACCAATGATTGTAATTTCAGACTCCTAATTTTTAGCTCACTACAACAACAATATATATATAAAAACTGTAATATTATGTCACTTTAAAACTGTTTTACGTGCTTGTTCTTAATCTTCCCTATTTCCCCCCTTTAATATTTGAATCTCTTCCATATTGATCTGTATTTCTTTACCCACCATTCTGTATCTGTTATGTACTAAACATAAACAGGACATTTATAATTCGCCTCCCTCAGATGAATGAGACACACTACTGTTGTAGCACAGAGAGGCTGGCAGCTGTCTGTCACTACATGCAACAGAGTTCTGCTTCGTTTAACAACATGAGAACTGCAGCTGGAAACTCCGTGAGATGGAGAAAAAACTAAGATGGACTGTCATTGGCCAAATGACAGCGTTTGGATTGATTTTTTGGCAGCATTAGATTTACATCCATTGTTTAGACCAGCGGTCCCCAAGAGTCGTTTGGTACCAGGCCGCGAGAGTTGAGACTCGGGAGCGAAATTTATGGTTTTTAGGAGTTTTATTGTTTTGTTTTTTTTAAATCATTAACTCTGTTTCTCTGGGTCTTTGTTTGCAATGTTTGGAATCTCCTCAAAGCCATCCCAAAGATGATCACTTTATTTTCTTCAAACACTGAGAAGGATTCAATCTCTTCTGTCCCCCATGAATATTGATAACATTACACTCCTTCATACAAACACACTTCTTTCCTTGCGACCTCTCCTGAGCACCCTTGCTCCATTTCCTCGTTTCCTTTTGCTGATGACCACATGAGCACGCGTCTTTCTTCACTGCTGACTCGCTCTCTGTTTCAGCTCAGCCCTGCGGGCAATTTTCACACAAGGCTGATTGAATTCATTCCTATTCCCCTCCACTTTTTCTCCTTTCACTGTTCTGTGCTCTTGATAAGGAAAAGGGATGAAGCAACAAAGTCTCATCACCACACACACACACACTGCATATAAATGGACACTGACAAATGAAACCCACTGCACAGAGATGGCTGGAAGAAGGCATGCAGCATGAATCCAAGCAGTGGTGAAATTCAGGCCGAGCTGACATTCAAAAACATGCATACTTATATAGGTGTGCTTAGGAAGCGGGGAAATTCAAGGCATGTTTAATGAGCATGTCCAGTATGTAAACTCATGGAGAGATTCCCAGTTTAAGGAAGTTTTTTTAGGATAATGATTTATCAAACACAAAAAGATCTGTTATATTTAGAGTCTATTTAAAAAACTATTGTAGTGAACCAAGCACATTTTAAATACAGGCTGAAGACTGTTTATGGTTGTGGTAGCAAAAGTTGTGATTGTATCAGGACAACACACATTGAAAGTTACAGTCAGAAAAAAGATTAGCTTTTGGTGCACAAAGTCCACCATCGGGCAATAATGTTTCCTGATAGCTGCTGGAGTAGTTGCCACTGCTCTCAGAGCCATGTGGACTGCCAGAAGTGTGTGTTGGTGAATGATGAAAGAGTGGGGCAGTAGCAGCCAGACCCGATTGAACAAGACATTTAACGTGAAAACTGCTTCCATAAAAAAGACCAACCACAAGCCTTCTGGGGCTCCAAGAAAACACACACACATAAACAATGCATTCCACTAGGTCAAAACAACAGGAGGTTATTAATGGTCAGGTGTTTCTCCAGCTCTGCTCCAAGCATTTCTCCAGCAAACTGTGTCCCGCAAGGAGCCATAATCATCACGCAGTTCCTGGCAATCATTTACAGCAGCACCAGCGGCCGAATGTCCTCTGGTCAAACTTGATGCACAATCTTGTAATAGTCCGCAACAGTGTATCTCAACTGATTTAAGTCTCTGCGGCAGTGACAGACCTTCAATCTATTGGTTTTATCATTCGAATGGAACTGCATACTCCTAAGAGAAGCTCCTAATGGGAGAACCAAAGGGTGACTCAGAGGATCAGAGATGGCTATCCATCTTGTTTTCCGGGAACTTTCACAGAGAGCACGCAGCCGAGTCATGTGATGGATAGCGGCACCAGAGTAAAGGGTATTGATACAGTATGTTTGTCAGGAAACGGAGGCCGTGTACTCGATCTCGTAAGAGAGACTGCGTACAGTGAACAGTCAGGCAATCCAAATGTGAAGAAAAGAAAGTAGGAAAAGGATTGGAGTCATTCAAACAAAACAGATTAAGGAAACTCGTGACATAGACTGAGGTTAAAAAGGGAAGATTAAATGACGCAAAGATAGCAGGAAGGTGTCTCTTCTACAGATTTGCTTCACCTAAGCTCCTTAGCAGCCATGTCCTTCTGTGACAAGGTGAGACAAAAGCAAACTTTATGAGGAATACACTCATATTCGAAATGTCATTCTCTGTGCCGTATATAGAACATTTCCATGGACCAGTGGATAAAGCAGAAGAATATTTTCTGCATGGCATTAATGGCAGGCAAATGTGGAATAATGGATTCAACAATATATTCTGCTCCAGTAATGTATTCATATTTCACTCATCCAGCAGAGCTGGACAATTTTATGCTGCTCTCCCCTCAGCTCGCTTGGCCTGCAAATCAATGTCCATTAAAGCGACAGAGTGTTCATATGTCACTGGATCCTTTCACATTAATTCTGCTGCCACGAAGATTTCCGCCTTTTCCACTGCACGAAAAACACTACAACTGCAGTGTATGTCATGTGCGTGCTCTCCAGGGCTGCTACAGGCAGATGCTCATTATGACAACACCTTTACCTCCAGTGATTTCACACTGTACTGATAATGAATCGGCCCATTTGTGCAGCGTGGCTGTCGCAGGCTATTTTTAAACCTTTATTTATTCAACCAAGGCTTACAGAGCATTCATACGTTTTTTTTCCTGACATGGCCGAGCTTCACACTCGTGCAGTTTCACAGCTTCACACCTGGATGCTGTCCATCGTAACCTCGGGCCTTTATACAGAGCCACTGAACAGCTTCACTGGAGCGACTGGAGCTTTTACAAGGACACAGCTCTTGTACTTTTTCAGCAATGGGAAAAAATTTCCATTCAACTTTGCCTTCTAAATTTAATCAAATTGCTCAGGCTTGGCTCTTTAACCTCTAAGCAACACTTCAATACTACAATGACAAAGCAAAAAAAGCACATTCTTAGAGGCTGATTAAATTTAAAATTCAGGTTAAATCCCCCCGAGAATCCAGTGAAACATTGAAAAGCTAAAGAAAAGCCTCCAGAAGTTCCAATTTATTTATATCTAATTATAATTATCATTTAATATGAGTTGATGGCTTGCAGTGTTTCTGTGATGTAGTTAACAGGTTACCGGAAAGCCACACAAACCATTTCAAAGCTTTTGTTTGCACATGTTATAGGTATTATATTAAAAATACACAGAAACTGAAAAAACAGTTTAATATTATCATTTAGGAAGGATTTACTGGACATCAGCATCTAGCCTCGGGAGCTACAGCAGTGTGCAGTTTATAAGCCTGAACCTGGCACTGCAATATTGCCTTACAATCAAGAAACGCATCATGTAGGGCAAGTACGATGCACTGGGAGATAACAGGAGGTGCATTTCTGCTTCTTTAGTAAAGAGTAACTGGCTCTCCACACTTTCAGCATCTGTGACCGGCAGATTAGTCAGTCTAGTAAATTCACAGATGAATTTGACATGAAGCCTTCATTAAAACTCACATTACCGTAATATGATACTAATTAATTTTATGCTCAATGCAGCTTACATGCCATACATTTTACATCTGCTACTTCTTCAAACCCTCATTCTCATATGCAAGTGAGGTTGCTTTACATTTTTTTGTGTCTATAGCTCAGAAATATCTACATGTCTACAAACTAAACAGCTCCAGTTCAAAATGAATTTGAATGTGATCGTTTAAAGCTGGAAATGACTAAATGTGATGCATTTTTTTTAAAAGATCTCATTTTTTAGAATTTGATGAAAGATTATTCGGTTGTCAAAATAAGGCCTTGATTACCATGAGGTGCAGACAAGTTGGACATGTGCTGACATCCAGTGAAAAATATGTATAAACCAATTAGGTCCAACATAAAACTGGTGAGGATGAGTACATATTTAAACCCTTACCTATATATCTTACACAGACAGTTTTTTCCCATTCCAAACAACAGAAAAGCCCAAAACATGAAAATGCTGAAATGGCCCAAGATAATTTTATGCTTGCACAGCGGTGACACATAAATACACCTAAACACACTGATGTGCACAAATGCTGTCACCCTCAGTGGCAGCCTGTTCATCATTCAAACTGCAGGCCTGGTGTGAGATAAAGGAAGCAGCAGATCTCACTAGAGTAGAGGGATAACAGACATCTATTAATCTTACCTCCTCCCCTGTCAAGTAGTACGCCGACAGCAACCCGCCGACGTAACGGATGTTCACCTCAAACAGTGATGCCTCGCCGTTCTGTTGAACCAAGAGAGAGAGATCAAATTGTCAAATGTCATATTTAAGTCCTCAGTCGGGGGTAAAGTGGCTGTACGGGGAAAAAAAAACAAAACAAAACAAAAAAAAAAAACACACTAAAGACATCATGAACTGTTTTTTACTCCACTCATGGTTTTACTTCATTCAATAACTGAGCTATGTGGTAGGTTTATTGCTCTCTGAGATGTCTTTGGAGTAGTGTAGTCAGATGGGAAGATAAATATTTTAATATTTCACACAGCATAAAGTCTCTGGGTCATGTAAATATTTATTATGTTCACGTGTGCAGATCAGCATTTCTTGGTTGTTTAATAGATTTTCAGATTCTTTAATGCATGAAGATGTTTACTGGAGAGTCTGAGGTTTTCCTGAGTGGTGTACTAAGAAGTGAGATTAATGGGTTAATTAGCTAGACTGCATTATACTAAACTGTACACCACATTGTCACTGGAATGTGCACATATTTATACTTGATTCTAACCTGGTGCTAAGTTTCTTAAACACCAGCTACTAGAACACTGTCATTTTCATCTGCCAACAAACTAAAGTGATTTCCACAACTACTTCATTAGGTTAGGGGACTTTTAATGTATGCACTTTAAAGTTTCAGAGCTCTAATGTATAGCGGTCACATTAGAACGAACAGCAGCACTGAGAGCGCGCTCAGTGTTAAAACAATCGGCTTAATTAAAATGCTTGTTTTTACTGCTCTGTGTACTAAATTCCAAGGTTAACAGTTTCTGCAGCATCGGTCTCTGGTCCTTCTTGCAACAGTTTGGCACTTTACAGTTCTATTTTTAATTTCCTTTTTACATTTTTATCACAATTTCATTATCACCACTTGACGACGTCTCTGAAAAGAGTAGGTGGCACTCAATTTGTGCAGAAGCAGAGTCATGTGATCTTACAGAACCTGAAGCAAAAAGCCCGACTTGACAGAAAAAGTTGATAACCACCATTGTGATACTTATTTTACTTATTACTTACTTATTTTAAGTTTTTTTTCAAGCCAGCTAATGCAACAAAAGTGTGGCTAAGTTGAACTTCCCCTCTGGTATACTCACACAACTGCCAGTTTAAGAAGAAAAAAAATAAATGTAAAGATGGCATAACCAGGAGCATAACTTAATTTCTTGAGACTTCTATTTACAAGGACCATAGATAATCACAATAAATTACAACTGTGGTTATATCTCAGGAGAAAAAAGCAATTTCTAATAAGCAATGCCGTTGCATGGTGTTATTCTGAGTGAGTGCATAAGAGGAGTCATACTGGATTAACACAAGGCAAATTGGGTTGTGACCATGGCCACTTCATCTGAATTCAACAGCCGTGGTTCATCTTTAAAAGTCTTTGTACTCGGTGACCAATAAACAATGAATTAAATAATAATTAAATAAATAAATAAATTGTTTTTGTTCCCACAAAAAAAGAGGCAGATGTCACTATGCAAACTGAATGCTTTGTGTTTTTGTTTTGTTGCTGTTGCCATTTTCAAGCATCGACCTGATGCATTAGGTAGTAGCTTACTGTAATAATAAATATTTAAATGCTTGTTGGATAAAAGGGAGGCTAATGGCTGAGAGGATTAAAGTACACAGACTACACTGTGCTTAGAAGCAAACACACGCTGGATTATCATTGTTACTCTAACATAAAAATAAAATGTAAATGTATGTCACTAAACTCTAACGGACCTAAACCATACTAACCAATAATACACGTGAACTTTAATCAACATATCCACTAACCTGGGACTGCATTACCATGCAACCCTGCAACCACTAAACAGAGTCAGTCTGGAAACAACAACAGCAAAAACACAAAAATCCTTCCAGAAGTAAGTCTTGTCACTCAGCAGCCATCTTGGCAACATCTCCAAACATCCATCTGAATGATGACTCACTAAACTTTACCCACAAGAACACTGAACAAATTAGCATGGCTAAGTTTTGGTATAGACCATAGTTGTCAAACTCTGGCCCGCTGGCCAAATTTGGCCCACAGCCTAATTATATTTGGCCTGCGAAGCCATACCAAATTACTATTAGAGCTGGCCTACTGGTATTATACAGCTAATATATATATTGTTTAGTATTAAGCTTTGCTTGTTCCATATTCAGTTTTTCAGCAAAACTTGTTTGAGTCCATAAGAAAAGATTCATTCTTATATCTAGAGGAAGATTTTTTTTTCAATAAATATTAACGTTAGCCCACGACTTTGTTCCAGTTTTGAATTTTGGCCCACTGTGTATTTGAGTTTGACACCCCTGGTATAGACATAGTGAGTCAAAAAAAGCAATACTTACATGTACGCATGTTAGCTATGATAACGAGCACTTGCCACCTCATAGTTGAAACTGTCATGAACCTCCACTATGGATATCTATTAAATTCTAATAAAATAATTGTCTCACGCGCTCGAGCTTTCATGTTGTCCACCATACAGTCTAGTACCAAATCTCTCTGAATGGCTGAAGCCCTACAGGCATTAATTTGACAAAAACAACACTGAAATAACAAAACATTTGAGACAGCTCAATTCTACAGTTTTAGAAAATAAAAGTATAAAAAAGAAAAAAAATTCCACTTCAAAGCGACTCGAAGTGTTATTATTTACATAAAGGCAGTTTTACAGTCAATCCCCATGGAAACAGCAAAAGTGGTTGCTAAGCGATGATGTGACAAAACTGCAAAACCTCTTTTGACTGATTGGTTAGCCTTCGTATTCCTCATTAGTGGAATTAATTGTATTCATAACATTTTGACAGCAACAAACAGAGATGATAAATCAATAAAAATAGTGGGAAGCATTAATATGAACGCACACTTAGAACCTTAAACAACACTAGATTAAGTGTTTGTTCTCGTGCTTGCAATTCAAGTAATGCACAAACACTTTTAAAATAAGTGTTTGTGCATTAAATGACTTGGGTAGATTCAAAAATCTACCCAAGTCATTTCCACATACAGGTTATCTCTGTGCTTATAAGGAAAGCTCTTGAACTACAAAGCTCCCCGTGCTCTTTCTTCCTCTCTCTCGGTTGTAATGGAGTTTTTCTCTCCAAAGAAATCAACGACTAGAGCCAGGGCAGACTCAAAAAGTCAGGCTAGAAAGTCAAAGCCATGTAATCGTGTTCCCCGGTGTTTTGTTTCCTCTTTTGTCTGAGAGACTCTTGCAACCGCAAGGCAGTATTGATTAGTAGGGAGCAAGTTTGGTTCAAGCTGGATTTTATTCAAGAACCTCTGCTGTAATATTTTGCCATCAGTTTCTCCTCTTACATTGTTTTTTGGTCACTTAGAGTCTCAAAAAATTTTGGACCAAGTCTACAGATTACTGTACAGATATTTATCCTGTGATGTTTCAACTGCTAGGAGAACCGTTCCAGAAAGAGAAACGGCGAGTGTATTTTGGCTCTTTTGTCATCCAGATGTGGAAACGTACAGCGGGATGACTTCAGAGTAGAGCTGGGCGATATATCGAGTTTTTAAAACATATCGATATATTTTTATACGAGATATAAGATGTGACAATATCCTTTATATCGATATAGTCTATGTTACGTTATAATTATAGTTGTGGAGCCGCAAGTTTGCCTCTCTTTCGTCCACTTTTGTCTCTACGCAACGTTACTCCGCCTCGCCTTCACTGAAGACAACTCCCCCTCCTCCCCCATCGCTTCACATGCAGGCAGCGACAAGACGGACACGGCAAATCTCCGTTAACGAGTTACTGCGCATCGCCCCATGCGTGGGGCTGGACGGCGTCAACGTGCTAACGAGCTAAACATGCTAACGAGCTAACAGCGCTAACCCTAAAATCCTTTCATTCTCTCAAAAGTTGATAGCGCGCCTTATGTATGAATTCTGGTTGTGCTTGATGGCCGCGAACTGATTTTATGTGGTACACGGCGCTCAGCAATCTGTCAAAAATGTTTGAGTACGACTTTGGTAAGCTACGGAGCTGCACCGCTTGATAGATTGTCGGCGCATTACGGCTACCGAGGAGCTTCGCGGAGTGATACGTACTGTGCATCAACGTAATATTACCGTATTGTGTGTGGATAAGGACCATAAATGGCACCTGTAAGAGACGTGGTTATGAAGCGGATTTCAAACTCCAGGCTATCAGTCACACAGTAAAACTTGGGAACAGAGCAGCTGTGAAATCTGTCTGTCTTTGTTATTACGCTCAGCGTCTTTTAGTTTACATTTTGACTGCACAATTGTGAGCTCTTTGTTTAGCACAAAAACAACCTTGTTTTCTTTTATTTATGGAGCATTATTATTTAATGAATGCTCATAATTTAATTTTGAGTAATTTTTCATGTACATCTGTGCTGTATGTTAATAAAAGTGCCTGTGTGACATCTGGGACACAGCTTTGACTAAGAACACTCTTTTTGTTCTTACTTTATGGCTTAAAAAAAAAAATCGAGATATATATCTTATATCGCCATCCAGCTAAAAAATATCGAGATATGAATTTTGGGTCATATCGCCCAGCCCTACTTCAGAGTATGGAGCAGAGTGTGCAGTTCCGATCCCTTTGTAATTTTCCTCAGCTTTCATTAGCAGCCTTGTTCTGATTTTCTGTGGAAAAGTAACATCTTAAGAGTATCGCAAACAGACAAAGCAAACAAAACTGTACTTTCTGTTCAACAGTCCTCACTCTACACTACTGTTTGCTTTTAATATACTCTGGGCGTTTTTCAATTTTCTCCGTAGGAGTAGAGACACAAATGAATGTCTTGATCTATATCCAGCTTTATCTACTGCTGGGCAGTTTTATCACACAATACAATAAAACATGTGTTTGTTTGCAATTTTACTTTTCTCCTTTCTTTTTTTTTAGAAAAATAAATACTGACAAGAGGACTTGTTGCTATGTTGCAATTTCAAGATGAAATATGCACGTTATATTTTCTTTTCTAATTGAAGTATGAAATAAGAGGTACTGCTCAGTATGTCACTATAATTACTGCCTCTTGTGCCAGCTGAAGGTTAAAGCAGAATGGTACTCATTGACTTGGAGACCCATTGAGAAGGAAATTGCTAGCTCGAGCGTGGTTGATAAGGAAACTGCAATTTGGTGGCAGAAAGGGCAATTTGCTAGAATTGAGTTAAGGAGTCAGTGGCATCTGTACTATGCTTTTATTTATCTCTATATGCATCTCTTTAAAAATGCATATTTTTAATCCTGTTTATATTCGTACTTCACATAAATACATAATATTTATAACCACCGTGTTTATTTGACACGTCAACAAAATATTCCATCCATCCATCAATTCTCTTCAGAGTCCAGATTCAAATACATGCACATGCACAAACATGAAAATGTTATGAAGATTCTAATGGAACCTTCAGGGACCATGTAAAACACAGATGTAACCTGGATTGGATGTTGAAAATTGCTACTGTGAGCCATTTGAACCCAGTTCCTCAACCCCTTGCAACATTGGGTTTAAAAATTTCAAGGTCACAGTCAGTGTCCATTTACATTTACAAACAATATAGAGGTCTTTACAGGCAACGGAAGTACATTTTGCAAAAATACTGTACAGTTTTTGTTTGTTTTATTTGATAAGTTCCCTTTTTAAAAACTCTACGATTCTGATTCTACAACAGCATGACGCTGGCTCCGTTTGAAAACTCTGCACACTGGTGACATTTTCTGAGACAAAGCACCAGTGCCTCTGGCAGGACAACTGAGCTATCTTGCCAACCCTGAAATGAGTGGCCCATTCAGTAATGACACTACAATGGCAGTGATTAGGAATGGAGTGTCTATTTATCACTAGTGATTGTAGCTCTCAGCAAGACCGGCAGAAGGTACAGTGAGAGAGGACATACAGTGCTGACAAAGGTTTTGCCAGTCAGACTTTAAGTCCTAGAAGACTCAATAAATCAGTCAGGAAGCCATTCATACCAATTTGAAAATATACCTAACGCACATTTACATAAAATAAAAAAACAAACAAAAGAAAAACAAGCCCCTAGGCAATCTTTCTACTCAATTGGCTTGTTGATTTCTGCATTTGAATCTGATTTATTTTTCAGGAACAGCTACTTGCAAGCCCTGCGTCTTACTGCAAACGGGGCAACCTAACCTTCAAACGTGCCTCAACGTTAAATGAACTTAAAAGGCAAACCCTAAGGCTCTGAGAACGTAAACTAAATAGTAAAACTCACACTGACAAAGCAATTCAATCATCACGGTCTAAGTAAGACAAGAAGAAAGAAGATTAAAAACTGTGTCCTCTGAAAGGTTGCTTGTATATGACTCAATCTCAAATTTCCACATTAATGTACAAACGGGTGGAGGTACAGCTGACTGGATCTGATTGTGAGGCTGACTTTCAAACGGGTTTAACATCAAGACACGAATTTCTTTGAAGTAAACCAAATCTGCGTATTATGTTCACTGGGGCATAAGGCCTGAAAATTTGGCTTTTTACAAGATTTACAAAGTAATTTGTCCACCGGAGAAGCCGAATGCTTTTCTTTTATTTATTATCAAAGTTAGATTCCACATTAAAGCATAAAATTATTAGCTTTCACAAGCTATTAAGGCTCTGCGTTTGGCTGTTAACTGGACAAACACACCAGCTAATGTGGGGAAACTGAATTATTGAAATATCCCTGTTTCTTTGCACAATTCTAATGAACTTCACACTAAACAAAGACCAAAGTCCTCTAATTTCTGTGTCTGTGATTAAATCAGTTGTTCAATATTTATGCTAAAACAAAGTTGGCTGAATTGTGTGAATGTGTTTTAGGCTTTGAAAATGGGATTAGGAATTAGTGTTATATTATTACGTGTTAATGATTATCTTTCCTCCCTCCACTTTCCCCTCATCCCAAATGATGGAGGCAAATGTCCTCCCTTCCTGCTATGTTTGCTCAAAGAGAATTATTTAGTTTTTCGTTATATTTTCCAGTTCAGATTACTTATCTCAATGAAGCAGTAGATGAATCCTAATAAAAGAAGAAGGGATTCTCAAATCTAACCCAAAAGAAGTATCTTTAATGACTAAAACACTAAAAGCAATGTCATAAAGCTCAATTTACATGCGCTGCTTATCCTGGAGGTACGTTTATATACGATGCAGCAAGCATTAAAGCTGCCCCGCAAGCACAACCAGAAAATCTGGATAAGTGGATGACACCTGTTTTTATTTTTTCCCCCGCCTTGTCTCTCTTCATGGTGCTCAAGTTGAGGGTCTAATTAGGAGTCAACACAAGGCTGTCAGAGAAAAACACAGAAGTTTTCATCACCATTGCCATCAAGTTAAAAAGCTTGTCTGCATTTTCTCTGTTAGTTCTTCTCAACCTGCCGCAGTGAAAAGTAAGCGACTTTCTGAAGAATGCTCATCAGTGAAAACAAATGTGCAGCTTTAAAGTACCATTAACGCACTGCTTCTTCACACCAAATCTAATATATACAGTTTATGTTCATGATATAAACCAATTAGCCACAAAATATAAATCACTGACAGATTAAGTAAATAACACAGATCATCAGGAGTTACGCGAGTACCCCTCATACAGCCAAAATAGCGCATTACCATGCAATGTTTTTTAAGGAACCTCAGTGTTATTGATGCATAATTTGTCACCTGCCATCCAAAATCTGGCAACTATAAAGCTATAAAGTAGCAGTTACTCAAATGGACACTTGTTGTGTTCCCTAAATGGGATGCTCAGGTTTTCTAGTATTTTTTTTTCAAGCCTGCTTTTTGCTAAAATAATATACTTAAAGATGTCTGTTGCTAAACTAGCTAGCTAGTCAGCCATCGTGTGCAAATGTGGTTATAATCCGGCTACTCAGGACTTAAAAAGTAGTACACAAACCAGGGGAGACCCCACAGTGCCATCATTCATTAGGTATCATCCACCTAAAATGTTTTGCAGTACAACTAACCATTCCCCCAACATCTGTCAACATTTCTATCCATGTCCAGCCATGTTGTGGCTGTATTAGCGATGTGCAGGGTGCAGGTGGTTTTAATTATGTGGATGATCTGTGTGTGCTCCTCTTTCTCCTTACCTTGTGGCAGAGAATAGAGAATGAAAGCTCATTTAAATAAGCAACTGCTTTTACCAACGCTGTAACTATTTAAAATGTGTACTACTGGGAGAAAAACTAATTATACTAGCTAATGTAATTTTTATGGAGGAGGAGCCTCGACAGGAAAAGAAAATAAGGAACAGAATGACTCATTGGGGTACATTACATTGGGGTACATACAATGCAGTGTTGCTGGTGGTGCTCTCTCCTTCTGTATTGATTTGTATTCAACAGTCAAAGGAAAGATTTCTGTCCTACTCAGCCCAGATTTGCTTGGGACACGAGCCTGATTGGCATGGCCACTGTGCTGCTGTGTGCCAAGGAGCTGACTAGACTATTGCCCAGTTGTGTCCTGCTCAAATGTTAATGTAATAATTTACTGCTAATAAAGAGGCATCATTGTCACTGGGCAAATGTCTGTTAGCATTACTGCCATCCAGATTCTGACTGACTGCTACATGCTAACGCCAAATCGGGCTGATGTGACAGACAAAATGACCTGATAAGCCAAGGATGGAAAGAGACGATTGCCTCTCCTACCAAAGCTGGTGATTCACACATGCTGGCTGGGATTGAATTTAACATTGCTAATTAAAATACAGATACAGAAATCATCAATTTTCACTCTAATCTCCCTGGCTCTCACATACTGTTAAAGCTGCTGCCTCTGCTGCTCCTCTCCAACTTGCTGCTTTCAGGACATCGAGATGCGCCTGCGTTTTCTATTTCTTTTCTTTTTTTTTTAAATATTGTGCAGTAATTATAGTCTTGATCAGTGTCCAAGTTGTGAGAGCAGTCTACAACATTAGCGTTAATGACCCTACCCGCAACCCTGTGGAGCATGCTAAACAGCTTTCTCTGACATAAAGGGAGCTCTGAAATTCAAGCCAAAATAGCGACTTCACAAAAAAATGAGCCCACTCAGCGCAACACTCAGGTGGGTGAAATCAGCATAATAATAAAGTTAACTGTATAATATTGCTCACAAATATTGGCTTTTTTCACATAACTATTCCTAAAAGAGGCTTACATAATGAATTCAGTGATTTTTTTTTTTTTTTACATTACAGTAGACGAGTACATTTCAAGAGCCCATTTCAAGAGGACCTTCCCATTTCTTACTGTTTAGTGATCCCACACTAATCAAAGTTACAAAACTATTCAGGCACAAGAACAGTTTTTCTTTTATTCTGGAAGCTTTTTTTTTTACATCGCAATAGTTTGAAATGAAAGAAGCCTTTATCAGTTTTTGAAACCAAATTTTAACTGACAGATATTAGCCAGTAACGGTCATCAGCTGTGATACGTCAACTTTTTGCCCTCTTGTTACTAGAATAGAATAGAATAATCCTTTACTAGGGCTGTGCGATATGACCAAAATCTCATATCCCGATATTAAGACATCTATCGTCCGATAACGATATAAATCGCAAAAATGTAACATTTTCTGTAAATTCTGTGAATCTCGGGCAGCTCGACTTGCGTGAAGTGTTTCCAGCTGGGCGTCGCATACCTGGAGTCGAGTGTTTTAACCGATGCATGTAACTATACATCTTTAGACATAAGTTGTAACGGCCGCCGTTTTCTTTGTGAGTATTTATTACATGGCTTGCTGCGAGGAAAAGCCTGTTCTAACGTTTGAGTCTAAGGTTTATTTTTTAGCACCTGACGGCTCTTTTTTGCTTCTCATCTGTAAACACTGCATCTTTCACGTGATTCAGTTTATTTTGAAAAGTCTCAACAGGATCTTGAGCTTTATTGTGAAAGGTTTATGTGGAACATAAACAAGCGGACACGCAATGGTGCTACCGTCGTTGTTGGTAACCACAACGCATAAAAACAAAGGCTTGTCTGTCTGTAGTAGAGATGGCACGATACCACTTTTTTATGTTCGATACCGATATCATAAATTTGGATATCTGCCGATACCGATATGAATCCGATATAGTGTTTTTTAATCAACAAAACGTTTTTTTAAATATCTTGCTGCATTTTGTATAAGTTCATACTCAAGTTTAAAACAACAACTACACTAAAGCTATTCTGTTATACCTGTATGCAAAAAAAAATATTTCATAGTTCAGCAATACTGATCAATCTAATAAACTTAAACCTACACCTTCCTCCCTATTCTGGTATTTTAAAGAGTACTTAGCGTAAATATTAAGCAACCTAACTAATAGGGTTCCAACTCCCAGCAACAACAAAAATAAATAAATAAAAAATAGGGAACCACCCCTCACGCTCCACCTCATGATGCTTAATCGACGTAATCAACCTTAATTTGATGCAGTGTAAAAAAAAATGCACAGAAATCAATTATTTTTCAAGAAATATTAAATAGATTCAACATCTTTCTTCAACAAAATTGCAGACTGCACAGATGGTACCTTCCCAAAGGAAAAAGTACTATAGCTTACTAGGGTATATATATTAGACTTAATAGTTACTATATACAGTAATTGACTTCTATTCCTTTTACATCAAATTAAAACTTTGGGTGTCAGATAATTATTTATTAAAAGCTCGACATTTTAAATGAGAATAAGAAAGAAAAGTATGTCTTTGTGCCCCCTTTTCCCTGTTAATGCCCTATCGGCCCCCCTGGCTAAACTTTGCTAGATCCGCCCCTGCACAGTTACCAGCCGTCAGCTACGTAGAAAAAGATCCTGGAGTAGAAAGTAATATTAAATACATTCTAACAATAGCTGATCAAGCTTAAACGTGCTGCTGTTGTTCAGCCGCTGGTTTCCTCTTTCTGGTGCAAAGTGGGCCAAAAGCAAACTAGAGACACGGACTCGCGACAGAAAAGCCGATCAGCTGATCGTTAAGCAGTTTCATGATTGAAGTAGCAGCAGGAGAGGCAGTCGCTTGTTAAGCTTAACGCAGGAATGCTTTACAAACATTCAGAGATGGACTCACACACTTGCTTTACTTCTCTCGGGATAACTTTGTCGGAGATGAAATGCTGGGTTGCTAGCGAAGCTCCAAATGCTATCCAGACCACCGACAGGTCCCGCATGCCACAGCCGCTCTATCACGTGACCACACTGCTCCAACGTGCTAACGTTCTGAGGCGAGTTACGGCGTGTTGCAAGTTTTGTGAGGTGCTTTCGTGATATTTAATGGATCGGATTACATTTTTTATTTTTCTCCGATATCCGATCCAGTAATTTAGGTCAGTATCAGACCGATACCGATACGTAATATCGGATCGGTCCATCTCTAGTCTGTAGTTTAGTTATATTAAATATAAGAGAAAGAGAGAACTTAAGGAAATTAATATAGCCACTACATTGACCATCAAAATAATGAAAAAATATTGCTGTAAACAGTTTATTTTGCGACACCACGAAATAAACGATAGCGTAAAATTAAACGATAGATGTTTTTATATCGTCATCCGATATATATCGTTATATCGAACAGCCCTACTTGTTGCACTCCCATCATGCATTTGTACAAACTGGGGATAACCTCAGTAAATAATTAATCCCAGTTGCAGACCAATAAAATGTGATTAAATAGTCAGAGAATATTATTGGCTAATGTTTTAAGTTTCATCATTTTATTTCTTTGAAAATTCTTTTTAACCCGAGTAATTAATGCACATCCAACTTCACCTCAAACATCATGTGTACACACAAAAGAGAGGATGCACTCGTATCGTAAAACATCTCCACTAAATGCATAAACTTGTAAATCAACAGCCTGGTGCATAATTCATCAAATACTGCCACGGTGATAAATTACAGCTGAATTACAGCCCAACCCATCAAGCCACCATCAGAGAATATTGGTCTCCCCGCATCTGTCTATTTTCAGAGCTTCATCTCTGTCTTTTGATGCCGTCTCCCCACACAAATGCACACGCACGCACAAAACTCTTGCGTGCACAGGTCTCTGCTCTTTCCTGGGGGCTGCAGTAGCTCCCCCACAGAGTCTTCTATGATAATGCTTGGGTCTCATGGGACTTTGCTCTACTCTCTCTCTGCTGTTATTATTCAGCCTGCTGCAGTCCATCTTCCTTCCTCCTGACTCTGTGTCTAACTGTCTGCCTCTGTCTCTCATCATATACCTCCCACTGTATTTGGCCTTGCTGACTGAGACACATCCTTCACTTTTTCCTCAGCGGCTGCTAACTCCCAAACTGCCAAGAAAAAAAACAAAGAGCTATTTGAGCTGCTTAATGCTTCAGCGTATTCATGCTGATATATATATTAACATCGAGTTATGCAGATTAGGTCATTAAGACAGCTAATTAACACACCAATTATATATTTATTTTTTTCAGTATAACAGTCTTCATGTCTTTTTAGTAGCATGAAAATTAAATTAAAGCTAACATCCAGCGACTTCCTTGCTCTAAGAAAATTTGGTTTCTGAATTATTTATAAAGACACCACCTTTATACTGCTTTCCTCCTAGCTTATCTGATCACCCTCTTATCAAATATGTGAATTGCTATGATCACCAGCTTGTTGCACACTTTGTCTACCTGCAGTGTGGTGCCGTGTAGGTGGTGTGCACCATGTTTATTGCAGCCTTTAAGCTGAAAACAGGTGCTGCTTATGTAGAGCTGAGGTAAACTGAAATATGAACATTTTTTGAGAGTGTCATTATTACATAGTCATAGACTTTGTGTTTATTAAGACATTACAGTGCAACCTCATTGCACTTTTCAAAAAAAGTCTTAATATTCCAGAGATCTTTCCATATTAACATCTAAGATATTCAATACTATTTTTAAAGAACGTCTACATGTAAATCAGAGCTTGTGAAACTAAGCCAACCCTTTTCCCACTGTAGTAGCCAGAATCCAGTGTCAGCGGTTGACTGTGAGAAATGGCTCCACAGGGAAAAAGTGCATGAATGATACAAAATGTGCTGGTAAATATCCGTAATGATGAACTACCCACACAAAACGTCCTTTGCCCTGCGCATCCTGGGACAGAATGTCAGCTCAGCTTGACCTCAGCTTAGGGGCACGGCGTCTTTACCGAACCGTCCCTCAGCATTGCAAATGACACCGTTTTTTTCCTCAGATGCCTTCATGACTAGAAGCAAGTTGTGTCTAATTTAGTCCAGACAGGGTGTCAGCGGGGGTCAAAAAACTGCTCTCTGGAGGTAAACAACAACCTTGCTCCAGGTCTCCTCATTACCAACTAATGTCACTTTTTCTTGTCCTCAAATGTGAGCACGCATTTGGAAAATAACCCACAAACAACTGATTAAAAACAGACTGGTTTACAAGCCTTGAGATTAAAAATATGGTGGGGAACACCGCTTGTCTTTTTCAACAATGTGATGACATCTCCAAGTTAAGAACTGTCATCATGAAAATGCATAAAATAGTCAGAATATCTTTGTTAGCTTAAAATATTTTAGAATAACAACCTACACAAGCGCTCTATATTTGCCTGAGGCATTTGCAAAGTTGAACTCAGTCAACAGCTTTTTTCTCTGGTAATAAAAGTTACCACACATTTCTCTCAGGTTTCGCTCTGTGTTGCACACAGTAGATACACCGCATTGTTCAGTACTTGGTGGGACGCTGCTGGCAGTCTCTGAAATACTTGATGAAGTTGCTCATTCTCTTCTAGTCTCTCACCAAACTTTCTCTGCTCTGTGAAAGGAGTGCATCCCATGTGTCTGAAACTGTATCTGGACTGGCAGCACAAACTCTTTCTGGCCTCCGGACCGAGGTTCAAAAGATTAACAGCAACAACAATGTGCAATGTATCTGCGCTCATTCTACCAAAAAGTCAATTACATCTGGATTATAACGACACTCGTATAAATACACTTTGGTTATTTTCTCGACGCCGTGCTTTATGCAGCTGCAAATTTGATTTGGATGTAATGAAAGTGAGACCTCAAGCTAATGCCGATATCTCGAGCTGACAGAAAAGACTTTAGGGAGATTTGAAGAATTGTTTTTTTTTTCTTGGATGTTTTGGGGTGAGGCACGCTTGTTCAGCTTCCACCACAGTTTGAAGAAAACACTCATTGCTTCACTGCTACTGAAACAACCCCTACTGGGCTCACAGCAAGCAACCACAAAACTAAACAAGGGCAGAGGGAAAAAAAATGCAAAATAAACAAGACTAAGCTTGTGCTTGGATTGTCCGTGTGTTCAATCACTCACCCACTATTTAGTGTTTGCTTCAGAGAGCACTGACAAGAGAACAAGGGCAGAGTGTTATTAATACAATTCTGACACTACTTGGATGCAACGCTACTACATTATCAATTAGTATCATTAGTCATAATTATCTGTTACATAAGCTAACAGCAGGGGACCTGAAACAAATGTGAGGGCACCGACACCACAAGTACACATCTCTCTCTGCAACGTGGGAATGAAGATTTATAGCACAAATCTGTGCACATATATATATATATATATATATATATATATATGGAAGCTTGTTTCCGCCACTTAAAAAAATTAAAAAATATCCATAACTCAAAATTTCGACTTGACTTGAAATTTCAAGTTAGCGCTGCCAATCAGTAATCACGTGAATGACGTCATTTCCTTGTAACCCGGAACCTGAAGCCCTCAGCTACAAATGCTACAGCTAAGCTACCAGTTTTACAGCCAGTCATGAATGCACAAATTGCTGAGTATTTTCAGCATGGCTTCACATTATATCCTTGCGTTATTAGCCGAATCACAAGGCGTTACTATCAGCAAACGTACTCTGGAAAGCGTCAATTTATAAATTGGTAGCTCACGATCCGGTTTTAAGTGTGCATTCCTCTGCGCCTTATCCTTCCTGGTAACAAAAAAATGACATCATTCACATAGATTACTGATTGGCAGCGCTAACTCAAATTTCGAGTTAATAAATCAAAATTTCGAGAAAATAACTCGAAATTTCCAGTTATGGATACGTTTTTTTAGTGGCGGAAATGGGCTTTCATACATATAACCATTAACAAGATGCAAAAATATAATAGGTACCATAGCCATTACTGTGCTAAAATATGCCATTTTTAATATAATAATTGTAAAATATGAAATGTAGTAGTAGCTCCCATGCACATATTTCCCACATCGCCAGTATATTTACAGTTTAGACAAACCCACAAAAGTCTGACTTTTTTTTATTTTCTCTTCAGAGCATGAGAAGAGACGAGCCACAGCACACCTGAGACGGCTGAGGAGTACTAAGTTCACCATGTACTCTTAACAGGTCAGAAAAATGGCATCATGTCCAGATCTGACAGCTCTTTCTTCCTTCTTCTGACACCACACTGGCAGGCTGCAGTGTATGCATGTGACTGTCAGCATCTCGACCTCCCTTCAGAAATAATAACAAGCTCCCTCCTCTTACGCACTCTGTCCAATTCAGTGGCACTCGGCTTACACATGCCAACATCCACGCTACTGAATCGTTCAGGGATGGAGAAATGCAGCACATGCCACGACATATAAAAAATAAAATAAAATACAGCTCATTACTCCAGTCTCTACCAATAACACCCAGGAGATTTCACACTAACTTGATCTGAGATGTGGAATCACAGGCCTGAGCGTGCATATTATCCAGTCATTTCGCCATCCTGGTGGGGCTCTGGAGCTTCGTCAATGTGGTAAATAAGAAGTTATTGCTGGTGGATGTTTCTAGTTATGCTAAAGAGGCTTCATAGCAATCATCAGCAAAATCACAGGGGGAAGATTCAATCTATAAGGAGCACTAATTTTGAAAATCACCAAAGGCTGAGCTTTAGTGAGAAGATGTGCACACTTCAGCTTCTGTGAAGGATAATTAATATGACAGCACTTCTACTTACTGTACACATTAGTCCACCTTGAACACAGTGCAGTTTAAAGATCACATTATACGTTTGCATAATATAAACAATGACTTGTTGGGCGTATTAACACATCTATTCTTGACATTTGGAAAATGTCATGAATGAAAAAAAAAAAAAGGTAAAACACTACTTAATAATTCTGGTTTCTTTTTTAATCTCCTTGCAATTTAAGAAGTTTTACAGTACGTGTGAAAACCTTAATATCATGATTGATCAATATAAAAATAATCATATATGATATATATTGCCTAACCTATTGATGATTTATCAAACCCAACCTGACATAATCAAATATTTAGTGATTTTAATTGATCTGAAAGAAGATCTTCCTTTAATAATGGCTTAAAGTACATTTTCTTCATGTCATCTTAAAGCAGCGGTCCCCAACTGGGACCAGTTTGTGTCCGACAATATTTTCACGGATCAGCATTTAAGGTGTCCTGGATAAATACAACAAAATAAAACCAGTACTGGTACCAAAAAAAAGAAGACTTATTCATAACACACGGGAAAAGACCCAGGAAAACCGGGTTAATGATAAAAACGTTACAAAAATAACAATAAAAACCGATAAAACCCCTATAAAACCATAAATTTCACACCCGAGCCTCAACTCTCGCGACCTGGTACCAAACAACGACTCCCGGGGGTTGGGGGCGGCTGTCTTAAAGGGTCATCACCTGAAAATGCATTTATTCTTAGCAAACAGACAAAAACAATCCTTCCATAACACTCAGCAACATGATGAAACTGGATGACCGTAGATCAGAGCGATCACTTGCCACAATTTTGCTTTAACAGACTCAACACATAGATTTCTCGATGATGAATAAAAAGAACTGAGCCAGACAGAAAATGCCGTGGAGAGATTAGAAATAACTAAGTGAAAGAGCAGAAATGGAGGAAGGGAGGCTCTGAAAGCGTAATAAAATTTGGAAGGGAACATGAGGGAATACAGTCCAATCTTAAAGTCGACATTAATCACACCTAATTACTCGCTTTAATGGGAAAAGGTCTGATGAGCTCACAGAGGGCAGCTGCTTTACTTAACTGAAACTTAGTCGTCATACTGACCAAACCATTCTTTACATAAATAAATCTTCATCAGACTCAATAAGTGCCTCGGTGCTGATGTGTGATGATGTTGCCAAATACTTGTTCAGTCTTTATGCGACAACAGCTTGTAGAGAAGCATGGCACAGGCTAACACGGGTAGATATACTCTGGAGCTCCTTTTGTCTTGGTAAATGGCTGAGCCGCCAGCATGGCCAGTCTGTCTGCTGAGTTGTTCATTCAGATATGCATCCGAAGCTTGTAGATGCTTCAAAGTCATATGATTAAGGAAGATTTCAAGGATTTTAATTTGTTCACATGGCACAGAGTTTTAAAGTTCTGTATTACTAAGTGCATTTGTTAAAAATATAAACGTGGGTATGTTTGGTTTCAGTCCGACACAAAGAAGAAATCCTGTAGAAACGGGATAATAATGAGCAGCTGATGTCCAAGTTTCTCGGCGAAGAGGCTGAAACCTGCTGCAAACACTGTCAAGTCTGTGCTAGTGTAACACCGTCCTCTTCCTTCTGTCCTTGTTTCACTGCTGACAAGTTACAGAGCAGCTGTCACAACATGTCAAGCTATGGCTGACAGACAGGCCTGAGCTGATAAATCTAACAAAGTGCTTTGCAGTGTGACTGGCTGAATCTGCTGACAGTAATGTAATTAAAAGAAAAATGTGAGCATGAAAATCCCCGTGTGTCCTTGCTCCATTCCTTGTACTACTGTATGCACCTTTAACTGAAATAGATTACACTTTATTTTATGCAAATCATAAGTAATTTGAAATTCTTATAAAAATTGTCATATACAGTGTGAGGTGTCACATTTTACAAAGTAATGCAATGCTCTAACCACATTCCATTTTTTGCTAGTGCAGTAATATCATGACTCAGCGCAAATTAAGTAATCACATTACATTATCACTACTATGTTGTTGTGCATTCTAATGTTAACACAACATTAGCTCTTTCAAACAGCATGCTAACACAAGGCTAGCACAGGCAATCGTTTTGAAGCCTCTCTCAGCTGGTTTTCAACTTCACTTTGTGCTTTTAGCTTTTTGTTCGAACTTTAACACTAAAAGAAAAATCTGTCAGTGTGTGCGACTATAGCCTCAGGTTTATATAGATAACTGGTAATTATGTGACTATGCATTTAAGGTTACATTATGAGTAGTGTGAAGAACTTTCTCCCAAGAGTAATGAAGTAACACAATGGTAAAGTAATGTGTAATGCAACACTGATTTTATATATATATTATTTGTAATTAATGTTATAATGAATCTAATTAAAACACTTCTATTTGTTATACATTCCATTTTTTTATTAAATTTTTTTTAAGGATTGCAACAAAATAATTTCTTAAATCTGAGAAAAATAAAGCATTTTATTTTTATTTTTTACTTCCTTGCTTGTTTTCTTATAATAATAAACAAACTACTGACCTTATGTGCTACATTTTTCCAGCCTTTGCTTTTATGCGGCATGTATTTCCTTAAGTGGCATTTAGAAAAGAAAAAAAAATGAGGCCATCAGAAAAATTTCTGTAGGCTCTCGACAAGCTTGGTGAAGTGAATCTGACAATCCCTATGATGAGCCAGTGTGCTGTTTTATATGTTTTATATGTTCAAACTGCAAAAACTAGTTCATTATCAAAATGACGACATTAAGAAAGAAGATGTAGAAGTCACTGTGTGTGTTTGCGTTTAAAGTGCACAGTTTACTGTACTTGAAATGCTGTAATTTGGGCGGAAAATGAGATATTTTTAAAAAA
This sequence comes from Aulonocara stuartgranti, assembly GCF_965226115.1. NCBI lineage: Eukaryota > Metazoa > Chordata > Actinopteri > Cichliformes > Cichlidae > Aulonocara > Aulonocara stuartgranti. The sequence continues at coordinate 19,263,354 of NC_138947.1, forward strand.
TGTGACAAGTAATCAGATCTTACAGGACAAAGAACAGCACTTTAATGAGGACATGTAAATAATTTCAACTTTCCTGCAGAGAATAATTGCAAGCCTCTGCCCTGCAATGACCGCTGATGAAGACAGGAAGTGGTGAAGTTAACAAATTGTGGCATATAACACCCCTGACAAAGTGCACTGTGAAGTGTAAACCCGCGTTTGTTGTCTTTATTAGTGACACTGTGGCTGTTTGTCAGCAGCTGCAATTTTCTCTCTTCACTGGAAAAGGCCATTCGCTGTATTAACTGCGTGTGGGTGTGTGTCACGTCTCATTCCAAGTCCTTGGTATGTATCAGTGACATCTGTGCGTGCCATGAGTAAGAAAAATAACAGCTTTGATATGCAGGCAATAACAATCACTGTGCATTTCTTTACGGCCTCGTATCTGGCAGTGATCGACAACGTGCTGCGATAAAGCGCATCTCAAACGCAGTGGAAGTGTTTTTTAGGCCTCTGCTTTCCAGCAGAGCTGTTGACTGCATATTATTCAAATACAGTTCAGTGTTACTAGCATCATGTGCAGTATGCCACACGTGTCAAATGTAGTTAAGATTGGTTTTCTTGATAGAATTGTATCATGTCTCTATAAGGGTCTAATGGATTTGAAACCACATTCGACTTCATATATTAGAACAAAATGGGAGAAGGAAGGAGGGATAAAAATATTAGAGGAAGAATGGACGGCAATATGGAGATATCAGTGGATGTGTACCAGCTCACAAAAGTGGAGGGAATTTGGCTGGAAGTGCCTAATTAGATACTTTATAACACCTTCTCAGAAGTCTCATTATGATGATAACCCCCCTGCTTGTTGGAGGAACTGTGGAAATCAAAGTGCAAATCATTACCATATTTTCTGGGACTGCTCAATCTTGAGGGATTATTGGAGAGAAATACATAATGCCTTACAGGATATCTTTAAACGTGAAATACCTCTCGAGAGTAAGACTATGTTCTTTGGATATATACCTCAGGAATGGCCTAAATATGATAAACATTTAATAAATATTTTATTGGTGGCCTGTAAAAAGAATATCACCAGAAAATGGTTATCCCCAGAGAGCCCAAACATAAGTACATGGATGGAAATCACAATGGAAATTTATAACATGGAAAAGATAACAGCTTCTGTTAACCACAAGCTGGAGAAATTTACATCATATTGGGAAAACTGGGTTAAATATATCACGCCTCATAGGCCAGATTTTACTATTACAAACCAATAATTATGATGTATGTATATATATTTATAGGATCACCCCATACCAACACATCCGTGTTTTTTTTTTTTTGTTTTGTTTTTTTTTTTCTCTTTTCTTAGGTTTGTTAGTTTTGTTTTTTGTTTTTTGATTTTCGGATTATGTGATGGTTTCAATTACTTCTATCGTTGTAAGTATTCTTCCCTTATGACTTGGATGTAAATTAAAATACTATTTCAGTATTTAAGGCAGATAACCCAAGTATGAAGAATGCTTACATGATGTACATACTGTGAATGCCTGCTTTTGAAACCTTAATAAAAATATGAATTAAAAAAAAAAAAAAAAAAAAAAAAGATTGGTTTTCTTCACCAACACACTCATAATAAACAAGTGTTTTTGGGGCCTTAACTGTCAACAAACAAAACAACTTCAACTTGAGACATTTGGCGTGCTGTCATAACAGGCAGTGAATTGGTATAATTACTGCCTAGCGTCTACAGTAGCCTACCATGATGGCAGTCATAATGACATAGTTGTGTTTGCAAGCTTTGTGTAATTACACACTATTACATAACCACATTTTATTGACAAGGTTGGTCCGGAAATGACCCCTTTCATTTGCAAAGCATAAAAAAAAAACACACTGACAAACAGGCTCACACATTACCTATTAGCAGCAAACTCCCTAAAAGCCCTTCCTGGTTGCCGCTTTCGCTCAATTCAACATGATATCAGAACTGGCAACCCACGCTGCTTGCAACCCAGCCTTTACAGACTCGCTCAATGAAAGGGTCATGGCCTCTCTTTGCCTCCTCTCTCCCACATTTTTTTAATCTACAACACCCTTTAAACCCTGCTCCAGCACTCTCTCCTTTATTTATCACATTTTCTGCCCCACAAAGACCTTTCAGAGAGGCAGAGAATTTCATCAGTCGGTAACATGGCGTGGCTGGTGGCCACACAGGAAGCTTTTGATTTCTGCTGGAATGTCCTGAGCTTTGGAAAACTGTCAGACTCAGTGGACACAATGTCGCTGTTAAAGCACAAAAGCACAGCTTGAAATCAATCGAGCATGCACGGTCACAGCTGAAAACTTCATTATGCTTATGTAGTAAGAGTGTGGTTAAGCTTGATGGAGGGGAGGATGTTGCCCCCAAGTTGCCCGAAAGTAAAATGCGAAAAAAAAGAAAAAAAGAAAGAAAGAAACTTGACACTAAAATGAGTTTCTCACCGAATTTAGATCCAGGCTGGTCTTCACCCATTCCTTGGCATCATTATACTCATCCATCAAACCCATAATGTACAGAGTGTCTAGTGAGTCAACGACGGATGCTCCTCTCAGGCCACCTGCAAAAATCAGAGAAAACACAGTTATGCACGGAGACAAGTTCTGCTTGTTTTTAGGTTCTTTTTTAGCAGGATATGAGGTGAAAAGGTAAAAATCTCAACATGCAGTACCTGTCAACTATTCACACAACAACAAATCAGTCCAACAATTCGCAACATCCAACCAAATAAAGCTATTTCTGACTTTTCCACTGTGACTGCAAGTCTTTCTCAGACCACCCCGAGGTTTCTTTGTGTGGACAAGGTTTTTTCCCAGTGTATTCTTTATACAGCTGGTCGATCCTCTCCACGGTGAAGCAAAATACATTTTTATCGGTTAAATTTCTAAAATTAGTATACGTATGGGTGGAAAACAAGTCACTACTGCTACCTCTTATCTTATTATATGCATATACAGTACATGAGCTATCGGCGTGTTGCATGGAGTATTGTTTTAACACTGATGCTATTTTTACAGTAACTAATCCCTAAAGCGGTAATCTGTCCACTAAGACAGTATGCATTTCAACTAATTTTTTAAAAGGGTGGTTTAAAGAAGATTTGAAAAGAAAAAAAGTAGAAAGTAGAATAAATAACCGACAAATCATTACTTTATTTCCTGCTACATAAGTCAAAGTCTTCGAAGATGGATAACTACTGAGATTTAACTCTAAACCTTTAATGTGGTGGTTAGCAACAGCAACTTGACAACGCGTGTGATAAAAACTAAAACATAAAAGTCTCCCTCGCGCCGAGCTTCAGTAATTACTGCAGTGATGTTGAATGATAATACAAAAACAGCTTTGTGTGGCCCACATGAAAAGGATCTTCTCTCCGAGATTAAAGCATCTTCTCTCCGAGATTAAAGCATCCGCTACAAAGCACCAGTCACTGTAACATGAAAGTCAAGTCATTTAGGAACCAACCACCAGAGGGGAATAAAAGAACCTGTATACTGATTATTGCAAACATTCAGCAGCTGCTGCTGGATTTCCCAGAGTTTGTGCGCTTCCTGCATCGACTCTGCGTAAATGTCACAGTGTAAAATCTGCTTGTCTGCAGTGACTGTGGATGCACGTGTGTGTGTGAATCTCAAGCTATTTATTTCCTTTCATAAACTAAACGAGAAACACATTACCCTTAATGAATTACTGTGTAAGAGTTTAAAGGCAAATTGGGGTTTGGAAGTTTAATAAGAAGAAAGTGGGACTAAACCGGCAGAGAATTAAACTTCTTGCGGGCTGAAAATTTAGATGAGGTGAAAAAATGCAATAGTGTGGAAACTGAACTGGTTAAGTAGGAGAGGTGACGAAAAAGCTTGCTGTTCATCTCTGAGAACTTAGCCTAGAGTAGATGGTTGGATTGATCTGATGCAACCATTCAGCAACCAGGTACATCAAAGACTTCAATTTTTATGAAGAATTATTTTCAAAGCTCGCCAAATATGTAAATCACAACCATGCCTTTAGGTGACAACACAGAACTGAAAAACTGAACTTTTTCAGATCCTGTTCTCAACAGACGCTGTGATTTTGTTAATGTTTTGTGTTAAACTGCTAGAACGACCTCAATACTTTTCTACTCACAACAGATAAAATTAGTTTGTGTAAGTGTTAATGTTTCATAGCTATAAACTCCACTTGGACATTTAATCGACCTTAATGCTCTGCAGTTTTAGCCCAGTAATGTTATTACTACTGATTCTGTCACTCTGTTCACATAATCATCCGTTAAACAAAGTAACAAAAAAATGTTTCTCCATATCTACAGCATATTCTATAGCTCTATATCTTAGCATATTCTATATTAGCGTATTTTATGTGGAAGGAAAGTTGCAATTAGGGCTGCCACGATTTGTCGACTAGTCACGATTACGTCGACTATCAAAATCGTCGACGACTGATTTAATAGTCGACGTGTCGTTTGAAGCTTTGTAACATCGCAAAAGACGCAGGAATAATAGCAGGATTTAAGAGTGTAATAACGGACTGAAACAGAAGATGGCAGCACAGCATGTACAAGGATGCCAGCTGCCGTTAAACCCCGAAGAAGAAGAAGCAGCTGTGTCCCAGAATTCATAGCGCGGCCCAGCTTAGTTTCCAACAATGGCGGCAGCTAGTTAGTTTTAATATTACTCTTATTATTCTTTCTGGGTCACAAAATAAACGTTTAACATATTTTCAGGCGAGAATGTAGCTGTGTGAACCTCAAATATCTGCTCAGTTTATCAGGACACCACATATTTTCAAAAGCGCTCCGACGTTTTCGGAGACGTCTGTTACCCACTAGCTCGATAGCTAGCCGGGGGCTAGGTCACTAGCGCCGTGAGAACACCGGACTCCCGGCAAATTGTTTTCAAACCCACCGCCGTCTTTCGCGACTCAGGTTAAATATATATGAGTCACTTAGATAAATTAAAAATGTTATTGTTTGGCTTTTTTTTTTGTATTTTATTTGTTCCTGAGTAAATCGGTTTGTCTGAGATTAAAGTTATAGTTTTTACACAGCTGAATAAACGTCAAGCAGACAGCTGATTATCAGAAGTGTGAGATGCTGGAGAATATACTCCGGTGTCCTGTTATATTTTAGATAGCAAGGAGTTTATTAAACTTTACTGAAACAATCTGCAAATTTCATTAAAATTGAATAAACTATCATCTTGTCTTTATTTTTAGTTAGCACCTTAAAAGCTTAAAGCTGTAAGCTAATGATAGTTATATAAGAGCAGATGCTGCTGGTGCAATAAGCTGTAGTTTTACGTCCAGTGGATGATGATCTGATTAGTCGACTAATCGCATAAATAATCGGTGACTAGTCGACTATCAAAATAATCGTTTGTGGCAGCCCTAGTTGCAATAACAATAAATCCCCCATCCATTCATGTCCATGTCAGCATCCTTTCCCCAGCCACCTCCTATAGCAGTGGCCAGTGGGGCACTCCCAAGACAGCTGACAGATGCAATGTCCCAAGGGTGTCCTGGGTCTGTCCCAGTAGGACACAACTACAACACCTGACCTAGAAGTGTTCAGGAGGTCTCCTAGTCAGATGCCCAGACCACACAAAACTGTCTCCTTTTGATGTAGAGGAATAATGGTTCACCTCTCCTTCCTGAATGACTGAGCTCCTCAACATCCTTCTAAGGATGAGCCCAGCCAACCCTCAGATTAAGCTCATTTCCACTACTGTCATTGGTTCAGTCACTGCCCAGAGCTCACAACCATAGGTGAGGGTTGGGAAACTGAGAGCCTTGCTTTCTACTCTCAGGTCTGTCATTACTACAACAGTGTCACATTCATGCAGACGTTTGATCAATCTGACTGTCAAACTCCTGCTTCTCTCACTCATGACTTGGGGAGACTTGGGGCTCATCATGCAAGCTGGAGGTCATCATTTGATGAAGCCAACAGAACCACATCGTCCACAAAAAGCAAAGATAACATCCTGTGGACATCCTGTGGCCATTGACTGTGCCTTGAAATCCCTCAGAAATTAAATTATGATTGGAAGTCCAACACCCTACTGGGAATGAGTCTGACTTATTGCCAGCAATAAAAACTTTTTCGTTTTTCAGGAATCAAACAGGCCACAATACCAGGCCAGATACCTCATACTTCTAAGTACTCCCCCCAGGACACTTAAAGGATGCAGTCAAATGCATTTTCCAAGAGCGCAAAACATTCAATTCAATTTATTTATGAGCAGGCTCAAAAACCCGCCAAAGCAACTGTTGACAAAAGTGCTGAACAACTAAAAGAAAATATGTATATTCAAGGATATGCAAGCACCCTCGAATATTCCTTCCACCGCCCAAGAATGTCCTCAGTTGCAGTTAATACTGCTCCATCATGTGGGTAGGAGGCATTTTGCCTCTCCCGAGTCAACAGGAGCAAAAAAGAATAAACAAGTCGAGACATTTAAATCTCTCTCCATCAACTGGTTTGTTTAAAATCTTGTTTCAATCATCAACTCAGCTATTTATATCTTGAGCAGTTTCAGTTCTGACAGCATTTACCCTGCTCAACATTATTAGCATGAGAGCAAAACTCTCCGCTTCACCGTTTGCCTTTCACCTCGTCTCCATGCCTGTATGAATTAGCCGATGAGGTTAGCACAGATGAGTGACTTGGCTTGACTGAATGATGGAAGTCACACTCTTTGGCCATAAATCTAAAAGCATTTAATGTAAAAAATGTAGAGAAACATGATGTGGAGCTTTCTGTCTGGTAAATCAATTTTAAAGCCACATTCTTGTAATAGTACTCCCTTTGTTCCAGCACTGAAGTCCTGATGAGGTCGCAGTGTCATGGCTGTAGCTATAATACCATCTCACTTTTTAAACACCCTCTGCTGTGTTTTTCGTCTTGTTGTCGTATACTTTATATTGTCATCGACGGGGTAGTGCTAGCTTCAAGCAAGACTCACACTGCTTATATATGACCTACTATCGACCATTTACTGTCCGTGGTGTATAAGAGCGTGCAGAAACCGAGCGTGTTTTCAGATGCAACTCAAGCCTTCATTCTGTGTGAAGGGGAAGTACTGTTTTTAGTTTGTTTTCTAGCAGCCTTATCTCTATTCTGTGACAAATAGTAATGATGACAACTGAGAGGAGGGGTGTAATCAGATATCCAATGCCCTCTGGTTATCCAAACCCAGAAGCAGCTCTCTGTGGCTGCAGGCAAAACAGAGTGTGGAAAATTCCTATCGAAAACAGCACCAAAGCTAAGATGATTGATTGACTCTGAGGAGCAGACGGAGCAGATCAATCCATCATGGTGTACTCCTCCTACTTCCATGGTATAAGACCCTATTTATTTCTGTGGCCTTTTTTGCTACAAATGGAAGAAACCCTGAGGGGTCCTCTGAAGATGGGGGTAATTGGTGTGCCCTATTGTATTTATAAAGACTGATCAACATTCACACACACTGACATTCATCACAACACGATCTCGTTTGCATTCTCATGCATCCTGTTGCCCTCTTTAATGTATTTTACATATTTAATGCGAAGTTGAAAACAAACTGTACACACAGCACAAGCATTATTTAGAAACCAAAGCTGCCTCAGTTAATGCCTTGGAAAATAAAGAACAAACAATATAAGCATAAATACCCAACCGTTAGGAGTCAGCCTGAAATACTACTTGACATTAAATGGCCACGATTCGACTGATTTATGTTTGGGGTTGGACACGGTTTCTTAATGAATGACTTTAAAAACTGACTCAAATTGTTCATACATTTTCTCAAGAACTGATTAAGAAGTCATTAGTTCAGCAAAGGCTTGAATGTTTTATTTATTTATTTTAAATAATAAATTCTAAAACACAATATAACTTTTGAGATCAAATAAAAATATTTCATATGATTACTCAAAGTGTGCTTGGATACGCCAGCGTACTCGTGTCCTGCAAGCATCACTACCGGAAAGTAAGATGCGAGTGCCAGAGTGTGTGTGTGCGTAGGTACAAAGAGTACATGGAAATCCATTAGTAAGACATTGGCCGGTGGGTTTTCATTTATCATAGCTGTCACAAGCCAGTCAGTGTCGGTCGGCGGGGTTACATTAGACGGCCCCGGTCCACATGATCAATCACTCAGCACGCTCATGTTGCGAGAATTAGTTCATTCTCTCTTCTTCTTCTTTTCTATAAAAGCATGCACGCACCACTGATAAATATGAATCAGGATAAGACACTTCTTTATTGAATCCCTCGGGGGATAGCTCAGAGGCAACATTTCCGCTCTAATTTCATTTAACCAGCACATACTGCATGCCAAATGTATGGTAATACTCCTGAAATGAAATCCAATGATCATTGTAAATTCCATCGACTAAGTACATTAAAAGTGCAATACTGTTAACCAGATAAGAATAATCAGATCTCAGAGATGGATCGTTTTAATACACCTATGAGAAAGACAAATCAGAGTTTATTTGTTTCTCATTGTTGCTGGAAAGTCACAGCACAAAGCTGAAAAAATAAAATATTACAAATGTGCTCAAAACTCGGACCGCAATAAACCGGGGGCCTGTCCAGGATCTATTGTACTTTTTGCCCTGGGGCAGTCAGTATAGGCTCGAGCTTCCCCTGTGACACTGAAATAGACGAGCGGTTCACAAACTGGATGGATGGATATTTAAACTGCCGGGTGGATCTAATTGATGCAAGAGCTGGGATTTACAATAATTGCACTGCCCCGTTACCAGTGGTTGCCAGTAACCAATTATCAATTGCAAGGCTAATAAGCATCTTGTTTGCACTAATGCTACCTGACACCAGTAAGACAGTAAGTGCATCAGTGTGTCTGTGTGATTTTAAAGGCATTTAGCTGGTTGCTATTCGAAGCACATGGTCTGCATCACAGATAAAGCACACAGGCAATGGTTCTGTAGGCGAGTGGGCTTTTGATGAAGAGCACCAACAGAGCAACAGTGGGGAAAGAAGTAAGTGGTTTTAGAGGGAGTAGGATTAAGTAGGGTTACAGAGCAGAACATGAAAAAGCTTGGGAGAAACACAGAGTGTGAAATGTCATGCCCATCAATCAAGATTGACTTTTCTGGAGGGCTGCAATACCAATTGTGTGCATTAGCCTCTTTGAGGAGAAGATGTCAGATAAGTCATTGAATATCAATAATGAAAGGACGGTGGATCATCTGGATATATACGCTTGTCCCTGAAGGTGCATATCACCGTTCATTAAAACGCATCTTTTTATGTCAGCCTGGTTTTAACTGCAATAACTACACAGCATAGACGTTATAGCACAGACAACAGAGTGATGAAGTTTGCATAGCAAGGAGGTTGAGCTCGGGGGGGGGGGGGGGGGGGGGGGGGGGGTCCTGGTTAGCCTATATACGCCTTCAACGCCAAGCCAAGATAGGAAATTAATCAAAGTGATAAACGAATCGGATATTTTGAAGGTTTATTTTTATTTTAAAATATGATTATGGCATAATACGTTGGTAGACGTCCCATCAAACCTCAACATTATTTGAGGTTTGATGGCAGCCATTTAAAGATAAGCCAATAGTAAAAACTGTGCCACAATCAGTGGGGACAGTCTTCTGTAGCAGCTAATAGAAGCTACTTACTCCCAGATCCTATCCCACTTGCTACAAGATGATAGTCAGGAAACCTAATCCTCCTGATTAACATTTTAAACACATGCTACCAGTCACTTCACAGAACTAGGCTGCATACACAGGGCTTGTTAAACATGTTCAATTGAATCCTTATTTTCAATTAAGACTGCACAATTTGTTCACTTTACACTGGACTAATTTGTGCCTGCATAGTTCACGTCTACTAATCTCTAAAAAGACCGAGTCTAAAGCAATACAAACAAGAGTTACCTTATTTTTCAGTTTTGGTGCAACAAGCTACCAATTGTCTGGTGTTTGTTTCTCTTTCCTTCAACAAAGAATATGACACATGTTTAAAAAGAACGTGAAAGAGCAGGCGGCAGCTGCAGAGACAGAGCTGTTTGCAGAGGACTTGTTACTGAGCTGCACTGCTTAAATCATAAGGCTAAGGAAAGCTGACCCTGCACCAAGAAATATGCAGAGTGTGTTGCATATTTCCAAACAACTACGCTGGGATAAGAAGAAAGGAGATGGAAGGGTCAGAAATCAGCTCAGTTCTTATTGAAGTGACAAAAACAATAGACAAGAGACTAGACAACTGATCTGCTGTTAAGAATTCATCCTTTATGTAGATATTGGAAAAACACATAAAAACAGCTTTTACTTGATTCAGCTGAAGACCCAAAACTGCCGAATTATACCAGAATTAAATTACCAAATCACCGTACGTCGCCATCTTTTTATCTGTATTTTGTTCTGCTTTTCATTTTGCTTTTATTACATGATCTTCTTCAGCAGAAGAAATTTCACAAACCTGTAGATATCTATAATCATAAAACTAAAAAATAATTTTATTCACAGATTTATTTTATGCACTCGTCAATTAAGAAAAGACTATAGGAGATGTTTTTCAATAAAGTTAGCAGTCTTTGTCTAGAAATGGAAGTCGTTCTTTTCTCAGAGTACAGTGTGCGAATATATCCGCATGTCTGCTTTGTCTTGACTAGCAGTACCATGCATATAAATCTTCTGCTTCTCTGCTTTTGTATTGCATGCGCGCACATACAAACATGACATTATTCTACTCATTATGCAAATAGTAAGTACCTAGAATGGACCACATGGAAAAAAGAAATGCTGACATCTGATTGTAATTGCACCCCACATATGCTCATCTCTGCCCCCTTCAGCATCTCCATTTTCACCATTATGGTAATCACGTAGTCGAACTGCAAAAGGCTTGCGTCTAATGGTTCTTTGTGCCTTCCAGAACAACAACCATTTCTTGGCAAGACAGAGGAAGGGAAAGAGAATTGGCAGATCAAGGGACTTTAGAGCCGGAGTCAAAAGAAATTTGTTCCATTAGGAGGACTGAGGAGAGGGAGATGACTGAACCTGAGGCTTCAGCTAGAACTGCAAATAGCAGATATCCTTTATGTCAGAGCGCATAATTGTTTAGTCCCCACGTGCTGGACAAGAAAGCTGGTGAATACTTGTCAGGGGGGTGGATGCGTGATTGACTCCCAATGCATTTTAACATATTCTGAGACACCGAGCTTTAAGGAGGACTACTTTAGTGTTAGGCAAGCCTCAATATTTGTAAATGACATAGACTGCATGTAGATGGATGCAGCCACAATTATCATGACACCACCCACGCCTTGAGGTCTCAAGCTGAGCATTTTAAGCATCACTACCTTTGTGTATTTTTTGAATACTGGACATTATGAGTGATGGCTGGATCAGACAGGCTTTATCCTGCTTTATCATCAGTTTTACTCTAGTTGAGATCATGATTTAAAAATTAAGATCACAGGGTATTAAAATAGACAATAAAGCTATCAGCAAAGTCTAAGAAAGTTGGTTCTGTTTATTTTGATGTTGTGTTTTCAGTGGAAGAGTTCCAGGACATTTCTTCAGTCTTGGCTGATTGCAGATGTCCCCAACATTATAAACAGTATATTTGCATAATGATTGAAAGTAGCAGCACTGACTAACAATGGGGCATTTAATCAGCTTTGGGATCATTGATATGCAAATTGTCATTGATCAATGGCGATGAGATGAAAGGTTTCTCCCAATAAAAACGCAACGTTCAGAACAAAATCAACTTTCTGGGATTTCCTTGCCTGGATGATTGAGCAAGCATTGTGACTGTCAGGAAAGTGTTTACTGAGGACATAGATCAATTGAAAAGACTTGTGATTTTCTTACAGACTTACAGTACAATTAGAACCAGATGAGTTGCCACCTTCTGGCCATTCAAAAGTATTCAGATTTCCCCAGTGGAGACATTTGGAAAGAAAGAAAAAAAAACTTGTGCCACCGGGGCAGCACGGTGGCACGGTGGTTAGCACTGTTGCCGCACAGCAAGAAGGTCCTGAGTTCAATTCCACCATCAGGCCGGGGTCTTTCTGTGTGGAGTTTGCATGTTCTCCCCGTGTTTGCGTGGGTTCTCTCCGGGTACTCCGGCTTCCTCCCACCGTCCAAAGACATGCAGCTTGTGGGGATAGGTTAATTGGATAAGCCAAATTGCCACTAGGTGTGAATGTGAGTGTGAATGGTTGTCTGTCCCTATGTGTTAGCCCTGCGACAGACTGGCGACCTGTCCAGGGTGTACCCTGCCTCTCGCCCTATGACGGCTGGGATGGGCTCCAGCGCCCCCCGCGACCCTGAAAAGGATGGATGGATATATCGAGATGTGTTATGCTGTGTTAGAGAATTGTGATCCGCTGTGGCAGATCACAGTGCTGGGGCAGGAAGAATTACCAATACACTATCAAAGTGTCAAAGACTAAGAAGCTAATCACCATACCTTAGCAGAGATTAATCCAATCGGAAACAAATACAAAATACAAAGTGTCCAGACATGATTAAAGAGGCTCTAGACTTCAAGCAGTACACACATCAATCTAATTGCAGCAATCTAATTTGCCACTCTGGGAAAGCGTGGCGTGTCAGTGGAGCAGCCCTGTCTGATATGACAGGCTCTCAGATAAGATTACACACCGCACACAGTGTTATCGAACCCCTCGCCTCCTCCCTGTCCTAAAAGCCTGTCTTGCATTGATCTAGAGACACGGCTGAACAGTAGGAGAGTGAGGAGAGGGGGGGGATTAAACATCTGATGCTCGGTCAAACCACAAAACCTGATTTGGGATGACAGCTAAAGCTAGAGGCTCTGATTAGGCAGTTGATAAAGCACTAACAATTCATCCAGTTGTGAGGTCATTCAACTGGTATCTAAAGAATGAATAAATAAATGCTCGATAGAAATCCGCCCTGCAAACACAGACTTCCTCTCATTATTAAAACAAAGGCACTGCTCTCCATCACGTACACCAGACGTTTACTCATCTGAACTGTGCTTTCTAGCTCACTAGTTGCACACAGAAAAAATGTGCAGCCCAGGCCATTTAGGAGAGCTGTAATAACCTGTTGACAAAAAGCACCTGTCAGCAGGAGAAATTAAACCAGCCATCTTCAGCGAGCAGCTGCTCTGCTTCATTTGTTCAGTACCTCAGCCATTTAAAGGTAAAGGAGGATCCTGGAACTAAAATGCTACAGACAGGTAAGAATTTAAAGAGAAGAAAAAGAAAGAAAACAAAGTGTCTCATTACAGTGTTGGGCCATCATTACCCGCCAGGGCAGTTTTAGTTTTTTTCAACAGATATTCCATCATTTTGTGTTTGGACAATGCTGGTGGATGCACTTTCTAACACATCAGTTCCAGATCTACTGTATATTTAAAGGCCACAGATGTGCCCTCATGCCCTAGGCACTGTAATCCTGGAGGAGATCAGTCCCATCAGCGTACAAATCAGAGTTAAATAGTGATCACTGATTGGCAGTAATTCTTTAATCTATGGGGACAAGTAATAGCAAAATATCCATGCCAGGACAGTTACATTCAATTTAATTTATACAGCATCAAATCACAACAACAGTCACCTCAAGATGCTTCAGCTACCAGGTTAACTGCAGCTGTAATTCAGGCTTCTCCTTTAATTTGTCACCCATCTGTATTTGTCCAAAAGATATACATATAGTGAAAGTAGAGCTGGGCGATAGAACGATAACGATATGTATCGCGATATAACTTTTACTCGATAGAGAAATTAAGCTATCGCGATAGACCTCGCCGCTCTTGTTCTCTTTAAAAAAAAAAAAAAAAAAAAAAAAAAAAAAAAAAAAGGTCAGCCGATCCAAATTCAGTAGCGCAGAGCCGAACCAATCACAGCCGCAGCGTCACGTCGCGTGACTTGTTACGTACAGCACAAGTGCCAAGCCGCACGTGTGTTTGTTTGGGAAGCAGCCAGCGGGTAATGGAGCCAGCGCATAATGGAGGAAATGAGTGTGCCGACTAGAAAAATCAACCGAGCGTGACCGAAGAGAAAACAGATGATGGTTCCAATGCCGGAGAGATTGTCGAACGGAAGAGCCATAGAAGTTCCGTAGTTTGAAGGTATTTCGGCTATTTCAAGTCTGACAAAAAACAGAGTAGCGTGCACTGTAAATTGTGCCGAAAGCAAGTCTGGAAATACAATAAACTGGTGCATGCGTCACACTGTGCGCCACGTTATTGTTTCGGTGAAATGAATTTCTACAACACTGTTACTGTCAATTCTCCTCTCTGCAGTGTTTAAATGCTTACATATACACACAGTTACTGTCCCTCCACACATACGACTCGGTTCTGCTTCTATGCCCCAGCTTTGTTTACTTTTTCCCACCGAGGCTTCTAGACTTCTGATTGGCCAACATTTCTGCACGGTTAGGAATCTAGCGCCACCTGCTGCTTTGGCATGTTCATAGCAGCGTTTTCCTTCATTTCTGCCTTTATGTGTGGACGGGATTCTTTTTTAAAACGAAAACGGAAAATCTCCGTTTTCAAAAATACCCGTGTACTTGTGGACGTAGCCTCAGTCTCTGACTGGAAGCGCTAATTCGTCATTCGGCTTTTGTCAGACTAAAGTAACTGTTAAAACTGTTTGAAAAGCTAAGCTATACAACAAGGAGAGATTGAGAATTTCCTTTTAGTTCTCAGTTTATTTGATACTGACAAAAGTTAGTCAGTTTTGTCTGTTCTTCTGTAAAACAAACTAAGATTTATTTTTAGAATTAATATTTTGTTTCTAAGTGGAATTGACAATTTAGTCTGTTTCATTTGTTCTATTTTGAAACTTAAACGCTTTAGCGGCTGCCTTTTGTGTAGTTTGCAATATTTGCCTTTATTTATCTGAAAAAGTCTCATGTTCCTTAAGTACATCTACCCTGTTGAACTTATTATGGGAAATAAATATTTAAAAACAAGCTGCTGATTATTTCACATTTTACTTGTGAGCAACGGCACATTTAAATCTTACAAATATAGTTATTTGGCTTATATCGTGATAGATATCGTTATCGCCTGAAATGAAAAAAACATATCGTGATATGAAAAAATCTCATATCGCCCAGCTCTAAGTGAAAGCTGATTTTAAAAAACAAACATTTAGAGTTGTTGTTTTTCTTGACTAGTCTAGAGCACTCAGTGACTATTGGCAGCATAACGGGCAGCAAAATAAAAAGTTTACATTCAGTCAAAGTGGGAGATTATTTGGGGAGAAAAGTTTTCAATTATAGAAAACTATTTCAGGTTTCTGACAAATCTATAGAGAACCAGTTTAGAAGCTGCTGGTGAAAGATACTACAGCTTGCTCACCTGCAATTTCACACTCAATTACTAAGGGAATGCAAACTTTCTAACAATATTTCCTGGAGGAATGTGAGTTGAAACACTTGTCCACAATACTCAATATCAATTTCTCTTTCACTGCTTTACCAATTCCTGAGTTCATTTCGGTTTTACCGTGTTTTGTTCCCAGGATGCCAGAGACTGTTAGGTCTATTCAACCCCAACCACCAAGCCACCGACAACAACCATGAAATGTCTCCCACACTGTCAGGCTGATTCTGAAAGTTTTTCCAATCTTTGCTGCAGGAATGAATGATTTTTTACAATTGCAGTTATGCATTGTGACACAAGCTTCCTCCTTCCCTTCACTCAACACAGACAGAGTCCCACCTGCCAGCGATTGGATGGATAACTGTCAATAAAATGGGAGGAAAGTGTCTTCTGTGCAGGCAGGATGAAATATGTGCATATGTGCATGAGCTTTAGACACTACAAGCTGCAGCAGCTGAGGCACTGATTTGCTCGCAGCTAGACCTAATGTCAAAGTAAGTCTTTTCATGCAAAGACCCAAAACAGCAACACTCGATAGGGCTGCTCGATTATGGCAAAAATGATAATCATGATTATTTTCACTGAAATTGAGATCTCGATTATTTGACGATATTTATTTAACCCTTTAAGACCTAGTATAGAACCAAGTCCGCCAGAGCTTATATTATTTTTTTACATGTTGTAGTGCCATTTATGGGAGCATTTAAAGTTGCTATACAACTGTTATAGCCCATATTTTAATAATATGTATGCATTAAGTCCATAGTAAGTACATTAATTGCAAAAAAGTGCAATAAACTACAAAAAAAAATTTGAAAATCGTTTTTGTTTGTTTTTTTACATATATTTCTACTTGGAGAAATTTAAGAGGTTTATCCCTCAAAACTTTAAATACAAAAAAGTTGCAAAAAATAGTTTACAACAACAGGAAACTTATTTTGAGTGTCTTCATAGTTTTATTTTGGAGATATACCAATTTTTATATACTGCAGGAAAAACAAAAAAACAATCCTATGATGCAAATTTGCAAAGAAAACAGCATGTGCATCAAAATAAACTATTTCCAGCAGTGCAATTCGAGTTCTAAGCATCCCAGAAACTATTCAGAAAAGTCAAACATGACCAGTATAGGCTTTTAAGGCCTACAAGTAAAAAACTACATTTCCGCGAAAATGACGTCACTTCCGGTTTCGGGCAGGAAATGGCGGACATGCGATAGTTCGCGCTGACGTCGGTTTCACTGTGGGAAGTGTTACGAACAGCTGATCGGGTCGGCAAAGCGTGTTTCTGGAATATTATGTTTTTGTTCCTGCAAGCGCTTTTTATGCAATTTTTGCAAAGCTTTATGTGGAAGGAAACCGTGACCGAGGACAAGCTGATGGCATAAGATGTAAGTACAACTCCTCCGGTTTCATATGCAAAACAAATTATTGCGCTAGCTTACACGGTTCAGGTTCTACAGGGATTTAAAAATAGTTACACAAAACGGAGCGTGCTGCTCTGACCGGCTTTAAAGGGTTAACAATGACTTTAAAAAATAATATAAAATAGTGTGCAACACCACTGAAGTTTTTTTTTTTGCCTCTCTTTTCAACCAACGGCAGTCACTCTCCTCTCCAAATAACTTCTGCTTAGCTTTCTGAGCTTCCCTCGGGTCCTCTTAATCAGCGGTCTCCAACCTTTTTTGCGCCACGGACCGGTTTATGCCCGACAGTATTTTCACGGACCGGCCTTTAAGGTGTCGCGGATAAATGAGGGAGGGGCTAATAATCGGCTCAGTCATTTTTAATGATCGTTGAAAGCCCAGATCGTAATCGTGATTAAAATGCGATTAATTGAGCAGCCCTAACACTAGATAAACACAGAAACAGTATATCCTTAAACTTAAACATAACTGTGTTTCCACAGAAAACAAAAGGCAATATTTGAGGAGTTCCTGGAGAGTGATAAGACAACCTGAAGGAAAAACTAAATGCTCCTTTGTACCAAGAAGAAAAGAAAAAAAAAGGACTGTCACTGAGAACCTGAAAATCTGATGATTTAAAAGAGACAATGGTTGACACTATGGTCGGAGAACACACAAGCTGCGATGAAGAAATGCTTAAAAGAGGTGCTGTATATTAATAGACTCCAAAATAAGTGAATGAACTAAAATCTGCTCCCTAATACGCTTAAAAGCTTGGCATGAAAGACTTGTGATTAAAACTGCCAAACACTGATTACTACCCAGCAGCAACATGTCTCAAGTTGCAGACATGTCATCAGTGACTCCGGATCTACGTCATCAAAGAGTGAGATTACATAAAGACAGAGTTGGGTTTTTTTTTGTTTTTTTAAAGGATCCTGATGGTAAACACCGAGAAATAACAACAAAGATTTTAGCGTTTTATCTGGATCCACGAAATTTTACCCTCACTGTATTCATGCAACTGAATTGTTACAGTAGCACAGAGTACAATCCATTATAATCCCCCTGCTTCGTCATACATTTTGCAAACACTTTTTCATCATCTTGGCTATAATCCCTCTGCAAAGGCTTGATGATGTGCTCATGCCCATTGAGGGGGACTCATTCTAATCCGAGTTGGGAAAAGCAGAAATTTAGTGGCGATGATAATAAAAGATGGCTTCCCTTTCATCTTGATAGCTTGAGTTCTGCTTTTTAATGCTGTAGAGCAGCTTTCTTTGTCAAGGCAATTCCCCCAAAACAAACATACTGTGAATTTAATGGCACAGAAAAGTCCCACAGCAGATTATCAGAAATGACACAATTAAAGGTCATGATGTTGTATTTTTAATGTGTTGTTCTTCTGCACTTTTTGGTTTTAATTTCTTCTTGCTTTGTGTTTTGTGATAGCCAGCTATCCTTACGTACCCCCTGATGACATCAACACACCCATGCTTTTATAACCCTGTCACTTTCCCTTGGACTGAGGGAGGCACTGAGCCCACGTTGGGCGTGCTGTGATCTCTGTGCAGTTGCCACCGTTTCACTGCCAAGTGATGCGAAGCGAGCCAGGATCGTCATTACATGCAGTGGGACGAAACCTGCTCTGACAGCAGGCTTGCCCCAAAAGTGCATTATCAGAAGCTTGCTGTCTAGTATCTTATGAGCCTGCACCTTAAATGCTCCAGCATTAACCTGCAGTTGGGGGCAAAATATTTCCATCATCCTTCTGATCTCATGGTTTCACTGGATTCATGGAGCGAACAGCTCTTATAACCTTACAATCTTCACTAGTGTTCGAAGACATTTTTTTCCAGCAGTAAAACAAATGTAACAATCATCCACAACTAAATCATCCACAACTTTGGCATTCTGGTTCATTGACCAGTTTCTCCATGTTTCCCACAGTGTGGTTCAAGCCATAAAAGTTGACCCTCAAGTTGTTAGTTTTATGTTAATAAAGCATTTCATTAAATCTTGTGAAAATGGAAAAACTTTCCAAGTATAATAATTCATCTACAGATGGTAAAGGTACTGGCGTGCCATGAAAGTGACACCGCATCTCCTGCTGTTGGCTCTCAGCAAACTGAAAATGGTGAAAAATGTCCACTCCGAGAAGCAGTTTATCACAGTTTATTCAAAATTCTTCAAAAACAGAAAACTATGCTTTACAGCTGTAGCATCACTAAGCTGTGCAATTCCTTAGATGTAACAAAGCGAATGCAATACAAAAAAGTTTCTGACTCAGTGTAAATATAAAACCTGTGGAGAAGAGCCTTTAGGAAAAATGAAATTCAATTCATATTATTTAAGACTATGACTGAAACACTATGCAGACTTAAACACAACTCTTTCTGACTACTGTATACAGCACAGTGGATTTTCAACAGCAAACATTTGCACCACTAAGTAAAAAGCAGTATTTAAATATTGCTTCTCAACGTAACACAGCCTGAACTAGACCAATATCATTGGCTGAGACTGCTCACATAAAAAGAAACTGCAAATAGCTAGAACTGCAATAAGAGAGAAAATATTGTTTTATGTTATTACATCTTAATTCACACATTTGTCCTACAAATACTTACATTGACAAATGTTTAAAATAAACTACAACTTTAACAATACCCCAAAAATCCATATAGATTGGGCTGTACGAATATCTCAGTGACAGTATGTAAAGTAAAGTAATTCCCAAAGCCCTACTGCTGCTGCTACTGCTCTATATCCTCCAATTATCATGATATACGATGTGGCCAGCCAGCAGTTCCACTTTAGGCCCTATTGGTCCCAGAACAAATAGGCAATATTGAATGGAGGGTTGGGATGTGCTCTCAGGATGGGGTGAGGGACCAGATCCTGATTTGTCACCTAGTGCTGGTCGCTATGGAGACAGATGATTTCAACCCCATCGTGATGGAGCCCGTGGGATATAGAAATTGATGGGGAAGAAAAGGAAAGTGGGTGGATGGTTGCACCCCTTCTTTCTGTGTGTAACTTGCATGTGACAGGCGGTGATGGGCACCATTTGCGTAGCCCTTCATTTAACCTTAATGGAAAGGGAAGCTGCCACTCCCTCCTTTGCTCTCTCTAACCTTTACAGTGCCCCCCTTTAAAACCAGGTGCAAGGTCTACAGAGAGGTAATTGCTAAGGAGGGGAAAAAACCTGTCTGCTTAATATGTAGGCTGAGGAAACAGCAGGCAGTTGTCAAGCGAAGTGCTTCCTGAATAAAGCTGACTGCTTTTAATAAATGTTCCATAAATGACAAAACAGGAGGAGCTTTCAAGTGACACAGGTGCAAAGGTGCTCGATCAGTAACAGTAAAATCCAAGTATTAGTATGCATGTATGTCAGTACATACAAGTCCCTTTTAAGCAGCACTGTCTTTGGAAAAGTGATGCCACAGCGGATATGTTTAGCTCCAGTTTGTTTGCTGTAGGTTATGATGATGTAAGACAGTGAAAGACAGTGAAAATTGGTGAAAATCCAACATCACTTTGGGGGGATCCGGGATGACTGAGAACCGCCAGGTGCGTTATAAAAAAATGTATTTCACCTTTCAATAGCACCTCCAACCAGACCAACTAAATAATAAATATCCAGCACTTCATTATTTGGGCCATCGATCCAGAGTAAATCTGGTTTTCAGGTTTCTATCATGTAAGAGTACCTGGTAATGCTTTACATCATCTAAAAAGCCCTCAGGGTTTCCTAATAAACGCTACTGGTTTCAAATTGTCCTTAGGCGTGCCATAAGAGAAAAGGTGAATGGTTCAGCCTTTTTTGCTAGAAGCAGCTCATTTTGCATGCCAGGAGAACTGTGAGCAAAAACCGATGACCTTATGCTCTTTAATTGCACCTCTTGGGATGAGAATGGAAAGGTAAAGAGGTAATGGGACAAAATGAAAAAAAAATGCAGGATTAAATAATCATAAGATGAAGGCAGAAAAATGGAAAACTATTTCTCCATGCGTAAAAAGGGGTCTTTATGCTTTCATTTGTTGTAGAGAAGCAGAGAACTGGAAAGCAATTGTGAATAGCAGCATGTGGCCAATCCCCTTAACAGCCATAGGACATCTATTGTTGATGAAAAATCTCTGGAGTGAGGGAGGGGCAGCTGTGACACCTAATGTAATGTTCTCTCTTTTTCAGCACAATCACAAGCCTTGTCCCTAGCATCTGTTAGACTACGGTTTTGGCTTGGCATTTAATGTGCCTTAGCTAGTGACCCAAATATGCAGGCATGGGGGTAATGACGTCGTTCACAGAGGGATGAACATCTCTTTAATCCACCACTTAGCCTGTTGGATTGGTTGGCTCCTCACTTTGAAGCAAATGGAGAAAGTGATAGTAGTACATGAGACATCTAATAATAATGGTAAATTACACTTGTCAAACTTAGCAAAAGAGGGAATCTAAAGAGGATATAGTGGATGTGACATATGAAATGGTTTAAATGGTCATAGTTTGGTAGTGTATATAACTAAACTCTTGATAGATAGGCTAGCTAAAAGTGGGCATCACACCTTTTTTTTTTAGCTAGCTTGTACGCTAATATAAGCCCACAGCAGTTAGGCACTTAGCTAAATGCTAATAAACAAAAATGGAATCTATTAGCACCTTAATAGTATTTATATTTCTCAATATTTATTTTTTTCTTGTTTCTGTAAATTAGTGAATTTTAGGTGTGCTTGTAGTCACTGGGTCTGCACATGCTAGGCTAATTGAGCACTAAGCTAACTAACACAGATAATGCTTATCCAAATTTTGAGGGGAAAAAAGTGAATAAAACCATTTCCAGAGTTTTCGACCCACTTATTTATCTGTGATAATAAAATTCCCAGCTTTTCTACCATTTACGGCTTGAGTTAATCAATCAACATCAGTTAGAAAATGACATAAAACGACCAAACAACCGGTGATATATAAGCAGAATTTAAAAGCAATCTTGGTCAATGTTTCAACTAAGAAAGGGTCTTAAGCTGCACGAGAGGAGTGTAAAGGATTTTTGTACCAATCTAAAAGCATCATACCCTATTATGGATGAAAATACTGGGCCACCAATACTTTATACCTAAAAGAACTGCTTGGCCATGGAAACCCTTGCCATGAAGCTCCCCGCACCCAGTTTTTGTACTGATGTTAAAGCCAGACACGTTTTTGGAACTCCAGTTATTGAGTTAGCACAGTGTTGCTGACTTTTATGCAATACATATATTAGCATTCATTGACTTGACTATGTAAGTTTTTGTGGTCTGCCACTTCATGGATGATTTTCTTGTGTTCCCTAAAATACTACAATTTGAGCTAATACCACTTACAGTTGATGGAATGTTGACTTGTTACAACTACATATTAATACACTCCAATTCATTAAAAACACCTGAACTGAAAGGTTAAGAGTTATGGTCCAATACTTTTGTCCCTGTCATTCACCCAAAACTGTACTTTATAATAAGCTAGCATCTGGTTGCCATATACTTGTTGTAGCCCAAAAGGGAACAGAAGGTTTCAAAACACTAGACAAGTAGGCAGAGTTGACATGGGCTTTCTGGCTTTTCCCCAGAATGGTAACAAAGGAAAAGAAGAAAATGCATTTTGGAGTCTTTCCAGGAAGAAGAGATCCTCTCAGCAATCAAGTCATCCTAAATTAGCTTTCTTTTCAGATCAAAGAAAACAGCCTTTATTGTAGGGCTCTGGTGATAAAAGATTAATACCATAAACAAGCTGTCCACTCGGATTTGCTTCTAGCTGTGTGGCTGTGAATAAGCACATGAGAAAATCTCAAACATCTTATGGTGATTCACCCAGAATGCCAAAACCTTTGTGTTTACTCAAAAGAAAAGAAAAGAAAAAAAGCTAATCTAGGTACATTATCTCAGTAGTATCATAACGATTGCAGACAGACTTTTTAAGAAAGGGTGAAGTATTTTATTTGGCTTTCTTTAGCTTTGTCTGGTAAGCTGGGAGTAGTCGTTTTAGGATCAGTATTTTCCTTTGCAAATCCTTAAGTGTGTACTTATATGCCATATATACCTTTTCTGTATATCATACATTACTTCTTCAGAATGATGCTCTGTTTGTGTTTAACAATGCCTTCTGAATTCAAGGCTGAGACGACCATTCAGTCTTGCACTGAGATAAGCTGGAAATAGAGCAATCACTGCTGATTGTTTTAGCTAATGCCCTCCACCATACAAGTAGGGCACGAGAGCTCTGGGAATCAAATATTGAAAATAATTCATTGCACTGAGAGCTTTAGCCTGCAAGTCTTGCAGTTAACAAGTGTCCCAAAATGACTTTGCATCACTTTCCCACACTCTCTTAAATCAGTTCTAGATCTAAGTTTCAGATCTAAATAAGGGAGTTAAGGCTTTCCTGATAGCCTGAAGTATGAAAAATCTCATATCATAATGTCTTGCTTTGCCCCGAGCTATCACACTGTTTCTCTAAACAAAAATTTTCCACTCTCTATGATGCCTCCTTGCTCACCATGTCAATATGAACTGATCAATAAAAGTAAAAGCTCACCTCAGCTGATCTCACAGAGGCATGAAACCAGAAGATGAATTAAACAAAGGACATAAATGACCACTTTAAAACCGAAACCAAAGCAATTAAGAGGTACAGTAGTTCTGTCAAATCATCCTCCAGATTTACACTTACTGTTGTTAAAAACTATTCTTTTAGATTCTTAGGGCCAAAAGGAGACAAGGCTCAAAAGTGGTCTTTTGATCATTAAAAATGATCTTTATTTTACATATCCGGATATGAAGACCTTTCTCATAACACACAACCCAAGGTCTGAAGCACAAACGGAAGCCTAGTTATTTATATACTTGCTCTCACGTCATACCACACTTTAAGTTTCGATCAAACAGCCTAGTTGGTTTCACTTTCACTTCATTCTAGCTGCAAAAGCGCTTCTGCAAAAGCATGCAGTTTCCCGACTGCACTTTTTGGCACAGAGTGTACTCAGAGTTAAGCCTTTCTTACATTAAAACAATATAATCAGCAAATACGCATTCAAAATATATAATTCAAAACTCAACACTGTGTTCAACTTTCATTCTTCAAGCTGCTATAACTATATAAATGTTGAACATTTAGCTAAAGAGCAGACATTTCATTTGGCCAAAAAACAAAGGAAGAGTGGAGGTACTGGACTTGAAGAGGTCAAATATGAAAGAAAAAAAAGAAACATCTCCAAATCAATTATAGTAAATGTGTTCTGCAACTGCTGGATGTGTAAATTAAACCAGTATACCAAATAACCTTCAAGGTGATCATATGTAAATGTTGTCTTCCATTAGAAAGCTATTGTAAATTTTTAGACTAGCAATATAAAACCCACTGTGGTGGATATTTTGTAGTGAAAACTCAAGCTCCTTTCAGGAGCATCTATTTCCAGTGATTAGACAAAACCATTTCAGATTTCATGCCGGTAAGCACCCCATGCTTTAAGATTTATTATTGCTGAAAGTAAACAGCGGCAGCAGGCGAGACATCTTGCATATCATCCAATTGACCTTCAATGCTTTATGTCAGCCACGGTGAAAGCTGCTGATAATATCAGCACCAAAACTTGAAGCCGACTGGTAAAAATTATTAACATGTAAATATAACAAGTGCTGAACTACACAAACTCCATCTGGGTCACAGTCATCTCCACCTTTAAGCTGAAATTTATCAATGAAATGCATTAAATGGAAAACAAAGCCCTTCAACTTAACCACCTCCCCATTGCATCTGCTTCAAAAGAGTTTCAACTTTTCCAACAAAGTGCACGCTTTTGCATGCCATTAATACATAAATCCAAGCTTCAATTAGCACTACAATTTTACTTTCTAAATTAAAAACACTGAACATGCTTTACATTATGCAGTATTCTCCTCAGGCACTGAGAATAGGGTGACAGATATTCCTCTGTGCTGCTGCGTGAATCTCATTTTACAAAAACAAATGATTTCTTAAGCTGGAGACAAAACAAATGTTGCTGTCATATGCACTAAAGTAAAAGGTGACCTTGATTTTCACCTCTTCACAATGCTCGAGGAGATTTAATATTAACCTGACATGAAACCGGATAGGGACAAGACAGCGCTACCAACTGCTTTATACCCAATTAGTAAATTACATCTGTGATGATTTTCTTGTCCAGTTTTATTATGTCACACAAATTTTCAACATATTATAATAAATGCTTGTTAATCAAAGTTTAACCTCCGTGAATGCGTATATGCTAACTTTATTATAAATGACTACACGTTGGCTGAGTGGGAACTCCCACACAATCTCACATCAAGGCACGATTGTTCAAAGTACGTTAAAAAAAATTAGCTTTCTAATTGCCCAAGGCAAAAGAAATTTTAATAAGCTCTGAAGAAATAAAGTAATTTAAATGACAAAAGTAAAAGGAGGAAAGGAAGTATCAGAACTTTGTTTCAGAGAAAAGAATTAAGAGAGACGCTTTCAGCCTTGAGGGTCATGACAAAGGGAAGAGGGATTATAGCAAAAATAAAAAGGAACGTAGGGTTGAAAGAAAGAATTAAAGGAAGATTATAGTAAAAGTGAAAGTGTGACAGAAGGTTTGGAGTAAAATGTCTCTCTGCCTCTCTGTGGTTTGGGCCGGGCTGTAGGTCGAGCAGCAGGGATGTTCTGGTTACTTTCAGCATATTGACAAACCTCAGACGCCGTTGCTAACCGTACTGTAGATCCAATCTCGTAGCATTTCTGTTTGCTCTGGGGATTAAATTAAAGAACACAGCATCCAATTTCATACCTGGCTTCTTGCACCACCCCTCACAATGTGACATTTACTCACTAGCATGATGCCCTTTCTCCCTTCCTCTCCCTTTGACAACCTCCCACTCTCTATTCATAGATAATGCACTGTGCAACACACGAGGATAGCTGAAAGCAGGAAAACGATGACAGTTTTCAACAGACTGAAAAAACATTTTCTTACAGTATTAACCATATTCTGTTGAACAAAGTCTTTTGCTTCCCTTCATACTTGGAGACTTGACTATTCCTCAGCGGTGCTGCCAGAGATAAATAGCTTTTTCTACACTACCTTTGTTGTTCGGATATCAGTCGGATCGGCATTAAGGTTCTTAATGGATAGCTGTGCTGTATGGATAAAGACAGCAATTACTTGGAGAAGCTGTGCGTTGTACTCTTCAATATTTTAAACATATTATAGAAACATCAAAACATTTAAAAACTGACTTCCAAATTAATAATTTGCCATGTAATTAATAAATAAATCATTGTAAAATATTGCACTGATTTATGATATCGTTCATGAATGCAAAAGCTCTATATATATATATATATATATACATACATACACACCAGGCAAGACCCCAGGTGCAGGCTGTGTAAAGATGCCCCAGAGACAATCCAGCACATAACAGCAGGGTGCAAGATGCTAGCAGGCAAGGCATACATGGAACGCCATAACCAAGTGGCCGGCATAGTGTACAGGAACATCTGTGCTGAGTACAACCTGGAAGTCCCGAGGTCAAAATGGGAGATGCCCCCAAGGGTGGTGGAGAATGACCGAGCTAAGATCCTGTGGGACTTCCAGATACAGACGGACAAAATGGTGGTGGCTAACCAACCGGACATAGTGGTGGTAGACAAACAGAAGAAGACGGCCGTAGTGATCGATGTAGCGGTTCCGAATGACAGCAATATCAGGAAGAAGGAACACGAGAAGCTGGAGAAATACCAAGGGCTCAGAGAAGAGCTCGAGAGGATGTGGAGGGTGAAGGTAACGGTGGTCCCCGTGGTAATCGGAGCACTAGGTGCGGTGACTCCCAAGCTAGGCGAGTGGCTCCAGCAGATCCCGGGAACAACATCGGAAATCTCTGTCCAGAAGAGCGCAGTCCTGGGAACAGCTAAGATACTGCGCAGGACCCTCAAGCTCCCAGGCCTCTGGTAGAGGACCCGAGCTTGAAGGATAAACCGCCCGCAGGGGCGTGCTGGGTGTTTTTTTTATATATATATATATATATATATATATATATATATATATATATATATATATATATATATATATATATATATATATAAATTTAATTTTATATGGAAACAACATATTAGGTGACTGCTATACTTGTCAATATCAGTGTGTAACCATGGCTTAATTCAATACAATTAAACAAAAACAGTACGATCCATCATCAACCGATTCTTCAGTTCAAATCTAATTTTTTCCTAAATTAATTAAATGTTGATGTGTCACAGTGTGCCAAATCCCAGTGAAAATTAGCAAACCCCTTTTGCATCTTCCTGCATATTTCACAGCTTTTCACCTCCATGTGTGGACTTATTTGGTCCACAGGGCTGAATCACTTTGCATATGTCTCACAGGAATCCTTCAGCACTGAGCACCACACTGCTTCTAACTTGTAAATGGTGCTGACTTATAGATCGTATTTACATCACTGCAATAGAAGCATGAACAATAAACATGTCGCACAAGATTGCTTGATATACAACGAGTAAGCGAAGGGATTTTAATTACACGCACCATGTATTCACGCTCAGCATGCAAAAAGTTTGACCTTGTTCAATGAAAGCATGCTTGAAATAATTCATTTCACTTATTTATTCAATAGCCATTGTTATTCAGTGTTTGGGGTCTATGTTAGCAGTGTATTTACTATAGCTAAAAGACACATGAACTGCACAGCTAATATGCATAGTTGAGTGTTTGTTTAATTATTGCATCATGTTGTTTGCATGTTGCAAATTCTCGCCGTATCAGGCCCCACTGCCAGATTCCAGTATATTTGTTTTCTTATACAACTGATGGTTTCATGGCGTGAATACAACATAAAGCAGGATGAAAACAATCTCAATATCTTCTCTCAGGTTATACAGTCTAGCAAACTGTCACCTCGCTGTCAACCTTCTGTATAGCAGCAATCTCCTTTACATGGAATGCCTTTTTTCTGACTGCCTACATCACAAAGTAAATGAAAAGAATGCAAAACACAGCTGTGACACACAGC
The DNA here is from genome assembly GCF_965226115.1 of Aulonocara stuartgranti. Taxonomy (NCBI): domain Eukaryota; kingdom Metazoa; phylum Chordata; class Actinopteri; order Cichliformes; family Cichlidae; genus Aulonocara; species Aulonocara stuartgranti. The sequence continues at coordinate 19,291,209 of NC_138947.1, forward strand.
TATTCTTATGTTAGGTTGTCCTGGCCAAGAGATCCAGCATTAACCTAGCACAGCGCCTGGAGAAAAAAGAAAATGAAAAAAGCATGCAAACGCCACAAAACTTAGCCATAACTGCATTGAATCCAACTAGCGCCATGCTTGTGCTATCATCACAATCTGACACCAAGCTATAATTTATAAGCTGCGTCTCAGCTAGCTAGAAGTGCCATTAACCTTTAGCGTCAGGTATAAATCCAGCTCCCGGGGATGAATCCGTATAAAATACAAGCTGTTTGTGCTGAATGTGTAAATGTGATGAAGTGATTGTTTGTGAATATGCTACCAATAACAATTTAATAAGCTGATATCAAGGCTCACTGCTTTGAGTCTGTTTGGAGTCCCATATCTCCCAGCAGTCAGACATTGCTTAATGCAGCTTTAACACGAACAAATCATTGCAAGTTTATCATCATCTCTATCATCTCTCAAGTTTTAATATTGACAACGGTACAGTCCATTAACTTTCAGTGTCCTTGGCTGATATTCCTTCCTAATGATCCCTTACTTCACAAGTAGAGTAAGTGGATGAAGCCTTGATAACTCATCTTGAAACACGACTTGTAGTAAAAACTAACAGATCTCTGCTCCCTGCAGCATATTAATCAACAAAATCGACTAACAAAATAGGCTTTCTGCAGCAAAATATCAGCCTAATTACATTGAGAAAAGTCAATCAACTAAATTTATTACATTAAAACAGTAGAGAGTGGGGGAAAACAGTTTGGATTTATTATATTTGGAGCGCTTGTTATCTAATTTGTTCTTCTGTTTTTCACTGAATGATGCTGGCAGTTCATTGTGCTTGTGAAAATACTGGATAACACACAGTATCAACACAAAAAAGCACAGATGGAAAAAAAGATTGATTTATAATCAGTTCATCAGATAACACAGACATAACGCTGCACTCCTCTTTCTCATCGAACTCACCCTCATGAACACCCTTACAATGTAACTGCAGCCCAGCCCATGCAGCAGTATATTAATGACTAACCTCGTATTGTGGATGGATTTTCTAAGTTGTTCTCCTGACTGAAGTTTGGTCCTTTTACAGCATCCAGCCATGCGATTGCATTTGTCCCTAACCATCGGGAACCATGACGTTAACTTTTATCGAGTGGAAAAAAGTAAGAGTTCATCTATGGGCTCAAAATGTGGTCATAAATATTTTGTAATTGTAAATCAGTTTTGTATGTGTAAAAAAGATTTGTATGTGTAAAGAGAATTTGTGGGTGCGTAAAAAATATTTGTGTGTGGACTTAGCCAAAAGAAACCCTGCAAGTTACAAGTACAAATTTTGACCCTATTTTTTCTTCCTTTCATCTGATTGGTCAATGTCATGTCAATCACAAATGTAACAATCCAATCAGAGAACACATGGGTTTGGCTGTCGGAGGGGCGCTTTTTTGAACTGCAGGTCTTTGAGGGTAATACAGTTTGAAGCTGGATGATCTCTATATAAATATCCGATAGCAGCTAGGTCCCCTAACTTTCAGCAGCTGTTGAAAGGATAAAGTTGTGGTATGTCAGTGGTTAGAAATACTATTATTACTTTAGGATTAGTTTAACACAAAGTCAGGGCTGACCCGGGACCATTGCTGTAAGTCACAGTGCGCAGCATAAAAGTCCTTTCACATCGGACATGTGCTGCTAATGCTAACTAAAAGCTAAGGATCCAGAATTTGTTGTGCTGGTTGCTGAGCTCTGTTGGTTTTTGCAGCAGCTCTACCTGTACTAGATGCACCTGCTCCTTGTCTTTTCTATCTCTGACTTTGTCCTCTACAAGAGTTTGGTTTTTTTTGCTAGTTCTTCAAATGTTCAATAAAAACATGTATGCTAATTCATAACGAAGAAAGCTTTGTAACGAAGACTGTCATTTCCAAAACACTGCCCGCCCCCCCGCGGTCCGCAGCGCTGTTGAAAAGGCTGTGGAAGTCCCTGTATTAAACATGTAGACCTGTTACACAAAAATCACCAAACTCGGACGACCAGAGACTGTTTTCCTTCATGGTGATGAAGGAAAACGCTTGGTTGGCATGTAAAAGGGCATTTATTCCCTTCAAAGACCTGCAGTTCAAAAAAAGCGCCCCTCCGACAGCCAAACCCATCTGTTCTCTGATTTTTGCACATACAAATCCTGATTTACAAGTACAAAACTGATTTACAAGTACAAAATATTTATGACCACATTTTGAGCCCATATTCATCCTCCAGCTTCACTGTGTTTATGTTATGCTAACATAGTTGTGTAGCTAGCGATCACGTAGCACATCATTATATACCAGCTAGCCCAGCTTCACTAACCCTACAAACTGCTGTTTAGTTTTCCGTCTTCATTTATGTTGGAAGTGATAGCAGAGCTGTACGTTTTAATTTTTGCTGTGGTGGTTAAGCTGCTGGATTTTTGGCTTCACGACCCTTGTTCATGGTTCGTGCACGTCGAAACAGAGCTGTACGTTAGATTTTTTTCAGAAATCCCTCAGTCAGAACATGGTATATTATTTAATCTTAAATTTTTGGGGGGAGACTTCCCGCGTACCCCTAGAGGGAGCCCACGTACCACCAGTGGTAAGCCTACCACAGTTTGAGAATGACTGAACTGGCATATGAACAGATTTTAAAACCTTATTCTTTTATAACTAATAGGTCGAGAACAAAACTTTTCTCTGATGTCTTAGCTTTAACTACAAACATTAACCAAACCGGTTGAATAAACAAATGATGGCAAAATCTGTGTTTGAATTATTTTTGGTCATTTTCATCTAAGGGTGATCCTGGATTAGTTGCTTTAAAACGTGGCTCAAGGCCTTTGCTTTAAAGTGACTCCTCTTAACCACAACCTCTCTAATACTTGTGAATCCCTACAGAAGTGAAAGAGGAAGACCTCAGGTATGGAAGACAGTACCAGCCCAAGTCTTAATAAGAGCTGATCCACCTTTTATTAAGAGCTTTATTGTGGGATTTCCCTCAGGCACAGAAGTGCGAACTGACTGATATGCTCCACTGCAGAGGACTGCAGGACCCCTCTGGATTTGGCTCCAATTAGAGGCTGTTGGGAGACTGTGACACCCCTGGCAGGTTGTGAGGTTTCCTGTGCTGAGTGAAAGCTCAAGAAAACAGTGTCAAAAGCTCACTGAGGTGCAAATAAGTGCGATGTGTTGTCGTTCTTATGACAGCTGGATTTTTTAAAAATTCATTACTTATGATTTGTTTTCAGAAGGTGTGCAGGTATAATATATTTTTATATCTGTAGAAATCCAGTTGCTTTTGTCTCATTTGAAATTCTAGTTAAACTACTGCTACCTGCAGCTTCTCAAAAGCAGCCCCATCAAAGCACAAGCAAAAGAAGAAGAGCATTATAAAGACCTCTAAACAAACTAACTGTCTTTTACAAACAGAATTTACAAATACAGATTATTGAGTGAAAAAGCTATAAGCTATAAGAATTGTTGCCCATTACATGGCTTCAATTATTATTCAGTATTGAAAGAGCTGATCAGAAGCCAACGAAGCAAAACGGTGCAAAACAACCTCTATTTCTAAGCTCGACACAAAAGATAAATATTTTATTTTAATTTTTAATTTAAAATTAAACAATGTGCCTACCGTCTGAAAGTAGGCTACAATATGAGACTAACCACCGCATGTCTAAGGCACTATTGCTTTTCTCTGAATCAGTTAATAGACAGTTACGTCAAATGTCTAATTATGGAAATATTATGGAGATATGTTACACAACATAGCCCACGTCAAAAGCAAAGGATTAATAGCACTTCACTTATTTCTGTGCTTTGAGTTGGATGTCAGTTCTGGTTTAAGCAGAGCTTAAACTACTTTGTTTGGTTTTCCTCATTTAACTAGATTATCCATGTGTGCTGCCTTATTATCAAAATCCAAAATTACGAAGGACCTTGTGACTTTATGTTTCTCTTCTTGGCTTATTTAACGTCTGTCATATTTAACGTCATGAGGTGCTGGACGACATCCTGAGTACATTTGAGGGCTTGTGAATATTGATGCACTAATACAGCGGTTCCCAACCCCCACTGAGTCGTTTGGTACCGGGCCGCAATGTTCGAGTGGGAAATTTATGGTTTTCTGGGGTTTTATCTGTGTTTATCACTATTTTTTAATCTTTTCCTGTGTGTCATGAATAAATCTTCTTATTTTGGTACTGGTACTGGTTTTATTTGTTGTATTTATCCGTGACAGCTTAAAGGCCGGTCTATGAAAATATTGTCCGTGGTGCAAAAAAAATGTTGGGGACCGCTGCAATAATATATAGAGATGCAACAATTGACAGGCGAGGAACCGGAATCAGCTGATTTCCGGCTTTCTCTGCCCTAATCAGTAACCAGCTGATCAGCCTCGTGCATGTGCAACGCATACACAGCAGTAGGCCACGTGCTAACATTTAGTTAGCATGGAAAGTCTGTGTTGTGACTGAAGACACAAAGTTTGCCAAAACATTTATAACAAAAACTTAAACCAACTTCACCAATGTGAGCATGTTTTAATATTAGTTGTTAAAGTGAGAGAAAATTTATGTAACTTGGTTTAGGGGGAAGTTATATAGTTTAAATTTTTTTTTTTTTTTTAATTGCCAAGATGACATGTTGTATTGAAGAAAATTTGATTTTTGTTTGTGTGCGCGGTCAGTTAGTTGTTAGAAAGACATTCAGAACTGGAAAAAAAAATGGTATCAGTAAGCAACGGGACAAAAACCATCTCCAACTAGAAAAAATTGCATTTCCTGCGAAAATGCTGTGTGGATGCCTTACGCTGAAGATTTCTGCTGAAAAAAGCAGAAAAAGTTGAAAAAACAAAAAACATTGCCCTGAGCGAGATTCGAACCTGGCCTTTCTGATCTATAGGCGGCGTCTCACCTTACTGGACCAAACTGATTCTTACAAAGAAGAGGTGGAGAGACTGACAATTCTGGTGAAATTAGCAGAAGCTGCTTAGTATTGTGCTAATAAGAGGTGAAAAGGCTAAACATTTAGCAGAAAAGAGGTGAATCAGAAGAAGTTCTGCTGAAAAGAGGTAAAGAAGCAAAAAGATGAGTTGAAAAGAGGTGTAGAAGTGCTTGCTGAAGATGGCTGTATGTGTAATGACACACTGGAGAGTGTCAAGAAAGCAGAGCGCATGCAAGCAGGGAACATGTGTAGCAACTGTCACAGGTAGGATTCGAAACTCTGCCCCCGGGTCTCACGGCAGCTGCCCTACCCTCTGAGCCAAATGAGTTCTGGTCTCAAGCAAATATATGATGAGAGAGAAAATGTGCACTGTGGAGCAGAAGCTCAAATTAGCAGAAAAGAGGTGAAGAGGAAGAACTTTGTTGTGAAATGAGGTAAAGAAACTGAAATTTGTGCTTAAAACAAGTGAAAAAGCTGAACTCTGAAATCCTGCTAAAACAGTAGTAGAGGCTGATATTTTTCAGCTACTCACTGAGCCAAACTGGTTCTCACGTAACTGAAAAAAGGTGGAAAAGCTTAAAATTCTAATGAAAACAGCAGAAGAGGCTAAGTGCACTGTGGAGCAGGAGCTCTAATTAGCAGAAAAGAGGTGAAGAGGAATAATTTCTGCTGAAAAGAGGTAAAGAAGCAAAAAGCCGAGTTGAAAAGAAGTGTAGAAGCAGAAGTGCTTGCTGAAGATGGCTGTATGTGTAATGACACACTGGAGAGTGTCAAGAAAGCAGAGCGCATGCAAGCAGTGAACATGTGTAGCAGCTGTCACAGGTAGGATTCGAACCTCTGCCACCGGGTCTCACGACAGATGCCCTACCCTCTGAGCCAAATGAGTTCTGGTCACAAGCAAAGATATGATGAGAGGGAAAATGTGCACTGTGGAGCAGCAGCTCAAATTAGCAGAAAAGAGGTGAAGAGGAAGAACTTTGTTGTGAAATGAGGTAAAGAAACTGAAATTTGTGCTTAAAACAAGTGAAAAAGCTGAACTCTGAAATCCTGCTAAAACAGCAGAAGAGGCTGATATTTTTCAGCTACTCATTGAGCCAAACTGGTTCTCACGTAACTGAAAAAAGGTGGAAAAGCTTAAAATTCTAATGAAAACAGCAGAAGAGGCTGAGTGCACTGTGGAACAGAAGCTCAAATTAGCAGAAAAGAGGTGAAAACAGCAGAAGAGGGTGAGATTTGTGCTGATAAGAGGTGAAACTGCGGAACCAATCAGAGGTACTGCTTCTGTCTGCTTCATCAGGCTGTGTACTTGTATGTATTTCTGCCATAGACTGTTAACCAGAATCTGAGGTCCATATTAGAAAAGCTGCTAAAATCATTAAACTTTGCAGAATTGTAATAAATTATCAATATGAATTACCGGTCTGTGATAGTGTATAAATTTGTAGTTAAAAAAAAAACATGTGGGCCAAGGTGGAATCGAACCCACGACCTCTGGTCTGAAGAGCGGTGTCATTACCAATCGCGCCACCTCTAAGGGGGCGGGCGCTTTGAAAAAAAGGGTGATGAGGAGTCAGAATTAGATCGCGGTGAGACGCGAAAAACGCCGTTTTTTGGAGTTACAAAACGTCGTGTAACTCAAAAACTAGGTGGGATAGAAGCATAATTCTTGCACTGGGTGAATCAGCGGACTTTGGTGTACTTTGACTGCGATTTACATAGCTCTTTGTATCTCCGTCGCGGAGATATGACGAGAGAAGAAACGGCTTCATTTTCGGAATTTGAAAAATGAGAGGAGGACAGATTTCCACCCCTCAAACAAGTCTAACTCATCTCAGAACGGTAATAGGTGAGAAAATAATTCTTGAATTGTGAGTGTCAGGAGTGTCTGAAGATATACAGGGACAAGCCTCATGTCTTAACTTTGCTTCGTTAAGGAGATATGACGATTTGAAAATGCCTTCAGTTTCAGTATTTCAGCTCTGAGTTTCACAACCTCCCCATAGACTTTGAATGGGGAGTTTTTAGACCATGTGTCACTTCGAGGCAAATTGTGAAAAAAACGTAACTCTCACAATAATTATAGTGACACTGTCTTAAAGCCAGCAAAAATACCTACGTTTTGATGTATAATTTGTGGAAGTTGAGTGGAAATTGAGCGAGTAGCAAGGAGTTGTTCAGACATGAAGAGAAAATTCAGAACGGACGAGTGTGCAGTGGGAGTTAATTGCATAGCAACCATAGCAACACATGTATTTTCTGAAAAATCACAAAGTTGTAACTGAAAACTTAAAGAGTCATTACATGAAAACGGTAACAGATATGAAAAAGCTGAATCACACAGGAATAGCCCAATCATCTGAGAACGTTTTAAAGTTTGAATGGAGTTTCTAGGTGAAAGTATGAGGAAGTAGTTAAGTTTCAAAGACAAGCAAGTTTTAGCAGAATTGTAGAAGTTTCCCATTCATTTCAATGGGACAAATTAAAGGAAAAAAGTGTAATATTTTAAAAAGTATAATAGTAATAAGTACCAAAAGATATAGCAGTCGAAAGCAGAAATAGCAGAACAGTTTAGAGTTTGAATGGTAAAAATCGGCTGAAAACTGAGGGAGTAGTTAAGCGGCAAAGAAACGGAGCAACTAGAATAATAAAGGATAAAGAATAAAGAGAAACAGGATCTCAATAGTGTGGATGCCTACGGCATCCACCCAACTAGAAAAAATTGCATTTCCTGCGAAAATGCTGTGTGGATGCCTTACGCTGAAGATTTCTGCTGAAAAAAGCAGAAAAAGTTGAAAAAACAAAAAACATTGCCCTGAGCGAGATTCGAACCTGGCCTTTCTGATCTATAGGCGGCGTCTCACCTTACTGGACCAAACTGATTCTTACAAAGAAGAGGTGGAGAGACTGACAATTCTGGTGAAATTAGCAGAAGCTGCTTAGTATTGTGCTAATAAGAGGTGAAAAGGCTAAACATTTAGCAGAAAAGAGGTGAATCAGAAGAAGTTCTGCTGAAAAGAGGTAAAGAAGCAAAAAGATGAGTTGAAAAGAGGTGTAGAAGTGCTTGCTGAAGATGGCTGTATGTGTAATGACACACTGGAGAGTGTCAAGAAAGCAGAGCGCATGCAAGCAGGGAACATGTGTAGCAACTGTCACAGGTAGGATTCGAAACTCTGCCCCCGGGTCTCACGGCAGCTGCCCTACCCTCTGAGCCAAATGAGTTCTGGTCTCAAGCAAATATATGATGAGAGAGAAAATGTGCACTGTGGAGCAGAAGCTCAAATTAGCAGAAAAGAGGTGAAGAGGAAGAACTTTGTTGTGAAATGAGGTAAAGAAACTGAAATTTGTGCTTAAAACAAGTGAAAAAGCTGAACTCTGAAATCCTGCTAAAACAGTAGTAGAGGCTGATATTTTTCAGCTACTCACTGAGCCAAACTGGTTCTCACGTAACTGAAAAAAGGTGGAAAAGCTTAAAATTCTAATGAAAACAGCAGAAGAGGCTAAGTGCACTGTGGAGCAGGAGCTCTAATTAGCAGAAAAGAGGTGAAGAGGAATAATTTCTGCTGAAAAGAGGTAAAGAAGCAAAAAGCCGAGTTGAAAAGAAGTGTAGAAGCAGAAGTGCTTGCTGAAGATGGCTGTATGTGTAATGACACACTGGAGAGTGTCAAGAAAGCAGAGCGCATGCAAGCAGTGAACATGTGTAGCAGCTGTCACAGGTAGGATTCGAACCTCTGCCACCGGGTCTCACGACAGATGCCCTACCCTCTGAGCCAAATGAGTTCTGGTCACAAGCAAAGATATGATGAGAGGGAAAATGTGCACTGTGGAGCAGCAGCTCAAATTAGCAGAAAAGAGGTGAAGAGGAAGAACTTTGTTGTGAAATGAGGTAAAGAAACTGAAATTTGTGCTTAAAACAAGTGAAAAAGCTGAACTCTGAAATCCTGCTAAAACAGCAGAAGAGGCTGATATTTTTCAGCTACTCATTGAGCCAAACTGGTTCTCACGTAACTGAAAAAAGGTGGAAAAGCTTAAAATTCTAATGAAAACAGCAGAAGAGGCTGAGTGCACTGTGGAACAGAAGCTCAAATTAGCAGAAAAGAGGTGAAAACAGCAGAAGAGGGTGAGATTTGTGCTGATAAGAGGTGAAACTGCGGAACCAATCAGAGGTACTGCTTCTGTCTGCTTCATCAGGCTGTGTACTTGTATGTATTTCTGCCATAGACTGTTAACCAGAATCTGAGGTCCATATTAGAAAAGCTGCTAAAATCATTAAACTTTGCAGAATTGTAATAAATTATCAATATGAATTACCGGTCTGTGATAGTGTATAAATTTGTAGTTAAAAAAAAAAACATGTGGGCCAAGGTGGAATCGAACCCACGACCTCTGGTCTGAAGAGCGGTGTCATTACCAATCGCGCCACCTCTAAGGGGGCGGGCGCTTTGAAAAAAAGGGTGATGAGGAGTCAGAATTAGATCGCGGTGAGACGCGAAAAACGCCGTTTTTTGGAGTTACAAAACGTCGTGTAACTCAAAAACTAGGTGGGATAGAAGCATAATTCTTGCACTGGGTGAATCAGCGGACTTTGGTGTACTTTGACTGCGATTTACATAGCTCTTTGTATCTCCGTCGCGGAGATATGACGAGAGAAGAAACGGCTTCATTTTCGGAATTTGAAAAATGAGAGGAGGACAGATTTCCACCCCTCAAACAAGTCTAACTCATCTCAGAACGGTAATAGGTGAGAAAATAATTCTTGAATTGTGAGTGTCAGGAGTGTCTGAAGATATACAGGGACAAGCCTCATGTCTTAACTTTGCTTCGTTAAGGAGATATGACGATTTGAAAATGCCTTCAGTTTCAGTATTTCAGCTCTGAGTTTCACAACCTCCCCATAGACTTTGAATGGGGAGTTTTTAGACCATGTGTCACTTCGAGGCAAATTGTGAAAAAAACGTAACTCTCACAATAATTATAGTGACACTGTCTTAAAGCCAGCAAAAATACCTACGTTTTGATGTATAATTTGTGGAAGTTGAGTGGAAATTGAGCGAGTAGCAAGGAGTTGTTCAGACATGAAGAGAAAATTCAGAACGGACGAGTGTGCAGTGGGAGTTAATTGCATAGCAACCATAGCAACACATGTATTTTCTGAAAAATCACAAAGTTGTAACTGAAAACTTAAAGAGTCATTACATGAAAACGGTAACAGATATGAAAAAGCTGAATCACACAGGAATAGCCCAATCATCTGAGAACGTTTTAAAGTTTGAATGGAGTTTCTAGGTGAAAGTATGAGGAAGTAGTTAAGTTTCAAAGACAAGCAAGTTTTAGCAGAATTGTAGAAGTTTCCCATTCATTTCAATGGGACAAATTAAAGGAAAAAAGTGTAATATTTTAAAAAGTATAATAGTAATAAGTACCAAAAGATATAGCAGTCGAAAGCAGAAATAGCAGAACAGTTTAGAGTTTGAATGGTAAAAATCGGCTGAAAACTGAGGGAGTAGTTAAGCGGCAAAGAAACGGAGCAACTAGAATAATAAAGGATAAAGAATAAAGAGAAACAGGATCTCAATAGTGTGGATGCCTACGGCATCCACCCAAATATACTGTGGGAACATCATGATGGGCCGGTATTGGCTTGTTATCAGGATGTCAGTGTTGTTTATCTGTTGGGTCATATTAATTTTGCTGTGGGAAAAAAAAAAGTGTTTTCATGAAGTGTTTTTTTCTCCCCAGCACAGCACAAAAACATGGAATTAAAAAGCCAAAAATCAACTTTCAGTCAAATTGTTATTTTAGGCAGACTACTTGCTCTGAAATTCTAAATCAGTGCTAGCCTGTGAGAGTTTAAGATTGGTGTAGTTGTCCATCCGTTCCAAACTGAGAAACAGTCGGCCCTGGTCTGTTTCTAATAAAGACATTTGCAACCTTCTTATCCTTCTTTTGTCCACCCAAACACAAAACTATAGATTTTAAATTAGTTTCTGTGGCTGGTGCTTCTACTGATCACAAAATTGCCTCCCTCCCTAGTTTTAGTCTGTCTTTCACATGAAAGTCTTCCAAGAGAAAGGTCAGTGGGTCTTAAAAATAAATAAATAAATACCAAAAAACCAGGTGACCTTTCAGGCCTTCTGAGTCTCCAGCAAATACTCACCAAACATGTTGCCAATATGCCCGTTTCTCGTCAAAGGCCGCAGCTCATTCTTGCCCCAAGCATAGCGCTTGTAGTTATCCCAGGCAAACTTCATCATCTGCAAAATAAACAGAGGGCAGACAAACGGGTCAGTCGGCTGACAGCAAAGCATCGCAGCTCCAAACCCAGTCATAATTAAATTGGTATAGCTCCAGGCAAACAGAATGATAGATATTGATCAGGTCTGAATTAAGGACACGGATGCAATTATAAACACATAAACCACACTGCTAAACAATACGGTTGACATTTTCACAGCAGCTACTGTTATAAATGACAGACTGACTGGTGTCTGCAGACAAAAGTAAACCTCTTTGAGCAGCACATATTGCTGTTCAGATAGCTGTGATCTGCAAAGAAAATTCCCAATGCAATAATATAGAACAAAAAGGAGCAAGACAAAAAAGTAGAGGATTACAAGAAATGATTAAAGCGTTCTCATCCACCAGCAGCACACTAATCAACTATATTCATAGCTCTTTGTTGTAAATGTCATGTAATGACTATAGCTTTCCAGAAGTGACCAACCTCCAAGAAAACAACTTTAAACTTCTTCAAACTGCTAAAAGTCAGAAGATTACATCAAATGTTGATTTAAATATCAGTTTGAATAATATTTAAGGGGGCACAGTTGCAATACATCCGTGTGCAAGCTGAGCACTCGGCCATAGAAATTTGGCAGCGTAATCTTAACATTGTCCGTATTTGCTTGAGAAAGAATTTGTAAATGCGATGAAATGAAAAATAAAAAGAAATCAGAACTGAGTCAGTAAAAATTCTCTTTTAGCCTACTTTCTTCTGAAACCTATTAATAATGAAACAAGAGTAAGAATCAAATGTGAATCACAGCATCAATTTTTACATCCTTGACTTTTTACCGAGATCAACAAAGCGATTACAAGTATCCTGAGGGGAATATGAATATATGTAGAAAATGTAACGTAAATATAGCAAAACTTCATGAGAAATAAACAAATATTGACTTAATGGTTACAATAAGAAAAGAAAAATCAGGGTTCAATGAGTCGTTTTCTGGGGTCGATGAACATCTGCACAAAATGGGATTCCATCCATTGTCCCCACATCTACACCGTAGCTGATTCAACTATTGAGATCTAGGATACTGGTTTGGTTAAAATGTGGAACTAAATCATCATGATTTAGTTCTTGTAAACTGAATTGTTGCCACCATCTGACTCGAGTGGGTAAATCTTGCAACAATGTTGCCGCTTTGTTGCAAGATTTACCCACTTTTCACAGCCTTTTATTTTATGTCTTTCTCTCCTGCAAGAACTCCACTCTCTCCCACTGAACTGTTCAGTGAGCTAAAGCACCCAGACCGAGCCTGCTGCCAAAGCTTCCAGTGTTTGCTGTTGATTACCAATAGATCTCCAGCTCCCACACAATGACATTGAGCTCTTCGCTAGAGACATTCTAGCAAAGGCTCTGCAACTCTGAATGCACTCGTATGAATGGGAATCCTACATTTTAGCTCCACAATATAAATGCATCTCCAACCACTGTACTGCTAATAAACATGGATCATTTGTAGTTACAAAGGACCTCTCGATTAAGCAACGTTTCCCTTCAGTTCAGCGGCTATCATAATTGGGCATCAAAGCACCCCAAATAAAAATGTAATGTTTTTTTTTTATACCATCGTAAAAGAAACGCCACGATGCATGGACGGGTGCTCAGTGCAGAATGCTTGAAAATAAACTAAAAAGTAATTACAGCTCAAACTGCACAAAGTGCTTTCAGTAGTGACAGGTTCATTAAATTCATCTTCTTGTTGCACACAATACAGCAAACACAACCCAAAGCGGTCAGTATGTGCACAGATGTGGGCAGATGAGTCAGGATTTCCAAAATCCCCACCAGATGATGTCATCTCTATTATCAGTATAGTATGCTGTAAGACTTCTCTCTGAAGGTGGTTTCATATGAAGCTTTGGGAAATAAATATGAATCTGATTATTGCTGACAGGGCCTCCAGCTGAAAATCCTCTCACCCTAAAAGCTTATTATAGATACCACAAAGCATACAGAGCTCCGGCTATCCTTCACACTGGAAACAACCGCACTGCTCAAATTAGTCTTAAATTCAGGGTGGTAAGATTTGGTATCAAATGAATTATGAGCTCTATAACTATTCTGGAGCTGCGGTGCCGGTATAATTTGTTGCTTGGCATTTTAATTGCACCACATATTGAATGACTATGCAGTGAAAACCTTTCGTAGATCAGTAAAGGGTCATCACTGTTGTTTCTCCTTACTTCAGACCTGGCATTAAATCTGACAAAGCAGCATTTTTTAAACAGCGCCTTTTCCCATTTACACAAATGAATACCGACAATGAAAGCAGCAGCAATCGCTCAGAATGTGGAAAAACAAGCACCCAATATGATTAAGGGAAATAGAAGCAATGAATCTTACGCTGGAAATATGTTCACGAAGGTAATCATTTTCTCCAGTAAATGTTTAAAGAACAAAAATAGCCAGAGCCAGCCTCGCTGCGTCTCGACAGAACGCTCTGCCTCACAGAATGAAAACCAGGAAATGTCTCAAGTTTTATTTGAAACTTACTCCATCTTTTATAATGTCAGCCTGTATCACTCCTCTGGTGGATTTAAAAGCCAAAGCACAAAAGAAATAGGAAAAAGTGCACAAAATGCAGGATTTGGTAAATGTTAAAACTCCTCGTCCTTCTCCGTTTCTTTTTGAAGGATGTTACAGACGATATGCCACAGCATTAAAAAAATTTTTTAAATGGCATGATGGAAGTTGGAGTTTATAATCATCAAATAAATGTTAAGAAAAGCAAAAGAAGTAAAATGGCAGCATTAATCAGCAACAGATTGACTTCAGAGTATGCTAAAATAGAGGATTTCATTCTTAAACGGTACTATTTAATAGGTAGATGAAAATCAAATGCACTGGTGAATACAAAAACATCAGTGTTAAAATCCTTTCCACTTCAAGTAATTTCAAGTTATGTGTGCATGTAACTGCAGCCAGTACTTGCTATTGAAGCTCACATCTGTGTTGCTGTATTGCTTTGCAGGGGTCACAGCGTGGGAAGATCGAGGTCACACAGCTATACGACTGTTGGTGTACAGACACACGACACATCGACACACCATCGTGATGCAATCTGCACCGGTCAATATTTGCTGCAGCAGCAGCCCAGCATGCTACCCCCAAAGCTGCTTATTCAAGAGGGCAAATGGATGAATGATCCATTTCCACGGGCACACAGAGAAGACACAGACGTGATCTGACAGCGCTCCGACTGTTCTTTGGTTGAACTAATTGGCTTGTTGTTGGGAGAGGCGATCCACGAGCGGGCCAGTGATTAAAACAAACCAGGACCGTAGGTCAAAAGCTGGTCACATGGTGATATATTGCTGATCACATGGCCGAGATGGGTATATGTGATCCAGATCATATCCAAGTATTCATTTCCCTTCCTGCTACATTTTTTAAAAATGCAATACTGTTTTTTTTGGCTAAAAAGAAATTAAATCTAGTTAATGTCAGCCCAGAGGATTAGAACCACCTAGACTATAAAAACATAGTGGATATCCAGATGTGGTTTTATAGAGTTGCTCATCAATCTCCCTTACACTACAGGAGTGTACAGTTAAGTCAGTAAAATCCTCGACTGCAGGGACCCCAAACTGATCAGCATCAATCAGAGCAATAGCAAGGATATCTAAAGCCACAAAAATGGGGAAAGGAATGAAACAGGATCTTAAACATTTGCTGTGGCAAGATTAAAAGAAGTGAGTCATTTTAGGGATAAATCCATAAAAAGCTTGACATGAATTTTAATGAAAAATTACATTTTTAAGGTTGCAAAATACAAAAGACAAAACATTTGTCATCTCGAGGTGTATATCAGACTCTGTTAGTGGTGTAATCCGTATAAACTGAACAGTTATGCATCAGCTTCACACAAAAGATGAATGGCTGGTTATATCATTTAGAACAATTTTGCTGAATGTGTAGATGTGCTTTTTGTACACTCAAAGGATGATACGCTTTGGGGTTCCTGCATCTGTTCAATCCACATCTGCTGCTTATATTAATGTACAAACAGAATGTATCAGAAGGTGCATAATCGCACACTGCCGGTGACTAAGAGGGGGCTGATATGCAAATCTGTGAGTCATGTGTGAGAAGTCATGAAAGAACAAGTGGAAAAGGGACTTCAATGGGTTGTTGTTAGCAAGAGGTTGAGGATCTAAAGCCGACAGCTGGTTGGTCACTTTTTGTGAGTTCAAACCATTTTGTTATATTTGGACATACAATAACTGGCAGCCACAAAAGAGCTTTTACGGGCCATTTTATACCCGTGATTAGAACTTCAAAAGATGATTTAGAGTAAGGAAGCATCTGGCAGAGACAATCTGAGCTGGGGTTTCTCTGACGGGAAAAAAGAAGAAGAACAAGTAGAAGAAAAAAGCAGCTTCTAAAGCAAAACCACTGCTACAATGAAAGAGACCGTATAACGAGAGTGTGCCAGAGGGGTAGGTCTGAATCGGAAGTTTTGATGAAGTGATAAGTCCTCTGAACGGTAGGGCTGAGCATATATTTTAATAATGTGACCCACGGCATTCCACAGCAAATGCAAACACAATTCAATTACTCAGCAAGAGGGGGTTCCCATATGGTTATTCCCAAACAATATAAATCTGCAGTTTTCCCCTCACAACTCATCATAATTTAGAGTTGATGGCGTCCATCTGCTGCTTCCACTGTTTGGTGTTGCATAAGAACCACAGGATGACATAATGCTCTGTGTTTTCTCTGTTAGGCACTTATGAATATGTTCCACTATGTTATAGTCTTTGGTTTGAAGTAGAGAGGGACTCATTTCTCATTTCCCATTCCATATTTGATTCACTGTTCAAAGTAACACTTATTTATCTAAAACAGGGTCTTTTGCAACCTCTCAGTTCAACCACTGTCTGAAACAAGATGTTTAAGTTCTTTACTCCTTCATTTTGAGCCAACTTACGTTTCATTGGATGCTCACAGAAGATTGACAAGTGGGCGGGGCTTCTTTGTGCCTGAGACCATGTCATGAATCAGGACACTTTATTAATCCCAGAGGTAATTATGTGGTCACAGTTGCTAAAGAGAGTAAGTTGTAACAAATCAACACACCAATTAAATAATTTACAACATTTACAAAATATTTAAAAAAAAAAAAGCTCAAATAATAAAAATCCCAGTATATAACACAAAATTTTAAATAGACAAAGCTGAAATTGAGATGCTCCTCTTATCATTTTGTTATTTTCTCAGCTCACCTTGGAACGGTTTGCAGCCGAGTGTGAAGCGGTGGGAATGAGAATCAGCACCTCCAAATCTGAGGCCATGGTCCTCAGCCGGAAAAGGGTGGAGTGCCCACTCCGGGTCAGGGACGAGTTCCTGCCCCAAGTGGAGGAGTTCAAGTATCTCGGAGTCTTGTTCACGAGTGATGGGAGAAGGGAGCGGGAGATCGACAGATGGATTGGTGCAGCGGCTGCGGCGATGCGGACGCTGTACTGGTCTGTTGTGGTGAAGAGAGAGCTGAGTGTATAAGCGAAGCTCTCAATTTACCAGTCGATCTATGCCCCTACCCTCACCTATGGTCACGAGCTGTCGGTAGTGACCGAAAGAACGAGATCGCGAATACAAGCGGCGGAAATGGGCTTCCTCCGAAGGGTGGCTGGCCTCTCCCTTAGAGATAGGGTGAAAAGTTCGGCTATTCGGGAGGGGCTCAGAGGAGAGATTATATCTCTCGGCTGGCCTGGGAATGCCTTGTTGTTCCCCCGGTCACCTCCTAAGCTGGAGGAGGTGGCTGGGGAGAGGGAGGTCTGGGCTTCTCTGTTTGGGCTGAATAAATGGATGAAAATGGATGGATGGATGGATATTTTCTCTGTAGAGGTTGTGTAGATGTTACAGGTGTGAAGATCCCTTTTTGTGCTGATATTGAAGCCAGCAGAGGTCTGGGAATCTGCAGCAGTGAGCAGAGCACAGCACTCTGCAACCTCTCTAACTTTATGCGCTGTACTGCTTTGTGGCTGAGGTGCTGTGGTTTCTAAATCGTTCCATGTTGCAATAAGACCACTTACAGTTGATTGTGGAATATCTAGAAGGGAAAAAGCTTCACAAACTGATTTGCTGCAATAGTGGCATCCCATTACAGCACCACACTCGTATTCAGCGAGCTCTTTCCAACAACCCATTATTTCACAAATGTTTGTAAAGGGGCCGCCTGGCTAGGTGCCTGATTTTATACACCTGTGGCAATGGCAACTGTATTGGATTCATGTGTCACATGTCATCCATATTTGTTTTTTTCCCCACATACTATAAAACTATGAAATTTCATCAGCCTGATTTTAAGCTCAATTAAGTCCTCAAAGCAACTAAAGCCCATTTTTTCAGACATTTATTGCTTCATCAATCTGTAACGTCATTCTGTCATTCACATAAAGGTCACTTTCAGATTAATGTTCCCCACAGCTTCATCCATGACACAGACAGAGAGAGCTTTATCCGGGAAAGAAGGAGACAGAGCTACATGACTTGTATTTTTGTTACGTTTGAGTAAATCTAAAATAGCAGTAAGTGGTTCATTTTATATGCTGTACTATCGCTAATCTGGTCCCCCTCTGTAATGGGATTTTTTCATTGTACTACAGTGCATATCCAGCAATGACCTGGCATAAGAAACTATAGTAAAGGCAGAAAAATACATGCAAAACAGCAGCAGGTAACGGTTACAGAAGGACCAGTATTTTGATGTTCACAGGTCGATTATACAGTAAACGAGCCAGTGGTATGCTTCTATACTGTTTTAGTGAAACTGCCAACCCCCCGTATACCTGTATGCTCTGTGTATTCCTTTTGTGGGGGGGAAAAAATAAAAAAATACACAAATCATGTTGACTTGTTTATCGCTTCCTCAGATAAACAACTTGGATTATTTCAGACTACACGGACAAGAGCCTGCTCTCATAAATAAACATGAAGCGCGCCTCAAAATGCTCTTGACACCTTTCCCGACCTGCCTGTTTTGTAATGCAGTTGTTATATTTGGTTCCACAAGCGAGGCATCCCTCTAATCTGAGGAGGCTTTCATTGGAAAACGGATAATAAATCACCCCGGCACCCTGGCATGATAGCCTCGAGTCACTGCTGCGTTAACGAGGTGCTGTGTCATCACCTGAAACCAGCTGCACCTTTGGCAGGAAAAACACAGAATCAGCTTCCTCCCATTGTTTCTGCCTTAAACTTCCCACCTAAACTTGAATACCTTTCCCTCTCGAATTTCCTCTTGCCTCTCGTATTAGACCTGCTCTGGAGCAGAGCCATTTCCTGCCTATTAAATCCACATTTATTGTGAGCGGTGACACAGCCTTCTTGGTCTCTGAAGGCCAGTGAGGCCACCCTGAGTCAGCACAACACTCTGGTCAATTACGAGCAAGTCCCAAAACAAAAGCCACAGTCGGACAACCAGGACGAACTGAGCTGTAGATCATTCATGCGTGGAATTAATGAATGTCTGGGATCAACATCAGCCAACCATCCCCATTACAGATATTGTTTAAATTGGGGGATAATACTGCAAGCGGAGCAGAAAAGATGCTTCAGAGTATAAGCTTTTTTTTTAGTTTTTTTTTTATTAAAAGTCAGAGTTGTATTGGGGTTTTTTTCCCCCAGAGAAGCTACAAAATACTGAAAGTTAAATAACTGTAAAGCCAAAACAGATTTCTGATTAGAATGTGTCCACATAGTGTTTGTAATTAGCATCAATTGGTACACTCAGAGACACTTACACCCAGCTGCAAGTAGAGCTGGGCGATATGAGATTTTTTCATATCACGATATGTTTTTTTCATTTCAGGCGATAACGATATCTATCACGATATAAGCCAAATAACTATATTTGTAAGATTTAAATGTGCCGTTGCTCACAAGTAAAATGTGAAATAATCAGCAGCTTGTTTTTATTTAAATATTTATTTCCCATAATAAGTTCAACAGGGTAGATGTACTTAAGGAACATGAGACTTTTTCAGATAAATAAAGGCAAATATTGCAAACTACACAAAAGGCAGCCGCTAAAGCGTTTAAGTTTCAAAATAGAACAAACGAAACAGACTAAACTGTCAATTCCACTTAGAAACAAAATATTAATTCTAAAAATAAATCTTAGTTTGTTTTACAGAAGAACAGACAAAACTGACTAACTTTTGTCAATATCAAATAAACTGAGAACTAAAAGGAAATTCTCAATCTCTCCTTGTTGTATAGCTTAGCTTTTCAAACAGTTTTAACAGTTACTTTAGTCTGACAAAAGCCGAATGACGAATTAGCGCTTCCAGTCAGAGACTGAGGCTACGTCCACACGTACACGGGTATTTTTGAAAACTGAGATTTTCCGTTTTCGTTTTAAAAAATAATCCCGTCCACACATAAAGGCAGAAATGAAGGAAAACGCTGCTATGAACATGCCAAAGCAGCAGGTGGCGCTAGATTCCTAACCGTACCGAAATGTTGGCCAATCAGAAGTCTAGAAGCCTCGGTGGGAAAAAGTAAACAAAGCTGGGGCATAGAAGCAGAACAGAGTCGTATGTGTGGAGGGACAGTAACTGTGTGTATATGTAAGCATTTAAACACTGCAGAGAGTAGAATTAACAGTAACAGTATTGTAGAAATTCATTTCACCGAAACAATAACGTGGCGCACAGTGTGACGCATGCACCAGTTTATTGTATTTCCAGACTTGCTTTCGGCACAATTTACAGTGCACACTACTCTGTTTTTTGTCAGACTTGAAATAGCCGAAATACCTTCCCACTACGGAACTTCTGTGGCTCTTCCGTTCGACAATCTCTCCGGCATTGGAACCATCATCTGTTTTCTCTTCGGTCACGCTCGGTTGATTTTTCTAGTCGGCACACTCATTTCCTCCTTTACGCGCTGGCTCCATTACCCGCTGGCTGTTTCCCAAACAAACACACGTGCGGCTTGGCACTTGTGCTGTACGTAACAAGTCACGCGACGTGACGCTGCGGCTGTGATTGGTTTGGCTCTGCGCTACTTAATTTGGATTGGCTGACTTTTTTTTTTTTTTTTTGAGGACAAGAGCGGCGAGGTCTATCGCGATAGCTTAATTTCTCTATCGAGTAAAAGTTATATCGCGATACATATCGTTATCGTTCTATCGCCCAGCTCTAGCTGCAAGGAACATTATTTAAGCATGCAAGTGTTACAACTGATGGGGACACCTGGATTCAAGCTCCAAGCTTGAGATCTGCCTTTTCAGATACTAACCAGAAAATAATCTTTCAGGATTTTTGTCTGATGTGAAATTCATCACGCCAGCTACCACAATAAAATAAAAAAATAAAAAATAAAAAAGTATCCCTCTTTCTTTGGCAGGTGTCCACACTGCTCTCTCCAGCACAGATCATTAGGAGAGATCCTTAGCGTGTGCCAAACTGTCTCCTGAGCGTCCACCACTAGTGGATTGAGCGTTTCGGTGCACCATGAAAGATTCATGCCAGAAAAGAGAGAAGTGCCACAAGGACCCTATTAAAGTGTCTGGACTCTGGTGTTGAATTGTTGGGGAGGTAAACCTGAACTGTTAATGTGCTAAAATAGCCCCAGTAGAGTCTACTTGTTTTCTATAAAGGGAAATATGACAGCAGAGTTGGAAAAGAGATATAAATAAGGCTTAAAAACTAGATTCAATTTCAGCTTCAAGCTCAAATAAAAGGCTAAATCTTGTATGAGCCCTGAAACGACTCCTGGCAGTCTATATCAGCTTTAGAAGTTATAGAGGGCAAAAGCAACCCTCCAACATTCATAAAGGCAACAAAGTTAGAATTGAAGCCTAACCACATAATGCTGTCTCTCTATGTATTCTTTAAAATACTGCAGGGTCTTTACCTTGTTCTATAAAACCTCTTGACGTGCCAGTTATGAAAGTGATTTTGCACCATGCAAATAAACCTGAATTGAATTGCACTGAATTGCTGCAAAGGATTAAAACTGGCAGGGGCACACCTGCAGAAATGGAAATTAGAAATATTTTATGTAGACAAAACCCAGACTAAAAAAAAAATGGACATAGTATCTGTAAAATCACTGACCTGTTTCTGAGGTGACTCCAGGTGAGCTATTTCTTTATAGATCAGTCACTGCAGCAATACGATGCAAAACTGAGCACAATGTGTGTAAAACTGTTCAGGCAGAGGCACCAAAGCAAGGCTCAACATCATTTCCCTCGTTAGCCACTGCAACTAGTATAAACACGTAGCATACACAGAGAAGTTTGGGTTGTTTCAAGCACTGCAGAACAGTTAAAGTGTGCTTTTCCAAGCCAGCATCTAATGACCATCACAGGAACTAAAGCTTAAAAGTCTGCAGTTCCCACAGCTCACAGGAACATATCGGAGCTTAATTGTTGCTACTCACTCTCTTTGCTTTCACCACAGCAGTTTCACCATCATCAATAACGCTGCCTGCCAGGCACCAGATGAACGGGGTTGGTGACTAGCTGGTTTATCAGCTTTAGTTAGAGATGAAGTGGAAACGAAAACCTTAGCTAGAGGGAGAATGAATATCAGACTATTTGTTAGGCCTCCTGCACATCTCGCAGTGTTGCTCGTGGCTTACCAAGCCTGCTTTCCGAACATAATTACAAGCCCAAAGAGAAAACAACGCATAATTAGTCCTTTGCTTTACAACAATTCGATGCAAACGTTACATTCGCTATTAGATAAACATCTCTCGACTCTCGATTCAGAGCTTCAGTGGCGCGCATTGTTTAGAATACGCAACATTGTTGAAACACTGGATTAAAGCTTGTGTTCAAGGAGCTGCTCTTTCTTTATGCATTCAGAGCCCTACTTTCCAAAGTAATGTTTGTTTGCACAGGAGCCTCCAGTCAAACCGTTTTCCTTCCTTTCAGTTACTGGGGATCACCGAGCCAGCCCAATCAATAGACCTTGCCAGAGAAGCTGATGGAATCTGAACAAGTGGAGAGCAGAGGGGATTCAAAACTTAGTGGAGTAACAGAAACTTTTCCAAAGTAGTACTTTATGCCCCCGAATCCCTCAGAAAACCCTAACTGACTGACTATCATCCACTTTTACACTTCTTGCTGACAGCAGCTCTCTCCTCAGAAACAAGCCAGTGATGAAATTGCAGGGATGCTACAGAAAATGATGGGTTGGTGAAAGTAAATATAAACCATTACAGAGCTTTTACAGTATTATTAGAAAGAGTAAGGTAAAAGGTAGAGGAACAGCAGAAAGCAGAAGTGAAAGAAGGACCTACAGAAGTAATTTTTCGCCGACATATTGATTATTTGAGTGAGCTGCCTGGGGATAGTGTTCAACCTGGAAACGCTTGGACTTGTTTCTTGCGTGGATCGTGATTTTGAAACAAATTTTCAATGTCCTGCTGTAGAAATCTTGAAATGAGGCCACAAACTTTGGGATGTATAGCATTCTAAAAGCGAGACAGTTAATAATATCCAGATGAAATGCATATATTATTTCAGCTGGATATGTAGTGCAGGTTTTGCAATCACTCAGAGTGAAGAGTGTGTTAGATTGAGATAACATGGACTTCACTGAGCAGTCAAAAATTCTGTCCTTTGCTTCAAAATAACTGGGAGTGGTGATGATGGTCGGGCAGTACAGATCATTTTCTGCTGGGTTGACCATCGTGATAGTTTGTGGCACTGGATTTGCTCCACGCTTATAGTGATCCAGAGACCATAAAATGTAGACAATGTGATCTAGTTGGTAGATGTCACACAGCTCCACAAAACACAAACTTCCACCATGAAAATCTTTCATAGAAAACTTTGAGCTGCACACGTTTTACTTTTAATTGCTACATTTTGCAAAAGTGGCACAAATTTACTCACAGAGCAAACCATTAACAACGTGTCACAAGTGTGCGTCCGGGTAACAAGCTGAAAGAAATGTTCGCAAATGCATTCACTAATGGCTCTTCAATATGTGTGAACACTATACAGACCCATTACTATATGCAGGCAGCTTTGAAATACGTTCCTTTCCCCATACGATTCTTCAAACAGACACACGACTTTGAACTCTGATGTCATGAGGATATCGGCTTCACCGCTGCATCTTAAAACTGTGACTTCTCAGGAAAGAAAAATATATATATTTGGGTACCAAATGTTGATAGTAGTGAATTAGTTTACATATATCCTGATAAAAAAAAAAAAAATTTGTATTTCCTCAGAAAAGATCAATGAAACCAATATTATTGATTACATTTGTGCTGATAGGACTCAATATGCACTCAAAAGTTTGCGCTGTGGCTTTACTGGATTAATATGGTACAAGTCCACCACATGAAACTGATGAGAAATGAGATCCTTTACTTCTGCATAATATTTTCTCCAAAACATCTGTCGGATTATCATTTTCTGAGTACAAACAGAAATGCCCAACTGCCCCTTAAGCAAATCATCGATCATAAAGGAAGCACTTAGTTAAACGGATAAAATTGCAATGCTCAGCCTCCATTAGCAGGACAAGACAGACCTCCTAACTTTTAATTCAGTAACTCAACTTGCATGCCACATGTATAGATAAGCAGAAAAACCTCTTTTGAGGAATCCTTCTTTAATTTATCATCACTTTCAGTCACCAGTAATTCAAAATGCAATAAGTATTTTCGGTATGCTACGAACGCAGGATGAAGAACATTATATATAGAGCTGGGCGATAGAACGATAACGATATGTATCGCGATATAACTTTTACTCGATAGAGAAATTAAGCTATCGCGATAGACCTCGCCGCTCTTGTCCTCTTAAAAAAAAAAAAAAAAAAAAAAAAGGTCAGCCAATCCAAATTAAGTAGCGCAGAGCCGAACCAATCACAGCCGCAGCGTCACGTCGCGTCACAAGTGCCAAGCCGCACGTGTGTTTGTTTGGGAAGCAGCCAGCGGGTAATGGAGCCAGCACGTAATGGAGGAAATGAGTGCGCCGACTAAAAAAAATCAACCGAGCGTGACCGAAGAGAAAACAGATGATGGTTCCAATGCCGGAGAGATTGTCGAACGGAAGAGCCACAGAAGTTCTGTAGTGTGAAGGTATTTCGGCTATTTCAAGTCTGACAAAAAACAGTAGCGTGCACTGTAAATTGTGCCGAAAGCAAGTCTGGAAATACAATAAACTGGTGCATGCGTCACACTGTGCGCCACGTTATTGTTTCGGTGAAATGAATTTCTACAATACTGTTAATTCTACTCTCTGCAGTGTTTAAATGCTTACATATACACACAGTTACTGTCCCTCCACACATACGACTCTGTTCTGCTTCTATGCCCCAGCTTTGTTTACTTTTTCCCACCGAGGCTTCTAGACTTCTGATTGGCCAACATTTCTGCACGGTTAGGAATCTAGCGCCACCTGCTGCTTTGGCATGTTCATAGCGTTTTCCTTCATTTCTGCCTTTATGTGTGGACGGGATTATTTTTTAAAACGAAAACGGAAAATCTCCGTTTTCAAAAATACCCGTGTACGTGTGGACGTAGCCTCAGTCTCTGACTGGAAGCGCTAATTCGTCATTCGGCTTTTGTCAGACTAAAGTACCTGTTAAAACTGTTTGAAAAGCTAAGCTATACAACAAGGAGAGATTGAGAATTTCCTTTTAGTTCTCAGTTTATTTGATATTGACAAAAGTTAGTCAGTTTTGTCTGTTCTTCTGTAAAACAAACTAAGATTTATTTTTAGAATTAATATTTTGTTTCTAAGTGGAATTGACAGTTTAGTAGTCTGTTTCGTTTGTTCTATTTTGAAACTTAAACGCTTTAGCGGCTGCCTTTTGTGTAGTTTGCAATATTTGCCTTTATTTATCTGAAAAAGTCTCATGTTCCTTAAGTACATCTACCCTGTTGAACTTATTATGGGAAATAAATATTTAAATAAAAACAAGCTGCTGATTATTTCACATTTTACTTGTGAGCAACGGCACATTTAAATCTTACAAATATAGTTATTTGGCTTATATCGTGATAGATATCGTTATCGCCTGAAATGAAAAAAACATATCGTGATATGAAAAAATCTCATATCGCCCAGCTCTAATTATATATTCTGTTTCTTTGCCTTTGAGGTAGCGAGGAGACATCAGTCACCTTGCTAGAACTGTTTGACAGCCCTATTCTCTCACTTTAATGAAATCCCAACGCAGGAAAAAAAAAACAAACCCCAATTTCAATGCTCAGACAATAAACCCTCCACTTCCTTATCCTCTGGCACATTCACACACACAGCAGAGCATCTCACTGCTTACACCCACATCCAGTAAATCCCCCAAATATCATCTTCAATTAAAAACAATGGGAGCCTAAGCCTTTGAGCGGATCATGACTATATTAACACGTCAATACTTCTCTTTGGAATTTTTGAGCAGCACAGAGTGGCGTCCGGCCTGCTGACATCCAGCGATAGACGGATAAATATTCATTGAATATGTTACTTGAGATTTAGCTAAAATCAGAGCAACTGTTGCTGACTGTATCTGTAACAGGTCTTCACTTAAGGAGCGATAATAATAATTTATGAGGTTGTAATATACACTACAGTACAAAGCTGCACTTTGCATGCTAATGACCATAGCAAAATGACATAAAGAGAAATAATCACATGCAAAACTCTCTAGCATCTTTCCAGAGCCGTGAATCATTTCCTGCATCTTAAAATTGTTCTTAGGATTTTATCATATCCAAATCCTTTCAAATCCACTATTGAATGTCAATACATTTAGCTTTTATGTGCCAGTTTTTAACATGAGCAGCCTGATTCAGCTTGCCATGGCCAACACTGAAAATTTTCTTCAGATTATAGATGAATTGAGTCCCAGTATAGTGATTATTAACCCTTCCAAGAATGGCTTGATCCATATCCAGTTAGACGAACACTCACAGGCGCGGGCATCCAATTGTCTGGCCGATACATCTGATGCTCATTCAGTTTTTCTTTTTTCTTTTCTTTTTTTTTTTATTGCCTGTGCTATCTATAAGTGAGAAGTAACATTTGTCTCTTATGTTTTTATTATAGTTCCCAATACAAAATAAGGAAAAGAGATAAAAGGTCTTTTATAGGGATTCAAACCAGAACTGGTTGTGTCAAAATCTGTATTTTTTTTGTGTGATTCAAACTGATAGGGTTTGTTCGTATTGACTTGCATTTTTCCACCAATCATAGAAAAAGCTGAGCACCTTGAGCTCTGTGGGATTAAGACTGCTGCCTCAAAATTTCATGATAATATATACAAGATTATATAACATGACCTGGACAAGTAGCAGATAATGGATGAATATTAATGATTTTTTTAATCATTAAAAAAAATGCACTGATTATTATTATTTTTAAAAAGAACAGACACACACACACACAAACTATGGAAAATAATCCAAATCCTGGATACTTGAGAAATGTTTCAGTTTCATCTTTATTTACAGTCTGTGTCTCGTGTGTTATTTAACCAAAACAGCATGCTGTGACATGACTGCAAATTGCATCAATGGTTTAATGTAAAAGCATTAAAGCCCTTTGTAAAGCCACAGACGAAGGGATTACTGACTACTTTCATCCAGGGTATATTTTCTTATAACGCAAGCCTGGAGGGGGAATAAAAGATTTAGACCGCGAGACATTATAGTGTCTGTACAGAAAAGGTCAAGAACTCACTCAGACATTTTGAAACGCTCTAAAGCTGCAGGCTAAAGGCCATGTTATTGGTATGACGGAAACACTTGTGTGCCAAGATATCGATCCACTCCAAATGCATTAACGAGCCAGGTCTTACTATTCTTTAATGTTATGCAACATGATGTCCAGGGCTATAAGAGCAGAGAGCAGAGAGTTCAGAGCCAGAGGCTACAAGCAGTTCAGGTGAAAAACTACACAAATATTAACAGTTAAAAAGGAGGGAGGAAAAAACATCAACTGAAGGTGACCCTGTAATATAATATACTGTAAACACAGATGTGAAACCATAGGATTAGTCTTTCTTCCTTAGTGTGAAATCCGCACCTCAAGAAACACTAATCGTATCGCCTCCTGGCCTCTCAGATAACAACTATTACACAGCTGCAGAAGTCACAGAGGAAGATGGTGTTGAGAGATGGGGTGACAAAGGTTGTGGGATACAAGTGCTGCCTGATTCTCGAGTGCAGCAGTGCGTTCTGCGCCATCTCTTGATATGGCTCTGTTTGAAGATGGAGGGTGAGTAAACAAGTGTACACGGATGGTGTCATTTCAGAGGTATGAGAGGCAAAGGCTGAACACCTGAGGGGAGGAACAAGGTGAAGACAGACGTGGAGTCCATAAAAGGTCAGGCTTGAAAAATCTGAGCAGTCATTACTGATGATTTAAAGGGACACGCTATCATAAAAAGAGGTTAAGCAAAGATGGGGAAATGGCGAATATGAGTAGGTCTGTAGTGTCAAAATTAAACCAGTATGAAACAAGCACAACTAAAATTTTAACCATAAAATAAATAAATAAAAATATCAGCTGGTACTAGTGCCTACAGGAAAACAAAAAAAGGATGGGGATAGCTTCTTCTCAAGTCCAGATGATTAAAGGATTCAAGTCAAAAGTTAACACCCCCTCCAGACAAACGCAACCAGCAGAGAGAAAGCAACTCTTCTACTAGGGGTTTCTTTCCTTCCAGCATAGAGGGAAGTCTGTTGATAACCACTATGCAATCATATACAACTTCTCTTTCAGGTGTTTCAACCCTCAACTGATGAGGGGGCGACGTTTGAAAAGCAACCAGAACAAAAGCCTTCTGGAGTCTTTGAGCAGTCTCAAAGAAGGTCAGTGTTGTTTTTAGTTAGTTTTAATGCTAAAGCTTAAGAAGCCACTCAAAATAGACCTAATAACAAGCTCAGAGGCATCCTGCTGTGGAACTCATACCCAACTTCTGTCTACTTATTACCTGGAGGGGAGGCTCTTTATGCAGCTCAACGTCGAGTAAACAGTTGAGTCAGGTGCAGGTACAGAACCTATGGTGCCATAATCTTTCAGAAAGGATGGATTGATGTTAAATATGAAAAGCCTCTGTGTGTATAAGGCAGCTCTGTTCCCATTAAAAGAACCCAGGGACTATATTCAGCCATGCCAAAGTAAGGACCTTGGATTAAAGCTTGTCGAACAAGGCAAGTTCTCGCACAAAAAGGAAACGGCCTCAGTGCAGTTAATGTGATTTAGGTTTTTACACATTTTTCTTTTTGCATGAATCTCAGCTAAAAATCAGCCTAGTCTTTATGCTTAGCTAGAACAGAGAGAGTTTCTTCCACATTTGGAAGTTGTCCGTCCCCCGAGTTTTTCCAACCACCACAGTCTGGGAACGTGGTGTTAAAGCAGTTGTGTGTCTCAAAGAAGCTTTCTGCGCTTGAGTTCCAATCCATTTTACCCCCTAAAATGTGTCGTGGGAGCAGGAGAAAATGAGTTAGAGTCCGTGCAGCTGCTTGCTTTTCAGAGAATGGTCATTACAGATGATCCACTGAGATGGAGGAGAGAAAGTCAAACGAACCAAAACGGCTGTCTTGGATGTTTTGTGCAAAATTACTCCTCCGCCTCTTGATTCTTTTTATTTTTATTGCTTTTTGGTCCTTTTGCTTGTTTTTCCACTGTCTCGTCCTTGCTTTAGCCATCTTTTCTGTTATTCTCTTTATTTGTTTTTTTCCTATGTGCCTCTTTTCAATCCATTTTTACCTCAGCTCTGTCTCCCATTTTGGTTTGACTGATGGGCTTGGGAAGTGATACAGTATTAGAAAAACAGAATCAATTTTGATTTGTTTTGCTAATATTTGTCCAACTGTCGTTTGTGTGAGTGACTTCACTCTGGACTTTTTTATGGCCATTTAAGCCTTGAGAGTACTGTGCTCAGTGAGACACTTTTCAGCACCAACTAGCTTCTTTTGTCATTAGATACTGTTGATTCTGATATGCGGCAAGTGCATGCAGCCCTGCACATTGTGCTGAGATTCAAATGCTTTTTTGTCTCTCTGGTGTCTGTGTCTCTGCAAAATGCTGATAAGTCCCAGAAAGGCTCATATTACACCCCTTTTTCCTCTCTCCTTCTTTTGTAATCATACCCTGGGGCTTTTATTTATTACTTTAATGTGTATCTATGTGTTTGTATGTGGGAATGCCTCCCTGCATGTGTGTGTCCTAAAAGAAGGAAACACAGGGAGAAAAAGGAAGGGAAAGAAAGAACAATTCTGACTGGAAATGTAAGAAGAAAATCCATTGACAGAAAGGCGGGGGGAGCCTTTGTTATTAATCAACTCAGCAGCGGATCGGGGCAGGTGTCTGCGTCTTCACTCACGTTATTTACTCACAGGCTGGGTGAGGCGCTGAAACCTGCAGGTAGCCGACGCTAAAGCAGCACAGTTTATCAGAGATTGTAAATAAGAGCGTGATAAATATGTAGTCTGTCATGTCTCTCGTGTCATGCAGAGACTGTATGTGACAGAAATGATACATGAGGATTGGAATTATCCGACTACGAGCAAATTCAAATTCTATTTGTCACACACACACACAACCATACACAGTATGACATGGGGGTGAAATGCTTGTAGCTGTA
This sequence comes from Aulonocara stuartgranti, assembly GCF_965226115.1. Lineage (NCBI taxonomy): Eukaryota > Metazoa > Chordata > Actinopteri > Cichliformes > Cichlidae > Aulonocara > Aulonocara stuartgranti. The sequence goes on from NC_138947.1 coordinate 19,321,019, forward strand.
CAATGCCCGACCATTAAATGACAGAAGAAGAAAAGCAGGAATGGTGGAAGATATAAACAATAAAAATGTCCTTACGTCTAGTCTTAAAATCAGTCTAAAACTGACAGCAGGATGGCAAAAACAAATACGATGACAAAGCAAGCCATTAATACACACACAGATACTCTCAGTGCTCAGCAGAATTCAAAAATATTCCTGTGATCCCGCAGCAGTCACGTTGATCAATTGCTGAATCCAAACCTACTGAATACACTGCTCCAAACTGATAAACTGATTTCTTTTCTCCTTTTTTCTTTTTTATAAAACCACAAAACATCGATCAGAAGTAAAAATCCAGGCACGATCCAGAGCTGGTCAATATGTGGTCTTAGCCTGAAGGACCAGCGCAGGTTTTTGTGAAAAGCTTTAAACCTCTATTGCCTCTTTTGCAACAACATCAATTTTACAGTTTTCTCTAACTATTCACTTTCACCGCTGGACCCCAGGCAGCGGGGTCCTAAAAAAATGTATTACAGGAAACAGATCTTGACCAATGTTTTTCTTTGTAAGCAACACTTCGATGTTGCACAATGACAAAACAGCTTATTGCTAACCCAAGTTACGCCACCGCCTGTGGCCCTTCAGTCATCCCTGTATGCCTAAATTCTGTTTGTTTGGATTCTGCTACCTTACCTCTTCTTACATTTTTTTCAAGAGCCACACAAACCAACCAGTATTCATATGCTAATGGCACAACTAATGTTCTTAGTTGTGCCAGTCCAGACGCTTTTCTTTGCAAGCTCCTTTGACTACGATGACCTGGATGACTGAGAACCTTCACAGACAACTAATGTTCTTGTGTTCAGCCCTAAAACTTTTCTAAGGAGGTCAATCATTATCCCCTCGCTGGCAAAATCGAATCTTCTTCTAAGAACCTTGGTATTATTTTGGACAAGCATTTGAAATTTGAATCACCGATCTCGAAGCTCATCCAGGCTTTCTTTTTCATCTACGGAACACTGCAAAAATCAATCCTCTACCATCGACACTACCGACTAGGAGTGGGCACTCGCTTCTTTTCCGGCTGAGAATCGTGACCTCGGCCTCAGAGTTCTCAATTCTCATTCTGACTGCTACAGACTGTTGCAAACCACTCCAGTGCGAGCGGGACGCCACCACCTGATGAAGCAAACAGATCGACATCATCTGCAAAAAACAATAGATGAGAACCTAAGGGCATCAACACAGACGCCCTCCACCAAATGGATATACCTAGAAATTCTTAGTGCTAGTCAACGGTGCTCGTTTCAGCAGCTGAGACTGAAGAAATAACTTTGATGAGCGACAAAACATTTCTCCTGCTAAAAACGCTACATCCAGATGAATCAAATCAATGGTCTGGAATAGGGCTGGGTATAGTCACTGATTTCTAAAATCGATTCAACCAAATAGATATGCTGCTGAAGTGAAGCAGAGCAGTGTTTCTTTTCTTCGGTGTAGAAGAGCAGAAATTAGGCTTTCTTGTTGGAGGTAATTTATGAAAGAAAAAAAAAAACGATTTTTATCGTGGTGGAAACAAAATGCCAAAGGTAAGAGGGAATTATTGACAATATTTATCAAATGTGAAGCGTATTTCTGATGTTCTTTTACTGCTGGTTCAGTGATTTTGGTCAGAGAGTGACAAAACCTGCAGCATCAGAATCTGTGAGTGTCTTCTTTCAGCCACGAAGGCGTGTCCGGGTACGGGTGAGAAAGCCGACATCTCAGTGATTCTGATGCGTTGGGTCCACACTTTGTGTTTACATCTTTGTGTGGAATCTGTTTACCTGCTCATTTGCTCTTTTAGCTGTTTGGTGGTTGTTGAAATGAAAGCTTTAACCTGAGAGTCTGGGGTTTATGACAAAACACATTTATATTTCTTTGGGTTCTTTTGCGAGTGCGCATGTGCCAACCAGCATGCTGCCTGCTGTAACCCAGGATTAATAAAGTATTTCTGATTCTGATTTAAAATACAGGATTTAATGAATTGATATCCCTTTATTCAAGCTAAAATCGATTTAATCCCTATTCCTATTCTGGAACTTCTTTACCTGGATGATGAATCCTGCATCAAGACATATGGATAGAACTTATGACAAAGTCCTAGTTTTCACAGTGAAAATCTGTTGAAAGAAAAATAAATGGAAATAATTTAGGTTGATTACTTTCTGGCTTTGATCTTTTTATCTTTACTTCACTTTGCATTAAATTGCCATTCTTCAGTAATTACATCTATCTTTGGAGGAATTTTCTATAAGATTCTAGCTGGACTTTATATAAGTTTATGTGAATTCCTGTATGCGCACAGCAACAAATATACAAAAGACAGCAGCAGTTTTGTGAGTATGACCAATTTACAACAGTTAATCAGTATATAATCACCACTGCAGTCCATTTAATTGCCAACTTGACCCCATTGCATTGCAAATAGAGCAGACTGTATTTTTTCTGTGTTTTCCCTAGTGCAGCATTAGTTTAGACTTGCAGGCAACACAAAGAGAACTTAAAAAATGACCTCATTCACTGCTGTTAATCTATGTTACTAAATTTCTTGCAATTTAGTTTACTACACATGTATAGTAATTATCCTATAATCTGCACTGCAGCGTCCTGGAACTAGCATAAGAAAGGCTTAATCTTATTTCCACCCAAAACTTTTTTCAGACAGTAAAAAGACTCATAACAGCAACATCTGAAGCCAGTTTTAACCTCCAGCTGAAGCTGCTCCTTTTCTTCTCCCCTCCCTTCTTTTAAGTCAGAGAATCGAGATTCCCATCAGGTCTTTTTTGTTAGAGAGGGAAAATGAAGTTAACATTGATCTCACTGACAAAGGTCTGAAACAAGCCCATCCCGGCCTCCCTGTCACGGTGCGAAGTCATCCTTCGCCCATTTTTCCCCAAAGTGTCCATGAGGAGGAAAATGTAACAGAACAAATTTTTGATGCTCATGACTAATCGTTGATGCTTTTTTTTTTTTTTCTATAAGCAAAGGATCACCTACTCTCTGGGGCAAAAGACAGACAAGAAAGAAAAAGAAAAGAGGAAGGGAAAGGCTGAGTAGGGGATAAAGACGTGTATATCAAGGGAAACTGGAGGAGAGCGCAGAGGACAGACACTAATAGAAATAGGACAAAAGAGGAAATAAGAGAAGAAGTAGACAGTCAGGGAGAGGAACAGAAAACCACTGGGATCCGAGTCACTTTGAATATGAATACTTCATGAATCCAAACTTAAAAGTGTTTATCACAGTTAGAAAAGCTCCAAATGTCTATTCCTTTCTAGCACATTTCTTTCTTTTTTCTCTTAATGCTAGAAGCTGTCTGCTTTTATTTGTCTAAACTTTTCTTTTATGCATCACTTCTTTATAGAGAGATTAGAAAAGGCTACAATAGGCAAAAAGCTGATGTTTGTGAACAAAAGCCACCTGGAAATCATCCAAATCCCAGAAATAGTTTTGTTTACTGAATATTTAGCTGCTCATAATCTATGCACAACCCAAGTCCTGCTGAAAGCTGATGTGTGGCATGATTATGTGACTAATATGGAGCTTAAAACGGTCTCTGAAACAACTAACCAGCAGTAATACAAATAGTTGAGGCATTAAGGCCACAGGAGTGAAAAAAGAGAAAAGAAATTGCCAAATTAAGGGAAGAACACTGAAATATGGATATAAGAAGAAAAAAAGCATTCTAAGAAAACGTATTAATTTCAAATCATTTTTGGTTCAATTAATGTGCTATAACTCAGCTAAGGAGTTGCAGAGTGCTTAACACATGCACACGCACAGTACAGCAAAGGCTGTACACACTCTCACCCACATGCGAGCTCTCCACAGATCGCACTGTCAATTGGGTGGCCAATTCAGTTTTACGATTGTGGTGCTAATTTCCCTAACGCGTGAGCAGGTGTCTGAGTAAGCAGGCGGAAACCAAGTCCAATTGAATTACCTACACCTGCATGGATAGAGAAGTTTCAAATGTTGGAAAACGAAATAATGAAATAGAGCCACCGAGCTGCCCTGTAAGCAGGTTCAGAATCAATAAACCACATGTTAAAATGAACTGCTTGCACTGATGGATAAAGCTAGTGTTGTAAATTCTCCGGTAAAATAAAAGAAGATGGCCCGCTAAGACAACAGTGTTTGATTCAGCAGCAATTTAATGTGACGGCGATAAAGGAGTCAGAAAGAGATGTACTGCCAAACAGCATGTAAGAGACAGGAAGCTTTGCACCAACGGGGAGGGCGTCTCACCTGCCTGCTTCCTGGGCACTTCCTGTGTAATTTAGGGGAAGGAGGAGCGAAACTGTTGGGAAGGCGAGTTTAAAACGTGCCTTTGGGGACCTTGGTCTGTTAAAGAGTAGGAGAAGTCAATGAAAGGCGTATTCGATAGAATAAAAGCATGGTTAATTTGCTGCGGTGTGTATAAAAGTGCAGCTGCAAGGGAAAATATTGGAAGAAGACAGAACTTACCTTACACAACTTTTAGATTTCTAAAAATAATCAATGTTGAAACATTTTTTTAAATGGATGCCTGAAGTTGCAGAGAAAGTATAATAGTGATCTTTGTATAGGATATTGGATTGTATGTCGTGCCAATACATATAGTGTAAGCATATAAAGATTTATGTAGCATATGGGCTGTATTTACACCTGCTAAACAAAGGGGGTAACAATGTCGGCAATGCATGACCTATGAAAGCATATACACCTCCACTCTGATCTTGAGGCGGATTAGAAACAGACCATCCAGAGACCAGAAACTGCCCCCCTCCATAAAGGAGCCATAAAACAAATGTGCGCATCAGCAACACAATTCAGATTTACTGCTTAGGATGGTCACAGCTGTGCCCTATAACAGCTTGACTTGATACCTAATAAGTGTGGAATGTATATGTGCAAGCACGTGTATTTTTGAGTGTAAGTGAAGCCTTTAAGGCTGGTAAAGGCTACAGGGAGAGGATTTCTTAAAGCATAAAAAGACCTCTATCACAGTGGGGTCACCTAAGCCACTTTACATGGCCTGGAGAGCGAACATAAACTGACAAGCGGCGAAAAATCCTGAGTGGCTTTCCTGGTTGTTAAAAGGGAGGGGGGGGGGGGGGGGGGGGAATCCTTTCTCCTTGAACAGCAAAAACTAAACTGAGGAGGAAGAAACAATAAGTGGTGCCTGAATTTTTCCTGTTTATTCACTTTATATTCAAACTTCTGTTTTTAATGGAAATTATTTTTACAGGATGCCCCACGGTAGTTGCAAAAACGCCATTTTTACACAGATTCATATTCTCGTTTGCAAGGACTGGTTTTCAAAATAATGTCTAATTTTTGCAGTATATTTGATACTTTGAGAAGTGGTTTTCCGATTAGTTTAAAACTGAGCAGATTACAGAGATGGGAACAGCTTTTGGTCTCAAGTGAGGTCAATTTAGTCAGAGGGTAAACACGATGCTTTATGTGGACATCTATCCTCCAACTTTTATTTCTATTTGACAGAATCCCAGCCTTAATCTCATTTTCATGTCTGCATGTCCTTCCCAGAGAACAGCTAATTTATGAAGACCACAATAAATCTATGTCACTGTTATAGCTTAAATTGCATTGAAAATAAATGCATTGGTTTTTAAACTCATTATAAGATTAATAGTTCTCAAATGAAGAAGAAGAAAAAAAAAAACTGGACATGAGTAGAAGAAAGGGACCTGTTCCTGGATGTAATTTTGAAAATACTTTGCTTTTTCTTCTTCTTTGTTTTTTTTTTTTTAACCAAAGAAAAAAATCCACTCCATCATTACAAATCTACCCCTGATTCTTCCTCTTGGACTTCAGTTCCTGGTGTCTTACTTGCCTCTTAGGACTTGTGCTCTTCCTTGATTCCTGGAAACACAGCTTGTGTCCCTTTTAGCCCAGTCCATATCAGTGAGGTGATGGGAGGAAACGTCAAAGAACATAACGCCTGTCTGAGCAATAAGCCCACACATGCCTGCTGCTGCCCTTTACTCATCTAACAGGACATGGATGCTCTGACTGACACAGATCATGCTCGTTAAATATGCAGTAAGTAAGCCCAGTGTGCCAGTATGCGAGGATTTATGTCAATCATAAAAATCAAAGGCAAGGAAAGTGATTATTTTTCTCCATAGTTCCTCAACTTTGGGCTAAGAAGGAAGCTCGGGATGCAAAAACAATAAAAAAGAGAAAATATATTACCATAGAGACCAAAGTAAAAAGGCTCAAGATCCCATTGATTCTGCTCCTCCATCCATCTTTCGGTAAAATGCATTAGCTCATCTATCATTCCACTCAGGGCCCACAGTGACAGTACGCTATGAATAAATATTCGGTAATGTAATGTAAATGTAAATGTGATGGCTGTAGGTTTAGTATCAGCCCAGCAAGAAAAATCAGATTGTCCTCTGATTATCAGAGTCACTCCAACTTAATTCAAAGTCAAGAGGAACAAGAGGGTTATACACTCCCGACAAGGACCGGCCATCTTTGAAGAAACTGTGTGATGAAATCGGGGGACTAATCAGGAGAGGAAGAGGTGAGAGGTTAAATTGTGATACTTTAGAACAAGAAGGATTTGTGTTCCAAGAATGACATTTTCTAAAAATGCACATCTGTGTCTTTAATAAACGGAGACATCCACAAGAGGACAAATTTGTCTTTAAAAAGCATCTTAAACCCCCATTTTCACTCATGACTCTTATTATTTGAACATTTAATGCAAAGTCATTATCCACTTGCATTTCCGCTATTCTTAAGAAAGGACTCATTAAAACCTATGTCACAAATGTGTACATTTAGCAGCCTTTTTACCATTAGAGAGAATACGTAACTGTCATTGATCATGTTACATAAAATAATCCAATAGGACAACATAACTCACAATAATGAACAAATTTAAAGACGTGGTTTAAGCTGCAACTTGTGTCACATGGCAGGATTCATGTGACTCGATCAACCAGCAGTCAGCATTGTGGGATAGCCCTCTTGTGTTTTTTAATTACAATTTCACTCCATAAACCCAAAATAAATGGGATCAGAATGGCAATGTAGTGTAATGGTATTCTTTTTTCTTTCTTTCTTTTCTTTAAATCAGGTCATTAACATGTTATGATATCAGAAACAGATTGAAGAACAGGGCAGATGTTACGGTTAGGCTCACATAAACTTTCATGTGTGTGTGCGCACAATTGCAAAAATTCTCCGAAACATTTATATGTAAATTATTTTTGCAGGAAGGTTGTGACACGGTCAAAATGTCCACAGGGAAAATCAGGGGAAATGAGCCACTTGTGCTGTGTTTGTAACCACACCAAGCTCTGGCGAAACCTGTGACACTTTCCCCTCTAACTGCTGAATACCGATCACACACAAGAGGAGAGAGAGGAGTTGAAGAATACACTGTACGCAGGATGAGACGAGGGACTCTGTGAGCAGAAAGGCACAGCGTTCAGGTAGGGGAGGGCTTCTTTTTAAGCTGCCCCACTAATACATATGCAGCTTCTCGCAGAGAGCAGACACAGACTGATTTAAATACCCCGCAGACAAAATACAAAACAAGCAGTAGTGACGGGACAAAGTAAGGAACCTCTGGCTCACTGATGCTCATGTAGATGACTGAACAAAGTGAAGCTAGAGTATGTTGACTTCAACGTCAGTGTGCTGCAGGATGGGGCGGGATTGAAAAAAGAAAAAACACACAAAAATAAATCCAAACTGACTTTTCTTACACACCAGCGTGCAGCTGCTGCATGCTTTTCTGACTTCCACCATCATCCTGTGTGTATGAGAGCACAAGATACTGCACATATCTCCTTTATCCAGGACTCTGGAAGCTGTGCTGCTGACACTTCTTAACTGGTGTTTCTTTAAGCACTGCATATTGCACACAAACAAATGTACTAGAGATAAGAGGCTTGTAGTGAAGGAGCTCCTTGCTCCCTGCTAACTTCAGAAATAGTGAGGAAAAAGTTTTCACAGTTACAAAAAAAACTCAAGAACCATTAATGACTGATAGTATTTCAGTCATAGCAAAGGGAATATATTGGGCCACATTACTTAAAACCATATAGACCCCAAGTGTATTACAATGGAGGAAAATATGTAAACTGGAAAATCTTTTCCAATTAAAAAAAAGAAAGAAGAAAATTAGTTAATGGTTTAATGGTTTTCATTTCAAATGTATTCACACTGGTACTTTATGATATAATAATATGGATTATATATAATCATAAGACATAATCTTTTAAGCATCTTATGGCATTAAGGTGTGAATTAGGTATGCGTCAAAACAAGAGTTTATAATGCAAGATCATCATGTACTGGAATGAGTACATGATGAGTTCATCCAGAGCAGCTCACAGCATGAGTAGGAGTTTAAGAATCTATCTATCTATACATCTATCTATATCTATCTATGAAAATCAGTAAAGTCAAATCAGTTACAAAGTGAAGCATTTTAATCAAACCTGATAAGCATTTAATTTAAACCTGAAAAACTTGCAGCTCCACGACACCAGACATGCCCCACTAGTTTTAGCCACCGAAGCACTGAAACTGCAATTTATGACCTGTAGAAACATCGCAATTACAGCTCAAGAGGGATAGGCAGAGATGACACTAAGTCATTCAATCGCTGCATTGATTCTTCCACAGCAAACCACTGCACACATGTCTTGGCCTTCCCCATCTTTCTTCATGACAAACACACCGAGGAGCCACATCGCTTTGCTTCTTCAATCACCTTTTCAGAGAGTTATGTTCGCCAATGCAAGCACACATGCGTGCTTACACAGCCCACCCGCAGACCCAATCCCGTTATTAACTGGAGCTCCTTGGTTCCTAACCTGCACAACACAGACTTCACCCCGAAGCTTCAGTTACTCCTCTGTCATCAACCCAAGGACGACCACTGAGTCAAGTCTTGCCCTTGTCTACAAAAACATGAAAACAGCTAGTCGCTCCTTCTGAGTTCAACAACAGAAGCTGGCTTTGAGGATTTGTGTTGTAATTTCACACTGGTTTTTTTTTTCCCCCCCCAATAACACTACAATAATTAGTATATATACACTTTAGAGTTTTGACATCTCATACATATAAGTATTTTTGGTAAACATCTCATAAATATTCAAAGAGTTATGAGATCTAAATGATACACGTTCATTTAATTATTTCCGCTTATATAGGTTTGCATCCTATTCTGGTAGATATTGTGCTTTGGTTCAGCTCCTTAGATCATACACTGTCTAAAACAAGCAGCTTTAGCACCGTTTCCCCTACTTTTAAGCAAGCTTTTATCTGATTGGGTGCCCCCCAGGAACAGAAGGTTTAAACACCAGGTGGGTGGGGCTTCTGTGCTCACAACCAGTCTCAGTGTTTCTTGAGTCAACAATATTAAAGATGGCCCTTCAGATACAGAGACAAACAAAGAAGAAAAGTTAAGCAGATTTTACCTTAGTTTAGGTTCAGTTTAAATTAAGTCCCAAATTCCATTTCACATTCCACTGTTTTGTTTCCCACCTGGAAACGCCCCGTTGACATACTCTAGGTTGAGAAGTGGAGATGTCACATCCCCTGCCAATATGTTGAATGTCTTACGGGTGAAAGTACAAATTAAACCAGCAAATCTCAACAGCGCTGTTTAAGTAGAACAGAAAAAGAAGAGAAAATGCATTAGCGTTGTTTGCAATTAGAGCTTTAGACATGCATGCAATAATAGCAAGTTAAGTACTGGTCAAACCACAGGGAGCAATTTAGTGTTAGAGTGATCAAACCACACATTTTGTTATGAAATGACATCCTGCTGAGCCACAAAAGGCCCAAAGAGCAGAATATATTAGAAAAGCTCATGCAAGCTGAGCTGGGATGAATACAGTGCCTCCTCCATAAACCTGATAAGCATAATAATTACAAAAAACCCCTCCCAGAGTAGATAAAACACGGGAAAATAAAGTGTGAATTCTGCACAGGTGCAGTTATCTACAGCAGCTGTGGCTTGTTATTTTCCACCTTTGCTGAGACAGCAAGGAAATGCTCCACAGGGGAATCCCCCCCCCAATCGTCTCCTCAAGATAACACTTAGATTTTATTATGTATGACACTAGATCTTCATACTGCTAATCAACCATGGTTGCGGATAGCTCCACATTACAAGTCCACTCTCCTGCAGGTATGACTTCCCAGTAGGAAATCTCTTTTTTCCCCCTTTTTTCGTACGAAAGGATCTGAGGCAAAGGAACTGTGAAGCAAAAGGCAGCACTATTCTTTCAGAAGGGGCAGTGGTGAGATAAGACTTATCAGATCCACGAGGGAGATGAGGAGGCAGGGCGAAGGCGGAGGGATATGATCCTCCAAGTACCCCCATTGTTCATGTGAACAATACGGAGACTCGTTAAAGAAGAAATTCGTTGAAAGTCTGCACTTTGGAGCGCAGATACATAGAGTAATTATAATATGGAGAACCTTTGGAGGGATTAGTGAAGAACTTATTTATATGAAGTGTCTCCTTTGGAGAAAAGCATTTGGATAACAGCTGTGACTGAAGGCAGAGTCATAAGTGAAGCACCTGTCAACTTTTGGAAATGATTTGAGCTTTTTTCCAAGGTGAAAATTGCTGCTTACTACTGGAGGGAGTCATAAAAGCTACTCAAATAATATCCTGCTTTTTCAGATCATTTTAAAGTGTACACATTTCACCACAGAACCAAGTAAACCAAAGAAAAGCGAGGCAGTGTGCCTCCATGCTGACAGAAGAGGTCGCTCTGTGGAAACAAAGTCACCTGGGAAATTTAGTCCGTGACTTTCTACCAAACCAGCTGTTGGGCACCTTCTGAGGGGGAAAGGGAAAAAAGGCGAGATCGATGAGAGTTTGCCATCATCTTAACAAAGACATTTCATACGATACATTGTGAGAGCACCTTACGAGTGACAAGAAGACAACTGAGATCACATAAGGGTGGTTGGCTGCTTTATCAAGCAGGAAAGCGGTCAAACGTATGCCTCGCTGTGCCTCATGGGGGGCATTCAGCACTATCTATAGGAAGATTAATGCACAGCAAATATCATAAATCTTTCAATGGTGGACATTCAAGGCCATTCACTGTGGATTTCAAGGACTCCTGGGATGAAAACATTAGATTGGTTTGAATTCTTTGGCCCTAGGGTGTGTATGCATGGGCCAGCTGCAGAGAGCTGGAATTCACATGAAACACACTTGAGTTTTTTTATTTTCTGTACACACACTGTGACATGAGCATAAATAAAGAGAAAAAAAAAAGAAAACGTGCACACACGCACCAGTACAGATACAAATTAAACCACCCACGGGCATCTCAAAAACACATGCCGGCATCTTAACACAAACCACCCACCCACTGTTCATATCTTTTTCCCCCAAAGACACACACACACACCACAGCAGGGAGTGCTCTAAAGAAACAATCTGAACCATCAGAAATCCATTTAGTGTGATAGGGTTACATCTGCAGAGGATGAGGTCAGCAGTCTCTTTTTGCTTATTAACGCTCATCAATCTGGAGAGCGTTCGTTCATCAAGGAGCCTTCCTGTTGGGTAATCAACCTTGCAAGCACGCAGCTCAAAGACAACGCAATACACGGGACTGCCCCCGTCGCTCCTTTGATCGATGGTGGTGAATCATTAGCGGCTGCTGAGATTAGTCTGGTCAAATGAAGACAACATGAGTCATCTCACTTTGGGACACTGGATCCAGTCCTCCAAGAACACCATCAGTCGCACGATCTGATTTGAAATTTTTAACTTAATTTAAAAAGAGCTTCGGGCATCCAACCAGCCACATTTGATAGCTGCATAAAAACATAATAACAGAGATAAATAGTGTTTATATTCAAAGCCAGGCCTTTCAATTACAAATAAAAAATTCTCACAAAACGTTTAATTTACCACATATAGCTATGGTTTTTTTTTTTATTCTCTCCTACTTGAAGCACATTTCTCTTCTCTTCACAGTGGATAACCATTTTTCCCCACCGTGTAATTCAAATTTGCACTGTTTATTCGTACATAATTCAACTTTAATCAAATAAGTAGACGATGGCAGACGCTTTCATCAAAATAAGCCATAATGGCACATTTCCTGAACCTCTGGAAATTTTCTGGTAAGAAATAACCTCAGACTCCTTCATAACTGATAGTGCTTTACCTCGACTTTTCTGATGGACCCGTGCTCGTTTAGGGGTGTCACGAAATGAGGTTTTGTCAGATGCATCCAGTTAAGCACCAGGTGTCCTTGATGAACAGGACACAGTGATATTGGCCACACTGTTAACGGTCCCTCTTTACTACTTTTAACTAGCTGATATCTTATTTTCACTCTGTAAGGTTTAGGCACAAAAAAAGGGTAGAAAAACACACCTACTTCATGTTTTTTTTGTTTTTTTATTGCAGTTTTTAACTTCTCTTGCTGTTTCTGTTTTTATACATACCAACTGTTATATATACACACACAGAAAAAAAAGTGTGGGTGTTTCCGTCTCACTGGCATTGGCTTGCACTGGCAATGAATAATGCTCCCCATACCGCTGTAAAGTGTCACCTAAATTATGTCTTCCACTGAAACGATGTGGGTTGTGGGTTGCTTTCAGTAACAATCCTAGATTTTTAGTCCAAGAGAATAAATCTCTGTTACTGTTTGCCATTGCTGTTATTTCGAAAAGTGTGTAAAAAAGCTTGCCTGGGTGGTGACTGTTTATATTTTAAAATGTGCATGTATTAGAGTAAACGCAGAAATTGCATGGACAATGACTACGTTAAACCCAGTTTTCCTTTCATTTTATTCTGTTATTTTTATTTATAATGTTTCTGTAAATAAATGCTCATAAAAAAAACAAACCAGTCGAAACTGAGGATACTGCCACCTACTGGGCTGGTGTGGACACCCCCCCCCCTGCTCTCCTGTGAGTTTCCTGCACCGCAACATCACACGTCAGTGTGACTGAAATCTGCGCGGATGGAAAGCGGATTGCCACCCACAGACTTCTTTATTCCCTCCATTAAGTCTGGATAATCCCAGATGCTTAGCTCACTGCCATTGCCTCTCCTTTGGCCCCTCCGAAATCTTCCCCTGCAAATTAATCAGTTCATAATCTCCACCCTCCATCTAAATACTTCATCGAGGCAGAGACAAGCTACCAGAGTCACATTTGGTGCAAGGACACGATCCCAGTCCAGATGATGTTTGTTTGTTCAGACAAAGCAGACACTCTCAGACATGAGCACAACATCCCAGAGCGCATATATTCTGTATAATGCATTAGGCACTAGACAGTCATTTTGGGTAACGGGGTTTGTCACATTATGACATTTGGAGTGCATTAACAGTCTCCTGAGGGTGCTCAGGATCCGATAATGAAAAAACTGAGAGGATGAGAAAAAAAAAATACAGATAACAGAAAATGTTAGGGCTATATGAGAGGTACTCGCCAAGAAAACGAAACAGTCACTTGAAAAAAGCCTTAAGCTGCACAGAAATGTAACCTCTAAATAAACTGTAAACACAGTTAATTGGTTAAAGTCAGTCACTGCAGAGCAAGAAAAGGAAAGCACGGCTATTATAAAGCGTACAGCACTAGACTATAAAATTGGGAAGCAACGTTTAGTATGCTTAATAAATAAACAAAAGCAGACCTGCTGCAAACATATTATCCAGATGCTCGCCTACAGTGAAATGTCTTTAGTCGCCTTTAAAACGAGTCCAGAGATTGTGCAAATGAGCTGCTGTTTAGAGACCAAATCACACTGAAACACAGCTGCTTAGCACACGTGTGTTATTGTATTACCGGACTGTGTCATGGCACGACCCTTAAGACAGCTGCAAATAGCAATGGCTTGGAACATCACCGGACAGGCAGACAAAAACATAGCAAACATTTTGAAATATTTATGAAGTTGCGATGGAGTACGATGGAAAAGTACGCGTTTTAAATCGGAGCAAGGGAGTGGTTAAAGAAAGGAGGAGGAGGAAGGAGATAAATATGGCAAAGGAAAGTTAACAGGACCGCAGGGTCACCTGGAAAAAATGTAAACGCTAGAGGGCGGTTTACGATATTGTTTGCTTTAGACAAACCTTATAAAATGTCACGTGAGGAGTGATGCAGAGTGGAAAGAGGAAAACATCAAACAACATCACTGCAGCGGGAGCGAGCTGGCGCAAAGGGCCGCCAGAGGATTTGAAATATGGACTGTTGTGAATGAGGGCAGTGTGACAGCCTCGTACGTGCACACGCGTGCGCACACACAGATAGACAGACCAGATGGGCCATGAGGGATTAAAGTGAAGTTATTTGTCCTTACTGAGATGTAGATCTCGCCCTCTTAAACTCAGAGCAAATGCTGGGTTCTGCTAGAGTTTAATGTTCTGGGTTTTTCTTTTTTCCATTTTTGTTCTTACAGCGGCAACTCCAAAAATATCACGCCACAATAAGGCTCTAAAAACTACTGCAGCAAAGCTCATACCATTCAAGAGACACTGAGTCACATTTTTGTTTTGGTTTCAACCCCTTCCTGACCCAGACGCCACGCCAAAGACAGAAAAATGAATTTTCTTCCTGTTTTTGTACGTGTGCATTGTTAACACAAGAGACAATTTAAGTGCGGCTCTCCAGCAGGAGATTATGTGGGATAATATATGTATTTTTCGAGCCACGGTGAGGTCATATCTAATAAATAACTGCCACTGTTATTTGCAGGCTGGAATCCTGCAGAATAACACAGATAAGACTGATAAATGGAGAGGGAAAAGTGAGCGGAGAAGAAGGAGAAGACGAAGGAGAAGAAGATCAAAAAGGAGAAGAAAAAAAAAATCACATTACCTGTTGAAAAGGGAACGCAGAGGGAGCGATCACGGCAGCAGCAAATTGGGAAAAAGAAAAAAGAAAGAAAAAAAACACAGGTTAGCATTTTTATTCACACTCAAAAACCCAAGTGCCACTTGAAAACTGCAATTTTCCATTTCTGCAGAGCTGCATTACTGAGCTAGTGAATGGCTCAAACGCCATAATATCATGGGTCAAATTCATACCACAGATTTGCTGTTGCAGATGATCAGCACATCACTGATCATTTCACCCGAGATGTTTTCGTTTGACACTGGCTGCAATGAAAGCTACGATGTGGTGAAATCACGCCAACGTGGATTCAGACGAGTCCTCTCTTTTTTAAGGCAGACATATAAAAACAACATATCCCCTCCTCTTCAGTTTAGGGAGTTTTTATACTTGATGAGCTTTATTATTCTAGAAATTAAATAATAAATGCAGCTAAAAGATTCTTTGACTGCACCTTTGATAAGCAGCATTTCCATAAACTTTTAATCAGCTACAAAAATCATCATTTACATAATTAGGAAACAAATTACTGTCCTGTCTCCCTATACGCTTTCTTTCCCCCCCTCCCCAACCAGTCTTGGAAGATGGCCGTCCCTCTCTGAGCCTGGGTCTGCCAGAGGACTCTTCCTCTATAAAGGGAGTTTTCCCTTTTCACTGTCACAAAGTTCTCACTCATAGGGTGGGACACATGACTGATGGAGCTTTGTCCAGAAAAACCCTATCATGGTCGTTACCTTAGATTATAAAAACACCTCGATGTGACGGATGATGTCAATTGGCATTACATGAATAAAACTGAACTAAATAAAATAGCTTTCTGTTTTAGTCATCATCTTTGGCTTTCCTTTTACTCTCCAGCTTTATCAAAACATACACAGAGACACAGTCTCCTTCGCCTTTGGCACTGTCCTCATTTGACCCATATTAAAGCTGTTTGTGTTCAAGGAAAACACAGTCCAGAGAAGCGTCAAGTAAATACGTGGGCCAAACTGGGTTGTTTGTAAAGTCAACATAGTCCAAAATCACAAGCAAATAACCAAAGAGCCGTGCGGCAGGATGCATTTTCTGTTTTTCCTGCTCTAAAAGGCTCCATTGAGTCCCACAGAGTGCACTAATGGTCACTAGAGATGCAACGCGTCAAATATATTTTCCCTGCTGCACAAAAACAAGTAGGCGTAATTGCATATAAGCAGCATCTGAACATTAACAAGACATATGAATGTGTACACAGGCAGCCAGTAAAAAACACACACACAGCACGTATGTGTATAAAAAAAACCGAATTAAATCAAGCTTAGCACCCCGGTCTCTGGCACACGCTAGATGTTTGTTTCAGGGCCCGAAGACGGACCTGATGAGACGCGATCATGGATGAGCGCCCTTATCCCACATACTCGGCTGTTCTCCCTTGTTAGTGAAAATGTCACGGCGCTCGTACCTCTGCAGATGGCTGAACTTCCATTTCTGCATCACAAAGCCGCTGCCTCCACAGGCCACATGAGCCCCCGTAAGACTAAAACTATTACTAGCCTACAACTGTGTCCTCACAAACTCTCCCTCTCTCTTTCATTCTGTCCATCTGAGACCGATTTGGCGGGAGGTAAACAATGTGGGATTTTTAGATTTCAGAATCTCAGAAGCAGATGTGGACAAACTGCCAACATTTGGAGTGTAAAGAGGGAGCGGAAGACGGAAAGCGAATAGCCACAGAGGTATGGGGATAATTGGGAATGCAGGAAATAACCAAATGCTCTGACATCACTGTCTAATCCTGCTGCGGTTTGCCCGCTATGTCTGAGTGCAATATTGTAAAAGAACAAAACAACAGCCAAAACTTCAAAAAGAGGAAGCACTTTGCTAAAGATTCCCAGAACAATTGCCCACAATGTGTCTGCACTGCAATTTAAATCCATTTCAATGCCATGCATTTCATCAGGGACCTATGAGGTTGAACACAAGCGGCCAAATGACTCATTTTAAAGTTGTTTTTTTTAATATTAGCAATATTTTAATGAAATGTTAAATGAAATGTGTGCTGGCTCTTTGCATACATTATCCAGCAGGGATAGAAGATTTTACCCATCACTGCTTTACATCCCTTTTGTGATGTCCACAAGCATTATTTTCAGAAGCACTTGCAAAGGGAACGCGTGGAGAGAGGGAAGATCCCAATGAGTTCACGCAATAACAAGCATGTTATTTTTAAATTCCTCGAAACATGGATATGAAAAGCCTCTATTGCTACGAGGAGCGGGGATGGAGGTGGGAGCGTTTACAGACAATAAATGAGCTCTTTTTGAATTGGCCTAATCTCATTTGGCCTACTAATACGCTGCGTGTGCACCGACGCACCAGCCTTTAAAACCAACTCAAAAGATACAGAAATTGAGTCTCTACAGCACAGATAACAGCACTGGCCGATTCAGCTGAATTAAGCGCCCTTTTCCTCCCTTGCTCGTACCCCTGCCCCCCGGCCTCATCTTGCCTTAAAGGAACTTGCAAACCTGTTGACACACACACGTTCATGTAATTGTAGGGAGGCTGGTGAAGCTGCTTGTGTAACACGCTTCACGACTGTCACAAATATTTCATCATCTCATAGGCCGTAACGCTCTGCTACAGCACTTACCATTTTTTGGTGAATGCTTAATGTTGGATGCGCTATAAAAGATTCAGATAAACGCCAGTCGGCGAGTGCAGATGCGATTGACACGAGGGGCCTGGCAGCTTGTGCGGTTTCTTACTGATGCATAAACCAGAATCAGGAAGGCTGTCCAAATGTGTCTGACAATATCAAGGATTTCTTCACAGCAGGGAGGGTGTGGAAGATTATGATAGGTCTGTCATCAGAGATCTGGCAAATTCCAGCAAACACTTTTTATAAAAATAACTCCAAGATGCGACAATTGCTGCTACCAAGCACCATATTCATGTTCAGAGGACTATTTATCAGGATGCCTAAGGTGATTTATATCTTTTCAATAAACAACAATCAAGAAAGGCACTAAGACACCTGAAGCTGAAACCGTGTGGCTGTTGTTTTCCTGAAAGCACAAAAATGTGCACTTTTGCAAACAGCAAAACTAAATTTTTTTAAGAAGAGTTTGATGATTAAGATGAAGCGGATTTGGAGTGTTATGACAAAACAAACATTTACTTGAGCTCTGTTGTGTGGCCTAACGCTCACAGTAACATTTAAGGCATTTTTGGATGGATAGACAGCCCAATCTACTACTCAGATTTTGACCACACTGAATAATATAGATCATTCCTCTGCAGCTTACCTCTGTGGCAGCACATAACATACATAATATAACTGAGTTCGATAACAACGTGATTACGCTGTTCATTTTAACCAGCCTGTTCTGATGTTATCTGGTAATCTTTCATTTTAAGTTAATATATACAGATTCTAAGGAGAAATATGGATGATATGTAAGAGTGTTTGCTTTAAAACTAATCATTTCACGTTAACATTCACCCAAACTGAGTAAATTTACATTTTTTACCCGCTTTTAAAAAGGAAAGAAAAAGAAGAAGCTAGCGCAGCCTTCTAAATTCTGCCACTGCATTTCTCACAAAAATGAGCTGAGCATCAAGCGGAAAAATATGAAACACACCAGTGGAAACCCATTCTGCACTGGATGGTACAGAGGAGATTGCTTCACACTCCATTTCTTTTGTGCTGCATGTATGCGCGTGCCTGTATGTCAAAGCTTCTTTCATATATGTAAGCGGTGAGCTGTTTGCCAGACTCTTAGTAGGAGGGTTACTCTAGACTCAAATTCCAGTCACGTGTATGTGAAAACTCACAGGGTAATTTTACTGTATGACTGTTTGCAGAAACCTATTATTCATACTGCATGTTTAGAATTTCCTCCCACTTTGCATTCAGCTAAAAAGTTGATCAAGTGCCCAAAATGGCACAAAGAACATACCGGTGTATTTAAGCATTTCCTGCTTATTCAACTTTAAGTGTGAGTCGATGGTTTAAAATTAAAACGTCAATAAGATAAGGAAGATTAAAAAAAAAAAAGTTGCACCTAATCCCAACAAGTGCACACGGTCGCACTAAGCCCATTTACAACCCCAATAACCTAATGAAAGCTGGCTAAATCATGAGTTAGCAAGCACCTTTGTATAAGGGGCTCTAATTGATCCAATTAGGCTATTAAGAGTTTGTGTGAGATGAGAAAACAAAAGCTGAGGCAGTTTCACTCGCAGCCATCAATAACCTTTATAAAGGGGACACAATAGAATTGAGACAAATGCGTAGTCAATGCCTGATATTAGGCTGCTGACCTTAGCTAGCACGCAAGTATTTAAACAAAGTGAGTGAAGTTTTTTGCAAAACTTGGCTGAAAAAAAAAAAAAAAAAAAAAGGCAACAGTAATGTAAGCAAATCCGAGGGGGAAAAAAACTAATTCTCTCTCTTTATAAAAAGCTGATATGAAAAATAGAAAAAGGTGGCACAATTCATAAAAAGGACCAGTTGAAAAACAATACAGCTTCATCCCTGCATGACTTCCAATAACTAAAAGATATTCTGTCGGCATTGTTTTGTAGCAGAGCGGGGTAAGACTGCCAGACGTGCACAAACCGAACTCTGAAACCAATATTCAGCCATTAAAATTTCAAATTGTTACCATAAAAATCCTCATTTTAATTGATGACAGCAAAACAACAGGCAGTGGCTGAAAATATACAGACTTTCACGCATAACTTAGTAATACTGAAATTGCCAAGGGGACCATTAAAGTTTAATCTCGTCTCGTCTCATTTCCATGTGAAATTTCAGACATTTTGTATAAAGTCAGATATGAAAAACAAGCCAATGGGATGAGTGATTTGTTTCTAGTTTATTTTCCAAAACTGCTCAAGTCTGTTCATCAACCTCCACAGCTCAGACTAATCCAGCTGATGCGGGCCAGATTTTTATGCTAGTTCTCCCTCCTCTCTAACCTCGCCATCCCATCCTCCTGCGGCAATAAAATATCCGCCCGCACAGACAAGTAGAAAGAGTTATCGATAGGCGGGTCAATTCATCCACCTCAGCTTACTCCATCCAAACGCAGGGAACCAACCATGTCAGCCCTTTGCAGATGGAGCAAGAGCCCATAAAGTCAATACCAAATCCATCAGCTAAATAGACTGCCAGAGCCGTGATTGTTTATGGGATCGGGCGGAGACCGTGCACAAGCAAAAGTGTGTGTTTGGTCTACTTGGTTTAGCTGAAGAAGACTAAAGTTGTGTAGTGTTCTCCTGGTCAATGCACGGTGCAAGGGCAATAATAATCATGCTTCAGATGTACTGCCTCACAGCTTCATGGTTCATCGCATGGGCTCGGAGGCAGCAAAGGTTAAACAGGTAAAGACTTCTACAGTATGCTCAGCTGACTATAAAAGCCAACGTACTTGCATTAGCACAAACATTTCATTCACAACTGCACAAAAATAAGAACTCCCCACATAGCAGCTTTGCATTCACGCTACAGCAGGGTAGTCATAATCATTTTAGCACGCAACCTCAGTGACTCTTCCTCGCACCTCTCTCCTCCTCTAGCTGCTCCACATCCCAGTCAAATCTGACACCTCCAACCCACATCGTCTCTGGCTGACAGGCCAGCTCTCAAGAGAGGAGACCCTGAGGAGGAAATGGCAGCCATGTGACAGAGTGAGTGGCAGAGTGGAAAGCTATATCTATCCTCTGCCAGGAGGGTGCTTTAAAAGCAGACACTTCCCACATTTAAAAAGTATGCAGCTGTTTTTCCAGCGTGATCGACAGAAAGAAAAAGAGCGAGATTACAATTTGTTTTCGTGTCCTTTATTTTTGCGTCTCCTAAGCAACGATGTTTGGGTCACTCGCTACACACAGATTTGTTCAGATGATGCAGGGAGAGAAGAAAGTATCCTTGGAGCATGTTAAGATTCAGTGTCTCGTTCAGAGAAAGCTCAGCAGAAACTGTAAACGTCGCTGATGTAATCAGTGAATTACTTCAAGTTACCACCCATTTTTTTCACCTCAGATGACTTCTCTTGTACTTGTGCTTTTAACCATCACAGCGAGCTCATTCTATATGGAAATACAGGAGTTACTATCTCACGCAGACAACAAATCAGTGTAAATTACATAATAATCCAGTAGATCTGACAGAGCCACTGATCAACTGGTTGGAAAGTTTTACTCCGACCAGATTCAGTCCAACAGTAACCAGGCCCCATATTTACCTAAACTGCGAAATGGAACAGGTTACTTTCCTGGATTTGACTTGGTCAGGTCATATTTTAGAACAAAACCTTGTTTATTCAGCTCTATTTTGCCATTTTTAAAGTTATTGCATTAAGATGGCAGAACAAACTTGTTTCTTCTTATATCCATTTTAAAAGTAAAGGCCCTCTGAGGTTCAAGTGGAAACAAACCAATTTCTTAAGCAGGATTTTATTATGAAATACCTGCAGCAATGTGTTGTGAATAATAATAATAATAATAATAATAATAATAATAATAATAATGGATTGCATTTATATAGCGCTTTTTGAGACCCTCAAAGCGCTTTACAATTCCACTAATCATTCACTCTCACATTCACACACTGGTGGAGGCAGCTACAGTTGTAGCCACAGCTGCCCTGGGGAGACTGACAGAAGCGAGGCTGCCATATCGCGCCATCGGCCCCTCTGGCCATCACCAGTAGGCGGTAGGTGAAGTGTCTTGCCCAAGAACACAACAACCGAGACTGTCCGGTCTCGAACCGGCAACCTTCCGGTTACAAGACGAACTGCCACGATCGGACAGATTTTCTCAGTCACATACCCTGCAAGTAAAACTATAAATATAAGTAGCTTATTGAAATACATTGTAATATTTATAGCCCAGCAATAATCTGGCTACAAGTAGCCTAATAGCTGTACTTCAGCTGTCAGCCACAAAAATGCACTTAACCTTTGTTAGATTTGACATATTATTTAGTGCACATTTAAATATTATTCACTGTTTAACTTCAGTTGAGATGAAGGCCTACAATACTCACAAGAGTAACCCTTCAAGTCCTTCAAGGTTTAAAATGTGCATGCGTAATTACAATTGCATTATTGGATATGTATTTCTACGCATAAAAACATTGTAAAGACAATCGTCACCAACCACTGTCGCTGTGACACACTGGTGACTAGATGGGATAGGCTCTGCAGTCACTGCTGGTGATAAAGATCAGTCTATATAGATAATTTAACATGTTAATTTAAAAAGTAACACAATGTATTACTGAAATATATAACTGAAAATGCATAAGATTAGGTGAAAATGTCTGGCTAACAAAGGGAGGCAAAAGAAGAAAAACATGGCCTTAAATGCCCATATTGTTCTGGCTATAATGACTAATGCTGGTTAAACTTCATAGTCAATGGCAGGATGTTAGCATAGAAGACATGTAGTCACTCTGCACTATTTAAACACCATTATGTCTTAACTGTCCCAAGCAATGATCCAAAAATCATTCTATACTTCAATCGCGAGCACACGCGCAACTGTTTCTATCCTGCGCATATGTTCTCTCTATACACAAACAATCTGCCACCACACTCACAAAATTACCCCCGACCATGACCCCCATTATGGCATTAATGCTGCTGGATGAGAGGGAGGTCCGCTGGCCCACTGAAGCTAATGGGTGAACAGCAACAGAGAGCGGCAGAGACTTGGCGCAGCGGGGCAGAGCACTGCCCCAGGGTCAGGCTGAGGCTGGTCAGATGTGCGGCAGGACTCCCACTGTCATCTCTGACTCATCAGCGAGAGTCATATGACCAGCCTCAACATGCCGGTCTCACATACCACAGCGAGCAGATGACTAGCTGTCCTGACAGGCACAGATTATGGTATGTCTCATTTTATCCTTGGCAGAATGGTACGCTTCATCATATGCTGATATCAAAAGGCTTTTCATTTGGCTCTTCCCCCCCACCTTTTTCTTAAACTCATTTTCACTGCTAAAAGTCTGCACTAGAAGGATGAGGTTACAAAAAGATAAAATAAGATTAAAAAAAAATAAAAAAGATTAAGTCTAGATCCTTTTTTCCTTATAGTAGCTTCCAACCATTTACCAAGATATATACTATTTCACTAAATACTCAGAGTGCATGCTGGGAAAGCGGAATGAGTTCTTGAATTTAACAACTCAGGACCCAGTTTAGCAGCAAGAAACTCCATCAGGTGGACCAAAGGAATTTTGATCCATTCCTCCTGGCAAAACTATCATTTCATCATATTTTCCGGGTGCTCTACTGAACAGCTTTCTTCAGGTGATGCTGCTGCATCCCAGTAAGATTACAGTCAAGACTTTAACCTTGAACCCTTTTTCCTTTCATGATAGCAAGCCTCAAACATGTCAGTCCGTCAGCTTTGCACATCCCGGTAATGCATCTTCTAATGTCTTCTGAAAGCTATGTTTTAGTTGTGGTTTATACACCAATCATTCTTAAGAAACACTGACACGGTCAGTAACCAGACTTCTTAAGCAATTACGTATATAATAATAAACTACATGTCACAATTCTGACCTCGTCTCCTTAATCTTCTGGAAATTGCTAACACCAAAGTTTTCTTTTACCTACTAGTCTGCTATGAAATGTTTTTTAAAAAAAAAAATTTTAAAAGGACATCGGAAGTGCTTTTTTGCTATGCAAAATATAGCTCTTGGAGTGGCCTAGTCAAAGTTCTGACTTTAATCCAATTGAGATGCTTTGGCATGATCTTAAAGCACACTCTCCTCCAAAGTGCTGAGGAAGACTCTTAAAAGATTCATCAGGAAGGGGGCAAATGTTGTTTTTGTAGGTGCAAAATCCTGGTGATTCAAAGGGGTTCAGAAGCCATAACTAATGAGCACAGTATACCGCATGTATCCCATCATAAAGGAACAAAACTCAGTGACAGTCCCAAATAAAATGAGGCTATTGTTGGCTTAATGTAGCTTCTTTATTACAGAGCGGTGCTTTCTTTTTGTCAGAGGAGAACATTGTTCCTGCACCTCCATCAGTGCCAGTTTAACATTTTTAGTATCATGTCATACCGCAGTTTTATTCTCTTAACTGTAATGAATCAGCACATATGTTTCAAATCTAGAAAGCAAGAGCTTCCATCTCAGACACACATGTTTATCAGTATTAAAGTAATTATGACTTTCCAATTGATGTTGAATCCAACAAAGTTTGACATCAACATTTATATAATTATCAGGAAGCTTTACAAGGGCTGCACTACGCATACCTCACTGTGGTTTCATATTTGCCATAGAAATTTCTACAGTGGTATCTTCTCATCTTACTCATCTAAGTGCACTTCTGTGGATGCTAAACTGCTCCATTAAGATATTACTAGTGGGATAGATTTTATCAGTTTTACTCATGGCAATCTATGGAAGACAACAGAGACTGTCATTAGTCATTAGTTGTTAGTCTACATGCTGAAATTTGACGTGCTTTCCCCCTTTCTACAGAAGACAGGCACACACACACACACACACACACACACACCCACACACACCCCCTCGGGGGATCAGAGGAAAAGGAGATGGATGGAAGCGAAAAGCAGAGTCACGGGGCAGAACACACAGAGCGTTACAGATGGACTGAAATACTGATGCAGAGCCAGGCACAGGGAGAAAAACAAGCACACATAACTCTGCATTCTACGTCAGACAGATACATGCATCATGAGGACACATCATGATTCTCTACTCTACTAATTTCTGTTTATATATCTGACAAATGCTCTGATAAAGAGAATAAATATGGATTGTTGTGGCTCATTGAAGGCACTGTGCGTGACTACTGAGGTCGAGGGGCACAGCGTCAGACTGAGACCTCTTGAAACTCAAGGAAACAGCTGTCGCTGCCTACGTCTTACTATGCTGCTAGTACTGTAGAAATTTTTTAAAGTTTCAATATTTTCCATCCCAAGGCAATAAAACCTGGTGGAAGCCTTGATATAAAACAGCAGTTCTCAAAGCTCTTTTGGCATCCTGCACTCAAGACCACAAACTCAGGACCCCATAGCCTCACAATTTAGTGAATGTCTAACAATAATAAAAAAGGGATCCATGCTGAATTTTACCTAAATAACTTCATTGGTGCGTTCCATTTCCTACAGGAGCATACTTGTGTGTGCCTCGTCTGCAGCAGCTTGATGAACAAGCAGTGGGGCTTGGCCCACTCTTTGAGAGCCACTGGTATAGGACAACATACCTACTTGTAATATTGCATCTGTTAGAAGTAAGCACAGCCTTCTAGCTAAAAACCTGCATGATACAAAGTATATACTGATTGTAGAAGGATCCTTAGAGTTTAAGATAGTGGAAATGCTTCGGTTTGTTTAGAAGTGTGTGCCAAAGCTCTAAAGACTTTTCTGTTGACCTTATCTCGCCTCTAAAATATCTGATCCAGACAAAATCCCAGTCAAAACAAGGTTGCAGTGTTCAACAAGAGAGGAAATTAGGTTGGAGCTACATTGTGTGGCAAATTAATGATTTGTTTACAAGGCTTGGGAAATGGTTGTTTTATGCAAAGTCTCACATCAGGGATTCCACACAGTTTGCCTTGTATCTAGCATCATGACGCAAGCTGTGATTAGCTTTAAAAGGGCCTGCGCCCAGTTTGCCTGTCCTCAGCTAATAGGTTGCTACGGCAGGCTAATAGGGTTTTCTGTGCGGCCTCAGATTTTCCTACAGGAAACAAATTTGTATCTCTATGCCAGCGATTTGAATTTCAGTGGATGAGACAGACCATTACTTTCAAGGAAAGAAATCCCAGTTAGCAATTGTTTGTCATTCATCCACAAAACATGAGATTTTAACTGAAGTGTCACTGAAGTAAATGGTAGGTTTTTGTCACCTCCCACATAAGCCAATGAGCCATATGCTATTTGGTCAATCTGTCCAGGTCCGTGGCGCTGGGATGCGAAGGAAAGACAGCAGGTGGGTAATGTGTGTGAGCTGTAGCCACTACAAATTGATAGCCAACCCTTCTGTGTTATCACAAGCATATGGCGAATATAAAAAGATGATTAAAGCAGTGCTGTGGTCACCAGAGTGTAGCTCCACTTTTAGTTTGTTTACAGAGCAGTCAGTGGATACTTCATCTTATAGACTGGCCTTTATCCTCCACATTATGTTACCTCCTTTGTTATTCTTCTGCTCTACCAATCACCTTGTTTTTCTATCTCCTATCACTGATATTGCATCTATCACTTAGACCAGCTTTATACTGATGCGCTGCTCGTGCCGACAGGTCTTCAGCGTCTAATTGCCACACAATTCTGTCTTCGCTTTAACAGATTAAAGGTTCAGACATGTAGTGGCCATACAAATCAGTTCACTGCAAAACTTCATCGGAAAAAGCAGGAAGCAAGAGAGAACAGAGGATCATACCTTGGAAATTTACACAAGTAGGTCAAATGAAAGGCAAATGTTCCAAGGGAATTGCATATCAATGCAAATATGCAAATCTACTTTCCTCCCTGAGCATTTTTGTTTTAAATATTCACAAAGGAAGAGAAATGATCCAGCAATAAACTATAAGAGAACCCACGCAAAGGTTCTTGTTAAATTAAGCAGACCAGAGACAAAGGTTGTGGCAAAGTTATGGCTCAGACACATGAACAGTGACCTTACACAGCTCAGCTGCAGAGCTACTCTGTCAAGTAATGACATAAATTAGATGTGGTAGATAATGTGCAATTAAAATTGATTATGCCTCATTTCAGTGAGCAGGAGTACACGAACTGACGGCATAAATGAACAGAGTAGATGACTTGGTTTCCACAACTAAACTGTGTTTAATCAGTTGTTGACATTCATGCTCTTCCACAGTTTTCTTCTGACATGCACATTTAGTTTCAGAAGAGAGCGCGAAGAAGGAGAATCGGCTTTTTAAAAAGCAGGCATCGGAGACGGAAGATGGCTAAAATGTCAAAGCCTGGGGCTGTTCTCACAGAAAGAAAGGAATATTACTGCACACCTTTAGTACCAGCCTCAACCTGTGGTAATCTTTTAGAACATTTTTCCCCCTATTTTCTCTGCTCCTGTGTTGCTCAATTTTTGACAAGCACAGTCCATTATCACCAGAAAGAAACAGCACAGAGGGGAAAATAACACAACAACTCCAGACAGGCTTTCGCAAAACACAGAACAAGGCTTGGCCCTCAAGGAAAAGAAAATCACCCAACAGTATGTGGGCTGTTATGAGCGCCTCTTCAAGACAAGATTTAAACAGGTCCTCTCAAACCATTCCACTCACTAAACACAGAGACCCACATTCATTTTTTTAATGGAAAACCCCTGAGCCAAAGTCAAAGGAAAAACAATAGTCGTGGGTGATCGGGGGGGAAACAGCCTCCAGCTCGGCTCAGACTGGCTGCACAGTCTCCACCTACATCTGGGCCAAATTACACAGTATGGCCTGCCGACCACTGTCTGTATGACTAATGACCGTGACAGGGCAAACCTCCAACCAACACAGCCTCATACCTTCACTTGCAATAGGAAAAAAAAAGTGCCCATTTTTCTGTAATCACTACCTGTGACACATACTTAAAAGCAGCTACTATATTACATGTGGTCAGTTTTGAAACCAAACATCTATTTTTATGTTTTCTGTTGCCCCCCTTCCCTCTTTCATCTTCAAATGATGTCATTGCAAAATTAAAGAGGCTACTTTCAAGCAGCATAGTGAGGAAATTATAACAAAGATCACGCACAAATGCATCAAATCCCAGTAACGCCAAGTCTTTTCTTCTGAGACAGAGTTTTCTTTTCCTGCTCAATCATGTTAAACTTTGTTTAACCAACTGAAGCCGCTCAAACAGAAATGAAAGGGGGTGCGCTGAGGACAAGCCAACAACAGACATAGCCAAGCTCGGGACAGCTTCCTCAGTGGTGCTCTTATCTCTCTCTAGCCCGAGGCTCCCCTTGGGATCTGGACTGGGAGGAAAAGACAAGCTGCTCGCTAGGAATTGGCACCGTCAACTCAAAAGTCACTTTCGCCATGCTGCCTGCCAGCTCACGTATGAGAAAAAAAAAAAACAAAAAAAACAAAAAAAACCCTTGATTGACAATTACAGAATGAAT
Organism: Aulonocara stuartgranti; assembly: GCF_965226115.1. NCBI lineage: Eukaryota > Metazoa > Chordata > Actinopteri > Cichliformes > Cichlidae > Aulonocara > Aulonocara stuartgranti. The sequence goes on from NC_138947.1 coordinate 19,349,019, forward strand.
GGAGCGATGGACCGTTTGAGTATAATTGCATGTGGTTGAGTACATCTGTGTCGCATTTACAGCGAGCTTATCTGCTTCATGGCCGCCTCTGCCAGCAAATCCATTTTAATTTCATATATTAGATAAAACATAAAAAAAAATCCCCAAAAAGGTCAAAAGTGCAGCAATCAATCACATTGGCCATTTGTTCCATTTCACCACACCTGTACAGACCGCACAGATAGCCGATCTGGATTGCCAATAATGTCAATAACAGAGCATGAAGTGTGACAGTTATCTTATCAGGCAACACAGTGATTACAGTTCAGGTAATGAGGGAGAGGTCTCCCTCATTTGTCATGCTTTGTGTGCGTAACTGTGGCCAACAAAGACTGATAGAGTAGTCTCAGCCACACAACACCACTCAAGCTGGAGGCTGTTGTTCTAATTGAAGTAATGGAATGATAAAGGATGGGCAGCGTGTGTGGGAATATGTGGGGGTGGAAGAAAGTACTACATGCAATCATGTATGAGCATATGAGCATTAGCCTGATCCAAGGACAGGATTTTATAGCCAGTAAATAATAGCTTGAGGTAATAATCCACAATCTTTCACAAAAACAACAGCTTGTTTTGCTTCTCTCTAAGAGGAAATAATCCAGTTTGTCAAGTGCGTGATTATATTTAGAACCGTCACGCTAAAAAGAAAAAAATAAATAAATAAATTGGTGCAGGCCAGGATTTTCTGGGAATTTAAACAGATTATGGCTACAACAATCAAATCATTTCATTATCGTTTAGTCGACCAATTATTTTCGGTGAAACACAGTAAATCTGCAAACTGTAATTTCCCAAAACTATCCAAACAATCTGTTTTGTTCAACCAACAGTGTAAAAGGCAAAGAAGTCTCCTTTCCTGTCACAGGCAAAGAAAACAAGACTTAATCTGTTAGTTTTTGAAAGGAATTAATTGATTATCATTTTGTAGACTTGATGCCTTCAAAGCATTAGCAGAAGATCCCAGTCTCTTAGCACTCTCCAGCATTTGTTTATCCACATGAGAGCCAAGCCAACACTGGCCTTACATATACGTCAGGTAAAGTACTGTGAGCAGTGAGGGATCCTCGTGCCATCACATTGCCATTGTTAAGTACATGTTGACAGGGCTGATTAACTTACTGCTAATGTTTCCAAAAGTTGTGAAAGTCTGTGATCTGCCTCCTAAACTAAAAGTAAGTAAATAAAAAGGTTACGTTTATGCAATTCTCATCACTGAAGATTAAGTTGGAAAAGTGATGGCTAAAAAGCCTGGCTAGACTCAAGAAAAAGTTGCATTTTGACCTTTTTAATAACATTTAAAAAGTAGCTTTAAAAAGTAATGTACACTACATATAAACTGAAATTACAAAACAGAATAAAATGTCTTGGTTTTACTGGAAATGGCATTTTGACAAAAGAATACATAGCTAAAAAAAAGGAAACTGATATTCAACAGAATATTCAAACTGCAGGGTAGATTCAACAATGTATTTTGAGGGCAGTCCTGATCCACTGCAAGTTTTTGCTTGTTTGTTTTTCAGTTCAAAGCTCAATACAAAAAGAGTGACCTTCAAAATTCAAACACTTGTGGCAAAGTGATCAATCGGCTGCGCTCTACAACAACGAGCCAGAACATTAAATATATGTACATAAGCAATGAGAGAATTAGCATTGCAATGTTTTGTTGCATTCAGCATGTCAGTGTCTAAATTATCATGCATGTGGCAATTTATTATGGCTAATGAGTACATGAGATACCTTCTGTGGTTTGTCTGTGCTTGTCATTGTAACTCTGTACATGCTCCTGACTATAGATTTCATAGCTAAGGAAAAATTTTAAAAAGTCAGAAGGACCCCTGTGAGGACTCGAGGTTATATGACAGGACCTTTATAAGCTGGTGCTTCTTTTGCAGCTTCCATATTTGGTTCAGTAGCACAACATACAGACTGATGTCTGCTTTCTCAGAACCACAAATGCATACACACACACTCACTTACACAGGCAAATATTCACGCCCTGGAGGAAAGCATCCACATCCTAATTAGGGCCTAGCGCTGGAGTACACCAAGAGACATGCTGGGAAAGTAAAAAGAAGCTGAATTACACAGCTCTAAAAAGACAGAGCTGGGAACAGCAGTTAAGCCAGAAACAACTGTTATCGCATTGAGCAGAATAAGAGGTGTGACCAAAGAAAAGCGGCGACTGACTAACAGCTACACGGCAGCATCCTCTCCACTTCAAATGTGAATTTTAATGTTATATAACACATCTTATTAGAGGAGAACTTCACTGACACTGAAGTCCAAAGTATAAGTGTCAAAATAAAAAACATCTGGGGGTGTGGAACAATGGAAGCTCTCTGCAGATCTCTGCAGCCCGCACGAGACAACATTGAGTGTTACTAGCATAAAACCTATGAATGCCTTAACTAAATGCATGCATTTAGGTAAAAGTAGGGCCTGGGTATAAATGTGCATCTGTGGTGCTTGCTATGTGATCCTTTTTGTATGCATAGATATTTGTTAAAAAAAGATGTCGTAGTGTTACAAGACATCACACTCGAGTTTATAGTGCCCTAATGCTGCATAGTGTCATCTTTTCAATTTAATCCAACAAAAGGATGTCAGTTGGAGTGCTAATGCTTCACATATGCATTGCAGGGACCCTATCATATAATCACCTTCTCAAATGCTTGATAGCTCCGTCAAAGAGATGCAAGCTCCAATAATAAAACGTCAATCAGCTGAGTTTTCTTTTGGAAAGGAAACGGCATGTGCCCAGGAGACCACTAGAGGCAAGACTACACACTATGTGATTCAGAAGGACACGGGCATATGGGTATGAGCTAAGTACTACTACTGTCAAAAAATAAATAAATGTCTCACGTAGACCAGAGGTGTCCCGGCGGGTGACACGACATAACAAATCAAACCTCTCCAATCTGCAAGTATAATGGGGAAAGAGCAACGTGATGATATCAGTGTGTGAGCACAGCGGTAGCATCTTTCCCAGTGCACACGAAGCGCAGGGTCCAAAGTCTCATATGTAAGCCTCGATTATATGGTAGGGATGTAATCTATGGCTGTATTATACCGCAAACAGTAGGCTACTGTATAAAACCAAGTTCGCCAGCATCAACAGAGGACAGTAGGCGCAGGAGTTATCACATTGACTCATTCTGAGGCCAGACAAGAAGTTTCTTTGATCCAGCTTTTATCTGCAAAATTGCTGTGTTTTATTTAGGTTTAAAATTCATGTCGCAAAGGCTTTTTCACACTATTTTCTTTCACGGTCAGATCCGGTACAGCTTGAAAATGGTATAATGGGGCAGCGGCTTACCAAAGCACTGAGGCGTAAAGAAAAATAAACATGTCAGCTTTGGTAGGAGGATATAAAACAAACATCTAACCATTTCTTTAACATTTCATGAGCGCTCTAAAGGAGGGAATAAGGAGCTGGAAACTGAGAGGTAAGTCCGAGTGCTGTGGATATTAACTAAAGTTTGTTTGGAATAGGTCAAGGTTATCCACACGTGTCCTAGAAGTGGATTCAGTAATCTCATTTCAAATTATTTTAAAGCTTTTGAGCCTGACCCAAAGATGGGATTTTAAAGTAATCTTCCAAAGGGCTGAAAAAATTTTGACCTTAAATCCAGCCAGAGTTTAGACATGATATGACAACTCTGATAAGGCTGTCAATGATTCACAGTTGCTTTGGATGGAGCACCACAAGGACACTGAACGAGTAGGCAATTACGACGCTGCTGTATGACACAGTCACTCAACTAAATGGCCTTCTCTTTGTCCACAGTGGGAAGCACCTTCTGCGGTAATGGAACCAAAGTGAGAGGAGATGAAGACGGAAAACTGAATGTTCTTATTGTGACTAAAGCAAAACAGGCATGAGGGTCCACTGGCCACAAAAGGCCAAAGAGGACAACCTGCATCACCTAACAAATGCCACATACCGCTGCGTGCTGGAGATGAAGCGCGTCCTGACTGACAGCGAATGGACTGGCTGGAAGGCAGCGACCTGGATCAACATCTCCAACAGACACCGTTCACACTGTGTGCTCTCACAGCCGCCATAATCCTGTCAAGAGCTGCCATTGTGAGCTTCCTTTGAATGAGTCAGCATCAATCCCCAGATTATCCAAAGTCAGATGTGACAAGAAACCACAATGAGGGATTAAACTATTTGAGTTACTTGTTTACCAACTGAAACTGGAATTTGATGAATTTCAAAAATATGCTTTTGGGGGAAAAAGTGATTTTGTTAAGTTGGTGCATTTGAATTTGCACCTGCAAACTGTGTCTACAGCGGGTTTATTTGCTTTTGAAGCTTTTAGGAGACTATCTGAGTGTGCGCGCTTTGTGCGTGTCCTGAAAATTCTGTTTTGCACATCAGCCGATTCGGCGTGTGGCTTCCTTTAATCCTATTTGTTGTAGGGTTTAAACAGATTTGTAGACTGCATGTTTTATTGTTCTATTAAAAAGCATCAGGTAATATTACCCCATTCTGTAAAAATGCTATTAATTTCTTGAACTCCAATAGCTTTGCAGCTGGAGAGCTGATTTATTTTAAAACAATATTTCACCTTATATAATCCTGTCAAGTCTGAGCGCACACACATCACAGCTGGTAAAATTAAGCTCGCAAGTATAATAAAAATGATTGACAACCCGTTACAAATACTGATGATCTTACAAATACTAAGATCATAGTTAGAAAGCTGTCCTTCCTATTTCCCTTCTCTGCACAGGGAAAAAAAATTGCCGTGACATAACAATGATCAAATATGCACCACATTTTTGTAACATGGCACATATTTGGTGTGAATTTTTATGTCAGTTAAGCATTTCAGGGTAGAGTAGTGACAGCTCATGCGTGTTATCAGTTAGTGCTGTAGTTTCCCGTTTCCTGACTAGATGACGTGTGGCTTAAACCACAAGTTGGTGACTAAAGTGCAGCTGCTGCTCAGCTGTGGAGCACAAAAAGCCTTCTCTCCAGTAGCACGCAGCAACAGGCTAATTGGTGCTCAGCGGGGGGAGAACTGAATGCATCAGTGACGTCACCACAGGGGCCACGCGGGCCTCTGTGGGGTGATGCCTCTCACAGACCTGCTCCCGCCTCTATATGCCTACCCCTTTCACCAACTACTCCTCACCTAACACAATGTCTCAGTGAAAACTGAAGCCCATGACCTCAGTTATGGCAAAGAATGCTACTGTTTTCCATTTAGGGGGCTCTCTGGGTGAATGGCTCTCCTTCCCCACTTCTCACAAAGCCTCCCAGAATCCCTTGGTACGATAACTAGGCTGTCACTCACCCAATTAGGTGTCAGGCCTGTGGAGAGGCCTCTCTCTGCGTCTTGTTTTTGAGGTATATGCCATGTTAGCACCCCTCCTAAGCTGACAGTAAAACAATGCCCGTCTTTGTTTGCCTCTCCACTTTTCATCAACGGGAGGTTGGGTGCCGGGGCATGAGCTCAGGGGGGAGGTGAGGATTCTGAAACAAGTGCAGCCTCTCCTCATTCACGTCTGTGCCAGCTAGAGATATCTTTGGAGTGGTCTAAAGAAAGCAATGCTGTCTTTTGTTAAAGACAAAGACCAGCTGGATATCGCCGCCTGTTTTCCCTCCCCTGACCACTGAAGTCTTCTGTTGACTTACAAGTGTTGTTTCATCTTCTCAAGTCCCTTTTACAACTCCAGCTCTCCACATATCATTCATTCACTTGTTTTTCTCTCCTGCCATGATAACGTCTTTTATTGGAACTATTTGTATTCTGTCTCAATCTCACTTCAGCTCAGTGTTACACCGTTTCACCCAAATAGCACATAAGCCTTAGACCGAATACCTTTAAACCAACGATAAAGGTAGATACTTAGCTGATGCAAGCATTTCTTTATTTATTGAAACAATAAGAAACAGATTTGTTGTATTAAACGTGGGGGTTACCAGGGAGGTCCAAAGTGACCCAAAAGATGATCAAAAACAGTGGTTAGTGTCTGGCTTTAGTTTTAGTGGAGGTCCAGATAAGTCAGAGGTGGGCAATTCCAGGCCTCGAGGGCCGGTGTCCTGCAGGTTTTAGATCTCACCCTGGGTCAACACACCTGAATCACATGATGAGTTCATTACCAGGCCTCTAGAGAACTTCAAGACATGTTGAGGAGGTAACTTAGCCATTTGAATCAGCTGTGTTTAATCAAGGACACATCTAAAACCTACAGGACACCGGCCCTCGAGGCCCACCCCTGAGATAAGTGCACAAGTACAAGAAAAGTGAGCACAGGCACAGGAATCACATAGCCAAAGCCATAGGAGAGGGGAAAAGGGAGCAGTCACGCTGATAAACCTCCAGAAATTACACAAAATTAGAAATTTTGTTTTAGCAATTGCTCACGTCACAACAGCAAATTGGACGAGTAAAACAGTTCATATAAAGTACCAGGAGCTTGTTAAACCACTGACTGATTATAAAGTATATTACAGAGCAGGAGTTCAAAGTTTTAATGACTATATTCCATCTTAAAGAGCCAGCGTATGAATGAGTGGTACACAGTAAAAATGCACACATTAAAATCAATTTGTGGATTTTACTGGGTTTTAATCATATATGGCTTATATATTTCTTGACACCATTATGTTAGAATGGTTTATTCTGCTGTCTGGGCTGTTATCATAATGAGTTAAATTATGGATGTTCGGAGTACTTCATAGTGTCCTTGGACCGTGCAAAATATTACCAAGATTGGCCTGCAGCCCACACTTTGAGAATTGTGAATTTTTTTTCATATTTCTCAGATGCATCTTCATAAAAATCTGTGTGCGATCTGTCCAAGTCTTTAGCTGTAGCAACATACTTAACTTATGACTCATACTTTAAGTGTTTTTAAGCATTATGTGTGATTTCATCAGGGCTCCACTATATTTATTGTAAGAAAGTACAAAACGATTTTGCTAAATCTGCAGTTTGCAGAGGTTTACCAACCACCTGTCACATTTCATTTCTGCACAATATGTACATACTAAGTAGGCAGTATATGAACTGGTTGCTTTTGGTCTGATGTTGTGTTCATACTGGTGCTGTCAGCGTTAATTTCATTAAAATGAAGCTAACGCCATAACCGCATTAACACAGTGAATCTCAGTTAGCGAGTTAACGCGGATCGCCCCGTGCAAGAGAGCTGCATGGCGCTAATGCGTTGATGACGTGCAGCCTTCGCACGGGGCGATCCGTGTTAACGAGCTAACGGAGATTTACTGCGTTAATGCGGTTATAGCATTAATGTCATTTTAACGAGATTAACGCTGACAGCACTAGTTCATACCTGACATTAACAAATCATCCTAACAATTGCAGCAGAGCATGGCAGTATAAACAACACTGGACACATACAACACAAAAAGCACACACACATAAAAAAGAAACACAAAATTGTCCGGCTACTCCATTTGACAGACACATGCAATTAAATCCACTTCGAGATATTCTGCTCCTGCTGGGGTAAAACAAGGTCCACGCAAAAATAAATAAGAGAATGGCAGTTGGCTCTAGTGAGAATAAAAGAATAAGCCACTATTCAGACATCCTAATTACACTTAGAAATGTGACGGTACTCGTTGTGCCTTTTAGTGTCAAGGCCTCAAATAAAAGGAAAACAAAGAATTTAAGCAACTGGATTTATACTTGAAAACTCGATCAAAGGCAGGATGGAGAAAAAAGCAAAATAATAACAGGAACAAATGGATCAAATGTGTATATAGTGTAAATAAGGCGTACTATACCTGTGCCTCTAACATTTACATTCTCACCGACTATTTTTAGACTTGTAGCGAGCTTGGTCTTTATTTTCAACAATGTTGTGGTACAAACTTGACTGTTCTCTCCGTGTAAGCAGAGAATCTGCATCAATGTAAATCCCTCCTTTCTTGTCCCCGTCTTTGTTCCTCGCTGCCAGTCATTCTAACTAGCCGAGTGCACCCCGTGAGCCTCGACAGGCAAATAGGCCACTTCACCTGCACTGCTGCTGTAATTGAAAAGAAGATGAGCTTGTGCTGTGAGAACATCTCTCCCGGGCATTGCAGTCAAATTGGAAAACTCAACGATATGTCCAATGTATATGTTGCAGACAATTTGCATAAAGCCCCTTTTCTCACACAACTTGGACCTTCCTCAGTCCCCGGGGTGACAGTATATACCTGAACTCTCAGCGCAGCGCTCCGAATTTACTTACAGCTATTGGCACAGAGGCAAAATAGATTCTGATACTTGGCAGGCTGAGCAATGTGATTAGTATAGCTTGGTACCCTTATGAGACAAATCAAATATTCAAATTGTAGTTGGCAAGGTCAAAGTAGAGTTTCAGCTGAAGGAGAAAAGTCATTGAACTGAACCACAAACACATTTGTAGGTAATAATCATTAAAACGACCATTTAAATGTTTTAGTGGGCTACTTATCATTAAGTGAAACATTTCTGGGTGCATGTGAGTGTACACTTTCCTGAAGTCACACATGAGATGTGAGAATGGTCTCCTCAGCTTCTTTGTCTTGTCTTTGACAAAAAGTCCACGCATGCCAAGGTAAAAAATGACTGCGTTCATTAGTCTGATTTATCTTCTCAGATTCCCATTTCACCATGTAAAATATCATCGCAATCTTTCTTTTGAGCTTGAAAAGAATAAAACAGGGCACTAATGGGCCTCATCTGCATGACAGGCCTGGTCTCTTTTAAAGCTGCTCAGACTTATTTGAACTCGCATTTGCCAAGGGATATGCCAGTACACTCCAGAACAACACTTGCTTGTTAGGAAGACCCAGGAAGTACAGAGGCTGAAGGCACTTGATGTCAGACCCCGGCACAGATCAATAGGTCACTCAGTGCCCTGGATTCCTGAGCTAATCCTCGCAGAATTGAAAACATTACGAATAGGAAGTCAGTTTTAGCCACAGCGTGTTTGTGAGTACACCGACGCTGATGCTGCAGAGAGATTTGGTTAAGTGTGGCTCAACGGCACAAACTTACACTGCATGTGTAAATGTTTTTTTAATACAGGAAGAAAAGAAAAAAAAAAGTTGAGAAAGACTAGAAATCCCCGATCTAATCGAAACCCAAAATGAGAAAAAGTCTGTTTGTGGAGCTGAAACGGTCACAAATAGGTGCACAAATTAATTAGTGAAGTAATCACTGAAAAGTAAGGGCTGCAACAAACAATTATTGTCTTCTCAATAAACCAGCATGGTATTTTCTAAAGTAGTGATTTGGACTATAAAGTATCCATCAGATTTTCCTAGAGCCAAAAGGTTTCAATAACTAAAGTGCTTGTGTTGCTGCAATTAGCTCTGTGCACTCAGGCAGGAGCAGCTCTGAAGCTTCAAGCTACACTGGCTTTACCCACATCTGTCACTCCATGAAATGCATTCAGTGTCACAAGGAGTCATGAAATCACTCTTGAAGTCTGGACAGCCACAGTTAAACAAGCCATCTGCTTGGGTGTAGCTGTGTCCCTTTATGAGCGCAATACATTTTGCCCAGAATTTAGCAACCAAATAACCTCAAATACATTCAGGGACCCATAAAAAGCTCAGTCTTTTATCTATAAATATATAAAATCTATTATATTTGAACCTGTGGGATAATGCAGAAGCTATTGGATATGAATTCAAGTGTTCACAGAGAGATGGGGTAAGAAAGGCATCCTGTATCAGCAACATGGGCAAACCCCCAGCAACCAATCACTGCCACAGTCCTCTGTTAACGCCCCAGAGTAAATAACCTGAGTATCAGCCGCTGACCTGACAGAAAAACGCTTTATTGATCCCCATAGCGGTCTTCCAACGTGGCCGTTTCGACACAGCAGCCAGTGGGAAATATGTTAGATGTACTGAAGGGAAAACATACAGGAATAAGTCTTTGTACGTGTGCTTATGCTGAGCCAAAAGGGTTTATTGGGAATACGAGAGATTAGATGATCCCGCCGAGTCATTTATTCTCAGACTTTGGTGAAGCGCATGGGAAAAATCTTTTTTTTCCCTCCACATATTCAGTTTCTCTGGAATTGAAAATGAGGAAAGAGCACGGAGGACTTACTGAGCCGTCTCAGGGAAACACATTCTTCTACCAAATAATAAAAAAAACAACAAAAACACACACACACAAAACAAAAGCCGACATTTACCCGCTTCTTCTTCTATTCCATCTGCTTAGCTGTAATCTACAGGAGACCCCTGAAGTGAGACTGTCTTAGAAAAGAAGCAAAGGGCACTTTTCAATACACCTCAAAGGAAAGTGTCATAAAAAAAAAACAAAAAACAAACACAACCGCGTGCTTCACCTGTTACACTCTGCTCTCTCTTGCAACTGTACTCGTCATTTAAAAATCACTTGTTTCCAGTTAATATTTCCCACATTCAGGCGGCATTAACCGCTGGCGTCAAAGTGAGAGGTGGATCGTCACGTCACGGCAGTCCATTAGGGACGCGCCATTTCATATCATCAGCATGATGTCATACGGTGGCGTCGTTGCTATAGCAACGGCTATAGCAATAAAGACGAGCGCAGGGATGTTTCAGCCTCCAATCACAATTTAGCTCCTAAAAAAAAAGGTGCTACTTAAGCAGCTGCTGCTGGCACCTTGTTTCAATAGATTCCCGCTGCAAATTAAGAAGTGCCTCATCTGTGACAGCAGTTCATTGAAAGAGAAGGTAGGAAATCCCTTTTATGTATTTACTTAAACTTGGAAATGCTGCTGCCAGCAAGATGCAAGCATCAATCAAATCAGATATCTTGAAATATCATCAGTGAACTTGATGCTATATTGCTCAGCCATACTGCTCGTGAATAAACTGTCAGTAAAACCAGGACCTCTTCCCACCTTTTTAATGCCAAGGTGCTCATCGACATGCCTGGGATGGCAGAGCTAACATAAGAGAGCAGAGTGTTAGCAAACAGAGCCGCATTCACTCATAAATCTCAATTGTTTTCCTTGTGTTGTCTAATAAAAACAGGCAGTCCTTCTTGCAGGCCGGAGAGGGGTGAATACAAAGTGCTGAAAAAGCACTTTCTCAGAGTCTCCTGGACTTTTGAAGTGCCAATAACAGGCAGTAGAAATTCCTCTCTCCAATCCCTCTGCTTTTTTTTGTTTATGTGGAAGAGTGCGCCGCGACCTCTGACCGTAAATGTGCAGATGTTGACAGTGGGATAGAAGACAGACGACAGGCTGACACCGATAAGGTTGATCTCTGTAGGGAGGGGGAGAAAAATAAATACCACATCTGCTGAGTCCACTTCCTGTTTTCCTGCTTTTGACCTGGCAAAAAAAAATATATACCTCAGCCAAAGTTTTCAGCCACTAAGCGAGCTTCACTGAAAAACTTCATCTGTTTCTCAGGGGCAGTTTCAGGGCATCAGGACTCACTAAATGTCTCTATAGCTCAGGGAAATAAGTCAAAAACACCTATTAAAATGAGCTCTGAGAATAGAAACACAAGAGTAGGCATTTTTATATTACTGTGCAAGGGAGGGTATTATTGAGCTTCATCACTGCGAGGATGACTGCACAGATGAGGATAGGCTGGGTGCTAGAGCCCACATACAGAACAAATATATTTTATATTTCCAATCCAAATGAGATATGATTGCATACAAAAACTGGTGCTCTGGCGGTTAAAAGCATTTAGAAGGTTACAGTTTATGAAAATGCATGTCAGGAGGTCGCAGGCAGCCCTGGGCACCAGTATATTAATGTCTATGTTCAAATGTTAAGTGGATGAAAAATGTGCTGACTCAGAACTGCTGGGAGAGGAAGTCAAACGAGCGAGAGATCTGTGGCAAGAAGGCACTTGTCATCAATCTCTACAGCAAATGAAAGGGGGAAGTTTTGTTCTGTTTTTAAAAAGACGTGTTAAAGACGCATCACAATAAACCTCAACTAAACTGCAAGTCTTCAAAAAAAAAAAATGTTAAAAATCACATTCACTGGCATCGCTTCATCCTCGTCTCCCACCTCAAGTTCGTCTGATTAATCTCTGTGTTGTTCATACAGCAATAACCTCTGTCATCATTCCAGAGCCACCAATTTGCACCTGCCCACCAGCTGTAACTATTAAATTTCCCATGTCAACTCATCATCTGATCCAGTCCTCCAAGCACAGCCAGCTGCTCCTCATTCCAAATATATAGCCCACATATAAAGGACATGTATCAGTTACACTACATTAGATCATCAAGGTTACCTGAGTGTTCGGCCCGATCTTCTCTTCTGATGCCGAGTTGATGTATTTAAAGACTAAACAGATTTCTTTCTTTTGCCAACTATGAGGCCGTTTTTTGACATAAACCAAGATGGTTTTGTAAACCTTCCATCTTCCAGTTCGCTGTTTCAATACTACTACTACTGATAATAATAATATAAATAGCTCAGTTATAAAATAGATATTTCTCCACATTCAGCATTAAAATGGCAACAGCTATCTTAAGTGCCTTTAAGAAGAATCCTGCAGGACTACTCAACCCCTTTTTCATTTCAGTTTAATTACATGTTACATCACATAAAAGCAGTGACACGACTTAGTAAAGAAGGCATGTCTATATTAGCTTCATAGTTTAAACATGCAGGATTTCTGTCCATGGAAAGAACAGCTCTTCAGTGTGGGCTTCTGCTTGGCTTTTCTCCAGTATTGTTCAGTCTATATTTTAGTGTCCAATAGCGTGGGAGGCAAAGCGGTTATTAATCAGCAGCCAGCTTCCCCTATCTGGGTCGTTATGCAGCATCCTACGTGCTGGAACAGGATAAGAGTTGGAGGTTAAGTTTATGAGCCCGGGGTTGAGGATGTTACTGTACAGATCCTGCTCGCTCTTCTTCTGGGCCGAGAGCTGAGACGCAAAAACGCTTCAAGGAGCAACAAGCAAAGCCATGATGCTGCATTCATATACATGCTGTTGGTTTTCTTTTATTGATTTTGTTCTCGCTGTGCGTGTTTATTTTTTGTTCTGGTGTGTACTGTAAATGTTAATGTCCCTTGAGACAGCTCCTTCGGGAGTCCTACAACTTAAGATAAGATAAGATAGAACTTTATTAATCCCTCGGGTGGGTTCCTCTGGGAAATTCGATTTCCAAAAAAGCACAGCACCGACAGAAGTTACAGAGTTATACACACATACATATATATATATAAATACAGAGACAATATAAATAAAATATACGAAGGGGATAAATAGAATAAATAGGAATAAAAATAAAAATACAAGTGAATTGCACATTTCAAGTATTGAGTCTATTGCACTGTTGACTATTTACAAAAGTATTGCACAAGGTATTGTACAGTGAGGTGAAGAGGCACTACAGCTTAGTTGTTCCCCCCTCCTTTGTCCTCCTGTTTCCCCTCCCTCTCCCCTCCAGAGAGGAGTTAAACAGTCTGATGGCGTGTGGGACAAAGGAGTTTTTAAGTCTGTTAGTTCTTGTCTTTGGGAGAAGCAACCTGTCACTGAACAGACTCTTCTGATTGTTTATGGCCGTGTGCAGAGGATGCCCAGCATTGTTCATAATGTCCAGCAGTTTCTTTAATGTCCTTTTCTCTGCCACTGTCACCAGAGTGTCCAGCTTCATGCCGACCACAGAGCTAGCCCTCCTGATCAGTTTCTCCAGCCTGGATGAGTCCTTCTTTGCTGTGCTGCTCCCCCAGCACACCACAGCATAGAAAAGTACTCCAGCAACCACCGACTGGTAAAACATCCTCAGGAGCTTCCTGCAGATGTTAAAAGACCTCAGCCTCCTGAGGAAGTACAGTCGGCTTTGGGCTTTTTTATACAGGTACTCTGTGTTGCATGACCAGTCCAGTTTATTGTCCACCCACAGCCCGAGGTACTTGTACTTGTTGACCACCTCCACCTCCTCCCCCTCTATCTGAACCGGCAGTGGACCTGCTCTAGACCTCCCGAAGTCCACAACCAGTTCCTTAGTCTTTGAGGTGTTGAGTTGCAGGTGGTTTGTGTGACTCCATGCGACAAAGTTCCTCACCAGACTTCTGTACTCCTCTTCCTGATCATCCCAGATACACCCCATGATGGCTGTGTCGTCTGCAAACTTCTGAATGTGGCATAATTCAGAGTTGTAGCAGAAGTCAGAGGTGTACAGGGTGAAGAGAAGAGGGGACAGCACAGTTCCCTGTGGTGCTCCTGTGCTGCTGACCACTGTGTCAGACGTGATGTCCTTCAGCCTGACGTACTGTGGTCTGTCGGTGAGGTAGTCGGAGATCCAAGCCACCAGGCAGGGGTCCACCTCCATCCTGTTCAGTTTTTCTTGAAGCATACAGGGCCGGATGGTATTAAAGGCACTGGAAAAGTCAAGAAACAGGATCCTGACCGTGCCTTTTCCCCCATCCAGGTGTGAGTGGGCTCTGTGTAGGAGGTACAGGATGGCATCCTCCACTCCGACACCCGCCTTGTATGCAAACTGTAGTGGGTCCTGGGCATGTTGTACCTGTGGTCGGAGGAGGTTGAGGAAGAGCCGCTCTAGAGTCTTCATAAGATGTGACGTCAGTGCCACCGGTCGGAAGTCATTCAGCTCATTGGGCCGGTTCTTTTTGGGGACCGGGACGATGCAGGATGTCTTCCATAGGGCGGGCACTCTCCCCAGTCGCAGACTGAGGTTGAAGACTCGTTGTAGCGGCTCCCCAAGTTCAGCAGCACACGCCTTTAGCATCCTAGGACACACCTTGTCTGGGCCTGCTGCCTTTCTGGGGCGAAGCTTCCTCAGTTGTCTCCTGACCTGATCCACTGTGACACTGGGAGATGTTTGGGAAGAGGGGAGGGGGGGAGATGTCTTGCTGCTGAGAGAGGGATTGGAGGAGGGGGGTGTCATGGTGTCAGGAAGGGGGGAAGCGAGGGAGGTAGGAGAGTGGGGATTGGACTCTGTAGTGAAGGTGGGGTCAGAAGGCTCTGCGTTTGTTTTTAATGACTTTCGTACCCAAAGTTCATTTTATTTTGCCCCGTTTTTAATGTTCTGCTGTCTCGGCTCCAAGTGCAACATCAATAACATCATCAGCTACACACTGGATGGGCTTAAGTGCCTTTGAAGTCAGGCTCCAGAATTGCTCATAACTTCATTTAGGAGTTTGGCTTCCACAGCTAATTTAATTTGATGACCAAGTGTAATAACCTTGTGTGAATATCAACTAATGCTCACAGGACTTGCAAGCCTCTTTGTTTCCCCGTTTCCCTGCATTAGATAGGTAGGCAGGAGTGACAAGCTCCACCCAAATTAGATTCATATCACCTTATTTGGTGACTAAATCACAGCAAGTAATTAAATTGCCTCATCATGTCTGCGCTTGCTGCAGCGCACAGCTGAGGAGCAAGCCTATCCCTTTGTAGCAACATGCAGAGCTGCCCTACCACTATCCCACTGGGTTATACATTTCTGACGGACACTGTATAACCACAGTATGAATCACTGTCACAATCACCACGGCTTCTAACCTGCAGTGTCTGTAAAGTATTCTAACAAGAGTTCAGTTTGCCAGAAGAACCATCTGTTTCACTGGGCAGGATGATGGCAGTCGGGCAGACGTGGAAGAAACTCACTCGACAGGCACAGAAACACAACGGTGCAATTATTCTACCTCAGCGAGACAGACTACGCAACAAGCAACGGAGTGAAATTTAGAAAGACAGATGAAGAGAGTGCGGAGGGGACAGACAAAGAAAAAGTGATGTGAAATTCAGTTCAAATAGTGTGCAAGCAGAAGTGCAACACAACCAAAAGGCTGAAGGAGGAAACGGAAAAGGAGCCTTACAACCAGAAAGCAGAGACTCCCCTTAGTTCACACTTGCCATAAATTATTAATGCGAGCACAGAAGAAATGAGTTCAGCAAACAGGGAGGGGAAGATGAAGCGCCAAGTGGCAAGTCCCCCAAGATAACCTCCAAAAATGGACTAGTCCCAAGAGGCCAGAAGTGACAGACTGCACAAACGCATTAACACTAGATATAAGACAAAGGGCGTAGCTTATGAAAAACAATGACTTCTTATGGGAACATTTTTAGCCACTTACATGAACATGTAATAAAAATACTAATGAATTCACGCTAACCAGTCGCACTAATTAAATTGAGCTATTCACACATATACACACTCCAATGGATACATCAGGGAGAAACTTAAGGTTCAGCATCCTGCCCGAGGATACTTTGGCCTGCAGACTGGGGCGGCCACCAATCGAACCAGCGATCTTTTGATTAATAGAGGACTTGCTCTAACTTCTGAGCTACAGCATCCCTAATGAACATGGTCTGGGATAAACATGGTCTGAGCTGGTACTAAGGGGTCGAAAGTGTGCCAAGAAAATATCTACACCATAAACATCCTGAACCACCAATAACGGCAGGATGGATCCATGTTTACACGTCTCAACAGACCAGGCAACATTTTTCAATCTTCTGTTGTCCAATATAGTTGAGCCTGTGCAAACTGTAGCTTTCGCTGTTCTTAGCGGACAGGAGTGGCACCGCGTTTGGTCTTCTGCTTCAAAGTTTAACCTGTTGTGTGTTCAGAGATGCTCTTATGCATACGCTGGATGTAACAAGTGGTTATTTGAGTTACTGTTGCCTTCCTATTAGCTCAAAGCCCATTCTCCTCTGACCTTTAACCCCAACATTTTCACCCAGGGAACTTCCCGTCACTTAATATTTTCCCTTCAGGGTCTCGAAAAGCGCTATATAAATGCAATCCATTATTTATTGGACCACTTTCTTGAAACTCTAGATTTGGTTATGTGGGAAAATCCCGATAGCTCAGCAGTTTCTGAAATACTCATCTCATCTGACACCAACAAGCACGCCACATTAAGTCTCTTAAATAACCTTTCTTCCCATTCCAACGCTCAGTTTGAACTTCAGTAGGTCATCTTGAGCATGTCTACGTGTCTAATTGCATAAAGTAGCAGGCATGTGATTAGATATCTGCATTACCCGACAGTCGAACACATGTACCTAATAAAGTGGTTGTGATTGTAAATTGAACTCAATGTTCAAGCTTTTATTTTTCAAATGATTCATTTAAAAAACATCAAAAGTCAGATTAATCAACGTGTGATTTTACTCCTGCTTTGAAGCAGCTGTTCAGCTTTGGGTTTTTACTGGGTTTACATTCATTTTAGTCCTCACCCCCAGATGCAAGGATGGAAAACAACACCAATCCTCTAATGTGCATAGATGGATTATGGGTGCCAGACTGGTATGCCATAGGGGTAAAAAAAAAAAAAAGAATAATGCTAAACCTAGAAAGAAACACTTTAGCATTAATATTAATGGTGCTTTTTGTCACTGTGACAACTCCACCACTGTCAGCCTGGCCTGCCTGTGGCAGCCTGTGCCAAACATGAGCCCTCTGTTTGTTTAGGTTTGGGCTTTTCTGCTCTGTTAGCTCCTTTAGCTCTGTTAGCACTGCACGTTCACCCGTGTGTCAACTCCCCTGCAAAAATAAGTCTGTTCGCCCTCGGCCAACAGACCCCTACATGTTGAACCGCACTGCTGTTACAGACTGGTTCACAGTAAGAACACAAGTATCCAAATCTTAGCCAGCTGCTGAAAGAAACACAAAACACAGATGACTCAGGGTTTTGGTTTTTTTTAACAAGTTGTTCCTCTCATGCTGCATAAATTCATAATAATCGTGTAAATCTAACATGTCAAGCCCGATGCTTTTCATCTCAGTGGTACTCATTAGATGGTGGATGCTGAGCATTGAGGTCAACGTGTCACATTAAACCCTATTTTTTTGAACACACCAGCAGCCACAGCACTGCGACAGAATACAAATTTAAAAAAAATGGCGATTTCTTCTTTTTTAACTGGCTGGATTGTTAATAAAACTAATTAAGTGATACCTATTTGCCTCCTCGCTATTTTCAATTACACATGTGCATGATACGACATTACATTATAGGCCACAATCAGATATGAAGCTTTCATTTCCAGCAGTGATTAAAACACTTTTGTCAGGTGTCAAACTATAAAGTAGATAACAAAAAAATAAATAAAATAATTGGACCCTCGTGCCACTCAGAGCCGTGCATCCCCCAACATGCGTATCCTTTTTTAATTAAGTCGCTATGGAAATTGAATTTTTTTTGCGGGATATGCCAGTTCTTCCTTCCGCCGCACCTCTTGAGCACACTGCCTTGAATAACCATCTGTAACCTAGATTTCATGCATGCTCTGCTCCCACACCAAATACCTCTCTAAATATCCGATTCCATCACAGCAAGACGGACCAACTGCAGCAACCTGAGGATCAAGCAGGAAAAGTACTGCTCGCTAGTGATATTATGTCTGCGTACATTACAACACCTTTCATCTGAATGTATGAAATACATAGAAAAAAAGCATTTTCAGGTGTTTGTGTGGCTAACAGGTTAAAGTGATATGATTGGGAGTAACATGCTTTATTCCCAACAAGCAACAATATCGACAAAACTAAAGCAGCAGCCAAAGAAGCTGCCTCAAGGCAGACTGATAGCCCGTTTCCACCAACAACATTAAAGGAAGTAGCCATAATGAGCAGATTAAACTAGATCTACACGCATTTCTCTTCCTCTTCCCTTCTTCCTTTGAAGCCCTAGTTGAAAAAAGAAAAAAAACTGGGGGGGGTGAGAGGTGAGGGGGGCTATGATCCTGAATAATCTGACTAAACAGGAGATTAGTTTCATATTATATGCATGGTGAAATGTCTTGCTGAGGAAAAAGCCTTCAGGACCTTTTGCATCTTTGGAGGTCGACGGGCTGTTTTCTGACTGTATGTGCTTACCCCAAATGTCACGTAAAATCCAACTGCTCTCTGCCTTGTGTGCCCCAAACTATTCTACAGACTTAAACCTGTTTTAAAAATAGTTAATTTATAGAATTAATATCATTAATTTATGTTTATATCTAAAAATATAGAAAATAAGCAGAAGAAAGAACAGATGCTGAATGGCACCATCAGATTTAATTCACTCCAGTCAGCATATAGTCACCTCTTGTAAAGACTCAGTGGGCCTCAGAGGTCCTCGAGCAAACTGT
Source organism: Aulonocara stuartgranti (assembly GCF_965226115.1). Taxonomy (NCBI): domain Eukaryota; kingdom Metazoa; phylum Chordata; class Actinopteri; order Cichliformes; family Cichlidae; genus Aulonocara; species Aulonocara stuartgranti. The sequence continues at coordinate 19,368,101 of NC_138947.1, forward strand.
GCTTAAAGCACCGCACCACACACACACACACACACACACACACACACACACACACACAGTTGTTTTGTCCGAGCCTCCTGCTGCTGATTCTGCTTGCCTCGACTCTTCAGCTAATGGTCACTGCAGAATTAATTGCAAGCATCCATCTCATTTTACTTGGAAAACACAACACCGTAAGCCTCCCACGGACTCTCATACATGCGTTTTGTGCTCTGTACCCCCTCGAGACGAGTCTGTTTTTCATTCCCGAAACTTTTTCCATTAGACTCAGTCCTCTGCTGAGAGCCTGGAGTTTTGGAAGAAAGCAAGCACACAGATGCTTCACGTTTCATCTACAGGGTGAATGCAGTGCACTGACAAGTGTTAGAATAACTTCCAGATATAGTAAAATAACTCAAAACATCTGTGATTCCTTAAAGCTGATCTCAGAATGACAGAAAACGAAACCTACATAAAATTAAAACTGAAAAACAAAATACATGAGGAAATGCCAAAAAGTTACAAAACAAGTCCTCCATTCGCTCGATTGGCTCCATTTCACAGCTTCACACCTTGAGCTGCTGTATTTGTCATACCTGCGTACTCAAGTTTTCATTTTTTTTAAGTTATGAGCAATACTGCATGCGTGTTCATGTTTAGTCATATAAAGTTGTGGCTTATCTGGCAAAAATCTGTCTTGTTTAGTCTTCCTGATCATCACAGAGCTCATGTTTCTTACCCTATTAAAAGATGAGGTGATCAAATTGCCATGTGCACTGATCAGCCAAAAGAACGGCATTAAATTCCCTCAATACAATGTTCATCTGGGAAACACCCACCTAAACATCACTGCAAAGAAAGCAACCCCTCCCCCAAAGACAACAGCTTACCCCAGTAAGACAATGCACATAACGACACCACAAAAACAGCTTGGGAATGCCTCAAAGAGTACAAGAGCCATAGGCGTTGACTGGGCTTTGACTTTTGTTTGGTCTCCAAACTCCCCTCACCAGATCCCAATCTGACGGAGCATTTGTAGGATGCAAATAAGAAGCCTGACTCACTGAGGCAACATCCCACAATGCACAGGACCCGAGAGAGCCGTTTTGGCAACTAGGGGGTGTATACACAATATTAAGCAGGAGGTATTAATGTTGTCATATAGCTGATATGAGCCACAGGCTGTTCCACAAATATAATTCTCTTAACTCTAAACTGAAAAGCAGATTGGCTGACCTTTGGTTTACAGCTTCAGGTTTGTTGCACTGCTGGCTATCTTAAACTGTAATGTCAGACTGTACTGACCCTGTTGCAGTGAGCATGTTTGTCACTGCAACAGGGTTTAAAAAAAACAAAACAGAAAATATTACAGGAACGCAAGAACACCAAAGGTTTGCTTATTTGAACAAGGGGGAAATCTGTGGCTACTTTTCAAGTAGCAAATAATTAACACTAGAGGGAAAAGCTGCATTTATGTTTTGTGCTACTTTTAAACAGTATTGAGCTCAAGCCTCAAGTGCATTCAGTATTTGAATATTAGATATTTTACATGCACGCGAGCAGCACCGCACTCCCTAACCCTTTCCCATTTTTACATTACATCAATAAAAACAAGCGTCACTCCGACCTGAAAGTTTGCAAATTCTCATACCAATTAATCTCCAATAACAACCGATAGTTAAAGAGACGAGGTCTTCCTGATTTGCTTGGGACCAAGCAACAGCTCAGTTTATTTGTGTTAAGTCACAAGCCTGCGTTCAGATAGAGAACTCATGAGGTTCGGGCACACGTCCAATCTCAAGGCCTCACTGACTGGGAATACACACTCGTGCTGTTAAAACTCAGTAAATTATTCATTCACGTCTACCATCAGTTTCTCTTTATGTCAGTCTAAAAGGCAGATTTCATTAAAATTTCCCAGCTTAGACATATTGCACTTTGCCACAATTAAGGTTCTTTTATGAAATGTGTGTAATTAATATTATGATGTTGAAAATTGCTGCCGTGTCATTACTGTGTAATCATTTTCAAAATGCACGGTGAATTCGAGTAAATTAAAAGTAGCATGATCTCAGCTAGCTACACTGTTTTTTTCCTCCCTTGTAGGTAAAAGACATCTTCAGCTCGGTCACCCAGAGATGTCATTAGAAGAGTTGTTTTCATTTCTATCTTAATTCCATTGTGTGTCTGGAAGACCACGACAGACGAGATAATGAGAGAGTGGATGAGCAGGCTCAGATCTTCTGGGGGAGGTTTAGCTAGCAGCAGGTTTCCACTCTAACGGTGGGCCAAATTAACTAAGATGGATCACTGTTAGCACATAAAGTCTGAAGTCTAATTAGATCATCTGCATGACTCTGAAGCACTGTAGTACAAACTTAAAGGACTAAGGTGAAAACTGACTTTCCTCACAGCGGGCGCCGATTATGCGACTATGCACTAAGTGGCTTGTTGACTGGCTGGCAGATTCTGTGCAGGGTTGCAATTAATAGGTATGTTTCATTGGTTAGTTTGTTTTTTAAATATAAAATTAGTTTATCTTTAAAATTTAAAGAAAAAAGGCCTATCTGGTCGTTTGAGGGCTCACAGTTGGAAGCCTTTGGAAGTGTGCCAGTTAGCCATGAAAGCTGAACAGATGCCATACAACTTTTATCAGCATTGTACAATGTTTTGACTACAGCAGAACACACAAGTTCTCCACTCAAAGATAGATATTTAAAAAAAAAAAAAAGGAGACATATCTGTGTCCTAGATGCTGATTAAACGGTTACTTTGCATGGCTCCGAAGATAAAACTGCAGTCCTGGCTTAAATTAAATGGATGCACGTCCATGTGGGACATTTACTAATGGACATTTTTATTTGACTTCATCTTATATTTGAGCTTTTACTGGTCAGCAGTTGTGAATTTTTGCTGTAGCTACTCTGGTTGTTTTAAATGCTAGAGTAATACTAAGGTTAGTGAGATTTAAGGTTGCACGACTTTGTTTCAGTTCCTGTATTTGAATATAAGGAGGGGCAAAAAATAAGAGAAAACCTCTGACATGTACAGAGAGGACAGACTCTTTTATGCTGTGGTAAAGGTTTTGTGTAGATTGTTTGGGTCTCTTTAGAAATATGGGTTGCTGCATGTCAGTGCAAAGTTGCTCTAAGCGATCAACCCTCTTGTGTGATGAAACATTTCTGTTGTAAAGGGTGTGATCTCTTTCAGGATTACAAGTCACCGAAGAGTTGGATGACTATGAACAACACGTTACTCTTATTCTACGAGCCATTGGCATCAATAGTTCTCAGTCTTACCTAACACATATGATCTAAACCAGCATGTCAGACCGTCCTCTCCGCCATGATCACTGAAATACCAAAGAGACTTGGAGAACTGATGCAAAGACCACCAAAGTTGTTTTCTAGGCATGTTCAAGAAACTTTTTCTCTTTTCCAGGTATGAATGGCCAGTTTAAGGTCATGCCAAAGCATCTCAGTTGGATTAAAGTCCGGACTTTGACTAGGCCACTCCAAAACCTTCAATTTAGTTATTTTTTCCATTCAGAGCAGGGCTTGCTGGCATGTTTCAGCTCTTTGTTCTTCTGAATAACCAAAGTGTACTCGAGTTCAGAAAATGATGGTCTGATGGTTGGACACTGACTTTCAGGATTTTCTAGTAGAGAGCAGAATTCAGTTACTGAAAATCGTCCCAGTCCTGATGCAGCAAAGCAGCTCCAGACCACGACACTACCACCACCATGTTCGACTGCTGGTATGACGTTCTTTATGAAATGCTATGTCAGGTATATTCCAGACAAACATTGATGCAAACCTTCCAAAAGGGTGAACCTTTGTCTCGTCAGTCCACAGAATATTTGCCCAAAACTCTTAGGGATCATCAGGATGTGTCTCTTTCTTATTTATGAATCATGAACTCTGACCTTAACTGGGAAAAGTGAGGCCTACGGTTCTTTAATGTTGTTGTGGGTTAATTTTTTCCTTCTGGATGAGCCACCGATGCGCTCTTGGAGTAATTGCGGTCAGACAACCACTGCTGGGAGGGTTCACCAGTATTCAAAATTTTCTTCATCTGTGGATATTGGCTCTCACCGCGGTTGAGTGGAGTCCTGAAGAAACGGCTGTGATATTCTTTACAGTTTTTAATCTACTTTACTTTGACAGAAAGGCTTATTTTAAGGGATTTCTTAATTCAGCAGGTCTGGCAGTTTTCAGACCTGGATCTGGCTCCTTAAACTGAACTCAGGTTTCCAAAGAAACATAATTAATCGAGATGAATTCATGAATTTACAAGGAGGAGCAATTACTTCATCACACAGGGTCAAGTAGGTTTGAATAGCTCTTTACTCTTAATAAATAAAACCATTTAAAAGCATTTTGGATTTTCTGAGGCATACAAGAATGACGCAAATATATTTTCACCAATTTGGTTTTCCTCAAGTTGAGCACGATACCCCGTATCCTCGAGCTGTCACAGTTGATTAAGTGACACGACACATCTGGAGTTCTCAAAAAAAAAAAAAAAAAAAAAGGAAAAAGAAAAAAAACGTTACCCACATTCACTTTCGAAACTGGACGAGGAGTTACACCCATTTCCTGTTGTCGAAGCTCTCTGTATCATCACCCACCCTTGTCTGAATGACAAAACAAAAAGTTCAGAGTTTCTTTCTCTGGAGGTAATAAAAAATTCCCAACATAAAACAAAACTCTGACACTGCCTCACAAATGGGCTTTGAATGCAAATTAAAGCAGACAACAGATTAAGTTAGAACATCACACGAGAAAAAGAAAGTAGTTTTCAGGATATTAAATGTTTAGAAAGATTATATTGAGAGAGTATATTTACTCAACACTTACATGTTATGGGGGGTTCTAGCTGTACTTTTTAAGTAAACGATTTCTGTCAATAGCAATTTTGAAAAGCTCATAAATGTTCCCTCTGTGGCAGCTGCTCTCCAGAACAGGAGTACTTTGAATGATATTTCGCTGAGCACTGACAGTTCAATTTCAACTGCCTTGGTCAAGATAAATATCTAAGAGACTCGGAGGGTTTACTTATTCTAAAAATGCATCACACGGGCGCATCTCTCCACATCAAGCCGCGTCTGTTCATTGCAAGAAATATGATGAAAAACCTTTGTCCTACACTTCTCATCCGATTAATGATTAACAGACTGGTAGTGCTCGCATGCACAAACAGTCATTAGCAGACTATCACATCAGTTTGTTTTTAAACTGCCTTTCCACAGACTTGTGAATGAATGAAAATTGCAATTATCTTGCAAGCCTATCATCCAATCAACCTTGATAGAAAAGAAAGAAATCTATATGGGTCCCTAATGAGCACTGAGCGCCATTGCTGTCATTTGATTAGGGGCTTAATTGTGATAATAATGAACAAATACACCCGGCTCTGGCTAAAACGGTCTTGTAAGCATTCAGCTAATTAATGGCAATTTGCCCACTGATGCCAATGAAGAAGAAAATCGCTAGGGAGACACATTTTCCCCATTCAACCCACAGAAAACTAGACAGCACTGTGCTGACCGTGAAGACGCTCTAGCAAACTTTCCACAGTAACTTATTGTTCCCGCCGTGGCAGAAAACATGAGCCTGGCCAACAAAAGTTGATGCTGTCTTCTGTGGATCCGGCTAAATTGTAGGTCAAATGCTTGACAGCATTATTCAGCCATCTTGAAAGTAGGCTGAAACCATGTCACAACACAACAACAACAATGCAGACAGGCCAATCTGCAGCGACAGTAGCACGCCGACTCTCTGGTGATGCAGAGAAGGGGATGGTTGGCAGAGCTCTGGCAGTAAACATGCCCGAGGACACACATAGCCGAGATGCAAGGAGGAAGAACACAGTCAGTGACAGCGCTTTCTAAAACGAAAAAAATCACAAGTACACAGACGACAAAGACAGACGAGATAAGGACGACATATGAGGGTAAGCCAGGTCCTTAATGTCTGTACCCTGTGAACATAGCCATCCATGTTGTTTCTGACCAATTAGGCAGGCATAAAGGCAAGAGGCTGGAACTCAGCTGGGGGCTCAAAGAGTCTGCTGGTTACATCTAGGCCACTCTTCTCCACTCCTTCCTTCCCTGCCTGAGCAGCAAGGCCAAAGAGGGAACGTGGGGGTTAGAAGCGGTGGGGGCAATTTCATCCGGCACCTAGCAAAGGACATCATGCAGAGTCTGCAGCAAACAAGGCCAAGGCCTGGACCCTTCATCTTTGCAATTTTCTTCATCTGTAGCAAGCACACACACACACACACGCAGAGCCAGGCATCATACAATGGCAAAACTCAAGGAGGCTGAAAGCATGTGTGCAACAAGAAGATTTTTGCCACGAGGGAGTGCTTTTGAAAGAAGACGGCAGTCCACATACATTCACAGAAATAGCAACAAACAGTCACAAAGGCTGCTTCTGTCATCCTTTGTTGTTATTATGGAGCTAATAATGTCTGCCAGAGCAGTCAAAGAGGGCAGATAATGGTTGGGAAAACATGATTATACGCTCTTATTTATTTAAGCCTAAAAGTGGTGTGAGACTATGATGTATGATCATGATATACAACATGATGTATAACCTCTGTAGCTAGAAACTGGGAAGTTTTGGCCTTATCAAAAACCTACTGCCCCAGGAGGGAACACTATGGAGCATCCAGTCAGGAAAAAAAAAAAAGTGTTTCTCTGCTGTAATCACAGGCCTTCAGAAGCCAGGATTAAGATATATACACACTATGACCTCATTATGTCAGCAACGCTGTGAACTCAGGATAAACGAGCTTCCATGGAACCTATTGCAACATCACAGCAATGGAACGGGTGATGGTTTAAAAAAGGTTTTTGGACCGTGTAACAAAATCTTAGTAAAGTGGAAATTTACTTATAAGAAAGACACACGACTGCTGACAAGAGCACAGCTCCGCTGTTTGAGTACAGAGTCTAAGTGCGGCATAAAGTGGTCCCGACCTTAGGTCTTGACAGTCTAGTTTTTCTGGTAACTGATGTAATACCTGTAGGCTATAGTAAACATTGCCAGCAGGACTTCGAACAGCAAACAGACAGGCAGATAAAATCTAAAAGCTTGTGCAAATATGGACAGGGACAAATGACAAGAAGGTTGGGGGGATAACAGCTGGATTTTCGCTCTGTAACAAGTGAAAACATCTGCAAACTGTTGACCAGGCCACATTATCAGGAAAGTCTAATAGCTGTGTGCGATTTCAACTGAAAAACATTTTAAAAATGGACAGAATTCAAGCTGTCACACAACCACGCACACAAAATGCTGTAAAAATACCAAACCTAAACTGCACTATTATAAAATTCTGGTTGAACATGTGGACTTTTTAGCCCCTCCCTTGTCAAATGATCCTCCACTTCCTGTTGTAATCTAAACCAACACACACTCAAAGACACGCAGCGCATGGAAAAGCAGACACGAAAATAAACAAATATACTTGTACAAAGCAGCCCATCTGCACATCTTAGCCATCTACAAAGCGTTTCGTTTGAATGCCCTGCACAAGAGATATGTACGTACACACAAGCGCACGCGCACACAAAGATACACACCTCTTGAAAAGCATGCCTAAACAGAGAAACTTTCCCTGAAGCTAGTGCCCTCACCACAAAGGAAATCCAGGAAGAAAACTGCCATGAATGCAAAAGGATGGAAGCTAACATCTCCCTCTTTTCACTTGCATCCTTCCTTTTCCTCTCTCCATTTCACCTGATCACTTACTTCCTGCAGTGATTGCCTGGGGAAAGACCTGGTGCCGTGTAGTTTAATCAGCTTTTATCACCTACAGAAAAAAGCAACTCTGGTGGCTCTGATGGGGGAAATTTTTCCCTGACGTTTCTCTATCTTACCGTTATTCCCAATGACTGTATATATATATATATATATATATATATATATATATATATATATATGCATGTGTTTTCTACAATCATTGGTTTTTCTGCAGAGCACACGTTTCCTAGACAAAGATAGGTTGACCTTTAAGGTCATCAGCTGTGGCAGCTGACATTTTCTCCCTTAGACATCAAGCATCATATTTAAAAAAGGTATGCTTGATTACTAGTACTCATCATTTTATTTGTGTACAATGCACGGGGATGACAAATTGTACATTAATGCAAAACAAAGGCAAAGAAAAGTATTCATGTTTGTAAATTATTAAAATACCAAAAACCCGCTTTGAACGTTTAGTGGAAAGTGGCCGTGCATTCACAACTACAACCGGCATCGTGCAAATATCTGCGTTTGCTTGGTCATTAAGTAATAGGTGCTGTTCTGTGATACTTTGAGTTTTCATCTAAATCAGACTCAGTATGCAGTTTAAATAATCAGCAGCTCAGATATTTAATGTTCCTCTATAAACACTCTGCAAATGTCATCTCACTACTATAACTGAGTGTATTGTTTTTCGCTGAAGCTTTCGCAATGCAAGGTTACGTCACATGATCTCAATTTAGTTTAACACCGCCAACACATTGGTGACTTTGCAACAATCTTCTATGAAACAACAGCAGGAGACTTTCAGTATATCCAGCAGTGACCTGAAAAGTGACGAACCTATAAGAATAATGAGTCACAACCATATTCACTGCTTGTAAGTGAGCAAAAAATGCCTTGATAGACAAGTGGGTAGAACACAAGCCCAGATGCAGTTTCAGGTTCCCTAGATTGATTCACAACCAGAAATGTTGTGGCTTTCTCCAATATGATGTCTAATATTTTTGGTCCAAAATGTTCCAATGGACCTGTCCAAGACTTCCTGACTTCATTGTTTAACCAGTGCTGGTTATTTAAAAGGGAAAAAAAGTGACCAGGTAACCAGCGCCACAAATCCCATCCCAACAGATTCTGCATATTCACATACAGATTCTATTTATGGAGATTAGGTAAATAATGGATTGCTTTGCTTGCCAGGCTTTGGTGTTGTCTCACTGCATTAACCGGTGACATTGCCCAGGTAGTGCTAAGTAGCCCAGAATAAAACCCACTAAAAAATTCTAATTCAGCACAAACTCAAGTTTCAGATCATAGATGAAAGGGTCGATTACTTCTTGTGTGGCGGAGGAGGCCGGAATCGGTGCTCAGCAACACTGACGGGTTTATAATATCTGCCTCAGCCGCCACTGACTTGCACAATATATCAATATCCAGCGGGCCGAGCGGCTCTCTCCCCACATAAACAGACCAAAGACAACGATGGGCTCACATTCCAAACTCCAGGCGCTGACATTTGCACAGCATCCGCAGAGGAGAAGAAAAGCACAAATGTTCCAGCTCTGTGGGAACACCAGCAGAGTGTAAGCCTTTTCTTAAGACGTTGTTCGTCTTCCGTTTCTTTCTTCTCTCTCAGCAGGCGGCCATTTTCCTGGCTCAGACTGGAGGTTGTTTGGCACACCTGATTCAGAGCAGAAGACAGCAGGGGAATGAGGGGCGGAGGGAGGTCACAGCGCTCGAAGCCAGCCAGGAGGCGCCAGCTTAACGGCAGCGTTTTATTCAGACAGTCACCCAGCTCACTGGTCATTACGGCTATAAGGGGATTTCAGGTCCAGCTACAAGCTCACCTATTTGTGAGGCTTTGTGTTGGTTTTGTGTGAGTGTGCTCATGTTTGTGTCATACAGCGGTTCAGATTTTGGTTTCCCCCCACAATTATACTCTTAAAGAAGAGTGAAACTTACACTTTACTTTAAAGTACCACTGTGTTGTCTGAAGGACAAATAAAGCCGTTACTGTACGGCACTTTTTTTTTTACCAAAACGTATTCCAGGGGATTTCAGTTTTGCAGCTGATGCCGTTTCAGTTCACTTTTACATGACATCAATCGGTTTCTCTTTTTTGAAACGTAAAAAAAAAAACAAACAAAAAAAACTACTAGTATCTTGGGAATTTTTAATGTCTTCTGGTAAATTCTGCTGGAAATAAAGCAATTTTCCCTGCAGCTGTTTACTCATCTGGAAGCTGAAGTAGGCAGATGAGGTCTGTGATGCTGCTGTTTGTTTGTTCACCTCGCTGACAGACTAACTGAAGGTGGTTTAACTAAAACTAAACCGTCTTATCGCTGCTCTGTACTTTTTGCTGTCGTTTTACTCACTTTGTACTTTAAAAACTGTCTCACTTTATTTTATTTTTTTTGGTTCAAATACACAAAAAGGGGGCTTTCCACTTCTCTAGCATACTGCTCATTATTGTGAATTGCACGCAGGCAAGCACACACAGCCAGCTGACCAATAAATAGACTTGTCTCAAAACAGAACAGATGTACCTCATTTGATTGTTGTGATGCAGGTGGGCTCGGGCCTGGATGAATAAGCACAGTGACAACAAAACTGAAACTGTCAAACTTCTGATTTGTCCCCAAGCACTTGACAAACTAGTGCACACACACACACACACACACACACACACCAGCCCTGAAGAGTTTTATTGCTCCACTAGAGGAGGCTCTGCCACAAGAGGCTGCAGTGGCTCTGTCCTCTCACTGCAGTACTCAAAGCTGTCAACTCCATCTCCTCCATTCACATACATCTTATGTTAGAGGCCACATCACATTCTGCTTTACACAAGCAAAGAGCTTCATTTTCCTGTACCAGCATATCTCTGCTAAACATTCAGGTGACAGAGAAGAGAGCACATCACAGGCTTCAAAGAAACCACCTCTTAATGCAAACTTTGCTTCTTCTTCTTTCTTTTTTTTTTAAATGTATGTGATGTCATGGAGACAACCACAAGATGCAGAGGCTTCAGTCTGGATGTGCCTCAGAGCTCCCATCACTCCCTGACATCTCCTTTGCTCTGCAGTTGTGTTTGTTTGGCTGTGCTCTGGATCTGGATTACTGCACTCCAAGTTCTAACCTTACTGAATGTAAAGGACATCAGCAACAAAATGTGCATGCAGAAAAGGAAACCCCTCCTGTTACTCCAGGCACGCATTTTTGTGGTGCGATCTCTGCTATCCGACTTCTTATGCCAGAGCCAATGAGGCAGGAGTATAGGCATGCAGGCGACTCAGTGAGCCATAACGTCACAGAATTACAAATAGGAGGCTGTATGAAAATAACCCTTATCTTTATCCTGCTCAAGACTTTTGGTGGAGAGCGAACTTGTCCCAGAGTTTGTTTCCGAAACACTTATAGCACTTTGGCAGTTCATCCTGAGGGCCTGATCCAGGGTTGGGCTGCCTTTAAACATTTGTAATGTGTGATCAGGCAGCCATTGTCCCTCGATTCACCCTCTCTTTGCCAGTGGACGCATACACACAGTGGAAGAAGGTGGGGAGTCTGCTTTCTAGTTGTTGGCATTTAAGAAAAACGATGCCCATTCACAGTTTGGGCATTGAGGCACTCAGTGGGCTGGACCAGAGCCTTTTTGTTAGCTTTGGGAGGGGGATACCCTCTCTCTGCATTCCATTACAGTGAAAAAAGGGAGTGCTTTTGCAGGGATGTAGACCACATTGTGAGTTTAGACGACTGGCAGCAAACAAAAAGCAAACATGTATTCTGAATGACAGATCCAGCTTCACAGAAACACACATTAGAAATACAAAAAAAAAGAGAGAGAGAAAGCATCAAAACATGTCAGTTTTATTGTTACAGTTGCTTTTTGATTTTTCATCTGTGAACCTGGACAAAACACAGGTTCACAATGTGTCAGCCTGTGTTGGCAGGGTGTATGTGAGCCTCCAGGAAACAAAAACCCCAAAAACGAAACAAGAGCACACAAAACAAAAAAAAGAAGCCGTTTGCAGCACTGCCAGCAGGCTTGAGGTGATGGGAACTGCAGCAACAACAACAGCAAATAGCAAAAACATAAATTTGGCCAAGCACGCAGACCTGAAAGCATACAATGCAAGTGAGCACGGCTGACGTCTGCTCTTCAGCACTTTGATAAACGTCTCGGTTTATCGGAAACAAGATGAATATTCCACAACAATAAGTGGGTGTGGAGGGCGTGGTGGAAAATAACTTTTCCTCCAACGATTCTGACCCCGTGGCATGAATTTTGCAGAGCTCAGCTGAACGCACCAGGCAAGCAAAGTCACACTGACATTCACTTGAGAGAGCATCAAAAAGGAGGAGCTATGAGTCAGTGAGAGCTCAGTGCATGAGGGCAAATCACCCTCCGTTCTCTGACGCCTCAGTCATTATGGAGCACATCACCTCTGGGTATGAAAGGCATGTGAGCAGCGTGCGAGGGTGACACCAAGCTGGAAGCGAGAGTGACAACAGGACTTATGAGTGTCACATACCGAGGCTGAAACCTATCTGTAACACTCTGGCCAGCGATTACTCCCAACACATCCCACCTTCCCACTCCTACTACTCTTTCCCCTCATCACCAGCCTCTCTTGCCTTGAGTGGGTACAGATGTGTGAATCCTCAGACGCTCCCACTCTGGAGCCCTTATTGGACCCATAGGGCTCAACAAAGGCTGGCACACAGCTTGGAGAGCTCCTGGCCAAAGAGAAGCTGCACGCACTCCTATCATTTGCTTGATTGTGTGAGGCAGATACAGAGGTGCCACAGCTAATTTAAGGACTGTCACATGGGCAAATGAAATAATTGTTTAATAAGAAATATATATATATTTCAAAAAGATGCTATGTTCCCCTGCTATTCTAGTTTTGTGCACAAACGGGAGACCATTAAGTCCATCATTAGTCCAGAAACCGCTTTCTGTCTTTATTAATAGAACTCCAGCAGGAATTAAACTACGATAGTCAAAGGCGTTGGGTAAATTTAGACAAATAACATGACTGAAAAGGGCTTTATTTTGGCTGTTGGACAGCAGCTCAGTAAACAACAGCCACACTGCTTCTGCCTGTATTGTGCGCCAAATTCGGGCAAGTCAGATTAAACATTGTAAATATAATTACTTCTTTCAAGAGTGAACGCCTGTTTTTTCCACGTAAAAGCAGACTGCCATTTATCTGCTGTGTTAGTCTGTTGTGTTTTGACAGCATGAAAAAGCTCCCATTCAAAAGCAACATTAAAAACAGATAAAGCCACATAAACACAAAAGTATTGCTTGCAGCCTGTTCGGTCTATCTGATAGATTAGGCGTTATCTTGGATTATATCATGGCCTCCATTTCCCCCCTAAATGTATTGCTTTGTTTTTTCCCGTTAGGTTTACTTCTCATATCTCAACACAGCCTATGTTGTACTTGTGCCTATCACGTGCCAGTCATCCACCTCTTGCAGGAACATTGAACTTGATGTTCCGGCAGCAAAGTCACAGTGGCTTCCTTACCTCTTTGACTTTCTCTCGGCGCTCGTTGGTCTGCGGGTCGGCCGGTCTGCCGCTGTCTCTTCCCAGCGGGGGTTTGAACAAACACCTTCTGAACTTCTTGTAACTAAAAGTATCCGAGTTGGCACCGTGGTTAGAGGATGTCACTTTCTCTGACGCGGACTCTGTCTTAGACCTGGAGAGGTTCAGATCCTCCTGCGCTTTGCCCCCGGCGAGCCGGACCTCGGTCGCCTCGTAGGAGACTGGGGGTTTGCGGCTCTGACTTTTCAGCTTGATGCCAGCCTCTCCTTTAGCCGAGGTCATGCCCTGGTCTTTGGGTCTTTTTAAGTGCTCCCTGACATCGTTCTCTGAGCCGGAGCCAACGGTGACTGGCTGGATCTCTGTCTTGGACAGAAAAATGCGTTTTAGTCGGACAGAGTCGGGCAAAAAGAAGAGGGCCCCAAAACACAGTGTTACCAAACCCGAGAGAAAGAGCAGAAACATGAATTTCTGGGACAGGCGCAGACCCATGCCCGATGCCGAGACACCGGGCAACTTTCGGAAAACCATTGAAAGTTTTCTTGAGACGTTGCCTTACAGCCGAGACAGTGTTTTGACAGTTTCCACTCCACTGAGCAGCTTCCCTGCTGCCCCGAGGCTTGCGTAAAAACTCAAAATGCGGGACTCCAAACACACCCCCCGTGACACTTGCAGAGTGGCATAAAGAGCTTGCCAGAGCAGTCTTTATCTCGCTATCGATTTGATCTGCATAAAGCGAAGGTTAGGCCTGCCCACATTCACAATTCAGCCTACCAATCATTTGGCAACACGAATCTGAAGATGTTCATCTATATAACGCAACCCGCCGGCATCAACACACTGCAGGATGCAGGGTCTAAAAAAATTAAAAGCATAAACAGCACAGGGCTTCCGGGATGATGAACAAATGGCACAGGCGTTCACTGAAACACTAAGCTATATTCATGGAAACAGCGCACGCCATGGGAACATATAAATGCACTTTTAAAGGAGATGATTGTGTGTCAGACCCCTGAACAAAGTTGCGACTCGATGCATTTTTCCACGCCGTGCAGATCATCAATAACACGCTGCCCTACGGTGCACAGCCTCGAGCGAACGGCACAGCATCGTTCCCTCGTCCCCGCTCACACCGACCCACGTTGCCGCATCACAAGCTCCTTAAAACACGTTTCAGAATCACGAGCCGATGTCGTTAGCGTCTGTGCTGGTGCAGCTGGTGCACGGGAACGCGTGTGTATTCCTGCCGCTCGTCTGTCAGATGCGCTCCTCCGTGCTCCCGTTTTCCCCTCTTCTTCTTTCCCCCTCTCACTGGCGTCAACACGCCGGGCGAAACAAATCGCCGGATGACATGAAAGAAGGCGGGTTTTGTCCCGTGCGAAGTTATCCTAGCCCCCCCACGATCCAAAATCCGGAGAATAAACAAATCCACCGTCCAGTCCTCCGGTTCCCAACAAAGACAGACACCCCCGCCGCGTCGTCTCTCCAATACCCGGCCAACGTCCGCCCGCCGAGCCTGAGCCTAGCTCTCGCTCTCCCTCGCTTGTGGTGCGCACTTGTGTCGCCGTGCCGTGGACGTCCACGCTTGCGTAAAAAAAGCGAGAGGAGAGAGCTGGAAATGTAACATATAGTGCAGGCAGGAGGAGGAAGAGGAGGAGGGGGAAACGGTCCGCTGCTCGACAATCCAGTGGGCTGGTCGGATTTCTTGATGGAAATTCACAACAGCTTATCAAAACACAGTTAAGCCGTTTGGACAAAGGGAGAGGGGTCTGTGTGGCCCTGTACGTTAGGAAAGCATCCACATACACACACACGCCCACGAGGAAATCCTTGAAAAGCTGAAGAGGATGGATATATCTGCAGCAGATATCAACAGCAATTAAGAAGGACACACACACACCCACAAAACAAGAGAGAGTCAGTGATTACTCAGTGGGCTCTGTGCATGTTGGAAGATAAGATTTTTTTTTTTTGTTCAAATTTGTTTTCATTGTCCATGAATGAAACCTGAAACCCTCCACCTGATGAGTTATTTTTACTCAACACGTTCCTCAGAATTGATCCTTTATCCACAGGAGGATTTGTTATTGAGTATTAATTAGGGTCCCAAGTCCATTTGTTTTGAAAGCACTTACCCCGGATTTGAAAAGATTTGTTTCAATTAATCACATATTTTTTTCTATCCAGAGTTTAAAAAAATAACAATAAAATCATGTTAGCTGGTTGCAAAAGATGATTTTAATGAATTTCTGGCGTCCAGCTCTTTGATAGCAGGACATGACGCATCTTCTTGGAGGTTTTGAACCCTTCATTTGAGCCCAGTCCAAATGGATCCATTATCTACTGGATGGATAACAGTCAACTATCCATTCGGATTTATTATTTTCTTCAGGATAAGTTATCTGTTCCCTATAAATAACTTTTTTTTACATCTATAACTAGCTCATATTTTTTGTGAAATCTCGCAAAACACACGAGGTCTATAGACTGCAATACATTTTATCTATTCCTCACGCTGGTTTTGTTTAGTTTTTTTCATTCCCTCTAATGTATCTGTGCTGCTGCAAAACCTGACCCTGATTCAGCTTTCTCTAAAGCACTTCTGTACTCTTGTCAGCTCATCCTGTTACTTAGAGAATACAATTTATTACAAATAGCCTAATAATTTTGGTTAAATATGGAATTTTGTGTATTTGCACATAATAATTAATATCAATGATTTCCAGCTAAGTGAACCAATCTTTTTCATAGCTTTTTTTCTGGAGCTTTCAGTGTGTACATCAACAGATCCATGCAGGAGAAGGCATCAGCCCAGTGTGTTTAAAAGCTCAAATAAAAGGCAGTGAGGAGGGTTTAACTTTGATAGATTCTTAGTTGAAGCGAGTTCAAATTTAACGCTTTGACTCGGGTGTGCTTTTGAACAAAGTTTGAAAAGCGTGCTTAAATTATGTTCACATAAGCAAATTAAAAGCTGAACTGTAAGCACAGAGTTTTCTCAGCTTTAAATAAGATAGATGGGCGAATGAGTCGACCATTACTGAAGAGCCTGCGCCGCACTATTGGGCTAATGCCCCTGGAAGCAGAAATGAGAAAACAAAGGCCTGATCGGTTTCAATATTGGTCTGAAAATCAATTAAGGACGCCACTCACGACCCACAAAAGGCCTCCAGGGAGGTTGTTTTCATTTTGCTGTCCAAAAGTCGCCTCTGGATATTCTTTAAATCAATGGATTTAATGGTGGCAGTAGGTGTCACTCATATTCTTGGCATTGCGTGTGATATCTGATGACCTCTGGTGAACTTTAACCACAGCTCTTCCTGTGGTTTTCCATCTGCTTCCTCCTCTGTTGTTAGATTAATAAGACTAGATATTTTCAATATTTCCTCCTAAAACGTTTCCCAGTTCATTATTAGAACCTCCCACAGACTCTTGTGTTGTCATTGTCAGATGCATATAGAGCGATGACCTCATTTCAAGGTCATCTGTAGTGCATTTGACCCCATGTTTTCTCTTTTAAGCCATCTTTCACCAGAGCCTAATTGAGTCCGAATGCTGATCCTCTGTAATCTAAAGAACAGAAAAAAGAGAACTGTTGAATTATCCTTTTTAGTTTTTGATCCAGGACCATTTCCTCAGAGAGTAGGTAAATCTATGAAGCGTTTTGTGGCCTTCATCACTGACAAAAGGACAGTTTGTCGTCAAAGGCGGGGGCTTTATGATGGCTCAGCGTTTGTGCATAATGAGGCTTGAATCTTTTTATCACTCTTTGTTAGGCAATGGAATATCTGGAAATCTAACAACAGCTGTGCTGTAAAGTTACGATGCCCAGTTTGTATTATCTATCATTTACTAGTTAAATTATATGTTTTAAGATTAAACGGTTAAAAGGTGGAGATGCTGTAGGTAAAATCTCAAGGGAAGTGACTGTCTAGTAAAGAATGATCTTTGCTTTTTAGCATGAGCAAACTATCACCACGTTCAGGTTGATTCCCAAAAAATAAACCACCACCTTTTTAAAACAACTTAATAGACACATCAAGTCAGGGTTTCTCAGGAGGCCACGTTATACATGAGTCCAGTCATTGAGCTTGCATGAAGCCGCTCTGGCCAGTGACAGCCTAGTTTATCACTAGGATAGATGGGTGAGGCAATACAGTCCCGCTACTACCAACAGGCGAGGGTGAAACCTGAGCACAGGCATTTTTCAACAACAATAAATGGTTTATACAAGCAAATGGCTCCCACAAAGGCCATTTCTTGTATAGTTTGCATTCCCTCTCACCCCTGAAACCAACTGCTGTTGTCTGGATGGTGTTTTTTTTATTTTATTTCCAGGTTGAAATGTGTTGTTTTTTTTTCCTTTGGTGGCTTTTCACTGTTCCTCATGCAGCCCTTGGTGCCGCACAAACACTCCAACAGCATCCACATCAGCTCAGAGCTGAACACACTGATCCTTTATGTACAAACATAATTTAAAAGCCCGGTGAGGGAAATCTGGGGGTTGCACATGATGTTGTTTGGATGTGGTTAATAGGAATGCCTCCCTTTGCTCGGCTTTGTTATCAGGCTAAATCACGGTTTATCAGTTGGGAAGCCTTTCCCCAAACAGAATGCATTAGGGAGAAGACGCTGTGATTTTGTGCCCTCTTATCAGCTCTAAATCGGCTTGGATAACAATGACAGAGATAGAAAGATGTACAGTAAGGAAGTATCTCACGCTCAAAGAAAAGGCTAGTTTAGTCACAGAGAATTGGGATTTTGGAAATAATCACACTGGTTTTGTCACAACGTATGCAGAAAATATGCAGAACCAGCTGGCTGTCTTTAAAGTGTTCCTGCATTCAACCATTCAGTTCTGTCCTAGCCCACCCCTGATGTTTTATTCATCAAACAAGATGCCAATGAAAAAGTCCATCTCTGTTTTCCGCTCATTCCAATACACGAAACAGCAGGCAGAGATGTGTTAGCGCGTGCCAGTGTGTCTGGATTAATAATGTCACCATGTCTGCCTGCTATTTTTTTCTCTGTGCGCTGCTGGAAAGCATTCACTGACACTGGGAATCGTGGCCTGGCAGGATCCTTGATGTTAAGCCACGAATATCAGAAATCAATTTTGGGGATGGAGTGCCGACCCCTGTGCGTGATGTTAGACTTATACAAGGCCTGACGAAGCAATGCGTAGATATGAACCCTGCTGTAAACTTTTCTAGGCAGAAAAGATGCAACTCTGGCACCTCAGTAGCAAAAACTCTGGATCATCTCATTACAGACAGAGTTTCTGGAACTGCAGCAGTAGAAGAAGTACTCTAATCATCATTCACTTAGGTACTAGCTGGACCAGTGTCAATCACAGTAATATAAGCAAATTATAACATAATGTTATCCATGAATTTTCAATTTTACTGAAAAGTAGTTACAAAAAATCTTTTTAATGAAAATGCCAAATTACATTTGTTTACTACTTAAAATTAGTTTGATGGTTGAATGTTACGCTGGGTTAATTCCAGACTTCTCAGAAAAGTCCAGTGTTTGAGTATAAAAACACGAATTCAGCTTATTGTTAATAAAACAACATCATTTTTGGTTTTAAATAAAAGATTTCTAAAATTTGCATGTTTTCTTGCTTGCATTTAAATTTGGTCAGCAATGTATAAGTAAGATTTGAATTTAGTTTGCTGAAGCGGGTCTAATTTTAATACATAAGAGAGCTTCTTTATCTGAATCTGCAAATAAATGCTGTGGATGAAAATTATTATATATTATATATATGATGGGAAATCCCAGATTAAGCATAGTTTCAATACAGAGCTAAATAAAAAACAAAACCCAAATATAAATATGTTCCATCAGCGCTGCATGCACTTTTGCTCACTGTGTGTACAACAGCTATCATGCCGCATCTCATGCACGTCATAAACTGAGCACAACTCAGTACAACAAATAGAATCAGTGGAACAATAAGCTCAGCATTATTGCCTTGCTGCAGTTATATTTGTCCGTTCCTTTTATAGAGAAAACAAACACCAAACTGCTGTGTGCATGCGGCCCTCGAGTGACCCTTCTCCGCCACACTCATAATCAAAACATTTCTTGTTGTGTAACAAAATATTTTCAAAGCACAGCAGCCCAAAAACCAGAACATTCGCTTGTGAGGCTCACATCGGTGCGAGGGTTCAGGGTTTTTACTGCCTAAACACAACAATTTAGCCATACATTAGATGTGGTATATGGGCCATGTAAATGAGAGGGAAAGCAATAGCAAACACACCATTAAGCTGATGGAATGGGGCCACACAAAGTCTGACTCCCTCCCCAACACGCCAATTAAACATGTCAGCGTGCTTTCAGCATACAAACCATTCCAGCAGGGAAAGTGAAAAAAGTCGAAGCTCGATCAGTGAAGGCGTCGCTTGTGAGGAACTTTAGTAATTTGACGTGCATATTGCGCCATCTGCTGGTAGGTTCGCATAAAGCATGCAGACTGCACGCTCACGTTTAACAGCGAAACTACCTCTCCCTGTCAGTCATAAAAACGCTCAGGTGTGTCCCCTTTGAATGCGCATTCTGATGCGACAGAGGGTCAGGTGAGTCCAATATTAAAAACAAACCAAATCATTCCATGTAAAGAGCATCCACTCCGAGCATTAAAGAGCAATCAGGGGAAAATAAACAGAAGAGCCCTCATGCAAACAAGACCAATTTGACTGGCTCCTCGATGACGGGAACCCAGTTGACAGGCGAATTAGACACAGTGATTTAACTAGAAATAAATAAACACTTGGACAAATCCATCTGAAAAGCTTTCAGGCTTATTTCACACTCCACATGTAAATGTTGCAGCAGCGGGGCGGGCTATTACATATCTGGTATTTGGCAGTTAAGTGTGTGTTTAATCCACTGCTAAAATGACCTGGGAAGTCAGAGCCACAAACAGCGGGTACTTCATTTTGCATTCAGCTTCACTTGAACTATTTTTATTTATTGTTTTTACTGGAAAGTTGCATTTGATGTGAAAGCTGGCAGGCAGAAGATGAGTTAAGATGAGGAAAATGAAATCATCGTGCTGTCATGCTCAAAAATGAAAAAAACACTCGGACGTAACAAAACCATATGTGTCCTATCTTTATATGTATTGGTTTATTGGTGCAACACCTTATTGAGACATATGTAAATATGCATGGAAATACAGTATGTAAGTCAAAATAAGGGACTGTACTGTTCTCTTGAGCTTGAAAGTAAATATTTGGCATAAAAACCTTCATCACAGCCTGAACTCTCTTGGACAGATTGCAATAAGATGTCAGTCTTTTAGTAGTCTTCGGTTCTCAAGGTTTCCTGAAGGACATTCAAAGCTCTTCTTTGGATGTTGGCTGCTTTTGTTGCATTCTCTGTAAATATGATGACACACTGTTTAAGTAATGTTAAGGTTCAGGCTCTGGGGAGGCCAATCCATGCCTGATTCCAATATTCCATTGTGTTTTTTTTATCCCGGGATGCACTGGTAATGTGTTTGGGATCACTGCCATGCTGAAAAATGAAGCTGCTGACGATCAGACACTTTTCAGATGGTGTTAGATGAAGGATGAAAATCTGATGGTATTTTTCTCTGATCACAATTCCCCCAATTTTAACATTTCAGATCCCCAACACCAAATTCATTGCTCCAGTACTTGGATAGATTTTTCCCCTTAAGAACATGGCTTTCAGGTGCTTTTCATCTGCTGTAGATAAGTTATAGACATGCCACTTGTCCTTTTGACCTCCACTTGTCCAGTTTACTCAAATTTTTATCACCAAGCCAAGAAAATCCTAAACTTTCAGCTAATAGCTCTTTTGGAATCAGTGCAACAATGCAATTTTATGCCTGTCAAAATGTGTTAACTTTGTCCTTTTTCATAAATTCACCAAAGGAAATGGGAAAAAAATAAGTATTTTTGTGACAAAAGTGATTCTTTTTAAGTTGTGTGGTTTGTGTATCTGGATCAAGGTTCCTTTTATATGCTTGGATAATTTATAATTCAATGTTAAATGGTGTGATTCAAACAAACAAAAGGCATTCCTTTGAAAATGGTCAGGTACACGCCACTGACTGGACTTAAAATGAAAAAAAAAATAAATAAAAAAAAACTTGAAAAGCAAAGAAATGAAGGCTGGCTCAAGACTTCTGCTGTATTTATTATGTTTTTATTTTTTACTGGTTATGGTGAAATGGTTTTGCTGGAGTAGTTTAGATCAAAAAGGGGTTAGATGAAGTCTGATGCCCTGGCTTTAAATTGTTCACCATTTGGAAACCATACATACTCACCGGTGAAGGTTTAGTTCAGCTGTGCACAAGCAGCTGGAAACATCTAGTCTTGGTTTGCCCAGTAACAAAAGCAACTGGCTCCACTGGCATGGATGTTTAAGCATTTGGCAACCTGGCTCTAAAGCTGGAACTGGAGACACATTTTTTAAAGACTTGTATGAAAGTTATCTCTTACATACAAGTGATCAGTTTGTTTTTACGTCTTTTACGTACCTCAAGGTCCAGACAATTCACTGTTATTTGCTCCACACACATCATCCTTCGGTTTCTTTTACGTCACTGATTCTTTGGACAGAAGAGCTCAACTCTTGTTTGTTTGTAATATCAGTGATCTGGGAATTCAAGCGTATCTTATTGTTGACTGACCATTAATTCCTCTGGATGAGTTTCAGCTAAATGCCGGCAAATTTAAATACAAAGAGGATTTTTAAGCCAACAAAAGTTACAGTAATTGGAGTCTCAAATCAGACTCTTCAGATGTAAAATTAACTTGGCAACCAAGCGTCTCTGCTGAAAATTGATAGAATGCGACAAATGCCATCAATTTTAATGGGTGGTTATGATAAACAGAGCATATCCATTCTGCAAGTATTACAGAGTAAATGTGTTTGTCAGGCCAAGCTAGTTAAGAAGCACACGAGTCATTGTGATTTTCCATTTAACAGATATAAAGACGGAATAAACAAACTATCGCTACAGCGGCTGCAGCTTTCTCTCTGGATCTCCCAGCAAGCTGCAGCACTGCCAACCCGAGTAATACCCTTACGTTTTAACAAGGCAGACAGTTCATTCCAAGTTTATTAGACTCAGCATCCAATTATAAAATGTCTCCAAGATATATAAATCCAACTCATCCCTTTAATATTTTACTTTTGGGACAGTGTTTGGTCTGACTGCTGTCTGACTTTATTTTAATTATAAGATGAAGCGGACTCCCCTTCTGGCTAAAAAAGGTTATTGCACGTTCAAACTAGTGTAATGATCCATCCAGGGAGTTATGTTGATCCCTTTCACACAATTGCTTCAGTAGCCGTTGTATTTTTGTGGCAGTTTTACTTGATTGGAATAACTTCAGCTTATGACTTATCCACTACATTTTAGAAGGATTTTAATCCACTGCACTCATCTGTCATTGCTGATTGAAATTTGCAGGTTAAGGCTTTACAAACCAGATGAATAAGAAGATGCATTTATGAAATCAAGACTTCAGATTCTATTTGTGCATTGGCTCCTCAATAATTATAGTCCAATATAACAGGCAGAAATTCAGAAATAAACACTGTATTAGTATTTAAATATATTCGTCAAGTTCTTATTTTTTAATGTATCGCAGCAGTGCAGAGCAATGATGTAATAATTCTTTTGCTCAGAAAGCAAACAAACATCAGTAGATGACAGCGAATCCACTTTCATGTCTTCTCGTTCAGAGAGCTAAACTTTAAGTAAAGATCAAACAAGCAGAACTTTTTGAGTCACTTATATTTGGTATTGGTTCATGTCAGAGGTCAGAGGAGAATGGCTGGACTGCTTTGAACTCAAAAAACCACTTGTGGCAACTAAGGTGTGCAGAAAAGCATGTTAGGTGACAACAGGAAACTGAAGCAATGATTCACATGGGTTCATCAGAAAAACGTTGCCTGATCTAACAAGTCTCAGTGTGTTCTGTGACATTGGGACGGTAGGGTCAGAATGTGGCATAAATGAACGATGCAGGGATCCAACCTACCTTGTACCAACAGTTCAGGAAACAAAACAACTCTTTAAATAATGAGTCAGACTCAGGTGTGTCATAAAGTAAACCTTTAATCTCAGATATACTTTCAGATGTGGTTTTATTACCAGTTGTTAGTTTTACAGGTCATTACAATGGAATGCTGAAAGCTATAGATTATTCAACAAGAAAGTGCACACATGACATCCTTAAGATTCAGATTTGTACATCATATAATAAAATCTGCTATTCTATATTTTTCTATATTATCATTCATATGTATATAAAATTAAAAATAACCTTTAATCAACGCAAAAATTCCATTTGAAAACAAACAAATGACTGACACAAAATAAACAAATGAATTAAAAGGGAACTATAATCCACCATTTCCAGCTTCTCTGCTTTACGACTAAGAACATCAAACCCATGCCCGATAATAAGGCCCTTCAAGAAGTACATTCCTTTATCCTGTGACGTTTCGGCTGACAATCGCACACAGCGTGTACAATCCATCACTATCATTATTGCTCCGTCTGTAACGTTTGTGTTAAAAGATAAAGGTACCGCTTGACTAAAGTGCTCAGCATTAAATAGTGACACACAACAGAGCCTAGTAAACACGAATGAAGACGGAAACAGTCTTTGGATGGCGATGTAATGCCACTGGATGTCATTACAGTGCTGATATAAACATGTGTGTCATTCTCAGATTACTGCCTTTAATAATCATTAGCCTCATACTGCCCAGCTGGTGAAATGTTAGGAGTACTTCGACGGCCAGTGTTTTAGCATGTCTTAGCCCATGTAGTCATAACCAAATTAGTGCTTACACTTATTGTGCTGCCCTTTCTTGTCAAATCTTCATTAATATCCATCAATACTAACATAAGACCCAACAGATATGTTGAATGGGAGGAATCTCCACTATATTAGTGCATTTCAAAAATCTATCAGATGCAGATGCTGACTTGAACCTTTGGAGTGACTGAGCTGAAGATTTCACAGAGATTTGAGATATTGTAGTCAATGAACAGAAAACGATAGCTGCCTGGAGATCAAGGAAAACACAAAACTATTCAGGGGGAAAAAAGCATGCAAAAGCTACTTTAGGTTAATTTGGTTGATTGTTGGTTGGAACACCGAGTGAGTAATAAAGCTTTACTTATACTTTGAAGCAAGTCAGTCCATTTCTACTCTGTAAAGCTTGAACTCCACCTTTCAAAGCACAGATGACAAATGCTTCCAAACTCCTGGTAAACGTAAACATAAGATGGAGAAAACGCACAGTACAGCCTTCTGAAAAGCACATGAAATGACGCAGTGCACAACATCAGATACAATACTTACAATAAAAACTTTCACACTGGAATAAGCTCATAAAAACAACGCTTTAAAAGAAATGAAAGAACAAATAAAGCACATGGTGTGTTTCAATGAACACAGAAATATGACAAGAAAACAAAAAGATGAAATCAACACCGGCGAGCCAACGCCGTTGATTCTGTAAATTCAACATCACAACTTAAATCTAGAAGGACACTCGGACAGCACATCTTCTGCAAAGAACAAAGATGGATTACCCAACAACGATCCCGATCCTCACCAAACTTTTACAATCACTTCTATTTTGTACACACTCCAACTCTTTGCATGAAGTGTGATTAAGTTTCGCTTTGTAGTTTCTGCATAAACTTGCTGACAAGAACAAATGGTACCGATCCCAAACATCCGGCTCTGCTCTCGCACCGCTTGATGATCGATTTAGAAAAACATTCAGTGAGCAAGAAGCAAAAATGTGAAGAATGTATGAAGAAAACAGGCAGTTTAACTTTAAAAGGCTTTTGTTTTTTTGTTCGTGCAACAAGCAAAACAAAGGCAAGAGTGATCATTACATGACGTTTTGTAATATATATGGTTACAATAAAATAGGTTCTTCTATAGGCTGTATGGCTTCTGTTTAAAGTTTTCTGCACCAAACATTACCCTCCATGGAGTGTGATAACGTTTGCCCAAAATATGCATTTGGTATGAAAAATAAAGGTTTCTCTCTTTTTTCTTTTTTCCTTTTTTGGAGAAATTCAACTCTTTGGAATAACATAACAATACAATATAAAAATTAACGATGTGGCGTCTTGTTATAGGAACTGCTTTAATCTAAATGTGCCTCCTTTGGCTTCCCTCTGCTTGAGCACATGCACAGGTATTGTGAGCGTGTTGTAATTGGACAGAATTTGAACACTGGGACCTGCTTTGCATCTAAACAGTTAAACATACTAATAAGTAGGAGTCCTTTTAGAAATGTATTACTTGCTGCAACTTTCCTAAAATCTAATAGTCAGATTCTGCAAAGCATTAAAGGGTTAAGAGCAAAGTGCCTTCAAGTTGCTAAAACTTAGATCACCTGGGACGATGATAAAGAGATGTAGAGAAACTGCTCTCAGGATTTCAGCAATTTCAGTTCAACGCCAATTTAGACGGCCATAAAAGCTGCGTGTAAATATTACAGCCTTTAAGGGAACTTTAAAAAGAGGAGGTTGGAGGGTTGTTCTGCAAGTCAGGTTCTGGTACAATTCTTTGGTCTTTGACCACATCCTTGTTGACATTTTCACCACATATCTCCTGATAGTCTAACAGACATGCTGACATTTCAGAGCAAAGGGAAATTCAATTTAGTCAGGAAACAGGGAAATGAGATGTTTAAAGGTCTGTGAGCTGTAACTGATTTTAGACAACCAAACTCAACTGCAATGGTGTAGCTATGCTGAGATTTACTCCCTTTCACACGCATTCAGATGAGTGCATGTGATCCCCTGCTACAGTAACCACGTCTAGAAATTTGCAGATGATGGGAGGAGGAGCTAAGGACAGTCAGGCGCTTCTATTCTTTCCTCGGGTGTAACGTGAGGTTTGTGGTTTAAGAACCTTGAAAAGGGTTCCGTTGTTAATTACACCAAGAAAACAACCAAATTCATCACTCGATTCAAGCGATATGATTTTAAACCCATGAGTTGTTCTTTCACCCGCGTCTAATAACTCTGTGGCATCGGCCACTGTCCTTTTATTGAATTTAACCAGACAAGCAGGAATCAGCAATTTATCGCATCAGTAACTTAAATAACGAATGTTATATATTCCAAATCACTGAGTAGCTCTGTAAAAAGATGTGGATGTATTTTACAAACACACTGCTCAACCATAAAGAATATCAAAGAAACACTAGACTCAGTTTTCATGCCTGCAGGTAATGTTTCAGTCTTGCTTAGATGTGCAAAAAACTCTAGTTAAGTGTAAAGACTGTCTTAATGCCAGGGGTAGATTTAACTTTGCCTTCAGCAATGATGTGTATAAGCCATAATTTATGAATGGTATTCATTAATATAGCTTTTTTGTTTAGTCTGAATTTGTTACAGAGCTGCATAGAGTTAGATTTTTTTTTTGCCATGACATGCCTGCAGTCTTAGCTTTTTAAAGAAGGTTAGGAGGCATGGACTGATTTCTGCACAAATTAACCCTCAATTCTCAACTCTTGTTATACCCTAGAGCTGGGCGATATGAGATTTTTTCATATCACGATATGTTGTTTTTTTTTCATTTCAGGCGATAACGATATCTATCACGATATAAGCCAAATAACTATATTTGTAAGATTTAAATGTGCCGTTGCTCACAAGTAAAATGTGAAATAATCAGCAGCTTGTTTTTATTTAAATATTTATTTCCCATAATAAGTTCAACAGGGTAGATGTACTTAAGGAACGAGACTTTTTCAGATAAATAAAGGCAAATATTGCAAACTACACAAAAGGCAGCCGCTAAAGCGTTTAAGTTTCAAAATAGAACAAACGAAACAGACTAAATTGTCAATTCCACTTAGAAACAAAATATTAATTCTAAAAATAAATCTTAGTTTGTTTTACAGAAGAACAGACAAAACTGACTAACTTTTGTCAATATCAAATAAACTGAGAACTAAAAGGAAATTCTCAATCTCTCCTTGTTGTATAGCTTAGCTTTTCAAACAGTTTTAACAGTTACTTTAGTCTGACAAAAGCCGAATGACGAATTAGCGCTTCCAGTCAGAGACTGAGGCTACGTCCACACGTACACGGGTATTTTTGAAAACGGAGATTTTCCGTTTTCGTTTTAAAAAATAATCCCGTCCACACATAAAGGCAGAAATGAAGGAAAACGCTGCTATGAACATGCCAAAGCAGCAGGTGGCGCTAGATTCCTAACCGTACCGAAATGTTGGCCAATCAGAAGTCTAGAAGCCTCGGTGGGAAAAAGTAAACAAAGCTGGGGCATAGAAGCAGAACCGAGTCGTATGTGTGGAGGGACAGTAACTGTGTGTATATGTAAGCATTTAAACACTGCAGAGAGTAGAATTAACAGTAACAGTATTGTAGAAATTCATTTCACCGAAACAATAACGTGGCGCACAGTGTGACGCATGCACCAGTTTATTGTATTTCCAGACTTGCTTTCGGCACAATTTACAGTGCACGCTACTCTGTTTTTTGTCAGACTTGAAATAGCCGAAATACCTTCACACTACGGAACTTCTATGGCTCTTCCGTTTGACAATCTCTCCGGCATTGGAACCATCATCTGTTTTCTCTTCGGTCACGCTCGGTTGATTTTTCTAGTCGGCACACTCATTTCCTCCTTTACGCGCTGGCTCCATTACCCGCTGGCTGCTTCCCAAACAAACACACGTGCGGCTTGGCACTTGTGCTGTACGTAACAAGTCACGCGACGTGACGCTGCGGCTGTGATTGGTTCGGCTCTGCGCTGCTTAATTTGGATTGGCTGACTTTTTTTTTTAAGAGGACAAGAGCGGCGAGATCTATCGCGATAGCTTAATTTCTCTATCGAGTAAAAGTTATATCGCGATACATATCGTTATCGTTCTATCGCCCAGCTCTATTATACCCTCAACAATAATGCGAGGCAAAAATGTTTCTCAATGAGGCCAGTTACAAAAAAAAAAAGGTTAAAGGTCTTTAAAATACATATGGGTCTAAAATATGAGTGTGAAAGCTGATGGGCAGTATATTAATAACATCTACTTTGACAACTCTACTGATGCTTGAGTGAGTTTTAAAGGGTCTTATTAACTGAAAATAAAACATACATAAAAGGATATGACAATATGTGATTTAACTTGGGTGGAGAATTTATATGTATACTGGCAGATCAAAACATCTGTACTGCTTTACGGCCTAAGAAATTTGTAAAACTCTTCGGGTTTGTAGGTGTTGTAGACCCCATAAAGTCGCTCAACAGACAGGAAAACAACTGTGGTTTACACAGCGACTAAAAAAAACATCCAGCTTTCAACCCATAACCCACAAACAGATGTTTGCATCCCTGAAATTAAAGTATGTCATAAAAAACAGATATGATTTTTAAAAATGCACCAAGTGAAAAGGTTTGACATCAAATAAGGCCTAGAAATTTCTAAAAAGCTACAATCTAAACAATTGGATGCCCAGGAACTTTAAGTGACAGAATGACGGCGAGAAACTCGAGTGCAATAAAAGTCAAAGCTACGTTGAAGTCGTTTTTGTGGCTTACCCAGCAAGTGAGAACGTGGTTTTTGAAGACAGAAGCTGTAAAAACATGACCAAACATAAAACTAACAACAACACTATCATCAAGACGAAAAAAAAAACAGTCTGATGCTAAAGTAAAAACAAGATCGTCTGAAACTGGAACAGTCCAAACCTTTGGTAATGCATAGTTCTTTCCTGAATGTCTCAGACTTTCATCAAAACCCTCCACCATCTCCAGCTGTCGCTCTACCACTGTTACCTAATAAAATAAAGAGCAATGAGAATCACAAACTAATGACTCTTCCCCCTGCCGTTCTCAGGAACTCTCCTTTTGCTTTTTGTTTCCCGTTCATACAGCATTTGCAGTTTTGGCTTGTTGGTTTCTGAACCAAAGAGATAATTTAGAGCAGAGCGGTGAAGCAGCCCTCTTCCCTCTAACTAGTCTGTCATCTCAGGGGAGGAAGGCCCCATCCTCATCTTCGTCTGCACTGGGACCAGGGTCGCTCAGACACCTCATTAATCTCTGCTGATCTTTTGCTTCATCCTCTTCACTCGGCTTTTTAGCTTCCCGTGGCCTCGACGGGGGCTTCATCATCAGGCCCTGCTCCTCCTCCTCCTGCTGGTTAGCCTGTCCGAACTCATCCAACAGATTAACTGAGTCTGGAGACTGAGGAGAGGCCAGGTCTACCTGGATCATGGGCACCTTGTTCGATGCAGGCTTAATGCTGTAGGCTTGCGGGTCTATAAGCAGGACACAGGTAGAATATGAGGGATTTCAACTTATTTCACCAGCCTTTAAAAGGGATATAATATCACACAATCATTCCTTCAGCATGCACGAACAAGTACCAGTGGATGTACAAGTAGATGAACAAATATTAAGGGCAACAGAATCACTGCACAAAACTACACAACAACAGGCTTTAGGACCGTTCCCATTATTTCTAGTGTAACAAAAAATAGGGTAAAGTTAGTCATGATCAATTAAAGGTGCACCACATGCCAACTTTCAGTTAAAGTGAAGAACACAAACTGAAACTCCTCACATGTAACATGCTCAACTCCAATATGCTTGGCTACAATAAATCACCTGTACGTGGCTTTTATCAGTTTAGTAATGAGTCACATCATTAGTAATGATTACTGAGTGCTTACAAGCAGGGTAACTGACACATGCGTGTTAGAATTGCTCATGTGATAGCACGGCTTACGATTAATCTTCTCTACGCTCACAACATACCTGAACACATTTTGTTTCCTTTTTGCACCTGATCAGGTTTGAAATCAGTATGTTTGCCTAAAATAAAACCACAGATTGTTTTACATGCTGGCTGGCACATGCAAACACATTTCCATTAGTGGGGAAATATTTGTTGCAGCTGGGAACGGTAATAGTGTTTCTATGGTCTTTATTGCTCTGCAAATGGTATCGTGTGACCCTAACGAAATACAATCTCTGAATCTTCTGTGTCCCATTAAAGACATTTTCTTACATTATTTCAGGAGGTACCTGAAAGTAAGATGGTTGAGACTACTGGCTGTTTTCATTTGGCTGGAGCTAAGAATGATTCAGACATGCATTTACCTGAGGCCAGTCTGGCTCTGCACATGGTCGGGGAATCAGGGGGAGGGGCAGGGACCGTCAGGTAGGTATTCATCTCCTTTAACTAGGAAAAAAAAAACAGATATTGTTGGTGTGGGATGGTTTAGCCTTCTCCATGTAATCAAGCAAAACATATAATACAGTATTGTACAAGTGTCAAAAACTGGCCATAGAAAAGGGGTGCAACACTTATTGAAACATGCATGAAAATACAGTTTATAAAGACAAAAATAGAGTTTGTACAATTCTAACAAGCCTGAAAGTGAATATTTGCTATGACCACCTTTCTTCTTTAGCACTGACTGAAGCCTCTTAAGAAAGCTTTCTTGTAATTTCTTTAGTAAGTTTTCAGTTCTCCAGGTTTCTTGTAGGACATTCAAAGCTCTTCTTTGCATGTTGGCTGGATTTTTTGGCTGTTAAAGGTGATCCCACACTGCTTCAATAATATTAATATTTGGGCTGTGGGACAGCCAATCCATCACTGACAGTGTGCCACTGTGTAATTTTCTCTCCAGGAATGCTTTTACTGCAATGGCAGTGAGTTTGGAATCATTGTCATTCTTAAAAATGAAGCTCTTGCTAATCAGAGGCCTTGTATATGATATTGCATGCTGGATCAAAATCTGATGGTACTTTTCATTCATAATTCCATCATTTTTGCCCAACACAACTGCCTGAAACTTAGCCCCAAACCATGACAAAGCCTCCATTGTGCTTTACAGATGGCTGTCGACACTCACTGCTACTCCATACATACCGACAACGATTTGATCCAAAAATTTTCTAATATAAATTCATCACTCCAGAACACCTGTTGCCAATGACGTTCAGCCCAGTCGTGTAATTTGTCCTACCTCAGCCTTTTCTCCCTACTATCTTTCCTTGGGCTCTTGACAACCCCTCTTTCCTCTGCGACCATTTCTGATGAAGCTTTAGCAAATAGTAGATAGATTAACTGAAGGGCCAGATGCATCTCTTAGGTTCTTTCTCAGGTCTCTGTTGAATTCTTTCCTATTTATTAAGGACATGACTTTCAGATATTGCTTATCTGCTATAAGCAGTTTTTCTGTCCTCCACTTGTCCAGTTTCCTTAATTTTTAAGGACACTCTGCACACCAGGCTGAGCTGTGCCAAGTTTCTGGCTAATATCCCTTTGTGAAATCACCCCGTCTGTCAAATTGTATTAAATTTTCCATTTGTCACAGATTCAACAAAATAAAAAAGGAAAAAATTATGCGTTTTTGTGACAGGCTGCTAGTGCCTTTAATGCATAAAAATACAATTTAAAACTGATTATTTGCTAAGTTGTCTGGTATGTGCAGACACAACACTGGTTCATCCCTCGAGTTAGGTGTTTTTTTTATGCCTGAATGATTCATCCCTCAGTGTTAAGCAGCTTACAACACACAAATAACAAAACAAAACAAACAACAACACTGCTCTGAAAATAGTGAGGTAAAACAAAATGGGTGGAAAAGCACACAATCTTCAAAGACAAACTTTGTAAGACCTTTAGAAAGGTTGAAGAACTATTGTTCAAGATCACTTTGGGGGAGGGGGAAAAAAAAAAAAAAAAAAAAACTACAATAAAGCCTGACTCCTTGTACGCAAAACAAAGAAACGTGGGTGACTTGAGACTTTTGCACAGTTCTATATCTAAACATTCAAAATCAGTAATGTACAAAACTCAGCTGGCAAGAAATCCAGTTTCTGTCTCATGTAATTGGTTGGAAAATACAGCAACCAAACTGAACCAGCTCAGAGATAGAGACATCATTAATCAATGTTATACAGAAACTTTATTAAAATTATGTGTCGCTTCATTAAACTCTGCAGACATCATCTTGAGCCTACAGTAACTTCTAGCACATTCAATTTATCCTAAACAGAAGTCTATTTTTATTATCTAATTACAGGCTGGCTAAAATGAAAATAATCACAGAGCCACTCAACTGTGAGAATCAATCAGCTCCTATTTGTGACAGGAAAATTAATTTAAGAGAATGAGGGTGGACTCTAATTAAAACACAAATCATAGTTTTAGTTGAATCATTATACTGTTGGCTACCCAGTACAAAAAAAAAAAAAAAAAAAAAAAAAAAAAAGGTAGAAAAACTGCTCCTTTGGTTCTATGAAATATACTTTGAGTCACAATAGGTTGTTTTCTTCAATACAGATTTATTTATTCTGGCAAATGTTTGTTCGAAAAAATTCGACTTCAAAAACTGAAACTTACCTTCTTCTCTATCTGAAACATCTTTTGCTTCTTTAGGAATAAATCGCTGAGTCCATCCTCGTAAGGATCGGCCACCAGTGTGTGTCTGTTGTACGAGCGCAGCTGAGAAAGACAGACACATGAACACACGTTAAAGAGATTGCAGTCCTGCAAACATCACTGCACATTTAGGCAGGTTATGATCAGAACTAATAAAATTATTTTCCAAACTAAATAAATTAATTTTGTGTCCTTTAACAAAAAAAAAAAAAAAAATGTGCAGAACTAATTATTTTAACTCCAAGTCTATCTCAAAAATCAATAAATGTGTTATGAACTAATGGGAGGGAGATCCCTTGTGAGCACCAATCAATACTTATTATGGAATGCTTAACTCCCATTGAGACAAGGGCAATTTTTAATCCAGATGAGAAACAAGCATATCAATAAAGAGTCTAACTATTCATTTGTAAGCAAAGTTACCCTCTGTCGTGTCCTCTGAAGGTTGGTCCTGAGGATTTTCCGGATTTCCTCCTCTTTGTTTTTAGACAGCTGTGGAATAGCTCGCTCTGGTGCAGGCTTGGTAGAAGGCCTGGGCTGGATGTTCCTGACAATGACACAGGGGGGGGAAAAAAATAAAAAATAACAGTGTTTGTATAGCACAACAGTTACACAACTTAAACGTGTATAAACACATCGATGATGCTTAAAGATTAGACACATTTGATGAAGCACAGCTACTTATCTTTCTGCACAACATAACACAAAGGATTTTCCTTTGTGTTAATACTACTGTTTCCTACTGTGCACACACCATTTCACAATTGGTGAAGATCGACTCACTTACACTAGAAATTAAGACTAGTCAAGGATCCTTTAGTGATTTAACACTGATTGCTTATCCTTCTTGGATAATACAACTATCCAAGAAGACCTTTACAGTTACCAAACACTCCTTGTTACTTGGTAGAAGAAAAACAAGAGAGAAGGTGTTGTTTATACAAAAGTATTAGCAAAGAATCTGTAATGCATCAGTGGCCATTTAAGCATGAGCCATTTCCTGTCATCAGTCTTCCCAACTTCAAAGCTATGGACAAACCCAAAAGATAATAAAAAAGGGCTAAAAATGTCTTTAAAAAATGTATAATTATGTACGAACACACACACAAAGAATGAGCATATATATGGTCATATGTTCATTTGTGTCTCATGTTTATGATATCAGTGAAATTTAAGCCTGTCAACTTTTTTCTGTGGTTATGTATTACGCCACCATATCAGGCCTTAATGTCACTACTGTTGTACAATTTAGTGAGTAGATGAATTGCGTTCACCTAAATGTTCCCAACACTGTAAAAAACAAACAAACAAAAAACATTACAATAAAAATGACTTTGAGCACGATGCTGTTTAGCACTCACTGCATGGAAACAGTGGAAGGCACAGCAGAAGGCATCTTGATTCCCCCTCCACTCTCCACCAGCTGAATGGCCTGTTTCATCTCCATCTTGTGGTAGAAGGCAATGAGCTGCGGCTCCTTGGAGCGTTCGCCGGCAATCAGGCACTTCTTCACATACTTCTTATTGAAGCGGTTGAGTCTGAGAGGACAAAGGGAGCGAAAAATTAAGACAGAGACAAAGAGTGAAATACATGAATTAATTACTGGCAACAGCATTTCTGCATTTATTGACATAAATAAATATGTTGTAATTAGATGAAGAAGAGGCCAAGTTCAACATTTTCAATTTTGACAATTAACAAGTTTAAAAAAAAAAAAAAAAAAGAGCAACTACTAAATATTTCAAACTAGTCGATACATATAAGTAATTTGTAATAAGTATTGTTACAGTTAGCTGTATTTGAGTTATAAAATTAATAATGTTATGTCAGATTGATTCTCTTTAAAATCCATACTTGTCCTTCCAGTGGTGATGTCCATAGTGTCCACAGATATCCTCGATGCCAGTGAGTAAGTGGTCAAGGAACTGGGGATGGGAAAAAGCCACAATAGTTGCTGAAGAGCCTTAAAATTGTACTCCAGAATGAATCAGACTTTCTGGACTCTACTGACCCAGGTCCTCTCTGGGGAGAAGTCTCATATATAGTAAAACAGGCTCAGAGTGGTGCAAAGACGCAAAAAGTAACCCTCCATCTATTATAAATTACATCCAAAGGAACATATTACATTTACTGGATTTAGAGCAAATTTCTTTTATGTAAGTAACAATTGCAAGTTTCTATATTTTGCATCCCTCCATCTACAGCATACCACTTGAATGTGAAAGTATTTGTCGTGTAACCATGATTACATTCACTCTTATACTACACTCAATACTCAGCTACATCTTGTAATTCTTGCATTACTGCTGTTACATTTGTTGTAAACACCCTCTGAGATTAGTCCGACATCATCATCATCGTTGTACTAAACAGCAGCCGACAATTCAGGTTAAAACAGAATCTATGAGATATGACCAGCAGCAGCAGCAGCCAGGTGATTGATTTGACAGGATTTCTTAACAGTGGCACCATGCCTGCTCAGAGAACTGAAGAAACACACCAATGGATTTGTTGCTCAGCCTGCAGCTGGTTCGCCAATCAGACCGGTGCTCTGACTAAGCCTGCAGATGACAGTCTGACAGTCGGTGTTGCTATGGGAACAAGTCATTAAGCAGAACTGTGCAATCTACTTCTGCTTTGTCAGGAGTAACTGATTCACATAAAGACTGACTGCCCTGAACAGTGGGGGTTAAAAGGTCTCATTTTTAAAAGCGGCAGCAATGGATGCTAAATAATGAAAAGATCAATATATAGGGATCCATTCTGTAATGTTCTTCAGCTACAAAATCCTTAACTGTGGGGTTTCTCCTTAGACCAGCTTATGTCTATTCAACACCTCAATACAGAAACCAGTACACTGTGTCCGATTTAACTCTTTATGACCACACCACATTATGTAGTGATAACAATCTTACCATCTCAAGGTGATATTTTCCTTTTCAGCTCTATAGTTATACAAACGGAATATAATTTACATTCTGATACCAATGCCAAGCTGAGAAATGTATCCCAGCAGCAATGTACTGGGAAATGAAGAAAAGCAACCAAACACAATGGAGATGGCAGAAAATGGGCTAGTATGCAGATTATTTGCCACAATATAACTTAGTGCAGAGTTTCCTCAAGCATCTCAGTGAATCTAACCTCTGGTGTTTTACAGTGAAGGGCAAGCCATTAGGGCTGCCTGCCTATTTTGCATCAAAAGCTGGTGACTCATAGATGCCTGTGTGCATGTTTGTGTGTCTGCTCATGTGCAGTCTAATTTTCTGAGATGGGTTAATGACTTTAACAGTAGGTCAGTGAACCACTGCGGTTAAAATTTCTAGAGTATCAAAAAGTACAGATACCAGACATGCTTTTGGATGTGATGAGTTTGACTTAAATCAGACAGTTAAAAGAAAAAAGGAGAAAAACTGTACGACCAAAGTGTTGGTATTATAGTACGGGTCACCAAAAACTAATTTTATGATCCAAGTGTGAATTGACAATCACTGCGTGTACATCAAACACGTTATACAACTATGCAGTACCACCACACTGTCAGTAGGTGGGAGCAACGACCAAAGTTTGAAAACCTAAACGACCTCAGAGGCCTCATCAGTTGAAAAGCATTTCACATATCCTCCTGAGAACCAGGCTATTCATTTATGTCCTCTCTAATGGGCATTTGTTTTTGGTCTATATCTTTTGACTTATTTGAGCTACCCTACCAGGCCTGATGTACTAAATAGAGGACATCCTTGGCTTTCTCATGTGTTTGTGTGGCCTCTTCTAGCTCCAAAGAGGCAGGAGATTACAAAAAAAAAAAAAAAAAAAAAAAAAAGTTCAATGGAAAGATTCTTTTTTCCTCAGCTCTCAGGAGAATATTACATAACTACCACTGAAAGGAATGTGTAACACCTTTCTTGCCAAACATATGCTTGTTAGCTTAAGTGGTGATTGCAATTTGCCCATAGGTGTGGCTACGTGGGTGCCTGGATATCTATTTCTCTGTGTTAGCTCTTACATGGACTGGTGACCTGTCCAGGTTTTACACTGCCTCTCACCCACAGCTGTGATAGGCTCTAGATTCCACTGACCCCAAGTTTGATAAGCAGCTAAGAAAAAGGACTGATTGATGGTTGGGTGGATGTTGCACACATTCCTTGCAAAATAAAGTGGCTCGAGGTGACTGTTTGGTGCTACATAAATAAAACTGCATTGAACTGAAATTCCACTAGTTCAAATAATTCCAGTATTTGTCAAATACATCCCAAAAGGTTCTGAGTCATCTGTCTGTGCAATCACTGCAACTGACAGTTGACTGCTGTGAATGGCTAAAGGCAGAAGGCTGTACCTGGGTGTGGATCTCTTCATTAATGGAGCGTTTGGCCTCTTGTTTTTTCTTCACCGCCAGCAGCTCCACCAGGGGTTTGATGGTCATGCCCTTCAAGGAGGATAAGAGGAAGAAAACATTATGTAATGTACACACCTCCCTACAGTGGTTAACGTGGTAAAGACAGAAACATATCTGCATCTACCCGTCTGTTCAAACAATTAAAACTTATTGTGTTTTTCTAACATTTCTGCATCTCTTTGTCAAAGTCATGAAGAAGCGCCACACTTTTTAAATCAGATCAGTCCTGGTTACCGAAATCAGCTGAAGGCTGAGTAGTGTTACAATGCACATTTGTTAGAAAATCCCACAGCACATAATATTTTGGAATGTACAGGAAGTCCCAGATTTCAACAAAATCATGTATAACTAGTTTGTTACATAGTAAATGTAAAAATGGAGCTAAAAATTTGCATAACACGAACAAGTCTTCTGTACGGGTCTCCCTTCATCCTCCCCATCTTATAATGCCTAATAATGTTTGTTTTCATGTTTGTAAATATATCTGCTTTTTAAACTGCAAACATTGAGAAATAACTCTGACAAAAAACAGAAACAAACATCAGCATCTTTCATTCTCTTAATTAACTTTCACTTAGTTATACTGGAAATGTTCTTATGTTATTATATGGCATAATTGCACCGCTCTGCACCTCGGCAGCTTGAATGTATCATTCTGCTTATTAAACAGATTAAGACAGCCATCTGGTTAACGGTAATGGCATAAACTGGATGACAGAGGATTCCTGCTGTTTAATAATACAGGCATGTATGCACAGGATTCCTTTGCCTTTATCACCTCATGTTTACTCCATACATATATAAGGATTAATATACAAGAACTTTCAAAGATGACATTCCTTTCTTCAGGGAACTTGCGATTTGATTAAAATGCTGCACTTTCACCTCATTGGCACAGCTAATCAGTGTCAGACTGGCCCAATAAGACTGATTGTATTTTTTAACAATTTGCCATCTGAGCCTGAACAAAAGACCCATTATTTTTAGTCTGAGTGAATTTTATCATGTTTCTACACTTGTAACAATGCCTGCTCATAATTACAGAAATATAACACTCTCTGTACTGTAGTTTAACATTTAACTACATTATAAACATCATGAATGTCCTACCAAACGAAATAGTTTCACGTGGCCATCTTGAATAAACAGTCATGCCAGTTAAAACATCACTGACACTAAATTAGACATTTAGCCATGACCAAGATCATAAATCCAGACTTGTTAAGGGCTCAGTTCCTAGTGTAATGGCCACGAGGAGACAAACACAAGTAACCCAAAAAAAGGGAAATCTCATTCATATGCCGACTGACAAATAAAATAATGAAGCTTTTCACTTCATATCAGTAAAACTTCCAAATAACAATGCTCATGCAGATACAGACACAAACTAAACCTTGGAGGTAAAAGAGGCTTCTAATTACAAACTCCTGGTCTGCGCTGGCGACAGAACCAGAGTTCCAGCAGCATGAATAAAATATGTTTGACATCTAAGTTTTAAAGCGAGAGAATGTGCTTTCAGGGTTTTATTTTAGTTGCTGCCTGTCTGGGGCCAAATAACCTCTGAAAATCTTCCTACAATCCCACCTGGAGACTGGTTTATCTGACATGGCTAAGTGATGCACCGCAGTGCTTAAAATAAACAAAACACAATGCATGTGCAACACTGAATGTGTCTTTATCTTGAATTCATGTTTCCAGAACCAAGCTTTCAGAGCAAAACTGCATGTCTTTAGACCCATATCTCTTACTCCTTCACAGTTTTTGCATTTGATCTACAGATTTTCTCACTTGCATTTGTGTTAGCGTACACACCTACAGCACAAAATTACATTTTCAAAAACAGGAGCTCAGAGAAAAGAAAACAGGAGTTGAAGCTGAGGAACTGGTGTGATAAAAATAGGCTTTTTTTTCCCCTAAGGGAGGAAGTAATAAGCCTCCTTCTGCAAATATGCTCTATGAAATATTTTTTATTTTAGTTTAATTCTCTGCATGCATGAATGGTTGCAGAAACATTTGTTCTGAGAGACTAAATTGACAGACAAACAGTACAGGAAACATTCAAACTAGATGTATTAGATGCAAATATACTAGACCAAAAGGAGCTCTCTTGCAAAGAGAGATGGACATGAGTGGGTAGAAATACATATCGTGATAACAACTGATGTGATGTCTAACCTACACTTACCAGCCACTTTTCACTGTGGCATTTAAATGATTCTCAGTTGATATTAAGGATCCAGAGTGTGCCAATAATATGTCCCCCCCCCCTACACAACCAGCAGCACTCTGAACACTTAATACAAGGCAGGGTGGATCAATGCTTTCACATTGTTTACACCAAATTCTGACCCCATCGGCAGCAGCACAAATCAAGACTCAGACCAAACTCCATTTTCCAATCTTTGACTGTCCAATTTTGGCAAGCCTGTGCAAACTGCAGCCTTAGTTTTCAGTTCTTAGCTGACAGGAGTGGTACTTGGTGTGGATTCCTGCTCTAGGATTTGAGTTACTGGTGTCTTCCTTTCAGCTCAAAACAGTCTAGTAATTCTCCTCCGATTTCTGGCATCAACAAAGCATTTTTGCTCCATGAACTGCTCTTTATTGGATATTTTCTCTTTCTCTAAACTTCAGAGGGGGCTATGTGGGAAAACCAGCTGATTCTGAATGTTAACACCAGGTTTGTCTGGAACTGACAACCATGGCATATTCAAAGTCACCATCCTGATGCCAGATATGAATTTCAGAAGGCCATCTTTACATCTTGACCAGTGCTTAAATGCACTGAGTTGCTGCCGTGTGAGTGACTGGGTAGATTTGTATTAACAAGCAGCTGAACTGCAGCTGAATATCTAATAAAGTGACCTTTAGGTGTAAAATGGATTTTTATTAAAACTTCTTACAAAAGTCTAACGCCAACTGTTTACAAGTTTTGTGAGGGGTTTTCTGATTAACAAATAAATAAATAAATACATAAATAAATAGAGTACTCATACCTGAACAAACACAGTGAAAAAAATCACAGTGATAATGGCAGTGAGGAAAATTTCCCTCTCAGGAAAGTGCTCTTTGTTAAGCAGGAAACCAAGGGAGAAGGCAATGGCACCTCGCAGGCCACCGTAGGCTATAATGAACTGATCCTTGGTGGTCAGCTTGACAATGCGGAACTTGTTGATTATAAAGGTCAGACCAACAACACCTGGAAAGAACAGTGTACAAATTAGTCAGGCTTTGTGTGTCAGTGATGTTTTAAGTGTTCTAAATGCAATCTTTCTAGTGTCTTTGGATTGCAACAAAAAGAAAGGACGGAAATCTCAGAAGATTTCAGAAGAATATCTAACTTTCTCCATATCTTTCTGTGCTGTTCTAGCTTTGGGTTAACCTCTTAGGGTCAGTTAGAATCTGAGCAATTTTTTCTGCTGTATGAGGAAGGCAAAACATCCACTTGAAAATATTAGGTAATTTTCATGAACACTAATCAACCAAAGCCACTGAAATATGAAAATCTATAGCAGTGACATAAATGACCTGAAAGGAAAAAACCAAAAAAACAACTCTTCAAAATATGAAAAATGCTAAAGCATACACTGTAAAGCATTGAGCACCTCTGTGTGAACTATTAAAAAAAAAATTATGAATTTGGAAAAAAAAAGAACAACAACAAAACAAAAAAAACCACTGGAACGATCACAAGACAAGAACTTGGAACTGCTTTCCATCATAAGATGCTGTATCATATGATCCAAGTAAGATGTGTGTGACTTATGACTGATCATATATATAGTGAGAGAACCCTGCAGTCACTGATACTTTCACTTTCAATGCCACCCCGGCAACACACACACGTGTGTGTGTGTGTGTGTGTGTGTATATATATATATATATATATATATGCAGCTGGATAGCGTAGTGGTTAAACTACACGCCTTTGGAACAGAGGATCGCAAGTTCGATTCCTGCCTGGGGCGTCTGTATCCAGTAAGGGTCCTAAGGCTAGACCCCCTATGCTAAGCAAGCCTACCGCAGACATGAGCGAGACAGATAAATATGAAGGCATGCCGGCTCGGACGTCGCCCGGATCAACAAGGTCCGCGTCAGGTGTTGAGGAACCAGGGCACCCTGACGAAAAGTGGGCTACTGGAACAAGAAGGCATCGGTGGGCAAGGGACGAAAACAGGGCGTTGTTGGAATGCTACTACGCAAGTAACCCCGGCGGAAGGGGCTACATGAATAGGATGAGGGACCTATGGATTCTTCGATACGGCGAAACAACTAGTAGCTCAGTGTTCCAACATTCGAAAGAAGGGACTGCTCTCACAGCTAGAGATTGACGAGGTACAACACAAATGCTACGGCAAGGAGGAGTCAGGACGCCACGTCAGGGGGGAGATATCATCACCCCCACCCAAGATTGGGTACATAGCCCCAAGTGCGATAGGAGAAGGATCGTTGAGTGCGAGAGGAACTGACCTGAAAAATAGGATCATGGCCAAGCTTGAAACCTGGATCCCCCGTAGCCGGTTACCAAGATTACGTGAAGTACCCTCAGAAGGTCTGCTAGATGATGTTAATGCAGCACTACGGGCAATACCTACAACCACGATTACCGACACTAACAAGCTGATCTACAATACGGCAGCAGTGATCAGTGAGATGCTTGGCTACAAGTTGAACAGCCACAAGGGGCAGTACCCTCCATGGA
Source organism: Aulonocara stuartgranti (assembly GCF_965226115.1). Lineage (NCBI taxonomy): Eukaryota > Metazoa > Chordata > Actinopteri > Cichliformes > Cichlidae > Aulonocara > Aulonocara stuartgranti. Next base: position 19,409,928 of record NC_138947.1, read on the forward strand.
GAAGGAGGCTCGAGGGCAAGATCAAAGTAGCACGGAGGGAGGTTAGCCAACTAACGGAGTTGCAGAAAGGTGCGACAAATAAGGTGCCTAAGAAATACAGCAAGCTGTCCATACCTGAGGCCTTGGAAACTGCCAAGCAAAGACTCACAGCCTTGGCCAGCCGCTTGAGGAGGTACACCAGAGAGATAGAAGGCAGGAGAATAAACCAGCTGTTCTCCACAGAACCAGCAAAGGTGTACTCTCAGTGGCAAGGGAACAATAAGAGAACAGCACCACCAAGGCTGGAGACGGAGCAATACTGGAAGAGCATATGGGAGAAGGATGCAACCCATAACGGCAATGCTCAGTGGCTAGTGGATCTGAGGGCAGACCACAGCGACCTCCCTGAACAGGGTCCAGTAACCATCACAGTGGCAGATATCCAAGAAAGGGTCTCCAGTATGAAGAGTTGGACAGCACCAGGGCCCGACATGGTTCACGCCTACTGGCTGAAGAAGCTGACTGCACTCCACGAGCGTCTGGCAGCACAAATGAACCAGCTGCTAGTTAACGAGAGACACCCGGAATGGCTAACTGAAGGCCGGACGGTCCTGATCCCCAAGGACCCCAAGAAGGGCCCGGTCCCCTCCAACTACCGACCAATAACCTGCCTCAGTACTACATGGAAGCTCCTGTCAGGCATCATATCGGCTAAGATGAACAGGCACATGGGTCAATACATGAGCGGGACACAGAAAGGAATTGGCAAGAATACCAGAGGTGCAAAACACCAGCTACTGGTAGACAGAACAATCAGCCGAGACTGCAAGACCAGACTGACCAACCTGTGCACTGCCTGGATTGATTACAAGAAGGCCTATGACTCAATGCCCCACAGCTGGATACTGGAATGCCTAGAATTGTACAAGATCAATGGGACCCTAAGAGCCTTCATCAGGAACTCAATGGGGATGTGGCGTACAACACTAGAGGCCAACTCCAAGCCCATAGCACAAGTTACCATCAAGTGCGGGATCTACCAAGGAGATGCTCTGTCCCCACTGCTGTTCTGCATAGGCCTGAACCCCCTCAGTGAGATCATTAACAAGACTGGCTACGGATACCGACTACGGAACGGAGCAGTTGTCAGCCACCTCCTGTACATGGATGACATCAAGCTGTATGCCAAGAGTGAACGAGACATCGATTCACTGATCCACACTACCAGGCTATACAGCAATCACATTGGAATGTCGTTTGGACTGGAGAAGTGTAGTCGGATGGTAACAAAGAGAGGGAAGGTAGTCAGAACTGAGGGGATTGAACTACCAGAAGGCAACATTGCAGACATAGAGGACAGTTACAAGTACTTGGGGATCCCGCAGGCAAATGGGAACCATGAAGAGGCCGCTAGAAAGGCTGCAACCACCAAGTACCTACAGAGGGTCAGGCAAGTCCTGAGGAGTCAGCTGAATGGTAAGAACAAGATCCGGGCCATCAACACATACGCCCTGCCCGTGATCAGGTACCCTGCTGGGGTAATAAGCTGGCCAAAGGAGGAGATAGAAGCCACTGACATAAAGACAAGAAAGCTCCTTACCATGCATGGAGGGTTTCACCCCAAGTCCAGCACCCTGAGGCTGTACGCTAAACGGAAGGAAGGGGGCCGGGGACTGGTGAGTGTCAGCACCACAGTCCAGGATGAGACAAGGAACATCCAAGAATACATTGGGAAGATGGCCCCAACTGACCGAGTGCTCAGTGAATACCTCAGGCAGCAGAAACCCAAGAAAGAGGATGGAGACGAGGAACCATCATGGAAGGACAGGCCCCTGCACGGTATGTACCACCGGCAGATAGAGGAGGTGGCTGATATCCAGAAATCCTACCAGTGGCTGGACAAAGCTGGACTGAAAGACAGCACAGAGGCACTAATCATGGCAGCACAAGAACAAGCTCTGAGCACAAGATCCATAGAGGCTGGGGTCTATCACACCAGGCAAGACCCCAGGTGCAGGCTGTGTAAAGATGCCCCAGAGACAATCCAGCACATAACAGCAGGGTGCAAGATGCTAGCAGGCAAGGCATACATGGAACGCCATAACCAAGTGGCCGGCATAGTGTACAGGAACATCTGTGCTGAGTACAACCTGGAAGTCCCGAGGTCAAAATGGGAGATGCCCCCAAGGGTGGTGGAGAATGACCGAGCTAAGATCCTGTGGGACTTCCAGATACAGACGGACAAAATGGTGGTGGCTAACCAACCGGACATAGTGGTGGTAGACAAACAGAAGAAGACGGCCGTAGTGATCGATGTAGCGGTTCCGAATGACAGCAATATCAGGAAGAAGGAACACGAGAAGCTGGAGAAATACCAAGGGCTCAGAGAAGAGCTCGAGAGGATGTGGAGGGTGAAGGTAACGGTGGTCCCCGTGGTAATCGGAGCACTAGGTGCGGTGACTCCCAAGCTAGGCGAGTGGCTCCAGCAGATCCCGGGAATAACATCGGAGATCTCTGTCCAGAAGAGCGCAGTCCTGGGAACAGCTAAGATACTGCGCAGGACTCTCAAGCTCCCAGGCCTCTGGTAGAGGACCCGAGCTTGAAGGATAAACCGCCCGCAGGGGCGTGCTGGGTGTTTTTGTTTATATATAATATATATATATATATATATATATATATATATATATATATATATATATATATATATATATATATATATATATATATATATATATATATATATCTCAGTGGAGAAATCCTCAGGGGCAATTCCACCAACAGCTGTGTAATAACACATGATGGAAACACTTAATCCCAGTTCTTTTATTAAGAATGAGAATCACAATGTAACCCAATCACCTCCTTTGCCAAAGAAAACAAAAAGCAAACTAACCTTGAATGCTAGTAATATAACAAATATATTCCTCTGTTGCATACACTATGTCACACTTGAAATTTGCTTTCATGCATATATTTGAAGAAGTCGTGCAAAAATACAGAAGCAGGACTGACCTATAACCCGTGCAACAAGACACAGAATGACTGTGACAGTAACGAAGGTCCAGTTCCAATCGTGAGGTCCAGCAACCGTGGCCACTCCCAGAAAAATAAAGATTAGAGTCTCACTGACACTGCTCCACATTTTCAAGAAGTATTTAATGGTGGTGTGGGACTTGTGGGATATGTTGGCCTCCACATAGGGTCGCATCACGGCGCCGCATGCTATTAACCTGGGAAGAGAAATAGTAATAACAGAATTTTTTTTAGATATACAGAAACAATTAATGTGGGGTTATTTTGGTCTCATTTCTCATCCAATTGAAAACATTATTGACCACAATAAAGTCATATAACACAGAACCACTTTATGTTTTAAAAGGAAAACATGGTTAAAAGTAGTACCAGTTTTCCTGAGCTGCCAGTTAGAGTGACCACTTTAAAAAATAAAAAATAAAAAAGCTCAGAGGTTCAGTTACGGACTAATTTGGAAAAATAAACAAAGTTATCTCACAATTCCTGTCTGGCAGCCACCTCCCTGTTCTAATCTAGTCATGCAATGTTTGTGTGTCAAAAAAAGGGCCAAAAGCAACTGACAAATATGCTCAATAATCCACAGCAGCTGGTCAACATTCCTCCTCCTTGTCAGTATTGCCTTTCAAGGTTTTGCAGAAATGATAAAAGGAAATCACATCAATAAGTTCTTTCTTTCCTCTTTCACAGACCAGTAATACAGAAAACCAAATCCAGATTTTAATATGAGGGGCAACACAGCTGCAGGCAAAGGATTGTCCTTGAAGCTACATATCCATCATTCCTGACTTAGGGGTGAGACTAACTGCATCAGCACCTCCCGTCAGGAACATCAGTAAGACCTGCAATCTTAAACAGCCTGAAAGTAAACAGAAAATCAATTGCTACGTACTACAAGAGCTGATGAAATGGTATGTCAGAAAATGCTATACATGCCACTAAATCAAAGGAGCTTGCAAAGAAAAGCGTCTGGACTTCTTTAAGTTGCTTGAAGACGTTTCACCTCTCATCCGAGAAGCTTCTTCAGTTCTAAGGTCAAATGGTGGAGAGTCCCAGATATAAACCTAGTGGGAGTGACCCCCCACAGAGGGACAAAAGGACCCCCTGATGATCCTCTAATCGCCTGAGCCAAGGTGTGAAACTGGGTGTGGGTCCCAATCAGCCAGAGTTTCGGGTGAGTTCATTGTGAAACCTGGCCCCACCTTATCATGCGAATTCCTGAGATCAGATGGCCCAGGATGTGAGTGGGCGTTAAGGCGTCTGGGAAGGGATCTCAAAATTGGATTATAGATGGCAGAGAGTTGGTGTCATAAACCACCGCCTCTGTTCAAAGATGGTCGCTCACAGTGGACATAGACGGCTTCTTTCACTCCTCTTTCAAACCATCTGTCCTCTCTGTCCAAAATGTGAACATTGGCATCCTCGAAAGAGTGTCCTTTATCCTTAAGATGCAGATGGACTGCTGAGTCTTGTCCTGTGGAGGTGGCTCTTCTGTGTTGTGCCATGCGCTTGTGAAGTGGCTGTGTCGTCTACAGTAGACGAAACCTGGGTCAAAATCAAGACACAAGAAGTGGAATCCTTCACTGCGCACATTAACGCTGTGGATAAAAACATCAAGTTCACCAGGGAAGACACAAAGGACAACTGTTTGCCTTTCCTGGACTGCGCTGTGCACATTGAAGAGAATGGCAACCTCAACATCGAAGTTTACCGGAAGCCCACACACACGGACCAGTACCTCCTGTTTGACTCCCATCACCCTCTGGAACACAAACTTTGAGTAATTAGGACCCTACACCACCAGGCAGAACTTGTTCCCTCTAAGCCTGAAGGAAAAAAGAAGGAACACACACATGTAAAGGAAGCACTCAAAACGTGCGGCTATCCTAAATGGGCAGACGCAACAACATTGTCATCCCCTATGTAGCCGGTGTACCAGAAAAACTCAGGAGAGTTTTCTCCAAGCATGACATCCCGGTGCATTTCAGACCCAGCAACACGCTCAGACAAAAACTGGTTCACCCGAAAGACAAAACGCCAAAACACAGACTTGGTGTATGCTGCACAGTGCAGCGAGGAATGCCCAGACTTCTACATTGGAGAGACCAAACAGCCACTTCACAAGCGCATGGCACAACACAGAAGAGCCACCTCCACAGGACAAGACTCAGCAGTCCATCTGCATCTTAAGGATAAAGGACACTCTTTCGAGGATGCCAATGTTCACATTTTGGACAGAGAGGACAGATGGTTTGAAAGAGGAGTGAAAGAAGCCGTCTATGTCCACTGTGAGCGACCATCTTTGAACAGAGGCGGTGGTTTACGACACCAACTCTCTGCCATCTATAATCCAGTTTTGAGATCCCTTCCCAGACGCCTTAACGCCCACTCACATCCTGGGCCATCTGATCTCAGGAATTCGCATGATAAGGTGGGGCCAGGTTTCACAATGAACACACCCGAAACTCTGGCTGACTGGGACCCACACCCAGTTTCACACCTTGGCTCAGGCGATTAGAGGATCATCAGGGGGTCCTTTTGTCCCTCTGTGGGGGTCACTCCCACTAGGTTTATATCTGGGACTCTCCACCATTTGACCTTAGAACTGAAGAAGCTTCTCGGATGAGAGGTGAAACGTCTTCAAGCAACTTAAAGAAGTCCAGACGCTTTTCTTTGCAAGCTCCTTTGACTACAATGACCTGGATGACTGAGAACCTTCACAGACATGCCACTAAATCCTAGCTTGGTTCAGGTGGCATTAGATTAGATTAGTTTCCCAAACCACTGGCTATATATAGAACATAATTTTCCTGAACGTATATAAGAAGTGTAATTTTCACCCAGTGGTAAGAATATATAAAGATTATGGCATCTAAACACTGAGGAGAGGTCCAGTACAACATAAGAGTATCTCACTCAATGTAACGCTATGTTGGAATCAGGAAGAATTTCTTCTTCTTTGTAACTAGTTTCCATGGGTGATCAAATTCAGCTTTCCCCCAACTGATCAGTCATTTCGGATTTCAGCTCAGATGTGTAGTCATGCCATTATACTGCTCGCTGGGGTTCTAAGAGTGCAGTGGAGTGAGAACAATTCAACATATTTCTCCATTTGTTGTACAGTTGTACAAGCAATAAGTGTGGAGAAAACCCCCCGCCAAAAAACAAGACATCATTCTGGCAGCTTTACGGCTGCGATAGTCCCACCCACAGCACTGATTAGCCAACATCCAACATGGGTCAGGTTCCTCTTCAAGTTTCAGACTGTTCTTAAACAACAAACAAAACTGAAAAAAACACTATGAAGACATTAAAAGAGGGATTAAAGAACCAGAGTTAAAATCTATTAATTTCGACTAACGAAGGTCGGCTGGATCATTCACATTGTATGTGAATGAAACAGTTAAATATAATTTGGTGATCTCCCACTGGTTTACATACACTTCAGACATTCTCATTCTTAACAGGTGAATTAAACGTGTCACAATGCCAGACAAGCCAGTCATCTTGATTAAGTGGATGAATTTAAACATATGTCCCATCCAGTAAGGGACTGGTGAGGTTCTTATCGACAGTGATCATTTTATTTTAATTGTATTCCATTTACTTACTTTTCTGATTAGGCCAACCCCTGTTTTTGGTAGCGGAGCAGTTTCTACACCACCCAATCACCAGCGCAACTATGTTTCAACAGCCTACTAATACCATCCGACCACTGAAATCTCTCAGCCTGGTGTTTTGCTAGTTTCAGTTTCTTAACATGTGGAGCTATGAAGCATTAGATAAAACAACAGGCCAAAGGTGACAAAGTTTATGGTATTTAGAGACTTTGACATGGACAATTTTACATTCAGTTTAACTGGAAATTGCTTGCTTAGTGTCTTGCTGCACTGGTCACAATGTGTACTAGGTTTCACTGGAATAATAATAATAATAATAATAATACTACTAATAATAATAATAATGGATTACATTTATATATTTTGTAACTGGAAGGTTGCTGGTTCGATCCCCAGCTCTGTCTGTCTTGGTCGTTGTGTCCTTGGGCAAGACACTTCACCTACCGCCTACTGGTGATGGCCAGAGGGGCCGATGGCGCGATATGGCAGCCTCGCTTCTGTCAGTCTGTGGCTACAACTGTAGCTTGCCTCCACCAGTGTGTGAATGTGAGAGTGAATGAATAGTGGAATTGTAAAGCACTTTGAGGGTCTCAAAAAGCGCTATATAAATGCAACCCATTATTATTACTCAAGTACCATGAATTTCAACTTAGCAGTGGTACAATTACTGTAAATGTACACAACTTTGAATCACTTAAAATTCAGTGATATTGCACAGTAAAACGGAATAATCTTATTCATTATATAGAGTAATACTGAGATTCAATTTTGCCATATCCTGCATGTAGAACACAATCTGACAATGTGTTATAACGCTGGGGTTTTCGTGAGTTGTTATATACCAGACTTGAACAAACTTACGCCATGATGCCAGAGAGGTGGAATATCTCAGCAGACAGGTAGGCCATGTAGCTGTACAAAAAGACAAAAAGAGGCTCGATGACGCGCGTGTGGGAGGTGAAGCGTGAGGTGAAGGCAGCGAGGATCCCGTACAGAACTCCAACTAGAACGCCACCCAGGGCGACTACAAAGAAGGAGATGACTCCCAGGAAGCCTTTCAACAGCGTCACTGAGCCAATGCCTGAAAACTCCTCAAACAGGTGGTACAATACCTACAAGAGGGAGAGTGAAAGAGGGAAGAAAAACTGAATAACAAAAAAAAGGTACTAACTAATGAATATGAATTGGTAGGAGAATAGTTTAAGAAACAGGATTATGATGGGTGATAAGGACATGAACTAATGTCTTAGTCAATCCAGTCAAGGGGCTAAGGACAGAATGCATTGTTTGCTGACTGTGAAGCTCCTTTTATTTTTTAACATGAAAATAAATTTGGCCTCTGGGCTGGTTACACATTGTATGAATAAAATGTATATACTAGTCCCTGTAATGCCAGGTAAACAAATCAGCAGAATGCCAAATGCCAAACAGTTTTAGCCTGAAAAATGTCTGCCTCATATATATCAGTCTACTGTACTACTTAGACTGCAGTTTGGTCACTCACCACAGTTACGGCATCATTGAGTAGTGATTCGCCAAACACCAGGATGTGCAAGAGCTCATTGATGTGGATCTCCTCAAACACAGCAAGCACAGCAACAGGATCCACAGCTGATATGATGGAACCAAAGAGCAGGCACTGCAGAAGCCCTATTCTGCTAAGGATTGAACTGCTTTCTGTACCAATCTGACACACACCATATAGCAAGCCCCCAACAAAGAAGGCATTCCAAAGAGTACCCACGACAGCAAATATCAGAATTGTGCCCAGGTTCTCCATGAAGGGACGGATGGGCAGGAAGTAGCCAGCATCCAGGATAATGGGGGGCAGCAGGATGTAAAAAAACAATTTAGAGTCCAACACTGGTGGGACTGTTTCACCAGTACCTCTGATGATTCCCCCTACCAGCAAGCCCACCACGATCAACAGGCAGCTCTCTGGCACAATGTTGGATAAGTGAGGAACCAGATGGAACCCTGGATGGAAACAAAAGAAGAGACAAACATGAACAAGTGCTTGATATGAGCAGCAGAAGGTTTGTATATATAGTATTGACCACCTGTACTCACTGTCAACTACAAAACAGAAGTAATACAAATTCAATGTGAAAATCGAAGGAAATGGATCTTAAGTGAAAAAAAAAAACAAAAAAAAAATAATTGTGTTGGTTTATGGGTTAAATGATAAGTAATAAACAAATAGTGTGGACACACCCTGAAATTAACTGGAATTATTTCGAGCTCTTTTCTGCTTTACAGAGATTACACAGAACTAACCACAAGCAATCATCTGTAACATACATCACTTATGTGTTATGCTACCACCCACACAGCTAATTCCTTCTTGTGCTTTAGATTTATTTTTATTTATTTATTTATTTATTTATTTATTTTTTTAAAATAGTGCACAAAAAATAAGCTTCTGAATTTATTCATCACTGTTAACATCAGCATGAAATGCACCATTCTGCACTGGTGATATAGGCAGGAAATGCAAAAGGAAGAATTTTGTGTGGGCTGTATAGACTTGCCAAAGCTTGCCTGTCCTCACGTACTCATTCCAACATCTTAATAAAAAAAAAATAAATAAATAAAAACTGCAGCTGCTGGTATGTTAAAGACCTGTGTAACCCCTGATCCTAACACCATGACCTTATGTACTCTTGAAGGAAAAAAAAAATGAAAATGACATGCAAAAGATATAACGTAGACAGATCGTAAGAGACACGAGAGACCAACAAAGTTAAGCGTGCAGTTTAAATAAAGTTACTATCGCCCTACGTTCAGGACATGAAACAATACATAAGTGCTATATTTTACCTTTATTTTTATTATTTAATTTACATTAAATTTTTATTTGATCAGCTAATCTAATTTGGTGGACATTCCAGAGAACTGAAATAACCTTTCCCAATCAGGTGGTATTGCTTGAGGCTACATAGCTCATGTCAAGGCACAGAGTCTGTCAATACGGTATGCTCACAGTAAGACTTTGACACTCCCAACAAACGACATATACAGTGTGTCTTTGAAAGCCTATCTTTCTGATTATCAAAATACATACACAAGTTGCCTATCCATGTTGAGGCAACGGAACAACTGCAACTTTTGGAAAAACAGTAAATAAAGACTTCAAAGGGACAGCAGTAGGCATCCCACAGTGGGGCTGTTTTTACTGTACACAGGTATGTGTCAGTATTTTGCTCGCAGTGTAATAAATAACACAGCATAAACAAACTTAAACAGGGCAGGGTTACAACACATCCAGACAAAACAATATTTTTGGGAAAGATCATTTTACACTGTAAATCAATAAATTTGGTATTTTAATATTGAATACATTCATCTAAAATAGCACATGTGAAACTATCAGTGAGCAACATAGTTACAAAGTTCAATCATCATAGGACAAAAGTGGTTGGTGCCTGAAAGCAGTACCACCTGAAATAATAGCTGCTGGATTTGTTACCCCTCTTTTGAACAAGGAGAGATGAGGCATGAAGATGGTCCCTCTGATCGGCTTACTTTTACACAATGTGATTATTGGCACGCTAAATGAATGAACCAATTAGTGCATAGTACAGTATGTTTCTCAGTTATAATACAGGTTGTTTCTCATGTAATTATCAGACCTTCATGCCAGTACGCACGTTTATTGCTACAACGCAACGCATCATTTATAGTGAAAGCACATAAGCATACATGTCTTAACGGTATGTAAAACACCAGCATCACAAGTTGGGCATTTGTGGGGGTGGTCTTGGTGTGTTTCACGCTAGGGCAGCTTGAGCACAACATTAACAGTGTTTCAGAAAAAGAAAGCTCAACAAGTGCATGTCTGTGCATCACACAGCTGCAGGATTAGAGGCTTTATCTTAACTGGTCTAAGAAGACTTCATTTCCCCACGATAAGATGCCAGAACTCAAGTGCTGCTCTTTCAAATAACCTTAATATAAAAAGAAAAAGAGCGTCACCTAAACCTCCTGGGAAGCTCAGTATCCAACTGGGTCAACAAAGATATTCTATGAGAACTGCTTGAACACAGTAAACGAGAACTTTATGAAATTTCAGCCAAAAGGATGGGATGTGAGCAGGATGGAAATTCTGCTGCTCTTTCTAATTGGAAGGTTGCCGGTTCGAGCCCCAGCTTGGACAGTCTCGGTCGTTGTGTCCTTGGGCAAGACACTTCACCCGTTGCCTACTGGTGGTGGTCAGAGGGCCCGGTGGCGCCAGTGTTCAGCAGCCTCGCCTCTGTCAGTGCGCCCCAGGGTGGCTGCGGCTACAATGTAGCTTGCCATCACCAGTGTGTGAATGTGTGCGTGAATGGGTGGATGACTGGATATGTAAAGCGCTTTGGGGTCCTTAGGGACTAGTAAAGCGCTATATAAATACAGGCTATTTACCATTTCTGGAATTTTCCAAAACACAGTGTCTTCTCAGAAGACACTGTGCTCTCAAGAGGCTTCAAATATAAGGCTAAATTAGCACCACAAATTAGCACCTTGTTGATTACAACATCTCGACTCCCATAGACACGGTTACATAATTACAAAGCTTCTTCTAAACGTGTTGCAGGCATCAACACTACAGGGATATCTGTTAGTGTGGGGGACATCACATTACACAAATCAGCCTGCACACCCCAAGCTAAACTAATTGGTACTCAGCTGAACCGAATTTAAAGTGAAAGGCCTTCCTCAGAATTAATACCCATGATAACATTTTACACAAAAATGCCTGCCAACAACTGTGGTAGGTCATATCCATTTATCCTTTTGCTTCCTTGATAATGCATAAATAATTGCAACAGTTTCATTTCTCAGCCTGTCAATGATCCCAAACTGTATTGACCCCCCCAAAACATTACACACATACATTGGAATACTGTCAGTCATGGATTGGCCTCCCCAGAGCCGGAATCTCAACATTATTAAAGGACTGTTGGGTTATCTTGGCAAAGAACAGTGCAAAAGGAAGCCAAAATCCAGAGAGCTTTGAATGTTCTTCAAGCCCGGACAACTATTCCTGAAGATTAAAGTACATCTTCAGGAATAGTTTACTATTTTCATCTTATACCCATTTCCATTTTTGCTTGCACATTTCAATAGATCACTTCACCCATTTCCCACTTTCCTATCAAAACATAAAAAATGAGAGGCGCCACATGACTTTAACACAGTCCTGTAACTTAAATGAATATGATTTTTTTTTAGCAATGCTCACACAGAAAGCACAAAGTGTCATACAAAGATTTTACAAGTCTAAACTTCTCGTCACACCAGGAGAGAGCTCTAAGGCTACATTCACACTGCAGGCGAAAGCGCATCGAATCTGACTTTTTGGACCCTATGCGACCCATATCCGATCATGGTATAACAGTGTGAATGGCACAAATCCGATATTTTCAAATCCGATCTGGGTCACTTTTGCATGTGGTACTGAATCCAATACATATCTGATGTTTTAGAAAGCGACTGATGTTTGAATGGTCATGTCGCATCAAATCTGTCTTTTACGTCACTGACACAGGACAGACGCCAATTATCAGCGCCGGAGAAGTGCCCGAGAAGACGGTTTCCTGGCCATCCAGTGTAGATGTTAGTGAAACCGCTGGGAAGACAAGGTTGGAGAAACATGAACATTTTATTTGTACTGTATAATCTGCAGATTCTGACAGAAATCTGCAACTATCCTTTGAAGCACCGCTCCTCTCTAAAACTGCAATAAGGATAATTATTAGGCCATATGTAAATAACAAAATAACTTTATAACTTAGAGAAAAATTGGGAAACGTAAAGTCTGAAACAGTCAAACAATATTGTTTGCTCTGGGTCTAAACAGAGTGTGTTGTGTGTGACGTCTTCTTTTGCGCATGCGGGCCGCTTTGAGGGCTCACACTAGAGCACGTTTGCTGTCACATTTTATTTGTAGTGTGAACGAGCAGATAAAAAAAAAAAAAAAAAAATCGGATTTGATCAAAAAAAAAAAAAAAAAAAATCGAAATTGAGCATTAAGACCTGCAGTGTGAACGTAGCCTTATTCAAAGAAAAGAGCATCTCATTATACCCAACTGTGAGTCTGAGTAAAGGGAATCTACATCACATGTACGGTTTTTCCCAAAGCATTTTCTTTTTTTCAAAAGATGTAAGAGGGTGGGAAGCCAGCAGTGGTATTAATAGAAGACAAACAGAAGATCCCTTCTGCAAAGTGGTCTTCTGATTGACGCTGATTGAATCTAGAATAAAATAAAGTTCAATCTCAAGGACATGAAATACCCCTGCAAAACATTTCTAAACTGCTCTAATGACTGAGTGTTGCAAAGAAACACAAAGCCCTTTGATAAAATGTTGGGCAGTATGGTACTTGAGGAAAGGGGAAACAGGTCACAACTGTATGGTATAAATGTATTTCTGCTGGTGCATTGAGCAGAGGCAAACTTAATACTGGACCCAAGAAAGAAACTAAATGTGCCATTATCATTCATGAGTGATTGTAGATGCTGGACATGTATGCCATTATCATTACAGACCCTTCTAAATATAAAATTCTTAACACATGCAATATTGGGGGCTAAAGGTTAAGTTAAAGTAGACTGAACAACCCATCCTAAGCTAAGTGTTGACAGCACATTGTTAAATCTCTTAAGCACAACTCCAACTATGGCCTTCAGCAATCATCTAATGAAGGGTAATAACACAGAAGATAAGATAGAGAAAAGGAGGGAAGCGAACTTCAAAGAACACTGGCACAAGCTGGTACACAACTCTATCATGATTAAGACATGGGTATGTAGGAAATAAATGTCTGAAGGGCCATGTAGTGTGTAAGATAATAAAGACTTTTTTCATGCCATGTTCTTAAAGTAGAAGATTAGGCAGTTTCTCATGGCTGCTTTTCAATAAGGGCAGCTGCTGTGTCCTTGCCCCATTGCCTCCTGGGAGCCTTTATGCAACAAGGTTATTGAAAACTAGCAAAGAGTAACAGCTCTTTCAATTCTGGATGTGTACCCAGTGTCAGTACTGCCTAGTATGAACTACACTGTCATTCCCAAAACCAGGAAGTGTGCCCTGTTGCCAGGTAACTTACTACAAACCACTGGCAACCAAATCAGCTGCATTAAGCAGACACAAAAGATAGCAAACATATTTAAAGAGTTTCTTTGTTTAAAATGGTGACGTTCATCTGGTCTCCTTTGTAGTAATTGTGATACGGCAGGCAGCTTTCCAACACCATAACATTGGCGTTCACAATGAGGCCAAGATTTGCATGTATTTTAGTGTTAAGTTAAATGTTGTATAAAAGTTGTTGTGAGTTATTGTTCAGTGCAGACCATTGGGGTCAAGTTGCTTGTGGAACACAGCATTGTTTTTGAATTATTTATTACGGCCTTGTGGTGGTATAATTTAGTATGATCCCTGACGTCATATCTATACAAAACAACCGCAGGGGTTTCCTTGCAAGGATATGATTCTGAGTTTTGTCTTCTACTATAACAACTGAGTGGAGTACAATTTAGTGAGCATAACTAGTGTCAGTTGAACACATGTTTTTAAGCGAATAGATTGAGGTTTTAAACACTGAAAGCAGTGAAAAAGAAAAGGATGAAAATCCGATGCTGTTGCCTGATTTGCCATGACTTACTTAAAAATATTAGTAAAGCAACTTTCTTTCTATGGCTTTTTATTGCATTTATCTACCCATGAGGCAATTTTCTAAATTAAACTGAGATATAGCTGATTATATCTGATTATAAACCATTAAACCAGTTGGTCAATATGTCCAATTGCTTTAAAAGCCTTTTGCATGAACACACTTGGTATTTACTGTAAGCATTTTTAAGCAAAGATATTTCTCTGTAAGTGTGGCAGTTCAGTACTTTTCTTTGTTAAAAAATCTGGGCTTGGTTTTAATAAATAACACCATACAGGTATGTGGAGTAGACTTTGTGACAGAGTGAGTCATTCTTTGCCAAGGGTTTGGTTTCAAATTCTGTACTGGGAATATTTCCCACACAACCTAAGGCCCATATCTAACTTGTTTAGTTCTACTGCAAAAATCCAGAATCACGTCTTAGGCCGCACACTCTTTACAACTTGAATTACTCATAAGCCAGGCCTTGGTTGACTCTGGCAGGCTGCTTCAACAATATATAGTAGCTGGAAAAAACAAAAAAACAAAACCTACAATGAGAGAAAAAAATAAATAAATATTGTGAGCGTCACCTGGGGGATCATTTACTAAGCAAACAAATTAGCCTAACAGCCTCAGAATCTCGACTCAAGACACAGTTTCTAGTGATTACAAGTCACAAATGGGAACAAATCAAACCACAAGCTTGCAATCCCTCAAGTTTAAAAACAGGAAGGAAACAAAGACGTCACCACAGACATGAAAACAGTTAAAAGTGCGAAAAGGTACCACAAAAGACATGTAACACCATCAGCAATTTTATTAACTGCTGGAGCTGCAATTCTGGGTTGAGTTTTGGCACTGATTATGTTCTTCTTCTCATTGTTTAACAAGGCCATATTTTTTTAGTTAACATCAACAAAACCATACACTTACATATATATGCCCACTCAATGTGGGATTTTCTGAGCGATAGAAATGCATGCCTTCATTCACTTAAAGTTATAACCTGTTTCCATATTATGGCAAAGTCTGGCACACATTTAAGCCACAGTGATTGATAACCATAATTTGTATAGCCAAAAAAACCAAAACAAAACACCTTTATGACATTCCTCTTTAGTTTTAGACTCTGAATTCTGACGTCTCACTGTTAGCGTTTTGGCCACTGCAATGCTAGTGTTTTGAAACCGGAACTTACCATATTTGGAGAGAGGGTGGAGTGTTAACTTATAAGCTAACGTTGGCTAACAAGCTGCCTCCAGAAACTGTAATGTTACAGTGCACAGACACAAGTATCTGCTAATTTACTAAGACACAGGCTAATAATATACTAGTATTTAACTCTGGCTGAGGGAAAAAAAAAAAACTTCCTGCCCTGTAACCCTAACAGCTATTTGTCTGATAAAGGCCCAGTTCACAGACTAAACTTAGATGAGGTGAGGCCTCCCAAACACCAATCGGCTAGTTTTCTATGTCAAGAAAACTGTCAGTCAAAGCGGTCAAACCCCCTTTTCCACTATGCAGATAGACAAGTTAAAGGAGAGGGCACTATCCATAAAGGCCAAAACTGTTCTTTTTAGAGTTATTATTGTTGTAAGGTTGGATATTTTAAGGATATTTTAAAATAAGAGTCTGTGGAGATTAGGGCTGCCACGATTAGTCGACTAGTCACGATTACGTCGACTATCAAAATCGTCGACGACTGATTTAATAGTCGACGCGTCGTTTGAAGCTTTGTAAGATCCCAAAAGACGCAGGAATGAGTAGCAGGATTTAAGAGTGTAATAACGGACTGAAACAGAAGATGGCAGCACTGCATGTACAACGATGCCAGCTGCCGTTAAACCCCGAAGAAGAAGCTGTGTCCCAGAATTCATAGCGCGGCCCTGCTTAGTTTCCAACAATGGCGGCAGCTAGTTAGTTTTAATGTTACTCTTATTATTCTTTCTGGGTCACAAAATACACGTTTAACATATTTTTAGGCGAGAATGTAGCTGTGGAAACCTCAAATATCTGCTCAGTTTATCAAGACACCACATATTTTCAAAAGCGCTCCGACGTTTTCGGAGACGTCTGTTACCCACTAGCTCGATAGCTAGCCGGGGGCAAGGTCACTAGAGCTGTGAGAACACCGGACTCCCGGCAAATCGTTTTCAAACCCACCGCCGTCTTTCGCTACTCAGGTTAAACATGATATATGAGTCACTTAGATAACTTAAAAATGTTATTGTTTGGCTTTTTTAGTATTTTATTTGTTCCTGAGTAAATCGGTTTGGCTGAGATTAAAGTTATAGTTTTTACACAGCTGAATAAACGTCAAGCAGACAACTGATTATCAGAAGTGTGAGATGCTGGAGAATTTACTCCGGTGTCCTGTTATATTTTAGATAGCAAGGAGTTTATTAAACTTCACCGAAACAATCTGCAAATTTCATTAAAATTTAATAAACTATCATCTTTTCTTTATTTTTAGTTAGCACATACCTTAAACACTTAAAGCTGTAAGCTAATGCTAGTTATATAAGAGCAGATGCTGCTGGTGCAATAAGCTGTACGTTTTACGTCCAATGGATCTGATTAGTCGACTAATCGCAAAAATAATCGGTGACTAGTCGACTATCAAAATAATCGTTTGTGGCAGCCCTAGTGGAGATACATGTGCTTTATATGCCAACCTTGAGGGACTGCTAGTAGAACTGCAATGTTTTGCAGCCACGGGGGCTTGGTTTTTTTTGTTTTGTTTTTTTTATGAGAGAGGATAGGAAATCTGTGTAGGTATTGTTTTACTCTTTTATCTATCACTACAAGCCTATATCACACGATCACAAATCTGCTTACAACTTAAAAAAAAGCAATGGCCATTTCATGTTAGGATCTATTCCTTTTTTTTTCTTCCCTACAAGAAATAAATAAGGTTCAGGTTGCACAGTCAAGGTTGCTTCAGAGACAAATGGTCTGTGAATACGCTTTTTAGCTTGTAAGATATAAATTCAGTGAACATGAATCAGAGACATGGCTGAGGCAGAGCAGGGTAGCAGCCACTTTGAATCGTTCAGAGCCCATTTTAAGTAGTCAAGGGATAATCGGAGGCTTAAGGTCACCACTGTCCTCTGCTGCTGTCAGCCTACACATTCATCTAGTCTCATTTTTTTAATTTGCCTTTCTTCGACTTTCTGTACTTTCCTCATTCCTTCTGCTCACACTTTCTGCCAATGCTCATCTATCATTTTTACTGTGTGTCCTTGAGCTGCATCCTAACAAGTAAGCTACCCAAACCAGGTGGACCCTCTTCCTGTCCTCTCCCCTGAGATACTGGGCTTCTTGCCCAGACAGTGAGGCAGTATCCTCCCTGGCTACAGGCTGCTGCTCAGTCAGGCCCCTGATGTCACAGGCAAGTGACAAGCTGCTGGCTCTCATAATTTAAAAAGAAAAAAAAAAAGAAAAAAAAGAGATGGCTCAGGACAATACAGTGTTCTGTAGAAAGCAGAAAGCCAGGAGAAATTGATGGTAAAGACAGTATAAAGGAGAACACAAACAGTAAGGGGGGGGGGGGGGGGGGGGGGGAAGCAAGCTGCTTCTAAAACATCGCTCAGGACAATACTGCAAGGTAGAGGTAGGGCCCCACTGTGCTGAAGACTACATATCCAGACTGCTGTATCAGGTTGCTTAGTCATCATTGTAGCAGGGAGTGAATATAGCTCTTAAACATCTTCACCACATGACACTGGCAGATCTGATGAGTAATCTTCCTGAACAGCAATATTGATTTGCCCTCTCACAGACTGAGCTGAGCTATTTTGAGCAAACTAGTTAAGTCTGCATACCAGAGTCATCATTAATGCACAACAAAAGTAGGGTGGCCTAGGGGTCAAACATGATGCTTTAAGATTATGGTTGGTTTGCTTGACAACTTCCATTCCATGTGATTTATCTGTGCGATCTACTATCTGATCACCAGGAAAACTGCACTTTAACTCAACTCTTTTGATTCAAATGTACCTTCTATGAACTGTAATTCTGCGTGTTTTTCATAATGTAATTATTCACCTGAAAAACTGCCTGTTACCTGATGTAGGAGAGAGACTTATAGAATTTGGGTAAATAAGGTAACACTAAATCAGGTATTTCCAGAAAAGGCTGCACTCATACTGACAGGTCACGTGGAGCTTTCGCATAACATCACACTCACCTAATTTCATCAAAGAGGCAAGGAGGACCCATAATGAGATTTCAAACGGGACCCGTACGTTTTCGTAGTTCAAGTCTAGCACAGGGAAAGCCTTTCCAGTGTTGTTGTGACTGCCATGGTCAGTCGCTTTGTGGCTGCCCGAGTGTGCCGTGATAGGAGAATGCTGGTCGGAGCTGGCAACAGCGACGGTAAACACGGAGCCCTCCAGAAACACTAAAACCATCACCAAGAACAGTCCACGAAGCCGGCCCGAAGCCCCGTGTGACACAGTCCTGGAAGGCATTACTGCTGAAAAATAAAGGCGACCTTGAATGAAAATGAATCCGAGCTTGTTTGGGTTTTTTTAACAAGTCGGCTTGAAAAACCGGGCAAGTTTAAGGAAGTTGTGCCAGTTATCGCTTCGTAGTGTCGCGTTAGTTAAAGCTCGTCAACCGTAGAAGATTCTGACAGTTAGTTCGTCAAACTGACACTGAAGCAAAGCGAAACCGAACCAGACCCCTCATTATGTCAGTTAACGTTAGCTAGCTAGACTTCTTCGCTTGTTGTAGCCAGGTAAACAGCCGCTTCCAGCACAAGTCGTTGCGGAAAGAAACCAGGAAACGCCAAGATGCTGAAAGAGTGTCTTTTTTCCTTTTACAACAGTCCAGTGCCCTCAGTTGCTCTTCGTAGCGGCGTTTCACAAGTTTGTCCGTTTCCTTGTCATTGACTATCAACGTCTTCTTCGGTGGAAGATGTCATCGTTGATGCTGGAGGTAAACGAGGCACAGCGGCATCCCTTCAGCGTTTCCTCTCTCCCCCTCCTACCTAAGACAGTCGTCCGTGCGGCGGCCGTGTTCAGATACTGACCTTGAATAGAAGCTACACGGCAGCTGCCACATTATGTGTTTACCGTGTGCCCCGACTACACCAACTTTTTTTATATTAACCTTCGTGTGTTCCGCATCTCCACGGTATGTCCGGAGAGACTAGACCCTGTGCTGAGCTCAGACGGAGGATCCGACGGGTGGGGGTACTTGTGCGTATGCTCCCCCTCTGCCTCGGAGGCTTTTTTTCCCGGGGTGTCAAACCAAGTGGCGACTTGACTTGTCTGCAGCTGTATTATAGCCTCATACAGCCTTCAAAAAGCACACCCTTTCGCGGAGCTTTAGTGGGTGGGATGAGGAGTAGACTGAAGTGGGGTGGGTGGGGGGGGGGGGGGGGGCGTCCGCATATAGTGACACCCAGTGGCGGCTGGCCCATAGGGGGCGCTCGGGCTCCGCCCCCCCAAATGTGGAGGAGTAAAAATATATATTTTTAAAAAATTCATCAATGATAGTTTTACTATGTGTGTGCCCATATACAGCCAGGCGTATTTTAACATTTTCACCAGCTGACTCATTAAAGTTCAACCAACAAACGGTGTTTTTCTTCTTCTGGGGCGCTCGTCAAAGCGCCCTTGATATGCAGCGAAATAGCCTATCATTAAATGGTTGCCAGGGGAAAATAATAAATATTTGACCTATCAGCGTCGCTGAATTAAATGGTTTGGGGGCGCTTAAAATTGCGCCCCTGCAGAAAACGCGCGAAGATTTGCTGTTCTAGAATTTTACCTCAGTCAGTAGCCTAAGTGAGCTATAAGGTCAGAGAGAGACGATGGCAGCGGTATTGTTAACGGTTGAGGCACAGCCTCCCCCAAATTCGGTTAGATCGCTTCTAACCTACCCTTTTACACAGTTTACAGTTGTTGTTTTCAATAGTTATTTTTCATTCATTCAAAAAAAAAAAAAAAAATCTGTTCATGTTCATTTTTACAAATCTATACAAATGGCCAGAATATGGTTGTTCATTTTAAATTTAAATTAAAATTGTGTTGTTTGATGTACTCATTAAATGGGTCATTTTAGTCGATATCATAAAAATTGCCCCCCCTGAGATTTTTTTCAGGAGCCGCCACTGGTGACACCTATAGGAAAGGAGGTTTAAGGTGTGGGATCTCCACAGCGTTTCTCCTCTGCACGCCTACTCTTGAATGGGCTGTGTGGAGCCTGATATTGTTGGCATGTGGGTGCAGCTGGAAGGCCAAAGATCAGAGTTAACTACAAACAAGAGTTCAGAAAGCATTGTTCATTAGGGATGCTTCAAATAAAACCATAGTGTTTTGTGCCTTTGCCTTAAGCCAAATAAAGTCTGGGGATGCAATTTTAATTCTCAATTGAAGCATGGTGAGCAGTGATATTTATAATACATAATTAGTAATGTGATAGCTGCATAGTGAAGGGTCAGTGGCAAATTTCAGCTGCCAGCTGCAGCCCACAGAGGTCTCAATATGCCATTCAAGGACACATATCTAGAGTGCATGCTTGCTATTGTGAGAAATGTAGTTGTAAAAAAACAAAACTCTCTCTGTGGGAGTGGCTATGTAAGTTACAAATAATGACTCAGCACTTTTCTAGTGATTTTCCAAACACACCTGTCAGATTTAGCAACATGTAATTTCCTGCTGCATCGCAACGGTTGCTTCTGTTTGAGTTTCAAACCCAGTCTTTCTGTGCTTAAAGGATACCCTGATGGAGTTGACACACGACCCTCAGTGCATAAAGAAAGCTAGAAGGTAGTTCATTTTTGTCAAATGGACGAATTACAAAAAAAGGACTAAAGAACCAATCCATAAAATTTGCGGTAGATTGTTGTTGTTTTTTTTAAAACTTATTTACCTTTTCACTTTTTTTCTAAAGAGTCACAAAAGTTAGGTCACGCTAAAACAGGAAATGAAAAGCAACATGAGCTGATTGTAGATTTGCGCTCATGTAACTGGACATTTAGATAAGGAACTTTCCAGTGATAAGAAGATGTTAATTTTCTACGTCCAACCTGCAAAACAAAAGTAACTTAGATCACGTCTAGTCTGTCAGAATGATTGTGAGTGTGCCAATAATAAGGTATGGTTACTGCTGATAACAGTGTACTGCATTACACCCACCACTTAAACTCTGTTTCAGTCAGAGTTCAGGTGACAAAGCGTCTGTGCTGTTTGTCGCTTATTTCTTAATATCTTTATAACACTTTATAACTATAAGGCGTTGGTTTTTACAGCTCTTTGTTGTGGCTTCTATGGCGCTTCATGGTTTCTGTCAGTTACTTACATCAGGGGGACCACAGAACCTGCTTCTGCTTTACTGTGGCTAACAGACTTTGTGGTGGCAATAGATCACTGATTTCCTCTCTGGTACTAAAAGTATACATTATATACTATGTGTATGTACTACTGATCTTTGTAGGATGCTGTAATTGGTATTAGTATGCAAGTTTTAAACACAAAATATTTGGTTTTGTCCCAGTAGGGGAAGCACAGATAATAAACACTAAATACTGATGACTAAATTTAATTTAGCTGTGTTTGGTTTCAGTTTTCTGGTTACTTGGATTGGTGGCTCACTCTCACACTGTCACAGTTTATTAATAAGCCACTAATAATATTTCCACTTCTTTTCTTATTATGCATAGTGAATGAATGTCTGCTGTGAGGAAATTTTATTTTCTTTGGAACTAACAAGCACATCCATTAGAGGATTTACTATACATGATGATTGTTTTGAATATAAATACTTTCATCACTTTTTCCACTGCAAATGCAGCAAAGGCTGTTTTGTATATTATGTAGTATGGAGCTGGATGTCTGTGTAGGTTCTCAGTCATCCATTCATGGTACTCTTAAGAGCTTAAAAAAAAGAACATGGACTTTTTAAAGTTTCTGAAGACATCTCACCTCACCAGAAATCCACAAAGATGCACAGAAAAAAAAAAGTCAGATACCAACTAGGGAGAAACTGAATGACAAACCAAACAACATTGCCATTGCTTATGTAGCAGGTTTGTTTAAGAAACTGAGGAGAATTCTCTCCAACCATGACATCCCCGTGCACTTCGGATCCAGCCACGCCATTAGACAAAAATGTTTTGTCAACTCAAAGACAAAACTCCCAAATACAAGCTAAACAATGTAGTGTGTGCCATGCAGTGACAAGTGCTTGGATGTCTAAATAGCAGATTGCAAACAGCCACTCCACAAGTGCATGGACCAATAAGACATATGGTTTGAGAGAGGAGTAAAAGAGGCCATCTATATCCACTGTGGATGACCATTGCTGAACAGAGGTGGTGGCTTACAACACCAGCTATTAGCCACCTGCATACAATGCAGTCCTGAGATTCCTTCCCAGGCGCTTCATACCTTGCCTCAGGTGACTCCAATCACACACATGATTTTCTCACCTTGACTCGTGATGGCGCACACGATCAATAGTAGGTCAATGACCTCCTCCAAAGGGGAAAAACCTCACTGGGCACCATTTGTTTTTAGAATTGAAGAAGG
Source organism: Aulonocara stuartgranti (assembly GCF_965226115.1). Classification (NCBI taxonomy): domain Eukaryota; kingdom Metazoa; phylum Chordata; class Actinopteri; order Cichliformes; family Cichlidae; genus Aulonocara; species Aulonocara stuartgranti. The sequence continues at coordinate 19,432,730 of NC_138947.1, forward strand.
CTCTTGGATGAGAGGTGAAACGTCTTCACAAACTTGTGTTTTTTTTTCATGCTCCTAAGATTATGGAACAGGATGTCAGTTTTCATTTTATTTACTTTTAGCATCTAAATTCATTACAGCAATTGTGCTGAGCCACAGATAGCGGGTGAGAGAGAAGCTGAGTTTATTGATTTGCTAGTTGTATTTATAGTAATAGTTAGAGCAAGCCTGAGGATTCACTAAATGCACTTTTACTGTGTGGATTGTATTTTCAAATTAGTTTTCTATTCTAAAATTCAGATTTAGTAACTTTTCGAGAAGAGCAAAAGGAACAGAAACACACTGATTAATTCACAGCCCTTAAGTATTTGTAAAATTAAAGACTGCAAATTAATCAGTGTGCTCCGGCCCCCTTTGTCTTCTGAGAGATTGCTGTCCTTGAGCTGAGAAGCAGCGAATTTAGACACATTTAGTTGGAAGAAGTCTTGAAGCCTTGTTTTGCTGGTACTACCCAATTCATTATACACTGTAATTTCTGACAACTTTTAATTGTTTAATAATTAAATTATTGCTATGAATATGAATGTGTACAAACATCTGTACATCTTTACTAATGTAAACTGTATGTAGTGTTGTTATTCTTGGTATTCAAAAGTCAGACTCTGCAACAGAACATACCATACGAAGCATGACTTTCTGAAACAACTTGTAAATGAACTCCCTACAAAAACAGCAGTGACCTTTTATAACCGGTCAAGGTTAGAACTAAATTCATAACCTTTATCTGCCCTCTTTAGCTCTGTTGTGGTAAAGCTTGGTTGCCAAAAGCTTTGCTGTGTGAACCCACATTTCTACACCATGATTCCAAATGTCATCCAGCCCTTGGAGAAAATAATAGTGGGCAGGGTGCTGTGGTTAGCAGATATGAGAGAAATTACCCAGGAAGACGGTGCTAGCCGCATGGCCAGCCTATCGTACTGATGCTGAAACTAATTATAGCAAATAGATTATGTGCTTTAAGGCCACATGAACTGGAAGCCTTGGTGGTTCAGTGCTGTAGTTAAGGCCACTTTACACCATACAGCTGAAGCCAAAAATTCTAATATGATCAAAGATAAATTGTACTTGACTAAAATAAATCCTGTGCCCGAGGAAAAGGGAGCTGCATATTGAAAGCAGTTCATCTAAGATCAGGCAAAAACAATTTTATTGAACTCTACTGACCAAGCCTGCAGTCCAAAGCTTGTTTGCTTTTCCTTTTTGGTAGACCTTCTTTCATATACTTGTAGCTAAAGAAAGTACAGTCTCAATGATAGAAGTCAATTTTTCTTCTTCTGAACTGTGCAATTACACAATTTTCAATCGTAAAACTCTACCAGCTCACCCTGACACTAAAATTGTTTATGTATCTGCTTTGAAGTTTCTATTTTCTGCGTTTATCTGCATGGCGCTACTCACTCTGCTTTTACCCGCAAACCACTTAATGTGGAGCAAAACAAGTCAATTATTGCAAGGCATCATTTGAACCTCTGAAGAAGAAAAAAAAAGCTGTAACTTTTACCATTTCCACTGGATTTAAAAACAAGGCAATTGAGAAGTTTCGTGGTTACTTTTTCATTTGTTTGCGTTCATTTGGGGAAAAATGACTCCAGTATAAAACCCTGAAGCATGTACAGATTTGATCAGATATGCACAACACAAACAGAAAAAATGGAATATTTAGGTCAATAAATCCCTGTTTACATAAATATCTGCAGTTTACAAAAGGTCATATTGAGTTAGAAAATCACATAAGAAATTCAGAGAAGTTTAGCTGTAAATTACTGTCTTAATATTCTACTCAGAAGCTGTCTGCATCACTGTTGCAGTCCTGGCTTCGGGCTGACCACTAATAAAGTGGCTTTGCTGTACAGGCTAGCAGGATCCACTGCTGTCACCTTCAGGATTTGTAAAGCTTCACCAGCAGCAACCTGGAATGAGACTTAGAAAAACAAATGGTGACATGATGCCACCTGGTATAAGCTGTGTAAATGATGACGAGCTCTGACAGCATGTCTGCCAGCAGGAATAGTGGCAAAATATTTTGATGGCTTGAATAGCACTCTGTTAGGGAGAGGTAGTTATTTAAGGATTCTCTAGGCTAAGAGCCATTTCTGAGATTGAGCTGAAGCATCTGGATAATGTCCAGTCCCCCCCTCTCTCTCTCTTTGTCTGCTTCCTGTCTCTCCCAGAGTGTCCTTTGCTTTGAACCTTTCCCCCCATTTGCTGAAAATATTATTACTCTAGCTAATGCCAAATCACATCATGTATAATAAATATATAATAGCTCTTGTGGGGCACCTGTGTCCTTGGGGTATCATTTCTGATATCTTACATTAAGCCAAAATTCTCATTATGGCCATGTGGTCATGGCATGCTATGGTTCAGACAGTGACTGTAGTGTCTGTGTAATCTGGTGACTGATCAGAATCCACATGACCAGTATAACATAGATGGTTGAAGTAGATTACTGTAACTCACAGCACGCACTGTTGGAAACAATCATTGTAAGATGAACAATAATTACTGTAGTACAAAGCATGGAGAAATATCACGTACAGCCAACCCTGTGGTGATACTTACTTTAACAAAAGGTTTGGAATAAATGCCGTCCAACACTGTTGGAGAAAAGGGTAACAAAAAAAAGTCTGATTTGATTCTTTAATATCATTTTTAGCCTTCTAATTTAGCATGAAATAAAACATATAATCTCCCTCCACAGTGGCAATCTTGTCAATGTGGTTTATTTTGTTTTAGACATTGTTTTGTTTTTGTTTTTTGTTCATATGCGGTTTTTTAAATGATGATTTCATTTCTAAAGGGAAAAAGTTAAAACTTCTGTGGCCCAATGTGAAAAAGTGGTCATGTCACTTAAACCCAATTAAATCTCTCAGGGGTGTCCAACTCCAGGCCTTGAGGGCTGACAGGTTTTAGGTGTGTTCTTGATCCAACACAGCTGATTTAAATGGATAAATTACCTCCTCAACATGTCTAGAGGTTCTCCAGAGCCCTCGTAATGAACTAATCATTTGATTGAGGTGTGTTGACCCAGGGTGAGATCTAAAATTTGCGGGACACCGGCCCTCAAGGCCTGGAGTTGGACACCCCTGAGCTAGATTGTTGAGCATGAAAAGACTATCAAAGGCCAGGCCAAAGCATCTCAATCTGATTTAAGTCTGGAGTTTGACAAGGCTACTTCAAAATGATCATTTTGGGTTTTTTTTTTAGATAATCAGGTGGACTTGCTGTTGTGTTTCAGATCATTACCCTGCTATGTAACCCAAGTGTGGTTGAACTTCAGGCCTGAACTGATGGCTGCCATGAGAGCTATGAATTCTGCTTTCTACCAGAAATAGTAGAAAACAGAATTCATGGTTCTGTCAATTACAGCAAGTCATCCAGGTCCCGAAACAGCAAAGTAGCCCCAGGCCATGACAATAACACCACCATGTTTGACTGCTGGTATGATATTTTACACGAGCTATATCAGGACTCAAACTTCCATCTCATCAGTCCACGGAATATTTTTCAAAAGTCTTTTGGCAAATGTGATATGAACCCTTGCGCTCTTTTTGGAAATCAGTGGTTTTTTCGCCTTGGCACTCTCCCATGGATGCCATATTTGGGCAGCCTCTGTCTTATTATTAACTCATGAGCACTGACCTTAACTGAGGCAACTGAGGCCTACAGTACTGTTGTTTTGGGTTCTTTTGTGACCTCCTGGATGAGTCATTACTGCACACTTAGAGTAATTTTGGTCCACTCCTGGGGAGGTTTACCACTGCTCCAAGTTTTCTCCATTTGTGGAAAATAGCTCTCACTGTGGTTTGCGGGAGAATCAACAATTTAGAAATGGCTTTGTAACCCTTTCCAGACTGACAGATGCCAGTGACTTTGTTTCTCAACTGTTTCCTGTGTCACTTTGTCAGACAGGTTCTGTTTACAGGATTTCTTCATTCAGCAGGTGTTGCAGTATTCAGGCCTGGGTGTGGCCTGTGAAACTGAAATTCATGACTTAAAAGGCTTTTTTTCCACATAATAAATTAAAACGACATGTTGTATTCGCTTGGCGTGTCTTTGTCTAATATTCATAGTTTGATGAAATGTGACAATTGCAAAATTGCAAAAAAAATGCAAAAAATTAAGAAATCAGGAAAGGAGGAAATACTTTGTCACAGCACTGGATGGTCAAATACATGAAATGATGGCAACAGTTATGTTGGTGCCACATAACATATATTTTACAATCCTATTAAGTTATTGTTATTCTTACTTGTTATTCTCTGGGCTTCAGAGTTTCTCACACATCTCAAAAATAAAGAAATATATTATGAAATGGCCAGATTAAGAGAATGCAGTGTATGTGAATGTAGATTTGCAAGAGAATCAGCAGTACTGAGAATAATGGGTGTATTAGTGGGAGGTGCTGAGTAACAAAAGCTCATGTATCAGATGTGGTAGATGGTAGGGCTTTGTCTTGTTCAATGAAGCAGGCTAATTCGACACAGACCTCCAAACTATACATGTGCAGTAATTGTATTGGTAAGGTATATTTTAAGGTTTTGTCACTTCTGAGTAGCGATGGGAAAAGCAGGGCTTAGACATTTTCAAGCAGTTGTGTTGGAAAGGTTTAAAAACAGTCTGACATCCATCTCCACGGTCACGCCTACTGGCCTGCTGTTGTCATATCTTGATAATGACATTTTGTGAAACAGTGACGCAGACCAGCATTGCACAACACTAAACAAGGCTGCTTATTATATATACCAGATCAATAATTATGGCTAATACGTGCTTTGGAGAAATCGTCACACAAACAAAGAAAGACCATTTTGATTGTTCAAGCCAGCAAGCTGTGACTGTAGTAGACGTAAATTCTGTGCACTGCACAACCAAGCAATTTAGAAAGCAAACTAGATGAAGCAAAGACTGCTGTGTTTATGGTGATAAGCACACAGGTTTGCCCCCAGCCCTGGAAAAAAGGCAAATCCAAAGTTTGGGTGTGTTTGGTTGATTTTTGAGGAGTTGTGTCAAAACAGCTTCAGTTCAGTAACTCAAAGAGAAATATTTTAAATAAACAAATGCCTTAATGTGTTTTGCTTCTTTAAAAATGAATTAAAAGGTAACATTCATTAAGTTATCGCAGGCTAATTCTAACTATTTGGAACAGCCTATTTCACACTGACCAATACTCTTTAAATGTGAGTAAACGTCACGGTTCAGCGATTGCTTAAGGGAGGATGAAGAAATATTCGTTAATGTTTTTACAACTTAGAGTTCTGTGGGTGCCTTATCTCATGACATGGCCTTGATGTTTTATTCACTCTGTGTGAGGTTTTGATTACACTGAATCTAGGCCCTGAGGCCTGTACCATGAAGCAGGCTTTTGGCTAATCCAGGTAACTTCAGCGTTAACCCTGAATTTTCTGCATTGGCAAGTTTAGACCCTTATTGGGGGTCCTCTAGCACCTCTAAATTTCACCACAGCACCCCTAAAAAAAGGATACAGCAGACTTTGCATGCTTCGATAGCCACGTTTGCTGTTAATAAATCAGATTTGCATTGCTGTTGGAAAAAGGAGATGAAGAGACAACTGACACAAATCGGTGGTGCAGATTTAAAAGGAACTTTACGTTAAAGATTAACAAGAAAGACTGCAAACTGTTCGGATTACATTAAAACAGGGTAACTGCTGTGACTCAAAAAGTGTCTGCTTTTTGTTTACTAGATAGTGTTAAGGAAGTTAGCTAACGTAGGCTCGATTGCTAGAGATTACTAGCTAATTTGTTTAGTTTGTTAAAGTTTCTTATTCTGGGCTTTATTGTTCATTTCCAAGCACAGAATGAAACCCTGAACTATAGTAATTCTTTCCCCCTCATTGTTAGTCATGTTGTTTTTATTTAAATGAAGAGGGGGAAAGCTAAATCCAGGTGAAAGCAAGGTGGTTACCTCTAATTTCAATGTCAGTAGTATAAATTGATAAGAGTCAATTTGGTTGTAAAATCTTTTTCCATGACAGCACAAAGAGGGAGAGAGGGAGAGAGAGCAGGATAAAGACAGGAAAGAGAAAGAGAGAGGGGGAGAGGTAAGATTGGAGATGTAGTCAAAGTCAAATCCATAGTAAAGCCAAGGCACCCTCTGTTTGCCCACATCCATAATGATGGATTCACATCACTAAGCAGTGTGTTATACTGTTACCAAATGTGGATTCTCCCCAACCTCTCAATAACAGGGTGGAGGGAGAGAGAGGAGAGACATGGTGCCCAAGAGGAGGAGGAAAACAAGAACCCTTTAGCCAAAAAACAAAATAAAAATAACAGAAAAAAAAAATCACAAAATAAGTTTAGATGCTTTGATGCAGCACACTTTAAAACCTGTCAGTGAACAATTCACATATGATATTTTAATTGACATGAATGATAACATATTACAAGATTTACTTTGGATGGCTGCCACTACACTGAAGGCACAGAGCACATAACTGTGCCCCATGGACGTTTAACTTTTTCTGCCTTACATACCACACCTCGTCAATCAGTTAAATTAATTTGACTTTGAACTGTTGAGAAGCTAAAGCGATTTGCACGTCTGCTTTATTAAGCTATGGCGCAATAACGTTAAATGTGAAGTGGCGGCTGCACATTAGAGCCCCAAAACTGCATTCACATTCACTTTTAACATCAAAGGTGAGCAACAGTAACCTAATAAAGCAGGCGTGGAAACTGCTTTAGTTTGTTACCTCGATAAGAGGTGAACCACCATTGTGGTGCACAAAACCAAGGGTTAACCCTGGCGTTACCGAAATATTTCGTCTTTTCCCTTGTCCAGGTATCTCAATTCTTATCTGTGCACATCGCCAAAGTGCTCTTTATGCTGAAAATAAGCTGCTCCGGAGCAGGTTGTTTAGCCTGATCAACAAGTAGGGAGGAATTCAGCGTTTTTTGATCAATCAGTTCTCCGAAAACAGCGTCACCATTCCGGGAAGATCCCTCGGAGAGCTCCGTGCGCAGACAGCGGCGTCAAAGTGTCCTCGTGTCTCCCTGACGATCAATAAGAAATAATTAGGGTCAGCTTTATTATTTGAGTTTCTATTTTTTATATTTATTTTTAAATTTCTACAATCAGCAATTCGGTTGCAGGTGTTGGAGTAAGTGAATCCGCATAACGGAAAGATACCCTGGGCATGTTGAACTACGGGCCCTGCCCTGGAACAGCAGGTTCACAGCTTAAGTTACCACGACGATGTTTCGCGGTTAGAAGTGAACTGCCGTCATTGTTCAAAAAACATACTACATTACGTGATCGAGGAGTTTCGACAGGTGGTTTACCTGCCGAAACTCCTCGATCACGTGTGACTTGTGCGTTTGGAACCACAGTCCGGAGGAGTGTTTCAAAACATCAGCGATTTGGTAGCTCGACACAGCATGAGTGCCCCATCCCTGAGTGCTTTTGCTCCTGTAGGTGCTGCTGTGGTAAAGGAAACAAAATGATCTCTTGTGGGATGAGTCACAACACGCATTAACTGAGGACTTGGTGCTGTATGTTTCTCTGAGTGGTATGTCATAAACGTAATTAAAAAAAAAAAAAAATCATAACAACAGAAACTGGTGTTAAAACAGCACCAGTTGGCATACTGCTTAATTTTATTCGTGCAGATTACACTTCTTCAAGAATCCTTCATGTATACCATAAATGATTTTGCTGTTCATGTGCAATTCTAATTGTTCTCTGTTTCTCTTTGAAATTCCAGTCAAGCTCTAATTTCGGGCACTATCTTTTGTTGATTTACTAGAGCAGGGGTGTCCAACTCCATTGACGGTTACTGTCCTGCAGCTTTTAGATGCATCCGTACTCCAACACAGCTGAATCAAATGGTTGAATTACCTCTTCAGCGTCCCATCAAGTTCGGCGAAGGCCTGGTAACAAGCCATGTATTTGGTTCAGGTGTGTTGGAACAAGGTTGCATCTAAAACAGGGGTCCCCAATCCCAGATTTTCTATGAGTCTGTTGTGGCCAGTGTGATCCTCTTTGCTGTTGCATGCTGGGGGAGCAGGCTGAGGGTTGCATATGCCAACAGACTTAATAAACTAATCCGTAAGGCCAGTAATGTTGTGGGGATGGAGCTGGACTCCCTCAAGGTGGTGTCGGAGAAGCGGATGCTGTCCAAGATAAAGACAATGTTGGATAACACCTCCCACCCACTCCATGACATGCTGGTCAGTCACAGGAGCTCGTTCAGTGAGAGACTGAGATTACCGAAAAGCACCACTGAACGACACAGGAAATCTTTCCTGCCTGTGGCCATCTCCCTGTACAACGCATCCACTTAACACACTGGTTACTGCTACAATTACACGTTTCTTTTCCAGCTATTTATTTATGAGTGACTTATGTATGTATGTATGTGTGTGTATATATATATATATATATATTGTACTATTCTTAGTTAGCGTATTGTCTGTCTTGTCTTAATGTTGGTGTATGTTGGTTTATAATGGAGCACTGTAACAAAAAATAATTTCCCCCAGGGATCAATAAAGTATTCTGATTCTAGTTCATTACCAGGCCTCTGGAGAACTTCAAGACATGTTGAGAAGGTAATTTATCCATTTAAATCAGCTGTGATGGATTAAGGACACATCTAAAACCTGCAGGGACACCGGCCCTCATGGACTGGGATTGGGGACCCCTGATCTAAAAGCTGCAGGACAGTAGGTCTCGATGACTGGAGTTTGACAACCCTGCACTAGAGGCCAACTTCGGCCTCTTCCTTCCAACATTACTTAACTATTTAGCCTCTTCTGCTGCTCACTCATTTCTCTTCTTTCAGTGATTACCAGTATGGAGAATATATTTCATCATACAGTTTTATCTAAAAATAAAAACCTGTTTTGACTCATTCTACTCACCTTCAAATGACACAGAAACCCAATGTCAGCATTTTCTGCAAAGCAGTGCATGTACAAGTGTCCGACTGTAGGTGGCGACATCATTCAAGGAATACAGATACAGCTTTCAGGTAAAACTCTTAGGATACATTGGCGTGAGCTTGAAAAATAATTGGGGAAATTGGAATAATGATGTTTCTGTAAGTTTAAACCGATAAATAAGGGGTCTGTGAAGACAGATGTTCAGTACTGTACACAGATGTATGTATAATAGTGATGAAAAGCAATGAAAAAATCTCTGAGCGAAGACATGCTTCAAACAAAGATGCACTTCATATCTGACTGGTATATGTCACTTCAGGTGTGAAGCGTGCTGCCTTACCCAAAAAGAGAAACATCACATTGTATTTTCCCCCCACACACTGTTTTAATAAAAGGGTTTCTGTGCACCAGAGGCAGACTCTGCTCTGCACTATCAGCTCAACATTTCCAAAGCGCTCCTATCTTTGTGTTCTAGGCAGACCTTTTGGCTCTGGGGCAAATCATAAGTCTTACCTCATTTCCATGAAAGGTGCGCTCAGTCAGCGATTCTGCTCAGGTCACATCTGGTAACACCCGGAATAGAAAAGGGGGGATGGGGGAGAGGACCACTTTGAACCTCATAGCAGGCGGCAAAATTAAGTATTCCACTGCTTATACAATGCACTTGCCATATTTGATAAAGGCTGGGTGATTGAGTGATAATGCATCCTGTTAAATTTAAGGAATACAGATGGATCATCTTGTGCCTGTGGTTTATTTTATAAGGGAAGTTTTGTTCACGAGTATAAAAGTGAGTTTCTTACTTGACCTGTAGAGGGCTCACACTGATTTCAAAGTGCAGTTTCGCCTGTGAACATCTGCTAGACTTATGACTTCATCTTAAAGGCCAAGGATGAGTGACACACGTAGTAAATCACTTACTCCGGCTGCACGAGCCAAGGCCAGCTCCGATATGAGCTGTCAGTACGTCAGCGCTCTAAAGGCTGAAAAAGAGAAAACCATGAACACACAGGGTGTAAGAAAAAAATGCATTAATTTTCCTTGTCTAATCGAATAAATATTGTCAGTTTTCCTCTTTAAAAATATTCACTCCACTCACAAATTTGTTTGTGTTTAACAGTGATTTAACTCAACCTTTGCACTCACAATCTCCAAGCATGAACACTAATCATCCTCTCAGCTGGTTACTGCCAGTCACAAAGCGTTGTTTCAGCATGTACCTTTGCATGGTGGCTCTGTAATTCACCGCCAGAGTTTTCATGTATAATTTACCACCACAAGAAATTCTTCTTCCGTGTATTATTAAATAGAATAACCAGTCATTTGGACTAGGAGCTTTTTATTCTGTGCAATTATGACCACACTGTGCTGACTATTCTGAGAGTTTAAGAGTAGTGAACGTGAGTAGGAGGTCTAGAGACATAATAGAGTGAATTTCATACTATTACTCTATGGTTGTTTTTGCAGCTACCTGTAGTAGTTTCATTGTTAGAAAGGCTATGTTGCTCACACAGGTGAGCATGACGATGTATTTGGTGTTAAATAAATGCAGGTAGCTGCTCTGATTGGCTGCAGATGTGCCCTAGGGTTGCCTTCAGCCCATCTGAATGTAAATTTCCCAATGGGGAAAAAAGTGCTGTTGCAGATTTAAAAACTTCAACGTGATGTTTCAGAACATTATGAATTTTTCACACTGTAAAAGTTTTTTTTTCTAATACAGATGATTTCTATAACTTTAGCCCGAGTTACTAAAACATGAAGGCAGGATAGTTAAAAAATTATATTCATCTATTCCTGAAATGTTCACCCCCTCAAGGGTTACTTATATGCTGATTTGCAGCTTCCTATTTTTAATCTTGGACACTCCTGGAGTAGATTTGCATGAGTCACAGTTGGATACATTGCTTATTTTGCTTATACTGGGCCCTCAGTCCATCCACTGTGTGAAAAAAAAGCAATTTTAGCTTCAAGCCAACTTTCTGTTTATTTGCTGTCCATTTGAAACAGAAGGTTTGAACAGCAAGTGGCTGGGGCTTCTTTCTGTGCTTGAGATAACAATATAAAGGATAACTCATCATAAAACTCTAAGGGTAGGAAAAAAAATGTCAGAAACAGAGCACAAGAACAGTCTGATATAAACTGACATTTGCTCACTGTTACAGGAAATCTTAATAGGTCCAGTTTAAGACTGATCAGCCAGCAGTAGCATGCTTCCTTGCCGTCTTGATGGAATGCAAAGGGATGCAGACCTAGACTGTATAAAACATTGACTGTGACATCAGCCATTATATAGTTTTGGATGTGCATTTTGAAGCCACTCGTTGGCTGTTGCCATGTTTTTTATATGGTATCACAAATCATAATTTATCGCCTAATGCCAGAAACCTTGGTCAGCAATGTTCAGACATCTGCTTTAATTAGAGCTAATTAACAGAGTAATACAATACTAGAGTATTATCCACTAAACTGAAGAACAAACTTATTGTGGCGCAAATGCGGTCAGGTTTTGATATTCAGATAATTCCATTAAAAATGCTGCTAAAAGCCCAACAAACATGGTGGAAAGGTCAGTTTCAGTAACTGTAATTAGCCGAGACCTTGCAGATCAGGGGCAGACCAGGGGCATGACTAGAAGGGCGGACCATCACCCCCCAGGAAATGTACTCATGTACCCACAGTATTTCCTTTAGGAACTTTAAGTATATTTGAATATACAACTTATTAAAACTATTAAGCTACTAAAGTAAGATTATTATTTTTACTTAAAGTAAAAATAAAAACTCTAAATACTTTTAGCACTTTGCAGAATAACTGCCCATTAAAATGTTGTGTTTATATTCTTATGAAGCTCCACTTTTCACATTATATATCTGCAATAGCATGCAGCGCTACACATGAGCTGGAAAATCATGGTTTGTATATCAGTTTTCTAGATTTATCAGATATTTCTGACCAACCACTTCTGCTACATTTTTGGTCCGTTCTGTAAAATCCTGGAAACACCAATTTGATGTTGTAGACACCAAATTGTTACAGCTATGAGTTAAATTAGCCACACCCCTTATTCCAGTATTGGGATGAGTTATAAAACAAAAGATTTTCCATCCCAGGGAGTAAATGAGGCCAGTCTCAAATCGCCACTAGAGGAACTGCAGTACTCGTCACTCTCAGTTTCATTTTTCAGTCCTTGAGGTTGTTGTTTGATGCAGACTGAGTGTAGAAGACAACTGAACACCTAGATACCTGATGCTGGGTAGGACTGAGCATATACTAAAGCTTCTTAACACACTAGCATATGTACTGCTGCAAATGTTAGCTTGTAATTGGAACTAAATTAGTGAGTTGAAGTAAACATGTAAAGTAAACACTTTTTGCTGATAATGCAAAAACTTCGACAGGAATAAAAGCAAATTTTATATCTTTGGACACTTTTTATGCTATGTCGTATCATACCACAGAAAAGCAGTGTAATGCCTTGGCTTCACTCGCTCCTTTCCCAGAGGCATTTGGTTTTAGTCCTGCCCTACATGACATGCTTTCTGAGTGGCTAGAAAAGGCTGTAATTTACATAGTGATGATACTTTTTATGACTGAATGTATCTCGCTCATATACAGACTTGGGTTTTTGGGCCACTGCAGCATGATACCATATATTTCTTTCTAAATATCATTCCTCTTATGTAAACTGTCATTTACTGTTTCTTTGCTAAATATGCCACCATGCTCGATCAGCCTCTTTAATCAGTGCAAAGGTTCTCAGTTTTAAACAGTGCCACTGTAAAGACTCAGCTCCAGAGGTCACTGCCACTGTGTCCTGTGCTGAAACCACATGAAGACAAACACAATGACCGTCAAGTCTATAAAAGGAGCAGCTCATTGTACAGACAGAACCACAAACTTTATCTTTACCCTATTTTCAGTGCAGGAATGACAAAAATATAGCTGTTCATAAAATATGCAGGAAGGTATTGTAGTTCTCTGAAAGTTTCTATTTAAGGGAGCTGTGGGACTTATTGGGGCATGCTCAAACTGAATTATAAACTCACTGATACAACGTGACGACTTGTTTTATGAGCTAGGGAGAATGTGGAATAGTGTAACCCTGCATGTGAACATATATAGTACATAGACAGAGCCAGGAGGAGCCAGCACAGCATAGGCCAAGCCACATCCTTCCTGGCTATCTTTGTCCACTTCACTATAGATCGGAATTCTGCTTCCTGAGCAGTTATTATGTGGGAATCACCACAGAGCATTAATGCATGTTGTCCATTTATTTCAAATAAGACGCATAAAAGCAGGAGAGCTCTAAATAGTTGCTTCCATGCTGAAGTAACTGTAATAAAAATTCAAATACAGTGAATGTAATTTCACTTAACTGTAACAGACACAGGAACTGATATCAATGTGATTGTGGTGTTTTTATTGTAGAAAGCATATAATGACCAGAAAGATCAGTCAAGGTCATGACACAGCATTCTCAGAAACACACAGCTTTGGTTTCACTGCATTACAGGCCTAAGAAAAAAAAAAAAACTTTCCATGGCCGACAATCATTAACATTATTCACTGTTTAAAAATATAATCAGCCAAAGAATTGTAATTCGTCAATTTTCTAAGAGTGTACAGAGTGTTATATGAACTCCATTGCCATATGTAGAGGCCCCTGTACACTAACCTTTCTTGTTCACTTTCCAGTTTGAACATGTATGGTATGGAGGGATTATTGTCATGGGAAAAAAAGCTACTTTAAATGATTGTATTCATAAAGAGTGATTTTTAGGGCTTTTGACCATCCAGGAGAGGAGCTTAAAAGAGTGATAATGAAATCATCTGCAGCTATCTCTGGTTAATTTGTTATGCTGATGAAATAACAATGAGGGTAGATCTGAAAGGAGACACTGAAATCATTGTCTCAGCACATGAATTAACTAATGCTTTTAAAAACTATCACTAGCAATCCAACATGAGTAACCTACATTTGGTTAACAGCAAACCTAACTTGATAATATATTTATTGTTGTGTATATTTTTCTTCTCTTTTCTTGAACCTTTTTCTAGAAAGGGATGGTTGTGCTGGAAAATTCCAGTAGATCAACAGTTTAAAAAAATTACTCTGACCTCAACAGCCATGCCAGGTTCAAAGTCACCTTTCAATTCAGCAGATTATCATGTGTGCATGTCTAAATGCACTGAGATGCTGCCATCTAACTGACTGATTACATATTTGCGTTAATGCTTTGAGGGACGTCTCTTTCCAAGCTCCTTAGAACACGTTAAAAGTGTTTTGATTATTTTAGCATCTTTTGCACATGTGAATCTGTTATAAGAAATGCCTTAACTGTTTTGAGAAGCGCATTAATGGTGGTCAGAAAAGATGTTCTCGATGTGCAAAGTGCATCGAAGTGATTGAGAAAAACAGCAAGCACAGGTTGATTTAAATGTAAACATGGATCTATATGCTCATCACTTTTACTCTTGTTATGACCACGTAGACTGAATATCTTCCAAAACCACACATCTAACTCTGTCCAGACGACCGCACGAGTCCAAATATGTGCACGTGTTGCTGTATAGACCATGTTCTTACTTATCTACAGCTCTCCAAGCACATGGGTGCATGCATTTCTATTTGCCCGTCTTTTCACATGCGTGCTCACCCCTGCTGCCCTCGAGCAGAACCAAGAATGTCAAGAGGCTGTGGAGGCAGTGGCTGCGTGGGAAGCGTGACTCAGCGTGGACAATGATAAGGAAGGACAGCTTTGCAGCAGCTGGGCACACTGCAACATCAGACACAGGCTCGATTTGAATATTGCATTAGAGCAGGGGAGCTGTTTTCTCTAACCCCCAAGGATCCGGGGCATTCTATTCCAGGCCAATGTCTCATTCTGGGCTAACTCAGCCACAGTTTGCTCATGCTTGTCTGTCTGTATAAATGTGATGACATGTTAGGTAGGTGCTACTGTGAGGAGAGGGAAACTGAGCTCCTGTTTCATTCAGTCTTCCTAAGTAGTGGCTGACCACAGAGTTGTATTCTGGACCAAACCCAAAACCACAGAGCCCCATGTGTAAAGAGCAGAGAGGGGAGGGCATACAGGCATAAACTAGGCTGAATTCTGAAGGATTGCAGAGCAGAAATAAGGATATAAATATCAAAAAAATGAAGACAGTATTAATTCCTGAGGGAGCTACAAAATTAGCAAATTATACCCAGATGCAAAAACTCCCGAATTTAAACTTAGCCTGTTTTTTGTGGCCTATAGCATATAATGTTTCTTGCTTTCTCCTTTTAAATGGTAATACAGAGATGCTTCGGGGGGATCTGGCAGCTCAGCTCAGCATCATCTAACAAGACAAAAAAACAAGACCACAAAACACGCGGAGCCCCATACTACAGCAGATTTAACCATCAACCACATCAAGTGCTACAGTCACACATGATAAAGCTTCTAAAACAACATTGTGCTGGGTTTCCATCTGAGTCACAGCCACTAACAATGCCCACTGAAGAGTCAGACACTTCGGCAACCATGGGAACAATACAGTAGACAAACAGTTCTCTGTAATCAGCCCCGCCCACTGATGGATTCCAAGTGAAGATGTAATTTGCTACACACTTCTATGTGGAAACAACAGGAACTTAGTCTGGTGCAAAAACAAAAAATAAAGGGGGGAAATGTTAGATTAAAGGGCGAAGAAATAGACTTGTGGCTGGAATGCCTACAGGTGACTCAGTCTGGACAGGGAAAGTAGATGATTAATAAACCAGAACCTTAAAGGTATAGCTTGTGTAAAGTGCTAAGCCTTAAAACAAACTGTTGGAATCTGGAGTATAAAAAACATAATGTTTAGCAAAATCCAGGCCATCCAGATGTGTCCAATCACTGCTGCACTAACACTGAAACCCTTCTTTTGACTTGACCACACTCACAGGGCCTTTTCTGAATGAGCCATTGTCTTGTGTTTGGTTTACAGAGACAAGAAAGAAAGATGGCAGAAAACAACTAACAATTGTTGTTCTTTTGGAATAGGAGCAAAAAGTGGAGTTGGTTGAGTTTCCCCACACTAGCGACTGTAAGAAAAAAAGGGGGGATGGGGCAGAGAAACAAAGAAACATGTCATGATGCTTATTTGGGAACCGCAGCCCCTAATATCGAAGAGAACAAGGGGATTGTCTGATGTGGCGTGTGTGCATGTGTGTGTTCCTTGGTGGGTATGCATGTGATCTTCATTATATTGCACGGTAACACAAATGTGCACATAATATGCACATTTACAGTTCTGTGTTTGTGTTAGAAAAAGGATAACCGACACACACGAATGTCATGTATTTCTATCCAAAGATGCTTCTCTAATACGATAATGTTCAAACTAAGATCACTCCAGTGTGCATAACATGCTTTACTGAGCTCTCGCCAAAGCTGAATCTCTCCAACTCAAACCCTTTAACTAACATAGCACCACATTACATACGTGGCCATTAAAGTTATAAGTAGACCTGCTGTGTATGTGTCAAAGCAGCGTTTTACAGAATTTACAATCAGTAAATATTTGAAGCTGCTCAGAGTGCTTTTATTGGCCACTCAACGAATCAAACTTGACACAGTAAAAGTAGATAAAGTAAAAGTAGATAAATAACAACTGCTTTGATATATTATTAATCAGTAATTTGTTGATTTTTCCACCCTGTTACAAAGCTTATTTAATAGGTTACCTGAATAATTTACCAGCATGAAATTTCATGTCTTTTATATAAGTGTATGTTATTAAAGGATAAATCTTCCACGGAAGCTTCTGGGGTTTATTTGGGTTCATGTGTTGTCCTCACATTACTGCTCGGCTGAATGTAACAAAAGCCTCCACCTAGCACAGTCTAACACCACCAGATATAAAATTAGTGCACAAAGTGGGAGTCTGTGTAGGAGCAGGCTCAGTTTCTCCTCGTTTGCCAGAGTGAGCACTTTAATAATGTTTCCACTTCAGCAAATGCTGTGTTTATGTTTTGTCATTTACATATCTTGATTTTCTTGATTGTCGTATGTAAAATCTCAACGAGAGTTTGATTTTAGCAGAACAACAAATGTACCCTTTTAATGTTTTAGTTAAAATTAAAGCCTAATCGCTGCAACGTTCCTTGTTCTTTGATGCAGAGTTTTACAGTGTTTAACTTAATTGCCTGATGGATGCATTTCTGGCATGTCAGTAATTTTGATTGGCTTTGGTTGGCTGCAGTCTTCTGTTTTGCTTTGCAGTTTAAGCAGTTTCACAGTACAATTTCATAGCTTCTGTCAAACAGCAAAGTGCAATTGATTCAATATTATCAAACCACTAATTAGTAGGGGTCTTTTTCGTTTGTTTAATCTGTCACTGGCATTAGAAAGGTGTTTTACAACGTTTTTGTCACAGGTCAGCTGTGTAGCGGAGGCAGAATAGGACCTAAATGCAGACTCAAAGGCGAGATGTGAACTCAAACACACAGCTTTATTTGTTGGGAAAAGGTGATGTTAAATTAAACTGGAAAACCTAAGAATCTGAATACAGGGAGAGACACACAGCCAGGAGGGAGATCACGACGCTGGACAGAAGAAAACAAAAGGCTTAAATACACAGGGAAACACGACAGGAAACTCATGGGGAATGCAGCTGGGGCAAATTACACACAACGAGGACGCAAAGCTAAACGTAACACATGAGACATGGTGCCTTCAAAGTAAGAGAAGCAAAGCAAAACATGGTGCACACAGACAGGAGACTACCAAAATAAAACAGGAAGTAATGGGAACAGAGGCGCAGACAGTGAAAGTAAAAAGTTGCTGCTTCTAGAAACAGTTAGAATTTATTGATTTATTTGTTTAAAAGTTATGGTAGTTTGACCTAAACATTTGACCTAAAATGGGTTAATCTGTATGGTTGCAACACAGATACCTGATATTTTCTGCCAAGTCACAGATTAATAAAATACTAGAATTTCACTCACCAAAGCAAAGAATCCTTGGGCTTTTAATAATCTTCCTAAAGCTACTTCAAGAATCATCAGCGCCTCAGAGGTTCAGATTATCTGCCAGCCACCAAGGGGCCACAAGAGAAACTGCATTTTTGGTATTTGCTGCTTTATTTGGTGAGAGAAAAATGATTACTAATGTGCAAAGTTTGATGAAGAAATATCACACATCGCATTAACTATAAAGATGTAAACAACTTTGATTACATCTTCATACTTCACACTCTTACCTAAAAACAGCTCATCCAAGCTGTCATTAGGTAATAGGTGTGGTAAACCTTAGACAGACGCCAGTCTACTGCAGGGCTTATGTAACACGCGGCGGACACTAAAGCGGTCGCGCCAGAATGTCACGCTAAAAAGAAAGATTCTTTAAAATACAAGGGGGAGCAAGCAAGTCAGATACCACGGGCACAGAGAGGAAGCAGGTCTGATCAGAAACAGTTTATTACTAGGCCAGGGAGCACAAATAAAACACCCTTAAAATGTACATAATAAAATGTTTGCTCTCTACTAAAAACAATTCTAAAACCCGTAAAACTACCATTTTCTACATTCACTAAACCCCCCCCTTGCTATAATTAGGCCACATGTTCATTATGGGTCCATCAGCAGGCCAGGAATTCCTCCTTTAGAGCAGAGTCCAGGCCAGCCCCGTCTTCAGCAGACAAGAAAGAGCCACCCATCTTCTTGTCCTTCCGCTGGCCCATCACTTCCCAGCCCGGCTTGCGTTCTGCACCCGAATCCATGATGCGACCACCGCCACAGCTCCCCTTGCGTCGGTGTCCTGCAACATAACAAATAGGGGCCAGAACAATGGTCCCAGAAGCGGCCCTGGCTCATGGCCATGGTGACCCTCTCCCAATCCAGCTGCACCCAGTAAACAACAGTAGAGACCCTACTCACAAATGCAGGCAGAGGTAAACCTCTGCCCTGCTGCCAATCACACGCGTTGTCTCTTACTGTTGCCGTTCCATGAGGTCAGGACTTGGTCGCCGCATCACACTGGCCATCTCGCATTAACCTTCCAGTCTGGGGCCTCTCTCTTTCAGTGCCCAGCTAGCCTGTTTTTAAAAGGTCTTTACACAGCTGATAGGCCACCTCTGGACACACCCCTGCCTCAGCAGGTGGTCCCTATCAGCTAATTTGTCCCATGTGCAGCCAGTCCACAGTGGATAACAACCATGTCACATAAAACACTAAAAACCATGCAATAGAAACAGAATAAAACCATGCAAATAAAACACTCATAAATAAACACTAAAAATCAGAATAAAAACAATATACAAGATAAATACAAATTTCCACTGTGTGACACTTACATATCTCTAAAGTTGATTTAATATCAGTAGTTATTAAGAAATTTACAGCGTGTTTAACATGCTGTCCTACTTTTTGTTTGTGGAAGAATGCACTCAAGCAAACTTTCCCCCTTCACATATCAGAGTCTCAAATCTACCGATGACTGACAGTCCTAAAGTCCGTCTCAAATCAGGTCGACAGGCGTCTGTCAGTTATGAGCACTTGATCATTCCCATCGGCTCCATTAGCGGTAACCTGCATATGCTGACTCAGTCATTACAGAACAAAGTGCAGATACAAAGACAGAGGAGGGCTTGATTCAATCAAACACCTAAGCATTATGAAGACCAGACACATTCAACATGTGTCAAGCAGAACACCAGGGACTGAAGGAAGGGGCGGGACAACACAAACACCCTCTTCTTATCTCTTCTCAGTCCCCTGCCTCCTTTCTTTCTCCTTTTTTTTTTTGTTTTCCTGCTGACACAGCTGCAAGTCAGTCAGGTTAGACTCCCACTCGGATGAGCCTCATCTGTAATGTGGGCGTGCGTTTGTTCAAGTCATAGAGGCTGAAGAGTTAGGGTTTGTAAGAGAGGCATGGACAAATAATTCAAACGAAGCACATTATTGTGATCCGTGAAGCAACTTTCCACAGGTTTCCAAAAACACTTGTAACCTTTCAAGGAAACATTTCCTGCTGATTAATAGACATTGTTTTTACTCGGGTTATTGTCCTGAGAGTCAAAAGATAATAAAACTCATGCTGCCTGAAATTCACAAGGAAGTGAAGTAAAAGCATAAATTCCTTATTTTCCAGTAATCGTGATTCACAAAATTTCCTCTAGAATTCCTCTCTTTCACATGCTTTCAGTGCAACAATGAAGTATTTCTCCCATCCATGTGCATTTCCTTTCTGAATCCCATTACTTTTTCAGGCTAGATCGATGCTCTCATGAGTAAATTTCCACTCGCCATGTCAACAAGTGGAGGATTAAGGTGTCAAGTAGTAAATAAAGCCTGATACGTAATAGATACTTAGGACCTTTGGTTTGTGTGTTCTGGGTTGTGTCACTCATTCTCCCAAATGAGGTTGCCTTACTCCAATGAGACAAACCCAGAGAGCGCTGCTGTTTCCTGTTTATAGCATCTGTGGGTAATGCTTTGTCTCTGGAGACAGCTCAGAAACCTCCAGCTGATAAAAGAGTAGAAGGGTTAAGAATAACATGAGGACCAACACATTTGGAGTTGCAATGGTGTTTTTTTTTGCCACATCTAATCTCTTATTAGAGATATCAGGACAGTAATCTTGTTGTTCTATCTGAAACATGGTGCTACTTGTATACTTTTTTTAGACTTGTGTGTCTGTTTTGAAGAGTGAGTCCAGCTCCTTATTCACTTTTGAGCGCTTTAAACCAAATCAACGTGAGTGGGAAAGGGGGCAACGCAAACATAGGTCAAATCAAGTGTGTTGTTTGTGAACTGGAAACTCACACAGTTACGAAAGACAAATATGTATAAAGGTTTTAAAAGGCACCGGCATCTTCTGTGGATTATAATGGAACAAAGTCCAACAACCCAAAACTGCAGAAGACACAGACCAAAGCAGACATGTGACCTTTGAAAACAACCTGTGACCAGAAACAGAAGTCAAGCCTCATTCAACATTATTCTGAAGCACAAGGGTCTCCAACCAAGACTTAGCTATAGGCCAGCACACGCTGCTGAGTTTCCCCATAAAACTGGACAGCCCTGGATTTTAGCACACACAGTCCCCGTGGGAACCAAATTCTTACCTCTCCCTGCTCAAAGATGAACAAAATTAATAACAAAAATAGTGTTTGCCAGCCAGTTTTTATGGTGTACCCTTCATCAGCACTATTTGTTGTGATTTAGCTCAGCTGATTTAACCTTCTAAGACCCGAACTCTTTCATGTCATGCATGTTTAATTTCTCTTTTCTATTTGGGCTGATTGGCACCTTATGAATGTAAAAACAAAGAATTACCTGATTTTTTTTTTTTTTTATACATGATTTTTGTTTCTGAGAAAAATGAGATCCACATATGAGGACATTCGTTTTAAATTTCGATAGAGCAGTGGCAGTTTAATGTCCTCGTAAGTGGATATCAGGCCCTTTAGAGCAAAATTTTGTTTTTTGGTCTAGACAACCCAAAATGTGATTTCCACATATGTGGACGCCAGGTCCTAGGAAGTTAAATTATTTCTAAACTGGATGACAGTATTACTAATATCAAATCTGGCATACTGAACATTTTCCCCCATTCCCTTTCCTTAAGAATGGCTCTTTGACATACGCCCTTCCTCTGAGACCATTTCTGATGAAGTTTCAGTAAAATGTACATCAACTAAAGGGTCAGATGCATCTCTCAGGTCCTGGACGATTTTCTATTTCTTAAGGACATGACTTTCAGATACTGTTCATCTGCTGTAGATATTTTTTTCAGGCCTGTCACTTCTTTTTTTCCCTCTTCTCGTACCAATTTCCTCAATTTCCCTTTTTGCTAAAATATCGCATGCTCTTGACTAATAGCTCTTTGAGAATCACCCTGTTGGTGCAAAAATACAATTGTATGCCTGTGAAATTGTTATATTAGGCATTTTGGTAGAACTATAGAAATGTTTTTGTGACAAGCTGATGGCAACAAAGTGCCTAAAGATTCAATTTAAATTTGTTCTTTGCCTATTTTATGTGTCTGGTTCATCACTTAAATTAGGTGCCATTTTTACACATGAATGATTCATTGGCCAGTGTTAAGTAGTTAAACAAAAAGAAATAGTCACATATAAACAATGGACAAAAAGTTAGTGAAAAAGCAGCCAATGTCCAAAGAAAGAAAGACCTTCAGAAAGCCTGGAGAACAGAGAAGTTTATAAACTTCATAAACTCAAGACCATCTCAAAATCGAAAAGCAGCCTAAAGGTACATCTTTCACCATTTTACAGTGCGATGATTGCAGACATTCCCCAGCTCTCTGTGAATGGTACTCGTGGCCATAGATCAGTTATCATGACAATTTGCATGATAATGATAAAGAAACTGACCTCACAGTCAGTGGGCTAGTTTCAGTCACTATGCAAATGTATAAGGCTGGGGAAACCTGCATTCAGCTGAGACTTAAGAAGTCACTTGGATGAGTGACGAAACCTTAACCCACTGAAAACGCCACGTCCAAATGAACAGAATCAACAAGGGTTTTACCAAGAAACTCACAAGAAAGTCTGGCTACAAGAGTTTTGCAAAGTACTCTGTTTGCCGTTGTGCAAAGCAGAGAAGCAGGTTTATACTGCCATTTACAACTAACAGTTTAAAGGCTACTATGACTTTATTTTCTTCCAAAATTAAATATATTAATTTTTTAAACTGTGATTATTTTTAATAGTTAGCTTCTGCGCTATCATTTTATATACATCCTGAGAAAAAATGGACTGTAATCTATACAAGATAATCTTTACAATATGGTATACTACGCCTCTGGTCAAGGAGCAGTGTTTTGTGAATTTATCACTGCCCTCAAGCACTGACAAACTTCCCTTATTGTTAACAATTGTGCGCTGGGCAATGGTCCATGTAACGCTCACATAAAGAGTGTCAGTGTGTTAGATCTGGCATCAGAAGCAGTTGTGTCCACTTTAATGGAGGCTCCTTGATTTAATGACCATGTGACATTAGGCATAGGAGTACCCTGAGGTTATCCATGGTTGGAGCCAGACTGTGCGTCTGCCAATCTGGCCTTGTTTTCTCCTTTCAGTCTCACCCCTTAATGCTCACATTATGGGTCAGTGTTCTCTCTGCACCCCTCAGGGAAGCTTGGACTGGTCCATGCACTGCTGATTAGGGGTACTAAAGCTTCCTGCAAGAGCTCTAGTAGATCAAAGAGCAGAGTATGGTGGGCAACTCCATCCAACTCCAAAGACCCGGTCTAATCAAAGTTAAATTCAGGATAAACTTCCAAGTCTTACCACGGGCCAATTTCTGTAGACAATGTGATTTTGATTAAGGCTGATGTTACAGGGATTATCCATTCTCTTTCAAACTAAGACCACCTCTTGTGAATGACAGCCGTGAAATATGGGCCCTCACAGACGGCCAGCATCAGAATGAAATTTGCCCAACAGCAGAATCAAAGATCTGTGAGCATGGTGAGATCTTGCAAGGTTGCACACAGTTTCTGCCGAAAGCCCCACTGGGACACATGAAAAGCTGCCCTCTCTCTACCCACATGTTTGAGTTGAACAAATTAACATGAAACGTTTGTTAGGGTGGGGACACGTCTTTAAGGCAACAGTAAATTTGTTTCCCTGGGGCCACAGACTCATTAGTGACAAACAGATATATTCTCTCAGTGGAACTGACATCATATAAAGCTGTAAATTCAGATGGTGTGTTTGATAAATGGCTGTCATTTAAAATCACGATCAACCAACAGAAGACTGCAACATTAAAGAGATCCATATCCATGCCCCTGGCTTTGATCCATGGCTTGTGGTTTCATGGTCATTTGGGCACCGGTTGAATTACAACCAAAGCTTGGCACAGATGCTGGTTGCCTTTTGCTGTCCTTGTCAAAACGACAACAAGCGCTCTGGCACCTGGGTGCAAAGCCTCTGGTCTGGCGGCAAGCTGCTGCGCTCCAACCCTCGTTAACTGGAGCAGCGTTTGGTGAACACATGGCCGATCCAAACAGTTGCAAGCCCTCTCTCATTAAAATTTGAACCTCGTTTAACTATACCACACGTTTCAAATTATATCATTCTGCTTACTTCTCGCTTTCATATCAAAAACCATTTGAGTATGCAGAGCTCTGCTCCAGCTTATGTATTAAAGTTTAAATCAAATCCATCAAAGATCTACTTGTGTGAGCCGGATCAGTAACAAACTAGAGGCCGGAAATTTGTGCCGCGTCGTCACAGCTCACGTCCCTACAATGTACGCCCACTTAGTCTTGTGTTTTGGGACAAGATAGGTGTTGACAAGCAGCTTTTTGTCTACATCCGACCACCTTGATGTTCAAAGAGCCGAGCCGCTCCACAAGGTAAGAGTGAGCCCACGCATGTCACCACAGGCTCAAACCCCTACATGGTAAAAGGAGTGTGTCTCCTGTTGAGGAGCAAGCACAAAGGTAGGGCAGATGTCCATCCCTAAGGGGACAATAGGGGCTTTTGACAGGGCCACTTATGCTCATCAACACCTTTTGCTAAGGGACACATGATGAGACCTCTGTCTTCCTGCTGAATGAGCATAAATCAGAGAGAACTATTGGACCACTGAGAGATAGACAACATCCTGTTTCAGCTGACTTCATCCAAGGGTGAATTACAACAAGAAAAGTTGTTGGAGCATTACTCTCTGTAGGTGAGGCTTTGTTTAGTTTATTCACTGACTGTGTGATTTGGACTCAATCTGCAAACCATCTTTTCCCAGATGACCCCTGCGCTCAGTGTAGCTCATTAGCAAGCACAGAGGAGCCATATATCACCAGAAACAGAAATACATATGGAAACCATTTTATTTTAACCTGGTTAATCTGCTGACGAAGTACAGTCAAGATGGAAGTGGCCTGTTTGAGATGTTGTAAAATCCCTAATGTTCCTAATTGGTGGTGGTCAAGTCAAGTCAAGTAAATGGTAAATGGCCTGCATTTGTATAGCGCTTTTCTAGTCCATAGGACCCCAAAGCGCTTTACACTACATTCAGTCATTCACCCATCCACACACACATTGGCGATGGCAAGCTACATTGTAGCCACAGCTGCCCTGGGGCACACTGACAGAGGCGAGGCTGCCGGACACAGGCGCCACCGGGCCCTCTGACCACCACCAGTAGGCAAACATGGGGTTAGTATCTTGCCCAAGGATATTTGGCATGCAGCCAGGAGGCAGCCTGGGATCGAACCACCGACCTTCTGATTAGTGGCTGACCTGCTCTGCCACCTGAGCTACAGCCACCCCAGTCAAGTCAAGTCAAGTTGGCTTTATTGTCACTTCAACTATATACAGTTAGTACACAGTGAAGTGAAACAACGTTCCTCCAGGACCAAGATGCTACATGCAACATAAATTTACAACATAAATTAACAGAAAACACTAAACTAGCTAACTAAGAGGCCTAGTTAGCTGGCTAGCAGAGACAAGACAGACTGACCTAACATAAATTACAACATAAATTAACAAAAACTAACTATCTAAGGAAGACTTTTTTTTTTATACAGACAGCAGACAACAAAGTGCATGTGCAAATGTGCAAACAAGAGCAGCAAAGTGACAGTGTGACAAAAAACCCACAATGTAACATAATAATAATAATAATAATAAAGTTTTGCTATATTTAGCATATAGACACAGGTTTATAGGTTTTCATTTGAGAAGAAGATTGCATTTGTGCAGACTGAGGTGATTAGCTTCAGCGAAATCTGCATCTGTTCTGTGTCAACTGTATGGCAGATTTTTGTTTTATTTGGGTGGCTGTTGATGACATCTTACATCTGTAATGAAAACCTTTGAAGTATGTTTGCTCTGATTGTTTATTACTGATACAAAATGAGCAAAAATGTATAAAAAGAAACAAAACACAGCAAATACAGTCATTTGCAAAAGAAAGACCAGAAATAAAGTAAAACATTTTTACAGGATTCGAAATAACGTGCACCCTCACTTCCATAGGAATTAAGATGGTAAGTAGCAGCCAGGTGCTGCTGAACAACTGTACTTTATAAACTTATCATTGGCAGGTGTCACCACCTCTACAAAGCAGAATTTCTGTCAGTTTGCTGGACTGGAAAAGGTCACAATCTTCCCAGAAGTAGATGTTCCAGCAAATTCACCCCAATGGTCAGAATGTGCAGTGATGTGGAAAAACCCAAAAGACTAGCATGTTAAATACAAAAGTACAATTAGAAAGACTTACAAAAGAAAAGCAGGGCTTAGGTTTGCAAAATTACAACAGAGCAAACCACAAGAATCCTTCACCTTTGGACAGATGGCCCCAGATGGAGAGGTTTGGTTGTAATGCACAGTCCCACATCTAGTGAAAACCAAACACAGCATACCATACCAGCACAAACATATTCATACCAATTGTCAAAGCACAGTGTTGGAGGGGCGATGATTTGGGCTTGTTTTGCAGCCACGGGACCTGAGCACCTGCGTTCATGAAGTCTATGAACTCCTCTGTTTACCAAACTATTCTAGATCATGCAACAGGACAATGATCCCAACCAAAAAGACAAAAGCATCAAGGTGTTGCAGATGCTCAGACCTCAACCTGAAAGCACCTTAACAGAACTGTGCTTAAACAAAGGCCTACAAAACTCAACGGAGTGAAGCAACACTGTAAATAAAGGTTGACCACAAAATGAAAATGTGGCAAAATTATTTAGAAACATTAAAAAGCTGCTACGTGAACACATTGCTTTCTAAAGGTGCAACAAATGCAGTAATATTCCATGCCTATCTAATATCAATCCCCTAAAGTGGTGGGTTTAAGAGATTGCTTTTAACTTGTAAAATGCAGACATGATTAGCATAATGCTAACTGTGCTCATAGTGTATGTAAAAGATGGACATACCTCTTTGGTATATCAAGGCCCGCTCTGAAGCCTGTATTTTAGCATTTTGTCAGCCGCCATGTTGGCGTTTTAATGAAACTAAAGTTATCATATTGTTGCAAGAAGGCGGCATGCTAAGTTAGCTAGTTTAACCAGACAAAGACACCTGCTTATTAGCACTAAATACAAATACATGTAACAGATACATATAAAACACCAGGATTTTACTCACCATACCTGTTACTAAATGTGTGAATCTAGCCCATGTTTAGCTGTTATGAAGGGACCACAGCTGTATTTGTAGACTGTAAAAATTTCCATTGTAGCGTTAAGCAGTTTAACATAAAAGCAGCTTCTACCGATGAAACTATAATTTCTTAGCACCTCCCCTTTGGCTTGATTTTCTACCTGGGGGATTCCTGTTTGGTTTTAGTAAATTCAGTATGTTTGACAGATAAGATGCTTCTATACCACATTACTAACACTACAGTTATCTCATGGGATTCAAGATAGACGGGTTTTGCTGTAAATGCTTTACGGATTATAAAGTTTCTGAGGCAAAGTTGTGATTTTGGATTAGAGTGCCACTTTAATATCAGGAATTATGGGGCTTTTAAACCAGCACACTGTCCTAATTTTCAGTCTTGTTCCAACAAATACCTCGACTTTTACAGTGTTCAGTATTATTGCAGGTGGCAGCGCTGCCATCCAGCCATGATATACTCTCTAGCGCTGCATCTTAAAGACTCTGACCCGCATGCAAACCTTAAACCCTTACTTTCCAGTGTTTGTTTTCATAGACAGCTTGAATGTGTTAGTTCGAGCTGTTTATGTGGAGACCTTTTGGCTGATTGACCTCTAAGTCTCTCTGCAGCTTTTCATAATGCCACCTCCTTCTGTGGTGCAGCCATTCAACTACAGGAAGGGCATTCTGCCAAAGGCTATGAGTCCCCGAGCCAGCTGGAAATACAGGAGAATGTCGTCCTATGAGACACAACAAATAATAAGCTTTAATATAAGGGAATACTGCACCCTCTCCATCCCTGGCATTCTCATCATACACTTAAGAATTTCCAGTGCAGTGTTATGACTGCCCTCTTTAGTAAACAATATGATAGAGCTCTGAGCTGTCCACACCGTGCCAGCAGATGGCTACGATCCACAACACAGACCTCCACGGCTTGCCAGGATTCAGCCACGAACCAGACATCAATCAGAGCAACGGCACATTGGAGCTAAAGCAAAACAAGACTTCACGTACACCAAGCAGCTGTGGCACTCGATCAACAATTCTGACATGTTTAAGACTTTGTGAACATTGTCCTCTTTTTTTTTTTTTTTACACCGCTGTCCGTCTTCTGTTAGCAAGATTGTGAGCACTAAAACAGAATAATGCTTGTGCATGGTATTCCTCCAACCAGATGTAAACTCCAAAGAAAAGGCGTCGTAACTGGCAGAGGAGTGGTGGGGAGAGGGGTAAAGGTCAGCACAGAGAGTTAAATAAACACGAGGAGGACACGACGGTCTGAGCATGTTTAGGTTAACCAGCAGGTCTTAAGACAATACACTCATGGGTGGAAAACAGTGATTGCAAGATCTTATAGTGACTAAAATCTGTGTGTGGCAAAAGACGCTCAGCTGAAACTTCTTAAAAAGTTCTTTAGAGGTCAACAGAGCTGCAGAGTCTGGTGATATTTAAGTTCATTACTGTGCAAGACCCCAAAAGAAATGTACGTCTTAGGAATACACTGAAGATAGCTGTCTGTAAGTTAATCACAGCATGCATGTCTGGCCCATGCACATTTTTACATCTTAGACAATTTAAGCCAAATCATCTGCTCAGTCTCAGAGCTTTAACCCTGTGCCACTTATTGTTTAACTTAACCTGCAGAATGCAAAGTGCTGCTACATCAGCAGGCACCTCAGACAGATCACCTCTGTCCAAATAGCCACCACATGGCTCACGACGCCCTCGTCACCCACAGAGATGCCACCAAATGGGCCAGGACAGGAAACTGGCCACTGAGCAGCTTCCTCCCTTTGAAGTGTCATTAATCCTCAGTCCCACATTGTTTATGTGAGAGTGAGTTTGTGCTTTTATGTTTGCGAGGACCCATTTAACTGTTAAAGTGCATCCATTAATGCATCCATATGAAAATTAAAAGGTTGGGTTCAATCAGATGTTCTTTTATTAACCCGCAGGCCATAAAAAGCAGGCAACTTAAATGTAAATAAAGACAAACCTGGCAGTTGTGTTCTGCACATGTGCCACTTTTAACTATGAAGTGATGCTGTACACATACCCCACAAATCTCACAACTTCACTGTTAATACCTCCTTGATTTTTCATGGGAGTTAAGCCTTCTTATGCTAGATAATACACGCAAGCAGAAGCTCCAAAGAGGGTCCTGAGGAAACGAGTTCAGAGCTGGCTTAAGGAAAGAGGTACATTCAAATAAGAAGACATAAAAAAGCATTTCAGCTGGGCATGACTTTGTCCATCAATCCTTTAAAGTGTGCTAAAGCAGACACGTCAAGAGTCTTGAGCATTAAAGTTTGTGGGAAAGTGCTTTTATAACCTCTTTCAGGCAGATATATGGGGATTTGACCAAATGCAACCTCTGATATAAGCGCTCCCAAAAGATAGATGTAGTGTACGTTTTCCAGTGTAAACTGAAAAGTATTCAGTGTCATTGAGATAATTTTTTTTCATAAAGAGACCTTTAGAAAATTTTCAGTCTTTTGCAACAATTTTATTGATTTGAGAGGCTTTTTAATATAATTGTTGTTCTTCTGTGTGATATAAATTAGCATAAAGTATCACCTCTAAATTAAAAGAAATTTAAAATAAAGTTAGGCACAGATAGATATAACCACTGTGATGTTACTAGCAGTTTAGTGAAGTCCTGTTGAGGCTCAGTGTTTTGGTCATCGGTGTCTCTGTTTTGATGATCGAAGGATGGCCTTGACTGAAATAAATATCCTACTTTACCATCTTTTTTTACTCTAGTGTGGACAATAATTTACAAAATGAACATCCTGTTGTATTCACAAAGATTATAACTGCTGAGTGAGCCCATAAACTAATCAGGCAAGTTTCTATGGAGCTCACAGAGGAAAGCCTGTTTTCTTATAAAGTGCTATAGAGCCAGACATATTTTTGCTACCACAGCCATTAAACCTTGTTGGCTATTACAAATGATGCAGATTTAACCCAATCATGCATTGGCTTCAGTTTTAAGACGTTTTATCTTTTACCTACAACCTATAGTATAATCTCAATGCTTTCCTATAATCGTTTACTGACCACGCAATGCTTTTAGAGGGTCCCTGACTGCAGCTTCCTCTGTAAAGAACCATTGTTCAAACTAGTGTTAGTGTAAAGCTTTCCACCCATCGTTACACATTTCACTTGTTTTAAAAGCCTGCAGTGACTCTGTCTACCTGAGTTACAACAGTTTTGTTTATTCCCTCATTTGAAATTTATTGAGCATATCGAGAGTCTAAGGAGTTAAACTTCGCCCACAGATCAGCTGATCTCAGTACCAACCAACTTCATGGCTCAGCTTACGCAGCCCTACGCAGCATATCAACAAATCTCACGTCTTCACACTGCCGAGGTTGTTTTAGCCTGCCCACAGCTGTTGCACTCTGCAAGCTGCTTTTCAGCCCACCCCCATGCTGTGTCAGAGTTAATCAGGCTCAGGTCTGCTGTGACTTGTGCAAAATGTAAATAACTACACATGAAACTATAAATCCTTTTATGACAACAGCCTTCGATATAGTAGTTGCATCTGAAGAGTATTTCTATTTCCTCTCATGCAGTAGCTTTTCTAGCTGGATGAGCTTCGCTGAAAATGGGTGGTGACACATCTGGTGCAGCAATCAGGATGCATTAACCTTTGAATAAGAATCAGGAGACTGTTGGCGGGTAGTTCTGGTTGTTGTAGTTAAAATAAAAATGTTAAATGTTAAAATTGTCCTAAATGATGCTTGAGTACATAATAATGCTGTTTTAAATGAACAATGGCTTTTAGAGAACAAGACTTTGGGGGCTCAAATAAAAAATAAATAAATAAAAAAGTATGAGTACGACTGAGGATGAGAGACTCTCTCACTTCCACATAGCTCCACCAAAAATAAAACTCACTTTTTCTCAGTTGAAACCTTACATCTCCTTTTTGAGCCTGGGCGCAACCCTGTTGTCTCAGTCACCCTCTCAGTACGTGATGTTTCACAGCTTTTGCAGGATTATCGCCTTGAGTTAACAGGGTCTTAAATAACTCACTGGCACCAGGAATCGTACTGGGAATTTGCCACCTGCTGCATCGGCCATCCACAGCCACACAGCAGTGGAGAGAGATGGGTGAATGTAGGCCTACTCCTGGGTGCAAGGATGGCGTCAAACAAGGCTGAGGGTCACGCGCCACCTCGCGCACCACGCTCAACAGGAAGTGTGGCTTCCTTGAGTCTTTGCCGTGAGGGCAGAGGTCAGAGAACAGGAATGGTAGATCGTGTTACGGCACCCAGATGTGGCAAACAAAAGCCACAGCTCCAATCTCAAGGTGCTCCAAATGTACTGTGCAAGCTTAGCTCTGCAGAAACTGGAACTTGTATTCTGGAAGTGTCTTTCCTTTATAATACAGATGTTTCTTGATCTCGTTTTAAAAGATATAACCTTCTAAGGCTTTGTTGAGCCCTTTTGCTATTTTTATGGTTCACATTTGCATATTTTCCTATTTTAAAACATCAGTTCAACACTTACCCTGTGAGCTACATAGAAGCTTGACTGGATGAGTTTTGCTCTGTTGAATGTAACGTGTAAAGTGTTTGCCAAAGCCGGCACAGCACAAATGACTGGAGGAGAGGAGACTCTGCGTATGATTTATACACTCTGGGTGGAGCCTTTTGCACCTCTGTGTTTCAGAGCCTGTTTATGTTCTCAGTAAAATATTTCCAGTGGCTCTCTGCTACACCGTGCTTCCTCACCGGCCTGTCCGCTCCGTCAAGAGTGATGAGCTCGGGAATGAGAAACAGGTGTGCGTGAAATGTGGAGATCACTCCTTTATCTCTCGCTCTCTTTCCCTCTCGCTTGACCTTTCTGAGCGAGTCATGTTGAGCTGCAGAACAAGCAACAAAAACACAGGAGGAGGGAGGATGATAAGAGGGAACGAGCAACAGATCGATCAGCTTTTTAATTTGGTATCAACTGATCACAAACTGTCTACAGCTAAAACAACAAATAAATAAGTGGAACACAAGATGTAAAAAAAAAAAGCAATGTGAATGCACTGAAAAGTACATATTTCTGAAAATGTTTAAACTTAAGACAACAGGTCACATGTATTACATGGTAATTGCATGTATGTGTTAATTAGTCAGATCCATCTACAAGAAAACAATAATGATTAAAGACTAAATCCAATCAAATGCTGGATTACTGGTAACAGTGCGAGTAGCACAACCAATCATCCTGAATAAAACAACTACTCTTAAGAACTAGTAATAAAAGTGAAGTGATTTAACAGTTTGATGAGATCATCTTAGGACAGGGTGGGGGTTCAGCAGATAACACCTCTCCCTGAAAATCTTTCACATTGCCTCGTCATACCTGCCCACCCCCGCCGCTGTGGGGAGGTCGGGACTCCCTCTTTTACTGCCGCTGCCGTGCGTCTGCCCGTCAGTGCGCCAGCAGACCGCGCAGAGCGAACAGCGCAGCGCCACGCCGACCGTGTGTCCGTCACAGAGCTCCACACCTTCACTGGATTTCAAAGACAACAACAGCAACAGTGGATAAACTGAGCGAATGTGGTGAGTGCGGACAGAACTACGGCTTCCACCGCTCGGTTTTTAATAACATTTTTGTGCTGACGGTGATTTATGACATGTTGGAAGTTTACCGATCAGGCTGACTCGGACAGGAATCGACCAATCCGCTAAGTGATTATTTTGTACTCTCAGTGAGTTATTTTAGTAAGCGTGCAGTTACGGGTTAAACAGATGGCAAAGAATAAACAGGCTTTAAATAAGTCGGTATCTATTATTGGTTCATTATTATTCCTTAACTAAGAATCCAGAGACTCACCTCCCAGATAGCACTTCTGAGGTATTCTTGGATTAAAATAGGTTAAATATTAATAATCCTTAGTCAACAGGGTGTGTGCTTTCCTTTTTATATTTACTACAGGACTTCTTCAAGTCAAGAATTATGTCTGGAAACTTTATGATGTGTTGTTTGGCTTTTTCTGTAATGGATATCTGATTCTAGGTAGCTGTTTGATAAGACCATAAACATTTTTTTGTAAGTGGCAAGTGCATCCATTGATCATGTGCTCTGTAAGCCCTATATGTGGACGCCCTGGTTTAACTCAACCTTGAAGTCCAGCTGATAATAACTGCAAATACCACTGGCCTGGAGCAGCAGGTCTTTGCTTAGCTTTGATCTGCACTGAATATTTTCATCTGGATGAAATCAGGAAAATTGCCCAAATGAGGATCTGGTTTCCAAGCATCTAATCAGCAAAGACAAATTTTGTAACCCTTATAAGTCAAGGTTTTTTTTTTCTCTTGTAACCAGCCAATCATTTGAGACCACGACTAAAACTATAGGAGCTCATTTTAAAGACTAAGACGGTGCTACTTGAGAACTTTCAAAAGAATAGGAAAAAAAAGTTGGGGAGGAGCATTATGCAATCCACCCACTCTAAAGTGAAAAGACGGTCTCTTCCAAGGAGACAATCACGTGCCCTCAGGGTCACCTCCACCTTGACCCACCTCCACCCTTGCAGCTCCACCTCTCTTCATAAGGGCTCAAGCATCCTGAGTTGGTTTGATCAGCGTGGGGTCAGGAGCATAAACAACTTAACAGTCAGACTAAACAGACCACACATGTCTTGTAAACACATTCGGATTCATAGGTGAGCATGTGCCGGTTAGGCTGGAGGTTTGAGTCGTGCTTTTTGATGCAGCTCACGAAGTGGCTCAAATGTTGCTCTCGCTCGTACCTTCTCACAAACACGCTCAGAGCTTTTCGTGGCCATAATGCTGCTGCTGAGCACACTGTGAGTTTTCCTCAGCAGATGTGCTAGCCCTCCTCTCTAACTACTTTAAGGATGTTAGTGAAGATTTAAATATGAGACAAATTTTCCACACAGTCTTTGGTGAATCACTTTCCAGGCCTTCTATTCAATAGGTAGATTTAGCTCCGTCTCCTCCCTACCTTTCACTACCTTACACTTTTGTTTGAATCCCCGAATTCCGTGCTGAACCATGCTGAACCGTGCCCAACGGCTACGGTGATTCATAGGTCTTAAACGCTTACTGATGACATCAATCATTCAAACTGCATACACACGATTCAGTGCGCAGCGCAAACATCTCTCTGACTGAATACCTGCTTGCAAAATTACAGTGCAGAGGCGGTCGTAAACAGTCGCAGTTTTGTGCCTGGATTCATGTGGCAGTGTGCTAATTTTCCAGCAGTAATACAGCTGCATCTGTGTTTGATGCTGATCCCAACAGAGCAGACAAGAATACATCCTCCAGTTACAAAGCGGAAAGAGAGCCCAGGGGCGCTGAGCTGCTCACTGCAGTCTCCGTCTGAGGTGTTGACAGGAGCCCTGACATCATTAACATGACTAAATAAAATGTGATTTGGGTCTTTGCCTTCCCGCTTGGCTCGTAGCACCAGCAGGGATATTTATGATGATGGTGTTATTGATGCAATGCTTAGAGGAGCATGCAGACTCATGTTCACTTTCTGACTTTTGAGAGTTTGGTTTGACGTAATGTGCATGTTCACAATATGAGCATTTAAACAGGAGCTGAGATCTAGCATCTCTCTGCAGCATGGGTGAAAAAGTTGAGCCTATATCACAGGACAGCTAGATTCCTCATCTTTAAGTCTTTTATTTTACAACTTTCTCCGTGTTTTGTTTTTAATGAACAGAGTTTTTTTGTCGAGGCTGCACAAGTGCATAATCTGATTGAGTTTTGACCACATTATAGCTGAATGCAGAGAACAAGCGGAAGCCGCAGGATTTTTCATGGTTTTAGTTCACAATGAGCCACTCATGTGTTTCTTATCAAAATTCAAGGCTCGGTTTTGCTTTCCTGCAGAGCAGGGCTTGAAAACGCAGCCTTTTAAGAGGCCATGTCAAACATTTGTTTTCTTTAAACCCTGTTTTGTTGCATGTAAAGACCCCCGAGTTACGGCGTGAAGCTTGAGTTTCTAATTAGAGGGGAAAATGTGCCCTGCTAATGACATCATCTTCCCCCTGGCACTGCGTTAAGTGACTGTGTGTGTGTGTGTGTTGTTTAACAGCAGCTGGTTTTAGACATTTGACGTTTACAACTGTGTGAGACTTCAAACACTCTCACACAAACCGTCGGACTTATAATTTAGCTTTTATTGCTCCTTGTCGCCTTGTTTGGGCCGTTGTGGCAAAAGTCTCTGGGAACAGTTTTCAGGAGGAACTGCGTGTAAGAGAGGAAGAGCTTGTCGATAAACTCAGCTTCTAAGTTACATCCAGAGACAAAACAAACCTTTTCAAACAGGCATGAAGTTGGCTGAAAGGAGAAGTGAAACCTACCATCTATGTAGCGAGCTTCTTCTCTTTTGCAAACTAGTGTGGAATCATATTCGCAGAAGTATCAAATTGATGTATTTTTCAGGCTTTTTTGAGTCTTTGCACTTAATTTTTTGACATAATGATTATTATAATCAGTCTTGCCACTCTCAGAGACCTGAGAGCATTACATCACTTCCATCTCCACGGGCTTCCGAACTCAATTTATAATTCATTGTGAGCAACGAAATCATGAAACATGATCTGACAGATCTCCATCTCCTGACGGTCCCCTGTGTGTGCGTGGGTGACAGCTGTGAGAGCGGCCCTTCTCCCCGCTGCTCTCACATCCCTGTAATTGTTCACAGTCCGACTGGGCGCCTCTGTAGCTCTGCCACATCCCATCACACTCAGCCGTGCCACGCTGTGTCCGCTCGACCGTGAGGAAGACGACACGAGTCTGGACATTCCCACTGACAGAGGAGGAGGCCGCCAATACAACTGCACGGACTCTTCCAGATGTTTTCTGATTCTGACAGAAGCGAGGGAGGAGAGGAGGGAAGAGGGACAAATCGAAGGCTGTCTTTCCGTGGCACTCGGGGTGCTGTTAGTCGGGAAGCAGGTCGGTTGATCGGTAATGAGAGAAGACAGCTGGCAGGTTCAGCAAAGGTTAACAACTAAGTATAGATGGCAGAGAGGACAAACAGAAGAGCTTAGTGTAAGGTCTTTGTGTGGGAGGCTGTGGGTGATTCTTGCAGTTTTTAAGGAGGAGTTACCTCATTTTAGTGAGTTTGAAATAGATGAGTGTTGGACTCTGATCTGTGGCATCTCACACTGAATATTTCAAACTTATCTGTCCTTTTCGTGGTTTCTTGGGATTGGACGTGCATGTTTTTAGCACGTGACGTTTCTTTTAATGGCCTAGTTTCTCTCTGGGTTTCAGTAGACATCACAAAGCTATAAAAAGATCTCTTTTTTAAAAGTTTTTGTGGCAGTCAGGATTTAGCTTTTGCAGTATTTCTAGATTTAGGGGGTATTTTGCTTACATTTCGAGCTGTGTCGGTCAGATTAAATCAAACTGCACCCACACATTCCTGATACAGCCGTCTTGCTGCATTCGCTTTTTGACTGCTTACCCCTAAATAATTAATGATCACTGTTAAACACTGAATATGGGGGATTTTAAACCAGGGATTTTCCTGGATTAAAGCTGAATTGGATGAGCAACCTTCAAGTATCCAATCACCAGAAGTGTTTGAGAACGTTTACATTATAAGAAGCGGCATGCAGAGCGTTTTATTTCATCTGGAGTTGCAAACTTTTGCGCCCCGCCGTGTTGATTGCAAATCAATGCTGACACATTTAAAGTGGTGGAGAATGTGTGGGGATGCAGGAGGAGGAAGTAGATGGGCTCGGGGACACCATAGTTACAGATGACCCAGTGTTTGGGGACAAGGCACAGCTGGAGATGCTTTAAGCCTTAACCGACCCCAAACAGTCCTGTCACAAGTACTCACAAGTTAGTGCTAACCTTTTACCGCTAACATCAGCAACATGTGCTTAGAATAATTCTGCAAGGGTTTCGTGAGTGTCCTTTTAGCAACCCTGTGTGTGAAAAGAGGGTGGGGTTACACAGATGCTACTCTGGCTGTCTTTCCTTTTACTTTAACTTGGAGTTCTGGATTGAGTTGCTGTTCGCTCATATGTGGCCCCTGTGCTCTCACACGGCTTTAATCAATTCTTGTGCGCTCTTACTCATCTAGCTGTCAGTAAACTCTTTTAGTCAGTCATTGTGGAGAGTATATTTCTGCACTGTTTCAGTCAGCAAAAAGGCAGGTAAACCACTGTTTGATGTAACACCGCTTTTGACTTTTTAGTTGCTGCTAAAGCCTCTTTTGTCGCTTTGGTGAAGCCGACGTATGCCTGGCAGAGGGAAAAATGTGCCGACTTTGTGAAATAAAACATCTGGCAGTTGGCCAGACAAAGCTGTCTCTCAGAGCATTCACACCAGCTGAGAGCTTAACGAGGGTTCACAGTGTGAGAACACTGCTTCATAATTTAAGACTCTGGGAGATTGAGGGACATGTCCAGATTTATGCCTCTCTACTGTACTGTATAAACAGCCTCCGGGCAGGCTTTTATTCGAGGGGGGAGGGCTTTGTTACCCTGAGTTGCACAGTGCATTCCCAGTCCGGGGATGTGCCGCACACACACTCGCACACACACATTAGGTCACAGTGGTTTGTATTGCTGGTCACATAATCCAGACTGGCATGTGGAGGGAGCAGCAGTGGTGGTTATAGTTTACTAAACAATGCCGTCCAGTGCTGGGATATGTGCGTACTAACTCTATAAACGTAGCTCTTGCACACACTACGCTACACGGTTTCTTTCCCCCTTGAATGTACACGTGTCCCCCACAAAAACAGGTTATGTTTGGATCATAGACAGTATAAAAGATGGATGTAACCATGCTGATGCAACCCAACCCTCGAGGTGAGAGTCTTCACTGTCAATATTTTGGTGTTTTGAAAGTGGACGTGGCAAGCATCCAAGTCAAAGCACGTTTATTGGCTGACAACAGGTTGTTTAAGAGTCCCTTCGGACTCTTAGAACAGCCACAGTTTATAACATGAACATCATCGTGGTTTATTGAGTTGAAGAGAGAAGAGACGAGAGTGGAAGGCAAAGCGAAGCTTTTACCGGTGGATCTTTGGCCACAAACTGTGGGTCGTGACCCAAAAAATGAGATGGTGGATACAAGAGGGGCAAATTTGCTCTCTCCGAAGGCTGTCCCTTAGGCCTTTATTATACATTCTGCATGCACTAGGATTCACTTCGGTCAGCTTGGGTTGGACTGACGTAACTTTTGTCACCAGACAGTGAATGTGAAGGCTGTGCGATGTCCGCCGACGGGCCTTCCTGTCTTTTGTGATGTTTGTGGATTCTTATATGGAGAATTTATAGACTTCAAGAGGATTTCAAAGAAGTATAAGAGAAATGACGACTAGGTCATGGTTTCCCCAGCTGACTGTGTCTGCAACAGAGTATAATCAAGGCTTCAGAGGTAGGGTAAGGAGCTTGGTCATTCTGGATGGGCTCCGAGTAGAGCCACCTAATAATAATGAAAGAAGCAAGTTGAGGTGGTTCTGGCATCTCCTAGGTGAGATCCTTTTAGGCATGTGCAAATGTTAAGAAGCTTCAGGGCAGACCAGGACACTGTGGAGAGATTGGCTTGGGAGTGCCTTGGGATCAAACCACAAAAGCTGGAGGACAGGGCTGGAGAAAGGGAGGTCTGGGAATCTCTGCTTAGACTGATGTTGACTGATGGTAACTAGTGATTAAGCCCATAAAGTAATCAGGAAAGTGTTTATTGAGGCTACAGAACAAGGGATCCAAGGTCTGTTTTCCCAGAGACTCCAATACAACCAGAAATATTTTTGCAAAAAAGTGTCAATGTCAGTATTTGGGAGTATTGTCACTCCTGATTTCCAACATAGTGTATTCTAGTAGTAAAGCTGGAAAAGTGAGAAGAAAAAGGGTGTGTTTTGGTTCTTGGGAAGTTCATGTATCACTAGCAGTACAGGGTAATACTTATTTGTAGTTAAAAACACAGCTGCTTCACCTTCATGGATAGAGTCTGGTCAGTGCTCTGCATATGGTTTATTTAGCAACTCACAAATACAAAACAGATTAAAAGTTTTACGGTTTTATTACTGTTTATGTTCACTGCAGCCGTCTCGGGTTATTAACTCGGAGTTGGTGGGACTGGTCCGACCTTTTGAGTAGTTGAGGGGGCTTTTCAGATTTAAATTCTGACTGGGAACTCGGAAATTCCGACTTCGACCTAATCTGGAACTCGGTATTAGCGCGAGGTTTGGGGTTTTGTCCACGTGCCTACCAACTTCTCTGTGGAGAATTTACATCACAGTGCACCAACTTCGCATGCTCCCCAGGCGGTCAACTTCAAGTGGAAGTTAAACAGGAATAGCTAATCGGCCGTCGGGCCTCCAGCTGTCAGTGTCCGCAACAGAGTATAATCAAGGCTTAACTCAGTACCTGCACAATTTCCACAATTATTTTGCCTGTCGCTGGATTTCACGGACATTTCATGGTCTCTGCTTACCACATTGCTGCTGCTTCCTTCCTGTGCCCTATATTCACATTTGAGATGTCAGAACAAAGGGCTTTATCAGTCTGACTGCCGGGTGACCTGCCTTTGTAGGACACGTTTTTCATGTGCGTAAATAGATCAATGCTCTGAAAACAGGGACAGTTAAAAATCAATTCCTTGTTAATAACAAAGGCAAAATGGACTATATAACTGTGCTGTTAGCAACTGCTCTCCAAATAACTGGTAATTTCCCCATAAATAAAACAGAAGAAGTGCCCATTTACACAATGATTACTTTACTGTACCACTATCATTTTAATCCAGTGTCTATGTGGATCCCTGCCTGCATTGTCTGGGTATTTCTCTTTGATCATATATTTTCTGTACATTTCTCACAGTGAGGTATCATAAGGCAGCTTAACATTCCTGCATTACTGGCAGGCTCAGGTGTCTCTCTATAGCGTGGATTATTAGATTTCCACGCACTTGGCACCTGGTGGACGGATCACAGGCCTCTAACTTTAGATCTTTACACTTATAAACTTTCTAAGTTTTAAAATTGGCATTCGGATGATAAAATAGCGTCCTCGTTCTATCTCGATGGAGAGCAGATTTTAAGATGCCTTTTATTTTCAGAGACTTTGACAGGCAAAGCTTATGTGCGTTTCTTTTTGCTTTGTTGTAATGTTATAGCTGGAAAAGCAAATAGTGATTCATAAAACTTTATGGTTCAGAGCTATTCGGTAATCACAAGTAACAGAAGCCTTCCTGAGCCATGTGCTCAAAAGAAAAGGAACTTGCCCTGCCTGTTGATAAAAATAAAAAAATAAATATGCACACTTTATCCTGGAGCTGGCCTTATCGGCGTAAGCACTGCTTGGGTGTTACAGCCGTGATAAAGGCTTGGCTTCCAGTATAATGACTGTAATAGGAGGGGGAGATTGCACAATGTTAATTAAATTACTGTAATGTCAGGGTGATAGCTCTCTTACTGATTACCTCAACATACAATTACAGTCTCTTCTATTAATTAAGCTACTTATGATCATATTTTGACTGATTAGCCAGTGTAGTATAAACAAATAATGCTTGTTACACTTTGCCCGACTCTTATATGCAATATAATACCTTTGCTTTCCACTGCTAAAATGTTTTTTCCAATGCTATAAAGTAGAACTGTGTCAACATTTACAAATAGGCTAATTCATTTTATTGATTATGCTGCAGAGTGCAGAGTTAATCGACTGATAATTAGCACTTATGTTCAAAAGGCTTTGGTTTATTGTGAGTCGTTTGCTGCCTTGGGTAGACCTCTGTGCTTTGATTGTGTGCTTAATTTTCTACTACAAGATTATGTAAAATCAGCAAATAAAGACTTGACTTTAAGTGTAATGAAGTCATTAGTTAATTATTAGCTGTGCTGTTGGCCAGCTGTGATGATGTAAAATAGTAAGTTGAGATAATTTAGGTATGTACGTATATGTGCAATCTTCCTTTATTAGCTGAATTTTAGCTCATAACTATGCTAATGCTCCTAATACCTGATTATCAGATAAGGTCAAATCTTTTTACAGTCTTCCCTGTTTCGTTTTGGGTTTTTTTTTTTCATTCTTGGCTTTTTTGTATCCAGTTCTCATGTACTTGTACCCACACCCACCATTAGCCTGAGTACATGTTTTTGGCGTGGCTCTCCAATGTTCAGTTGCCCCCACGATGATTAGCATTGAATGACAAAAGAGCCAGAGCAGTGTGTTTAGAGCGCATCTTGTCCAGTTTACAGTTTGCAAAGAGGTCTATTCAGGTTGGGGGTTTCTTAAGCCATCCCAGGTGGCCTGCTGCTGCTCCTCATGAATGCGGAGAAATCCCTTGCGTAGCCTCGAACCGTAGATCACGTGGCTAATAGCACTGAAGGCCTCACAGGCATGATAAGATTTACAGTTGGCTTTGTTTTTGAGGGGGGCAGTAGCCTATCTATCATGTGTCTTAATCTCTTACATTTTATTGTCATCATGTTGTTCTTTTCCCTTCCTGACTAATGAGGCAGACCAAGTCTGACTTACCTATAGGAGACCATTGTTGGAGCCCGTTAATGATGCGAAGACAGCCCAGTTTGTCTCT
The DNA here is from genome assembly GCF_965226115.1 of Aulonocara stuartgranti. Taxonomy (NCBI): domain Eukaryota; kingdom Metazoa; phylum Chordata; class Actinopteri; order Cichliformes; family Cichlidae; genus Aulonocara; species Aulonocara stuartgranti. The sequence goes on from NC_138947.1 coordinate 19,474,344, forward strand.
TTTGTTTGGAGGGGAGAAGACAACGCCTCCTTTGCTTTGTCCTGGCCCACGACAGACTTCTTGAGTCCTGTGTTTGCAGTGTTGGTTAATGACCGAAGCCTGCGGTCATGAATCGTGGCTCATTAGTGGCAGACACTTTTATCCACACTGTAGAGACACTTATGTGTGCAGATGCTCCGTCATGACATAAAGTCTTCTTTGAATGAGCGTTGGTTAACGTTTGAACACTGAGACATTTCAGTCCATTAGGGAGGATTGTTAGTCACTGTCATCCTTAATAGTTGTGCCAGATGTTCATATAAAGAAAGGGAGAAATGCAAGACAGTGAAAGAGAGGGAAGATGCTGGAGATGGCCAGTTGGCTCTTTGTCAGCAGCAGATGCCCCTCATCTGTCCAAAGATTAATTTGACAGGTGCAGAATAACCTCCCGAGAGCTTCAAAGGTGGTCTTTTTGAATTTATTAACATCTTATCATGTGTTTACTTCACTAAATACATAATTCACAGAGAAACTTCCTTTAACCTTCTGATCCAGGACCAGCTGGGTTTTCTCTGGATTTCCAAGCATGCCTCGATGAAGCTATCCTTCTAGAGGCTCGCTTGAAGCAAACAAACACTTCCTGGGTCTTTTTGTGTGTTTAGCTTCTGGGGCAGCACTTTCAGAAGAAGAACCACCTGACAATATAACTGATAACGAGGCCTAAATGTGACCCGCTTTGTTCTCTCACTGGGTCAAATGCATGTGGCACAAACAGTGCTGCTGATTAAAAAGAAAAACGAACTCCACTGTGCCTTCCCATGACAGGTCTCTGTCCAAGCATTTTGATGTAGCATGACACAAAACATCTGGTTCCTCTTTAGCTGCATGGGGGCGCCTGGGTAAGCCTCCCCTGCAGGATGGTCCATCCGCTTCACAGAGGGGAAATGCGGGAGAGATGAAAGGCCGAGAGAGGAGAGGCAGATAGACAGACAGAGGAGTTTTATTAAAGAACACATCGATGGAAATTGCACAGACATGGAGAGCTGGTGATGTGAGAATTCACTGATGTCTGGTTTTTGGAGCTCTGCTTTCTGCTACATGTCCCAGGTATTACTTTTGCATCACACGTTTGATGTTTCTGCAGACTCTTCTAGTTTGTTACAACCTTGTAGTTGGATAAAATAGCTGTAGGCTGTTGTAATTATTTGTAATTCATCATTTTTTCACAGTGCCTGAAACATTTGTCCCTACATGTCGGAATCTGGTGGGCAGTGTTTGTAATTTTTGACATTTGGATGCGTTTGCAGCCTGACAGAAATTCCCCAAGAGTTTGAACTTCCTTTTCTGGGTTTCATTCTAGCAAAACTAGTTCAGTCAGTTTTTATATGTACAATCTAAACCATCAAACTCCTGTTATGTCTCAGCTCACTTTTACGATTGTTGGCTTTTCACCCCGTCTTTAAGTTTCTTCTTATTCTTTTTTTGTTTTTCATGTTGTGATGTTTAACATTCATTGCAAAGCCTGTATGTTTGGAGCCCGCTTTGCTATACATACACATAGTCAGTTCTGATAAATAGAACAAATATATGTTGGCTTAAGATGGGAAAAAGCTTTTGAAGATCACACTGTAAGTAACAGTAAATGGAGCAGGAGATGGAAAGAGATAGAAAGAGAGAAGGAAAATATATGTTTACAAGAAGAGAGTGATGGAGTAGGGAGTGAAATGAAAGGGCAGAGAAGCCCTGTAGCATGTGCAGAGGAGCTGAAGAGTGGGAAGTAACGCAGGAGAGTGCAGGCAAATGAGCTTGGGTAGCAATAGGAAGGAGAAGGTGGGGTGATGTTCACTGTAGAGACGAGAACAGAAGGGACGGGTTTAGAGGTTAATGACAACCTGCAATGAGAGACAAAAGAAGTCGTGAAACACGAGAGAAAATCCCAAGGCTATCTCATGCTTTGCACAAGCTTCAAGATCACAGGAGAAGGTGCTGGGTACTAATTTGGCTCATTATAGTCAAAAGAACTAATGGCAGCTATTGTTCTCCAGCAAATCCCAGTTGAGTCACTGGTGTCCCCTGTGGTTTTGTGCACATGTGTGTTCCTTCTTTCTGGTTTTCCCGATTTCGGTTTTAGTGTTTTATTATATTATGTTCAGATAAATGCCTTAAAAAATGACCTCTGATGCTACTATTCATATAATTACAGTCATAATGGTTTAATGTGGATATCAAGCACAGTCACATCAGTAAGTGATCCCTGTGAGACAAAAGCTCAGGCTTTGACCTCACGCATTTTTTTCACTCTTGGGTCTGTGTGATGTCATTGTGAGTGGTTAGTATGGTCGTCATCATTAGCCGTGAACAGAAGCCTGCTAAACCTTCTGGTTGTGAGGGGCAGCCAATGAGTAGAAAGTTGGCTTGAAGAGAAGGAGATGAGTTTAGAGGGACTGCACTAAGACCCAGTATGAAACAAATAAGGATTATCTTGAACTGTGAAATCTTGCAAAGCTACCCTAAGTCCAAGATTGAAGAAATGGAGCTAAAGATGGCCATAAATCCCAACACTTACACCAATGACAGTCTTCTTAGTGCAGTTGTTCATTCATATATTATGTTCCAAACCACTGTGATTCACTTAGTCATATGATGTCCCAGATAGCACTTTGAGCAAGACGTAACCTATGAAAGTGGCTTGTTTTCTTCATGCTCCTAATGTCACATTCATTGAACGCACACTGGCATCACAAGAGAACACAAAAAGCATTGGAAGTAGAACAAATACAGATACTGCATATTACTGTGGTTTTCAAGGATTAGCTGACATTTACCAGTTCTTGTATTCATATATTGTCCTTGTGTTCTTCATATTTCTTTCTATATTTAACTCCACCCCGTCACTAGAAAGTCACTGTTAGCATTAACAACTTAGTTTAGGCTCCTATGGCGATAATCTTCTTTAACGCTGTGGTAGCATTACTCTCTCAATTTTTTATTTTGAACTCAGATGGGGATCAGAAGAAAGAAGAAGAAAGATGCCTAATAAATACCCCATAACTCTAACCACAGACCATAACCTGCATCCTCATTTCCTCCACATTTTCCACCAATTTTTCTTGGGTTTTTTTTAGCTTCCACACCTGTTGTGATTTTTCTCAAAACCTACCAAAACAATGGCTGACTTTCCCGAGCTCCCACATACCCGACATCTGGAAAAACTAGCCGGTATGCCATTTCCCCCATCGTCAGGTAATTTATAGCGCCATTTGACAGGGTTCCTCAGGCGTATGGAGACTGAATAAGGGTAGAAGGTTTGGTGAAATTCTAGCTCACCTTCTTAAATATCAACAATTTGATATTAGCAGTTAGAGGCACAAGAGTAAAAAGAAAGAAACATATAAAAAAATTGATTGAAACACAGGAATTGGAAAGTGATGTAATCAGCTATAATGATGTTTATTTAATGTAAGCTAAGTTGCTTATTTTGTAAAACAAAAATATGAAAATATTTTTTTAACTTATGAATGTTATAATTTACATTAAGAGGTTAAATAAAATAGACGCACATAGAGTAAAAAATTGTTTAAAGTGATATGATTTCAGAAGATTTCAGTTTCAAGAAAATAAGTAATAATAACATGCGAGTGTGCATGTATGACTTTTTCAAGAAACTGCTCCAGTTTTATAAATAGTTGGATAAATTATGTGTGTTATTGTTTTCTTTGTTTCGTGTCACTCTGTTATCTGATTAGTATTAGTCAAAAATATAAGAAAGGAGTATATGTTGTGGTGTTTTTGCTATTGCCGGTGTCATGTGGTTCATCCTGACTGGAGACACGGATCCTCTTTCCTGGTCATTCATTGTTTTAGCTTTTGTGAAGGAAAAGCCAAAATAGCATTTGATGACACTTGAGGGACCTGAGAGAACAGTAAGCGCAACGGTATAACACCCTCCTGCTGTCCAACACACCACAAGGGGCATTTGTTTCCCCAGATGGACTTTTAATACATTTTGAGGGAAGGTGAATTGAAAACACGCTCCACCTGTGGCCCCAGAGTATAAATACCAGCTTCAGGTTTTAAAGATGGCTTCTTTGGCTTTCCAGCTTGCACTTGGCAGACACTCGCTGCTTTTCAGACAGAAAGGCTTTCACAGCACCCAAACTCTGCATGCACCCCTCTTTCATTTACAGGGCAGCCCCTCGCTGCCTTGTGCTGGCACACACACACAAAGAAATGCTTACAGGAAACAAATACCCATGACCGCATGCACTAACACGCACATATATACACATACATAGACATATGATAACTGTGCCGGGATGGTGTAAAGCTATAAATACTCCTCAGGCTGAGGCTGTTATAGGCACGTGCACCCTCCTCCCCGCTTGCTCCACCAAATCCTCATATAGCAGGAAAATGTAATATAAAGCAGAGCATAGTAATTTTAAAAAAAAAGCAACATCTGTCACGGTGCCATGCCTCATTAGTTTTACTGTCTTTACTGAACTTTTGTAGTGGTTTTTCATTTAAATAACAAGCAGCATTACTGTGGCTATAAAAGATCCCTTCAAAGGTGTTCACCAGCTTTATTTTGCATTAATTTAAAGACGTAAGCTACAGCAAGCTGTCAGAAACTTTTTTTTTTTTTGCCTCTCCAGTTACACATCATGTTATTTGAGTCTAATAGCTGTGACAAAAAGAGGAATTAGTATCGCGACTAGTTTTTTTGTCCTGTGTTTTCGGTGATCAATAATAAAGGATGTTGAGTTTGCAGTCATAAACACAGCTGAAACAATTGTTCTAATAGGACATCATAATGAGTCTCTCTGCCTTCCTGTTCAGAAAACAGGTGGAGACGGACATGTCATCATCCTGTCTGGACAGCAAACAGTGCTGTATCCATGTTTCCATTCATTCATCAATGACGGGATATTGTCGCTCCCCCCCTCCAGCTTTAAATAATCACAATCTATGATCGGCTTAAGGCACCACTGCCTTTGAAAGTAGCACTGAGAACTAAAACCACTCTCTCTCTCTCTGCCTCTTCCAGGGGTCCACACAGGTGAAGAATGCGAACTGCTTCTCCGCCATCTGTCCATCAACAAATCAAGTGCATCGGTGCCGGCCACCCTCAAGTCAGCTCAACCACGACGGGCGTCAAACAAAAGTCTTGACCTGGCGTCCCTTAAACGCCCTGTGCAAAGCAAATATTTGAGGCTGGTATATCTAATTTCTCCCGGCAGTCGCCACTGAAAAGATCAACAGTGAAGGGTGTTGTTGGTAGAGAAAAAGAGAGAAGAAAAAGTGGGGGAGGAAGAAGTAACCCTTTCAAACTACACCCTGCCTGCTATTTCTGCTGCACTGTGGGCAGGGAGCATCTCATTTGGGAGAGCTTCAGGCTGACAAAAAAGGACTTCCCTGTTCCCTGCCTATCCAGATGCCTTTATAAATACTGGATAGAGATATCAATTTGCCTGGGTTCTTACACTGCCCAACAAAGAGTCAGTTGGCTATCTATAGAAAAAGTTACAACAATCTTGGATTTTGTGGTTTCCTGAATTGCTACTTGGTCTATTATTGCTCAAAAAACATTTAAGAGCTGTGAGTACAGGAATGGGAGCTGCCAGTCCTCTATAGTTAGAAACTTTTCTAAACGCTCCCACTAGGCTTGAAATTTCACAGAGCTTACAACAGCTCACTGTGGGACGTCGGGAGCTGTGAGTCAGTTTGGAGGCTGCGGTTTTGATGTCTTTTCCAGCTCGGTGAATTAACATGAAGCCCCTAACGCCAATTGGATCTCCTTCACCTCTGAGGCTTCTCAACAAGGGTCCAGACTACTTGCGTAGGCAGATTGATGGCGGCGGTCACGGCCGCTCAGTCAGCGCCGTGGAGAGACTCGAGGCAGACAAAGCCAAGTATGTTAAAAGCCAGCAGGTGATCAACACCAAGCAAGAGCCTGTACTTGTACCCTGTGCCACCCCACCGCCGCCACCCCGGCGAGCAATCACCATCCCTGCAAGCCTGACGCCTCATCTTCCCCCACAGCGTCCGTCCAACACTCCATTCCCTCCGGTCTGTGGCTCCTTCGCTGCAAGAGACGAAAATGAAAACGATGACTCGAGAAAGGAGAACAGACGGACTTCTGTCGATGTTGAGGCACATAACAGGAGCAATGTGAACAATGCGCCCCCCAGCCCGCGCACACCTGGACTTAACACCTTGGTAGCGCCACACAGCGCTCCCATTCTCCGAAGGAGTACAGGCAAACGCATGCTGAGGCCAGACTCCCTCGTCATCTACCGGCAGAAAAAAGAGTGCAAGAGCCCGAGCAGTACAGCGGTGGGAGAAAACAATAACATGGAGATAAAGGGCTACAGTTTCGTCCGCCGCCTCTTCCAGGGATCCATGAGGGAGAAGAGTAGTGGAGGTGAGAGCAGAATCCAGAAAATGGTCATCGGTGAAGAGAAAGCGTCATCCCGGGATGGCGACTCTCGCATGTCTTGGACCAACGATAAAGATGCGCCAGACGGGGGACCGGGGAGCAGGAGGTCCAGCAAAACTGACCACGAGCGCAGCCCAGAGTCTGCCCCCAGCTCCGGGTTAAGCTGCACGCTTGAAGAGATTAAGAATGGCTTTACAAATGGCACCGGCGATGGAGTTACCAATGGAAACCACTCAAACAAGCATGACGATGAGAATGACCCGTGGAAACGAGCGTCACCACCGGCACCCAGAAGACAGTTTGGAGAGTTGCGGCGCTCCAAGTCAGACTTACATCTGCACTGCTCAGTAGCGTTATCGGAGCAGGAGCATTTCTTTGACTTCTGCGGGCTGGACATAGATATGGTAGAGCGTCTGGGTCGCCAGAATTTCCTCTCAGGGGCCAGCTCTATAGACACTCTCTCGTTGGCGCTCCGCAGCGTGGGCGGGGACGTCTGTGGAGGCTCGGAGCCCAGTGAGTTCTCCCGCCACTCAGGAGATGGACTGTTTGAGGAGGAGCTGGCTGAGCAGCTTCCCACTGGCGTGTCAATAATTGAGAGAAATGCTCGTGTCATCAAATGGCTTTACGGGTGTAAAAACGCCGCCCGTGAAGGACCCAAAGAATCAACGGTTTGATAGCTGGACGAGGATCCCTGTGCCATTGAGAGCTGTGTAGGTGTTGTGTAGTTCACATAAATTTAAAGTACGTTATCCTCTGTGGGCTGCAACAGAGTGCAACATTGTTTGGTTTTTTAACTTTTGAGGCTCAAACAGTTTCGTCAATCGAATCTGGCTTCAAAATATGATTTGAATTTTTACATTTCAAACGAGAGTCAAAGACGCTGGATTTGTTTCAGTGGTCAACATTCACAGGATTAGCATTTCATGACACGCATCTACCTTTGCTCCCTTCACTCCAAAGTCACAGCTTCTTTAAATTAGAGAATAACTGCTAATACTTATATCCTGTCAATCTGATTTGTTGTATTTATAGAGCCTAAGGAAGTGTTTTGTGACCTTTATGGCAAATGGAGCTATTTTCCGTCGCATTTTTTCCCCCATTATCATAAATGTGTATGAGTGTGTGTGTGGAGTGGGCGCTGGATTACTGTCCTCTCCATTTGTAGCTTCTTTTCATTTATTTGCATAACCAGATAAGAACTGATTTGAAATGAGCCCCCTGTGAATCCTCACAAGGCACATAAGTGTGTGTTTGTTTGACACAGTCAACCCAGCTTAGCCTCCTTGACATCACCGCTCTTCCTAATGACTAATTTAAAATGGAAAACCACTAAGCTATGTTTTTTCCAACAGGAAAAATGCTGTGTGAGTGTGAAGTGAACCATGAGTACCTCATTCGAATCTGTCCCAGTTTAGTTTGTGTGTCGCTTTTCTTTTTTTTTACTCCTTAAACGCAGGCGTTGGAACAAACATGTGAGGCACCCCCATGGGGTTGTTAATGCACTGAACTGGACAGAGTGAGGAAATGACACATAGAAATATAGTTTTGACTCCTTACAGATATTTCATCTCATATAATGTTAATCACTGAGCTGGATTCAAAGAAGCTTCTTTGTCCTGAAAAAAAAGGAGCCATGCTTAGCTAGTTTTCATTATTTGAAATTCATTTTTCAACCCTTAGTTAGGATCAGTGTTCAGGATATTTAATGTGACCCACTCACAGATTTCCACACCTATTCAGTGGTCACTGCTGGGTAAGCTTAAGAGTTTCAGGAATGAAAACAGGAATAAACACCCTGTCTGTCCTGTGACTGTGAACTGGATTCAGCAGGCGAATATTTGTGTTTCACTGAAATTTCATATATATAAAAAAGTAATATATTATAAGAGTAAAAGAACTCAAGCTGACAGGCCTTTCCTGCCAGATGCTTTAGGATGTCATTTCCACCATCTGGCAGCTTACAGATGTTAACTCGGTCAACCCGATTCCCATCACAAAACATGCAAAAGGGGCTGAAGCCGCCCTGCTCTCCCTGGTAACCGCAGATCCTACCTCACCTTCACCTCATCCATTCTTCAGTTATTCCCGCTTTATCTTAATGAAAGGTCATTTCCATTGCTTGCCCTGGACTGCGCCACTGTAATGTGAACTGCTGAGGTATGTGGAGGTTAGACTGAGAGTATTACTGAACTCAAGGGCATGTTATTTTTGTACACGTGATAAAATAACGCAGTTACTTGCAATGTCAATTATTTTCTGTATTAATCATGAGCATGGCACACTCCTGAGAATCTTTCCACCTGGATTTTTTTCAGATCTCCCTGTTAAGAAAAAAATAAAAATTTGTTTGCATGTTTTGCAAAGTGGCGACGTAACTTCTGATTCTCCTTTTTTAATTTCACACACGAGAGGTTCGGCTTTTATTCCAAAGAAGTTTGTGTATGATGTACACAGCAAATAAACACAAAAATGAAACTATCTTCGAGTATGTGATTTCTTGCCACCTTGTTATGTTTTTTTCTTGGCTAATTTTGGACAGATTAACCACCGATTGCGGCATAAACACAAGAGAATGTAAGAAATGTGATGCTGTCTCGTCCTTGACTCTTTGTTGCTTTCCTCCGCCACATCACGTCTCATTTTTCCCCATTATCTCAAATGGCTAGGCGCTAATCCTTTTGGCATTCCCTGCATAGCATACTCTTGAGAGAGCAGCAACAGGTTGTGTTTATAGACAAGGAAGCCTCTGTGTGGCCTGATGCTATGTCTACGCTGTCGGAGCGCAGACTCTCCACCCTGTCTGCAGCCTCCTCCTGACACTTTTTGTGTCTTCTCTGAGTCAGCATTTGTTTTCATGCTCCAACTCACAGTGGTCTGAAATCTTAAGAGGAAAATCTAAAAATATTTTGATTTGACAATGACATCCGTCTCCCTAAATCTAGTCACAGCTTTAAAAAAAGCTTTGCTTTTAAAAGCAAAAACGACTGCACGCTGACACTTATTGGAGACGTCTGTGGACCTACTGAAAGAACACCACAAAGCACAATCTGAGTGGATTCTGCAGAGGATTTTTTTAATGTAAAACTTTCCCAAAGTCAGAGGAAGTGATTTATGTTTTCATGATGTGAACCCAATGCAGATTCTTGTGCCAAGAGGGGAAAAAAAGCTTTTTGGCTCGTGCACCATGGGATTGCTTTGCAAAACCAATCTGCAAGAACTACTTACACACAGGCCTTAAATGGTGCTGATATGGTGCCATTTTACAAATGATTGTCATTTGCAAACTGCAAATGAACTTCCAAATTCTGCAGTCCAGTGGTGCAGGTAGTAGCGGTGTGTTCACACTACCAATAAAACAGCAACTAACTTCATTTTTCTATATGAAAGCCAGAAATATGAGGCTGCAAATTCACAGTAAACACGTGCGGGTGTGGAAAATAAAGGTTGAGCTGGCCTCAAATTTTTTCATTCCTATAGTGAAGCATCAACCACTCTCTGGCCACTCTGACCACTTAATTAATTACACTAGTATCCCTTAATTCTTCATGGCATAAATTCACCAAGGTGACTGAAACATTCCTCAGAATTTGGTTCATGATGACATCACAACATCACACAGTTGCAGATCTGTCGGCTTCGTATCCATCATGAGAATGTCCTGTTCCCATGCATCCTATAAGTGAACATGGAGAGAGGTCTGGTGACTGTGGAGGCCATTTGACTACAGGGAACTGTTTGTCTTACTCAAGAAACCAGTTCTGGTTTGAGCTGAGCTTTGTGACACGGTCATAAAGGGACGGGTATGGTGAGCAACAATACTCAGATATGCTGCGATGTTTATATTTGAAAAATGGCAAAAAAAATCATATTTGGCATGGTTGGATCTTAACAAGGTTCCAAGTAGAGCTTGCAACAAGAAGAAATTGGAGTGAGACAAAACATGCAAAAAGTGAGCATGCAGTTTATTGAAAGCAACGCTTAAACTGAAACAGGCTGTCTTACAGCTGATCAAGGACAACATGCCTTTAAAGGCTAAATCTGTGCAAAAATGTGTATTCATTGTCATTTTCGGTCAGATAGTCACACTGTCATAACATTTTGATGGCCAAGGCAAAAAAAACTGTTCCCTTTTTAAATGTGGTCGGGTTGTTGAACTGCACAGCAGGGTCTCTCGCAGCGCACCATCACTGCTGAGGTGGGACACAGTAAGGCAGTCATTTGGAATTTCGTAACCGATCCTGAGGGTTACGGAAAAAGTCAAGTGGAAGACCCCCAAAAATTTCACCAGCACTGAGCCGGAGGATCCAATTGGCTGTCTGTCAAGACACTGGACGATCCTGGACCCAAATTAAGGCCGTTACTGGTGCCGACTGCAGTCCCATAACCATCAGACGCCATCTGAGACTGAAGGGCTTCAAAAACAAAAAGCGTCTTCAAACTTTTGAAGAAACAAGGCTCATTTGGTTTTAAGTGTCCGAAAGCATGCCAAGAAAATATCCCTCACACGTTACACAAACACCAGCAGCCTGAAAACTGTTGATAAAGGGCAGAATGGATCCACACTTTCATGTTATTTACTGAAAACCTGAATGTTGAACCAGAAATTTGAACTCATCTGACCAGGCAACATTTTTCCAGCCTTCTGTTGTCCAGGTTTGGTGTGAATTGTAGCCTCAGTTTCATGTTCTTAGCTGACAGAAGTGGAACCCTGTGTGGTCTCCTGCTGTCGTAACCCATCTGTTATGTGCTCCAAGATGCTCTTCTGCACGCCTTGGTTATAAGAAGTTGTTATTTGAGTTACTGTTGCCTTCAGCTCCAAGCAGTCTGGTCATTCTCCTCTGACCTCTGGCATCAACGAGGCATTTTCACCCAGAAAACTGCTGCTCACTGGATAGTTTCTCTTTTTTTGGACAATTCTCTGTAAACCATAGAAATGGTTGTGTGGGAAAATCCCAGCGGATCAGCAGTTTCAGAAATACTTAAACCAGCATGTCTGGCTCCAACAACCATGCCTCATTCAAAGTCACCTTTCTTCCGCGTTCTGATGCTCAATTTGAACTTCAGTAAAAATTACAGAAATGCCGTAAGACAGTTTTTTATACTCAGTGTCCTGTCATTACTCCAAAGTAAAGACATTTTGCTACCTTTAACTCTGTGAGCTCTGAGTCATCATCAGTGTTGACCCCAACCCTACCTCCAGCCTTTTGATCTACTGATTGACAGCCTTGATAGCTTTAGCAGAACAATAAATAACAAAAACACACAAAAAAAGTCAAAAGAATGCATATTTACAAGGTTACCGTGAGGGTCATCACTGATGATGATGACTTGGACCTCTCGGGGTTAAAGGTAACAAAGTCTATCATTTAGCACCTTAAAGCCTCCACGCTAACTAGTGGTTGTCTCCAGGGACATAAATTACCAATCAGATCTGAGAATCATCTTTCTAGGCAAGTGTCCACAGAAAACAGCATATTTCCCCAAATATGATCTATTCCTTTAAGATATCCAGATAAGCTCTCATCAGGTGGGCTGTTTTACTGCAAACTGCTCAATTATTCACTGTCCACTGAGCAGCCCCGGGATTAGTCAGCAGATGACTCATTTAGCAGTTTACAGAAAAGAGTTGACCAAATTCACAAAGAGGCTTTTCCCAACATATATGATTTCTATTGTAGGGAGTTTCCCTTTAAAGAAGCACAACACAGTGTGAGGATATTTAAGCAAACAAACATCTGACATGTTCACCAGTTTGCACACACTGAACAAAGCTTTTGCAAGGTTGGCAAGTTACAACAGCAGCACTTACACTGTACAATAAGTGCACTCACACAAGCACACACGCTAATCTAATTTCTTTCTTCTTGTATACCACACTTCCTTTCCCTCTTTCTGTCTTTCCCAAAGCAGAGCAAAACAATAGCCCTCCTGTTTGCCTGCATCTCTGTCAGCTACGCTGACCGGAGGGCCTGCTGTGACATCCTGTTTTGGGTTCATAGGACAAGGTTTAAACATATGGTCATGTTTTGGGTTTGGCTTTTTTTTTTCTCAGTCTGCCTGGAAATAAACAGACAACAGCTGGAAAAGGACTATTTGGGTCTGATTATTACAGGGTTGACGAGGTTTAGGCTGGTCTAGTGCTGAGCAAGCAGAAAGACTGAACTGGTGTACCTGTTAAAGATTTTAGTGTGCTTGCAAAAAAGGGAAAGAAATGCCCAGTAGTTTGAAAAGTGGATGATAAACCAGCAGGAATCCAGCACTCCAGGCTTTGATGCTGCTGCTGATGTGTTTTTTCACTCACTTTAATACAGACACACACACACAGACACACACACACAGACACAAACACAGTCCGAAGACCTTCCGTATCACACTTTTGCCAACCAGCACATGTGGATCAGCAATCTTTTGATCCATTTATGACTTGATAAACTGGATATTTCACTGAATGAAATCTTTTGAACTCCCCTCAAAACTATTTTTGGTAGTTTAATAAGCTGCAAATGTAGACTTTTAGCTTACACAGGAAGCCGTTGTTGTTCCTCTGCTCAAAGGCCTCCAGTACCACTAAAGCATAACAGACTTATTTCTCAGACAGTGGATGGAAATCTGATTCCACTTTACCAGGGGTTTTAAACACTTACAAGGCTTTAAAAAAAAATCTGGCACTACTCGGTGAAACAAAGCACAAGTTTCTTTTCCACTAAAGCTTCTAATTCAGCTCTTTGATAACACCTTAGGTCAAACACTTCTGTGCTCGTGTGGCCTCTGACTGCGATCCATTTGTAGCTGGGATCTTTCTTCTGTGCTCTGAGAAGTAATATTGTGTGTCAGGGTTAGCATGGGTTGTGAAGTGTGTCAAATCTGGCCTAGTTCTTCTGCGCAGCAGCTTCGGCAGACTGCGGATGTCTACGCTTGAGAGAAGCTTGGTTCATGACTCAGAGACTGAGAAAGTAACAGCACACGCACACAACCCTGGCACACAGTGGACTGCCAGGAGAGAAGTCAACTATTTCAGCTGTTAGCAAGGCACACCTTCATCACAGATGTGCTAGAAACATCAACAAGCAAAGGTGACCTGTTTGATGCGGTAGTGGTGGTCATCTAAAACCAGAGGTGTCGTGTAGGAAAACAGCTCTGTCCTACTTCCACACTGATTCTGGCATGTGTGTCAGAGTATAATCCTTTTAGAGTAGAAAGGGTGATAAAAAAAATAAGATGAAATATTTGCCAACAAGTCTTTTGACTAAAAAGAATAAGAAAAAACAGACCAGGGATAGGTTACGAATTACTATATATATGAATTTTAAACCATGATTATGATTATGTATTTGTCATTGGTCATTGCTTGCATGAACAGTGGTATCACCATATGTGCACTTTCTTCAAGGCTCATTACAAAATAATACCTTTGTTTTTATGCAAAATGCCTTTTCTTTTCTGTGTCTGTAATAAGCAAACAAAACTTGAGGATCCACCATGAGCTTGGAGAAACTAAAAATGCCAAATTCCCACAAATTCATATTGTAAAGTCAGGGAAGACAGTTTGGTTTCTTCCCGCTGATGATTTGCAGCATAATTCAAAAGTCTCGGTTCAGTTCAGTCTAGACCACTTTAGTCAAAACACTATTGCTATTTTCATCTGTAATGATTTATATATGGCAGTATTGTTCTGGGAGAACATAATTCTGCCCTCTTTCCATCTGCATACATGAAAAGACTAAGACAGCGGGTGTAGAACAGAGCAGGCATCACTGACAACAGGTATGGCATCAATTAAGCCATGAAAAGAAGGAGCTAGGGTGGTGGTGGGTTGCAAAGCAGCTTGCAGAGGAAGGAGGATCTGTAATTAGGAAAAAGAAAATTAAAGAGTCCTTTCTATATATGAAATTAGCAGATACGGGCTGGCACTGAGTGCAGCCGCTTCCAGCTGATGCACGCAGAGTGTGATGTCTAGACATGCCTTCTAAAATTTTGTTGTCAGAAAAGGAAAATTTTGTATTTTTCATCCTCTAATTGCAGTATTAAATCCTAAGAAAATGGGAAGACTATAAAATAAATGATTAGATTGATATGAACTGAAAACCACAGTTTAGGCTAAAGCATGGGTTGGTTTACAAAGTCAAATAAATCACATGATTAGAATCCACAGCAGGTGAGGTTCACCAGAACTTGGCCCCACAGTTTGACCTGACACAGGCTCAGGCTCCTGACTGACATATCTACTGACAAACTAAAATAAAATCCTTATAACAGAGTCCAAGGAATGATTGGAATGATCCAACACAGCAGCAGTCGATTCAGTTATGTAAATCTGTTCCAAGAAAACAGCAGCTGGCTTACATCTGGTAACGAAATCCACCAGGAAATTATTCAAAATATAAACACTTAGTTGTACCTGCCTGTTTTACCTCTTAGCAACTGCATAACTACCCCCAGTAAGGCTGAACTTTTAAGCTAATGCAGTCAGGAGGAGGTAGCAGACTCCACTTTGCTTTGCCCCCATCTCTGTAACAAAAACCATCCCCGAACTAAAGGTATCCCGTAGCACTACTGGGTTATAAATCAGAGGACAGACCCCTTTCATTCCCCTTTGTCAGGCATGACCTCTGCTTCCCAGGGGGTCAGGGAGATGGCCTGAGCATCGGCACTGTGGGAAACCTGACCAGGAGCCACGGACCCTCTACAAATAACCATCTTACGTCAGGAAAAGCTGCAGCAGTACAACAGCAGGACTGCTGGCGGGCCTCTGATTCAACACCAAATGACATTTACAGAAACAGGAGACAAGAGTTTTATGTGTTTTCTTTTCAGAGAGCAGGGAGGTCAGTTGACCCTCATTGTAGAACAAGAGCAGGGATTGACCACTGCTGACAGTTTCCTAGTTCAAGTGTTATGTAGGTTAAACATTTTTCTTTAATCAGTGAAAGAGTCCTTCTATGTAGAATGTAAACTCAATAAAAGAGACTTTGTAGTTCTCCATCCGTGCATCAACATCTCATATCATCTTATTTCTCATATCATATCAACATATCAATAATAACTCACGTCCATGAAATCATTTGTTATTATTCTTTTGTGTATAATGTCATGTAAAAATGTTAAATATGTCACATAATTGCAGTTCATTTGTAGCAAATTCCCTGATGATAAACAAAAACATAAATGTGAACATTCATCCATTATTTTTAGGCTTTTAGGCTGTATTGCTTATTGATGGTTTCTCAATAGAGGACCATTATGGGGGCTATCTGCTCTTCTATACAAATTTTTTCAAGTTTGTCCATAGCATTTATGATGAAAATAAACTTAGATGATAAGAACCACCCCGTTTCATGCACTGGACATTTGCATCTTTTCAACATAAACAAGTGTTTACAGCTTTTTTTGTAGTTCAAATTCCTTGGAGACGTTTGCATGTCCCTTTGAGAACAAATCGTTTCAAAAACAAGAAGTAAACAGATTTATAATAAAACTATGAAAGTAAATCAGAGCTACAAGGTTACTACCCACATGACATCTTTGACCAGATGTTGATGCTGGTGAACAGGGCGGCAAAGATGTGCGCTAATCAAAGCCGTTTTCATTTTGTACACAAACCATAATTACAGTTCTAAGGATTCATTACATTTAATTAGATTTGAGGTGTAAAGTGTTTTTCTTAACTTCTCTCTCTTAACTTTACACTATATTGTGCAATTTCTAATTTTGTTGATATTTTTGCAAACTGCTGAATGCATACATTCGTTTAGCAGTAAATATCGCCCCATGTTTTTGTAAGCAGGCACAATTTTTCTAGAAGAGCACTATGAACAGCTGCTCTGTGGCAAGTTAACGGTCAGCATAAATTTGCTGATTCATAAACAGTCCCAGCACAGAATTAAACATATTGCAGTTACCAAACTCTTTGCATCCAAGTAGCACACTGCAACGAGTTCCTTGCTGTGAAAACATTTGTGGCCACATCATGATGAGAAAACACCCCAGTCACACAGTCAGATCTATTCCCAGTCATGTGGGAACAAGACAAGCTGTCAGGCCAACAGCTGGCCCTCGCTCCTCATCTGCATCCATGAAAACATTCATCTACACTTCTCCTGCTCTGATATCCGACTCCCACGAGGGAACAGAGTTCGTAACCCAAACGCCACGAACCGGTCGCTTTATTGGTCACTTTATTGCATCCCTGTGGTTTTTGATTACTCTCTTTCACTTTTAGTTCTTGATGTTTTTCACCAAGCAGGGTAAAACCATCTCCTGGGACCATATGTTCACAATATGGCCAGTGAAAGGCCCCTCCCTTTTTAAGGTGGCAGCTTTGATGTTTTCCACAGTCAGTGAAATTGGTTTGAGAAAATGTATGTTTAAAAAGACAAATCATCTGCAGATTCAAATGCTCTCCTTCATCTTTTTCTCTCCCTCCTCTCCCTCCTCACACAATCCCCTCTGTTACTAATGTTCTTTGAGCCACTCGGTTTACCTTCAGGTCAAAGCCATGGCTTATAATACATGCTTTCAATCTTTCTATTAAGTGTACTTTGGTAGCATAGATAAGGTGCTACAGGTCAATCCTAGAACCTTTTCACTCCAGCATGACTTCCATTATGTAAGTGGCAATAAAAAGATACGTAGTTAATACGTGCTGAAAGTCAGAATTCAATTTAATAGTCATCGACCGATCAGGCACCATCATATCTCAGAAAGGTCATATCACCAAGGTTTTCCAACAGAGTCCTTTGCTCTTACTATAGGCTTAGTTGTGGTTTTAAAGTTGAACTGGAGTTGAGCACTATTCTCTAATTAGGCCTAATACTTGTGCTTATGGCACAAAGTCATGTTTTGTCCTGTGAAACACAGATATGTGCATATTATGAAAAAAATGTCCCTTTTGGAGCTTTTTATTGATCTATTAGTATGGCTAGACAAACAACATCCTACTAACAGCTCAAGAAATTAATTTCCTTTGGCTATTTATTTGTTTAGACATGAACTTTTCTGCCTCAAGCCAAGGTGAGACCCTTTTTTGTGGCACGGATTAACTTTGAGAAGAGCTACAGCACAGACAGGCTGAGTCCAGGCTTAGACTGTAACCTTGAGGCTGTAGTGAGAGAAAAAATAGGCTCATGTCACAGCAGAGGCAGGAGAGCTGCTGAGTAAATCACTGTCTGGTCTTCATGTCTCTTTCTGTACCACAAATTGACTATTTGCTAAACTCAGTTCCTGTTGCCACAAGTGTCAACCTGTTTTGTTTTTGCACAATCCAAAATGTAACTTGCAGTAAAAGAGAAACACATTTTAAGTTTTTATTTTTGAAGCAACAAGCCTTTGATTTTCCCCCACAAAAACGCAAGGATGATACATATTTCTAACCAACAGCTGTTTATTTTGGTCTTGCATGAAGACTGTCAGTTACATATTTCATCATATGACAAGTATTGGGTATCTAAATTAAAGTGTTAGAAAGCTATCTTTCAGACAATTTGGTTGTGCACGTGTGATTGTGACTCCAAATAAAGCATCGCTGCAGACAGTTTTTATTGGGCGACAAGCTAAAAATGTAGCAGAACATTGACCACGTTAGCTTTATTTTTCATGAACATAAAATATGCAAAGATAGCCACTTAAGTTAGTTTGTGATTAATATGATGTAGGAGCATCTTGGCAGTAAAATGTCAATTTTGTTTGGACTGAAAGCAACGTTTTTCTTTCTGAAGGTTAGGCTTTAAAGTAATGCTAGGTTGCTACTGAAGCTAGTAAGCTAGTTACAAAAACAATGCTAACACTTGCTAATTATTCATTCAGAACTCCTGTCCTCTGGTGCTTTTTCAGACTACCATGTATTTGTTATTAGAGTCTAGTGTGGGCACTATAGCAGAATCTAAACCCTGACATGCAACTGATACCACGGAAAAAGTCCTCATTCAAAGCAACTACAGGAGACAGTACACTAAACTTTCAGTGCATATCTCACCAAGCCAGTCTGATGTACAGGAATGGGCATCAAAAAATGCTGCGAACCATTTTGAGAGATGAGAATGAATTTTGAAATGGAATTTGGCTTATATTTGTGCATATTGTTTCAACAATTCTTTATTTATTTGTCACATGTAGTTATAACTAGTACAAC
Organism: Aulonocara stuartgranti; assembly: GCF_965226115.1. Taxonomy (NCBI): domain Eukaryota; kingdom Metazoa; phylum Chordata; class Actinopteri; order Cichliformes; family Cichlidae; genus Aulonocara; species Aulonocara stuartgranti. The sequence continues at coordinate 19,492,889 of NC_138947.1, forward strand.
ACACAGTGAAATGTTTTTTCCGGCTAAAAAGTACTCCCCCCCCGACTGTGCATCTTACTAAACTTATAATAAAAAAATATCTATATAAAAGTATAAAAAATGTATAATATCGTGCAAAATATTACGCTGTAATAGTTAAGAGCTATAGTGTACGTATTTACATAAATACAGATGTAAATGATAAAATACAAATAAAAATAAGGATAAAACTCAAAAGAAAATTATATACTGTGTATGGAATTGTCCATCATGTTGTCCGATTTGTGTTTTGATTGAGGAGTCTCACTGTTTGTGGGTAAAAACTCCTCCTGAACCTTTCAGTTCTTGTTTTCAGGCTACAGAGGCGTTTCCCTGACCTCAGTGGCCTGAACAGTTTGTAAGCGGGATGGCTGGAGTCGTTAGTGATCCTGATGGCCCGGGATCTGCACCTTTCAGCGTAGATGTCCTGCAGTGTTGGTAAAGATGTTCCCATAGTGCGTTCAGCTGTGCGCACGACCCTCTGCAGGGCTTTCTGTTGCTGTACTGTGCAGTTCCCGTACCACACCGTGATACAATTTGCATATAAATTGTATATGAGTTTGCATATACTGTAACTCAAATCTCCATATGCGTGCACACAGAACAAACAACATTAGCAATTCACTCTCAGCCCGTCAGCTGCAGATGAAGAACGTCTACTGGATGTGCTCTCCAACATCATCAAAGCAAAGCAAAGCACTTGACCTCGCCCTCGTCTTCACCACAGTTCTGGGGTTAGCCTTTCCTAATTTAACCCCAGTCTGGTTGCGAGGGCGAGGGAAGGCCCATATCTGTGGCGCCATGTTGGGCAGGACCTCCTCTGAGGATTCAGCCAGTGATATCCCTCAAAACCCACAGAGGATTCCTACCTGATCATCCTCAGTGGAACTTAATTGCAGGATCCATGGAGGAGGGAGGACACCTGTCAATCATAAGCAGTATTGGTGGAGTCTCATTGGATTGTAATGCTTGCATGGTAATATTTTGTACGTTACTGTGCAATTATATCGCAGTGGGTTAGATTTTTTCAAAACTTTGTTGAGTGGACATCATCGGAAGTTTTAAGTATTACTGCTTAAAGCATTATTTGCAAGTACAAGCTCCTGCTTCTATAATAATATTACTTGTGAAGATAAATCAAGCTAAAACAAGCTGTTGGAAATAATAGAAAATATATTAAGTTCACTGTGGTAATTCTGACAGCCATCCAATAGTGCCAATCATAACTGGCAGACGACAAACTGGAAAACAAATTATCAGTCAAGAAATTACATGAGAACTGCCAATTGACCTGGTGAAGTCTAATCTGATCTAATACAAACTGTTTCCTCTAATTACATTCTTCAGTCCATCGGCATGAGCTCTCATGACTTGTTGCCAAGCTTGTGAAGGACTGTGCACAGAGAGGAATGCAGCGCTGTGACGCGCACACTGCAGAGTATCCGAGTTATGTAAAGACGGTGTCATTACATTATTTTCCCCAACGTTTTATTACTAAGCACAAAAAGATTAAAGAAAATCTCTGCAACAGTTTATGCTTTTTCTGTAGCAAATTTTAGTCATTAACAAGAAATAATAAGAGGATCCTGCCACAAAGTTACTAATTAGTCCTAATCCTGTCTAAATTACATACTGGGTGTGGCGTTCAGCTTCAGCTCAAACAAGCAGAGGAAATTACTGGCCTGAAGTGATTTTGCTTTTGTTTTATACTAACACAGAGGATATGCTGCTTTCTTTTGTGAAGCTTTATGCTCTAAAGCGCTTCAGGCTCAGTGCAGGATTGCATAAAGCTCTGTAACATCATCAGATGTCAGACTGCAAGAGTGAAGGGCACAGGTGAGCTTCCACTGAAAAGTCTATTGTCTTTGATATGGTGCGTGTATCTGACACCCAGCTTTGGGACTAGGTCATGAACTTTGACAGCCATATCAGTTCCTCCTGGGAAAAGAGTGATCCAGGTGTCTAACTGGCCGATTAGTGTGCCACCCCCACTGGTGTAAAGATCCTCAAAGAAGCAGTTTCTCACCATATTAAAAAAGCTGAGTAGTGTTGAAGTTCAGGATTAAGCCTTCTATTCTTTACAAGATTTCTCTGTTAGTAAAACACCAAGTACAGAGAAACCTTTCACCTCCCTCAGTAAATTTACTTGATAAAACATAAGAGCAAACAAAATACCAGCACTCACGTATGCATATATTTCTTAATGTTTTTTATTGAGCTTGAATAGCACAACGTTTTCTTCCACATTCAAACACTCATGCACACGATATCTGACTGTAAAAGTCGAGTTCTACTGTAACATCCTGAGGCATCTGAAGGAGCACATTCAGCAGAGCCAACCATTCATTACACACTGAAAACATGGGAACTTTCTGGCTGCACAAGCATTGTCTTTTTCACTTTCACTCGCCAGGTTAGCATCACCCTCTTCCCCAAAATGAAATTCAAGAAGAAGCAGACATAGCAGAGGTGAGTGTGTGTGATCTAAACCGGTCCAGAGGTGCACAAGGCGATAATACTGGAGAGATCAGCCAGTTATTCATTTTACTGGTGAGGTCTCTGAACATTGATCTCTTATGTTGATAGTTTTGTTGCATCGTGTTCTTACAAAACATGCTTGCTGTTGCAAATTAGAAGCACTAATTTGTAGCTCATGCTACAGTAGGATTGTAGTCTGTTATTGGAGGCTTGATAGGCAACATGATGACATCATAATATTTAATGCATGGCAAAGGTTTTGTGGATATAAATAAGATGTTGTTTTTATGAACTCCAAATCATAAAACGTTTTTAAGGTGTGTGCGTGAATACTACAATTTCAGCCTACTGTAAGGTGGACAGTTTCTAAGGAACATGATGGCTTTATAATGTCTGATTTCGATGAGAACCTCCAGGGGCCTACAATGTACATGTGTGCTAGTTTTGATGTTTTCTTGGCAAATGAGCAGGATGGGACTCAAACTTAATGATAAAAAACATGGATAAATCTGTGTCAATTAGATAAGATGCAAAAGTGTAGAAGCATTTTCTCAGTTTCATGAAATATAACTGGATACAAGATAAGAATAATAATAATAATAAGAAGAAGAAGAACTTTATTTATCCCAAGGGAAATTCTTTTGTCATGTACATGCTCAAAGCAGCAGGAGAGACAGAGGAACAGATGAATAAGATATACAATATATACAATAAGAATAGTAGTATACAGTAATATACAGTAGGATAGTGCAAGACATAGTATCAAATAACTCTAACGAAGTAATATATATAACTATATCCTGGAGAATAAATAACTTAACTATCAAGATAGTTGAAACTGCTCGATTTAACTGTCCACACAAACTTACAACACGCTCCAGTGCTCGTAAATCCCAACTGCCCACAACAGCCTTGTCCCACAATAGCTGTACCTCCTGACAGTCTCCATCAACTTCTTATCAAGTGGCACTGTCTCCTTCTCCAGTCTTCTCCTCAGACAGCCTGACACCCCAGATTCCCATGTCAGAAATAGAGATGGGCCGAAGGAGGACAACGACTCGAGGAGAAGCAAACATGCAAAAGAGCACAGGAATTTCTGTTTGCAGCGGAGGGGGCAAAAGTCGGAGCGGCCAAAGAGAGATGGAGTGGGATTTAATGACATGTTGATGACAGGCTGGAGGGGAGTATGCAATGCTCCTGCAGGAGCGGAGAAAGAGAAGGGTGTAAGATGAGCCATACTGGCTTGTATAGCTGTGAATAGAGGTCTGCTCTTTTACACTACGACAGAGTGCGTCTTCATACCTGCACTGATCGTACATGACGAGAAACAGGGGCAGTGAAATCTCCAGCTGTGCATCAATGTGTAATTTCCGCCTTGGCTAGTTATGGGTCACAGGTTCCCCGAGGCTCGATTTGCTCGAGCATGGATGAATGATCAGTCTGTGGTGCATGAGGGTTATTCCTAATGTGGTGGGGAAACATTTTTTCTATATAAATGTATTAAAAGCCATACGTCCACCTATCCATCCACCCATGTGCACCTGTGACAAAAGCCACTGTGGGCAGGATGATGACGAAAATAAGAGGCATTTTTAAACTGTTAAACGGAAGATTATTTGCTTACTTGTTGAGCACTAGTTGACAAGTCAGACGCTGATTACTTTATAGTTTCGTGGAGACCGAAAATTAAGCAGAACAGAATGTAAACATCATTAGTTACAATTTTATAGCTTGTTTTTAGAGAGGTTCTGTCTGCATGTGGCCACTAACCATGTGACGTCAGGCATTTTTGAACATGCGATGATCATGATTACAAAGCAGGGTCAAGTGAATAAAGCCCAAATCCCAGAGGCCTGCCCCCTGGCAACCACCAGTTGCTAAGGAAATTACGTGTTCCCCAGCTGGTTGACAAAAATCTCCTTGAAATTGCTTTAGTTGCTACCAAATTGCCACCATATGCACAGAAGATGGCAACTCATCCATAAACACTCACCAGCGATAGGGAAACTGTGAAAGTGCAACTCAATCATAAAATAAAACATAAATAAAAAATGTTTGCATTCAAAGTAAAAGTTGGACCTTTTAAAACGTCCTACCTGATAGTGCAGATAAGTGAGCATCTTCCACGCAAACCGCAGCAATTGTTCAATGACCAAAGCAATCACAAGGAGGTTTTTGACGCAGCATCTTCTTTGCAGCTGATTTCACCTGGAGGAGCCACTCGCCTCTCAGCTGAGGAACAGCAATGTGCCCACGGCGTCGCACGAGAAATCTTTATCATTTAAAAAACAAAGCAAACGTTGTAGTTTAACAGGAGGGATGTTTTCTACTACCTGTTCTTAGAGAACAGTGATTTCCTGTGCTTCACACAGGTAGCTAGCATCTACTGTCTAAACCTTTATATTTACCCACTAGAGTGCTTGTTTGAACCTCATGTTTCCACCTAATGCATCCAACTGAGGCTCGCTCTTGTTTTATTTTCCACTTCCTTCACTCTTATAATTTTTTTTCTATCCTCTTTTTCTTTATCAGTAAGAATTTTTACAGTTACTTCTGTTGTTCCACCATCCATCATTTCATCCACCTGGGAAGGTTAACAGTCTCTCCTCTTTTTGTTTTTTTTTGTTTTTTTGATATCATATCCAGTGAGAGGCAGAACTGCAGAGTGAAAGAAACGCTTACAGGGAAGCAGTGCTTCTATACTGCCAACACTGTGAAACTTTTTTGGATTTTTCAGTAACAAATTTGAAACACAAAGCTTTTGGGGTCTTCTATAATTTAACAAGAACTGTATTTGAAGGATGCTGCGATTAAATATGCATACTCATTCAAAACCAGGTGAATATTTCTGAGTGCCAAGACTTTTAAAAAAAAACACTACGTGAGACGACATTTTTTGTGCCCACCAGCCTCTAAAATTAAGAATTCAGAATGCATTTTTCAGATGCCTTCTTAGCGTCTTGTTGGAGTCTGCTGGTTCTCACGGTGAGCTGCATGTGTGTGTGTGTCTGGTGTGTGTTTGTATGTGTGTGTGTTTAGGCTTAGCTGCAGGTCGGGAGCAAAAGCAAAGAACAACAGCCATAACAGCTGTAGAAACAGTAACTCGAGCCCGACAGAGACTTTGTGGAGGGACAAAGAATCAATTTGCATTCCAGCAACTATACAATACAATATAAAGATATAACACAAACCATCACTTTTACTGCGCGTGAGTGACCGCTACAGCCAGTGACCCGTGGCATCGAGCTGACAAACCAGCTTTCAAAATCAGCACGACACGGTGGATCGCGGGCCTCCTGCGTATCGCTCCCTTAAAAATAACTCTGCAAACTATAATTTCAGAAGAGAAACATCGCAGCTGCCGAGTTATATTTTCTGTGCCGTGTGTGGAAATCCCACGGCTCAAGTTCTTTGGGCTCAGCACTCCTCCTGCTAGGTGGCCACTTTTATCTGAAAATAATCAATGGAGCCAACAAGTACAAACATGACCCAAGAAATAAAAACACATATTGGCTGAAAATGTATTGACGGTCCTGTAAGCCCCGAGCTCTTGTTAGAAAGTATGAATGAGAGCAGAAAAATCGATCTATTTTCAGGCAGGCCTGCCTTTGGAGATGGGTGATCAGATTTCAGCAGAGATACAGATGGATGATGGGTGCCAGGACGTATGCATGCATGTGTGTGGTTGCGTGTCTGTGCCTGCGTGAGTTTTACTGGGTCGTGGTGTGGCCGCGGGGGTGCATGGGGGGGGGGGGGGGGGGGGGGGGGGTAGCTTTGCAGAGAGATTACCCAGTTTGCTGGGAAATAGAGGGGGCAGGAGGCAGATTTTCTTTTCTAAGGGGGTCCCAAATCCATTCCTAAAGAGTCACAAGATTATAAAGCCTAGATTGAGCTAGTAGATTACAGGGACGAGACACCATGTGAACGTCTGTGATGTGAGGTGAGGGACTGTGGTTCTCTAAATAATATACCTCCACTAGGCCCCTTCCTCCACACTAACAAACTGATTATCCTGGCGGGTGGGGGGGTATTGTTATTGGCCTTAGGTGGCTGTATCATTTATAACATCTGCTTTATAATTTCTTAAAAATTTGTATGTATTTTGATGGCTCATTTATACTTCTAAACCTTTTTGGCATTTTGTTCGGTTTAACTGTTTTAGGAGAATCCCAAAAAGTTGATTCTGTTCATCCTGGACGTTTTTTTGGAATCAACTTCTTGAGATTTCCTTACCAGGATGATCGAGCATGCATCAATACGTTCAGAAGAATCATGAAAGTGCATAGTTTCTTGAGATTAACATCTTGTGTAATGTAGCAGGCCCACATTACACCGGTTTTAGAATCGCTGCATTGGCTCCCCGTGTGTTTCAGGATCGATTTTAAAGTTCTTTTATTGGTTTTTAAATGTCTTAATGGTCTTGGGCCTTCTTATCGCTCAGATCTGCTTTTACCATACGAACCCTCGCGGACCCTGAGGTCCTCTGGTACTGGCCTTTTGATTGTCCCTAAAGTCAGGACACATACTCACGGAGAGGCAGCTTTTCAGTGGTATGGTCCTCGTCTGTGGAACAGCCTGCCGGAGGAGCTCAGGGCTGCAGAGAACGTATATGTTTTTAAGAACAGGCTCAAGACCCACCTTTTTAATTTAGGTTTTACTTAGCGTTTATTTATTTTATGCTTATTTATTCTATCCTGTTATTCTATTATTAATTTAGGCTTTACCTAATATTTATTGATTTTATTCTTATTCATTTTTTTAATCTTCTTACTCTATTTATATTTATATTTATATTGTATCCCGTTCTTATTTATTTTATCATTTTACCCTGTATATATCCTATTGTGTCATATCTCCAGTGTTTCCTCGGAGGGGGCTCTCTGCACCGGGGCTGTGATCGACCATGGCTGCTGGGGCTCTGGGGGTCCTCTCAGCCTGGCTGTGGGGCTTCTTTGCCTCCCTCCTGCTGTGTGCCCAGCCTGGAGGCTGCGGTCTGTGACCGGCTCCTGGTGCAGACGGCTCCCTGTTATAGTGTTTCCTCACTTGGCTCATGCGAACCCAGCCCAATTTTTACTCTTTAAGTGTGCGTGTGTGCGTGTGTGTGTGTGTGTGGGGGGGGGGGATATGTGTGTATTCACATCATTTATGTTAATGAGAGTGTGGGGTGGGCTGCTTTTAACTATGTAAAGCACTTTGTGCTACATTTTTTTGTATGAAAAGTGCTTTATAAATAAAGACTGATTGAGACTGATTGATTGTTTCTGAATGACACGAGTCGCTCCACACTAACAGTTTAGGCAGGTCAGCTTTTTTAAAACACGCAGACATCCACACATTATCACTTGAGGATTAACAAGGCCACTGAAACAGAGGTCATAACAACCCTGCAGAGAGCTGAGTCTAACTTCAAAGAAGTCAAGTCGCCACCTTATCTATGCAGACACACTGCAAACAGTGGAGATTAACCCTGAAAACTGCTTTGTCTGCCTGTTTGTTTGGTGGATCTCCTCCTTTTAGCTGATAAACCTATCAGGGTGATGTCTGGTGCAAAGTTACAGCTAATCTGTCAAAGTTCTCTCCCTGAAAATGACCTCTCTGCAGTGATTCTGAAATGTCCACTTACTTAAATATACTAATGGCCATTACTTTGGGGCATTAGTGTAATTTCTGTAAACAAGAAGGGTCATTAGGGAGCAGATAAGCAGCCTTGGAGGACGTTTTATATTGTGACCGCTGCTGGCTGCGATTTCATGTTAAATCGACAGGAATAAATGAGCAGTGCTTTAGAAACGCTAAACTTTTGCAAATCAAAAAAGAGAAAAGAACTATTGCACAGTTAATTTAGAAGTGGTTTTGTAAAGAAGAAAATGATTGTCGCATTTACTCACACCAAAATGGATGGTGTGTATCCCTTTTTCATAAAACAATGGAGAAGGAAAAATCTCCCCTAGACTACACTGTATATACAGTAAGTGTTCATGTGCCTCCCTCACATAAGCCACAATTTTGCCTCAAGCAGGTGTGCTGTGGTAAGCTGCTGAAAGAGACCAGTCATTGTTTTTGCGAGAACATCTTTGGTCCCGTAGTTCGACTTCCAGATGTGCCCGCTGTGCCGCGTGTGACTCATCTCGTTTGTTGAGACACTCGACACAACAGCGTCATACCTGAGCGCTACCAGACATTTCTGTCTGCCTGTGAGGGCTTTCATAAGCGCTATGTCTATTTTGCTTTTACAACCCTTTTCATAATTTTGCTGATAAATCTTCTCTTCCCCCCCTGCGTCTGATCTTAGATTTTTTTTGGCCCATGTTTCTTTTACTGATTAACCTCATTTCATAATCTCAGTATAACATTTGAGACCTTGAGCTGTAATCTTGAAGACAAACTTCTTAGGCTCTGGCACAGTCCGGTCACTTTGGCCGGCTGATTTATGGACTGGTGTTGGCCAAGCGAGGTCACAAAGGGACGGACGATGGAAACGCAACAGCTTACAACATAATCACATGGTAGTTTGTTCCAAAGTCATCAGACTGTGCTACGTATTAAAACTTGTTCCACTGACCTCATGTGCTGCTGTTTTAAGTCTGTTAGCAAATCCATAAAGAAAATAGTTTGTGGATAACCAGATTTGCCTCTGCGGATTGAGAAAGCATCTCTATATATATAATACAAATTTAATCTTTTTGTATTTTAGATTGCCTAACCTTCTAGAGTCCTACTCAGAGTATGTAAACCTTTGTAACATTAACCTGGGTCCTTAATTACCACCATTATTGCTATACACCATCATGGTTACAAAGGTAACCCCCTCTACAAAAAGAGATCTTGGATATAAACACAATTAACTCATCTTCTCTCAGGTTTGGGCTTTTGTTATATAATTAAGGCAGGCTCACAGATCTTTGTGGGGTTGCTTTTCTCTTAAGTAATTGCAGTGTGTGGCACAGAGCCCAAGGCAAGCAATGAAGAAGAGTGAAGAAACAAGAAAATAGTGTGTTCTTGTCTGTGTTTTGTCTCTGTGGATGAGGGGGATGGTGAGATATTTGTGTTGCACTGTGAGCCAAAAGTGAACCAAATGGCAAAGGCTTACGGGACTTTGAGAGTGTGGCGGTCACACACCTGTCTGACAGGACCACAAGTGATAAAAGAGTTTTACGCTATGGGACCAGTATGAGCATGTGTGCATGAGTGACTTGGATTAACGGTCGAGTCCCCAGAGCTGAAAGTGCTCCTGCTCTGTGTATATGGGCGCACTGCATGAAAGCAAGTTGTTTTGGCATCCGTCAGATTATTTTGTTTAAACTTCTCGCAGAACTGAAATTACAGCAGGTTAACGAGAAGCCGTGGCAGCGAACCAGCGTCCACAAAGGCAGGATATACTCAAAGTGGAGTGACTCCATTATTAATTTGCTTGTGCTTTTCCTGCTTTGACACATGAATGCCTGCTTGCTGAGGAAGGTCTTGCCCAAAACCACACTGGTCCTGAGATGAGATCTTATCAGGCAGACTAAGAGAAAACACCTGTGAGAGTCTACTGAGGGTCTTAAGTGCATATAAAAAACATGAACCATGATCACATGAGGGAAAAATCAGATTTAAAAAAAACTGGTACCGACTCTACCTGAAATCCAACATCCCCACAGACATTCCCATGCTTTGACTTTCAGAAAAGGACTCTGTCACCGTGACTTTACCCACTTGTTCTTGTTTTTAATGTGTTTTCATTTTTATTGTTTAAGCATTTTAAGCCTTAATGCACTTAAAACTTATGAGATACTCAAAATAAATCCACTATGGCACTGCGTTGAAAGGAAAAACTGTCAATGGAGTCCAAAACCATTTTTGTCTGCAGGCTGTAAATATGTGCTGTAAAGTTAAGCATTATGTCACTGCAACCTCCAGGGACTGACCCACTTTTTGAGTCAGCCTGAAGTGGTCATTTGAGGAACTGTGTTGGCTACCTTTTCACCCCAGATGTTGCTTATTGTGTCCCCAGTGGGTGATTCATGTGTATTAGCAAGTAGCAACAATGTAGCCTTGAACCTCGAGTCTTACAAGAGCACATCTGTTCTTTCTAACTCAACATGCACAGACTTCTATATTTTTTAACTCTGGGTTTTCAGAGCTAACAGAGGCTGACAAAATTGCATTACCAAACAGCTTGTATGGATTAAAGTAGCCTTATCGCTAAGACCTTTAAACAGACATCTTTGAGTAAAATCAGTAGTGCTCTTTGGTCTCACTGTTCATCAGTTTTGTGACAGCTTTACTGTGTGTAGTTGTTACATTTAAAGAAAGAAAGCTCTGATAAACCAGTCTCCAAGGAGGAGTCAACAGAGACCACAAAGCTAACCTTAAATAATGATAGCCTTTCAGCTTTTGTCTGGGAAGAGATTTGGTAACTTAATCTACTTAAGCGACTGAAAATCTTTAACCTACGCCACTTTAGCCTTTTCCTCTTGAAGATATCCACATAAATAAAGTCAGAACTCATGAAAACTGCAGTACATGCAGTACTTGTGTGTTGTTTTTTTCCCTTCAGCTTGTGATCTCAGCAAAAATGGTTTCGAGCACCGATAAGCAGCTCATTATTTCTGAGCTCCCCGAGATGCATTTTAAACAAAACTACCAGACGTCACAGACCCCTCAGGTACCCAGTTGTGCCTCTGTGCACTCTCCCTCGTCTCCCCCCGCGTAAACTGAGTTTGTTTGATCAAGGCCGATCAGCAAGCACTCCAGCGGGTGGTGAAAGAAGCTGGCAGAATTATTGGAACAAGTCTGCCAGAGATCAGTAATATCTTCCCCACTCGCTGTCTGAGGAGGGTGCACAGTATCCTGCGGGACCAACATCACCCTGCGCGCCACCTTTTCCATCTGCTGCCCTCAGGGAGAAGGTACAGGTCTATACAGGCCAGAACATCCAGACTGGCCAACAGCCTGTATCCACAGGCTGTGAGGCTCCTGAACTCTCTGCCCCCCTCTCACGGACAATAACCATATCCAACTTCTTAATAGCAATGAACTGGTCTGCATTGGTGCATCATATCTTTATTCTCTTCCCCCTCCTGCCCCCCCCCCCCCTCTTTCTTAAATAGATAACTATCATATCTGATATCATATCTCACAGTACAATAATATTGAATGGGTTGCATTGTTGTATTTTGTCATGTTTCTCAGGTCTTTGTCTGAATTTCTACGAACATTATTGCTAAGGATTGTCTTATTGCATTGGAGTCACACTGGGTTAAATATGTACACTTGGGTTTTAAGGGGTATTTATTATTTTCTTCTTTTTTTTTGGGTTGTATGGAAGCCCCAAACGCAATTTCATTGTTCTTGACAATGACAATAAATAAATAAATACTGCCTGCTCGCCTTCTGATGCTTTCATGCTCTACAAACCTCATTTCCACCGAGCATTGCTGACTTGATGTCATGAAACTAAAATATGGACCTCAAAACATCAAGACAGTAGTCCCCGCCAATCAGCCCAAAAATCAGCCCTTTTGGAATAAATGTTCAGTCTGAGTTTGTTTGAAATATGCAAGAAACACGAGTTTGTCACTGAGCTGCGAGTGGGGAAAGATCTCTTCTGACTCAAACAGAGACGGCTGATGTGAAAGTCTGTACACAGCTAGTGAAACTGATTTCCCATGTCCCATTATGACAGGATAAAATCTGACTGACAGTATAAACACATAGAAATGGCACGAAACCATGGGGTTGAGATCGGGCTACGCTCGCTTGCATCATTTTCGCATCATTATTGTGTGTTGCCAAATTCATATAGAAATCCCAAGAAAGACTCCTAAATTTAAAAAGGAAGCTCTGTTCTATCTGAGGAAACATGACACAGTAAGAGAGAGGAAATGGGTGTGAAAAACAGGACACGAAAGAGATGAAGGAAGTGGGATATGAGGAGGAAAATGGGCTATTTTTGACAGGGTATCTGATCAGGCTGTTGTCATGTTTATAAAAGACTGATTTGATGTAAATGTGAAGGACATGAAGGCAGAAAAAAAGGACAGTTGAATATATGCTATACTAAATTTAAGAGGTGAAGAGAACCCCCTGCTGGCCAGAGGCAGAATTTCGTGTTCTAGATTTTTAAAAAAGGTTCGAGTCAAAGCTTCTAAAAACAACCATCACAGAGATCAGCAAATGAATGAATTTTTTTCCAATATTGCTCAAAAGTTAACATTTTTCAGTCACGTGTTCATACCTTACAAGAACTTCAGTGCAATAGTCTTTATTATTATATACCGAAAACAGCAGAATAAAACAGAATAAAACATGGAATAAGGCATAAATCACAAAAGAACAGAAATAATACCATAATAAGTCAATTTTTTTTTTAAATCACAACATTTTAAAAGTCAAAAAACTCACACATTTCAGTCTCAGTCACAATCACAAAATCCAAGTCATCGGTTTTACCGGCTTTATCTCACCAGGCGTACATACGTGTCAAATAAATGTGCTCCACATTTTGCATTCCTGAAGTTTAAGAGAAACTCGGAAGATTATGTAGTATCTACATCATACTGCCAAATTACCTTTCTATAATCCGCTGGCCTCTGAACAGGTTAAGTGAGATAATCCCTGTCTAATCCTGCTATCACTGCCTTTAATCTCTTAATCCGGTTTTTGTTAAACTACAGATTAGATCAAGTTTGCTGACAGGTGTGGAGGCACATGTTCGTGGTGAAAGAAGCACTTTAGGGAAGTAAGTGTAGTCATACAACTGCAAAAACAAAACACTGCCGTGTGCTGCCTAAACCAGTGTGGTCGTCACCAAAATTCTGCCTTACTGCATTCTCTGTGCTGCGGTTAGATGGTAAAGAGACAACTCAGGTCTGGGTGCCCACCTCATCTCCCAGAAATAATTCAGAATTTCATAAATTAGCATAGTGACTTTTAATACAGGCAACTTTTTTTCACAAGTAGTAGTGGTTGGAGTTCAATCACTGGTCCGGGATATGAACACTACCTCTGGCTCTGTGCAGGCAGAGAAATGGAAGCTCTCTTTGTTAAGTGTCGCCTATGACCTACACGTCCTCTTTACTCTTACATAAATAGACTGACCTTTAAGTAATGGGGAACCAAAGATTACAAAAAAATAAATAAACAAGAACACTGATTTTCTTTTTATGTCTCAACCAGCAATCAGGCCATTGGTAGTAATGTGGCTGTGAACACACGTTTTCTGGAGCGTATAATAGCTGACAATACAGAGGGACTTCAAGAGGCGCCAGTTTAGTTACAGGATATCCTTTGCAAAATTTACCTTCCTCCTACATCTACCACCCTCCTCATGTTGTTTATTTTCTTTTACTTTCTCCTCCACCGTGTTTCTAATTGGTCTTGGTCTTCAGCTCTGCCAGCTTGCTGGTAACAAAGTTCCATTTGAAAGACGCATCCTCGTTGCCTCCTCCCAGCGAGACATACTTGGAGAAGCTATTGTTGCTCCTTCCTCCCCCTTCACTCTGCTCTCCCTCAGTGACCTGCCCATCCTGCTGACTTTCCACCCCTCCAGCCTCTATCACCCCTTCCTCACCTTCCCCTGTTGCTGCCTCGTTCTCAGCAGCAGCGGCGGCGGCCGCAGCAGCTTCGGCCTGTTTCTTGGCTGCCCAGTTGGACGCAAAGCTATCCCAGAATCCCGTGCGCCTGGTGGGTCGCGGAGGCTCCTCGGGCTTTGCTGCAAGCGGACTGAGAATTTAGACAAAGCAGTAGGTGCTTTAAATTATGAAACAACTGACGAAGATTTTAGATTTTAAATAACTTAAGTTTTAAAATTACATGTAAACACAAAGACTTTATAAGAAAGGCTTCAATAGTGATTAATCCAACAATCATTACTTTATGAAATAGACAAAAAAGACAGATTTTGGCCAGTAAGTATCCTAGATTTTCAGAAAATAAGAATTTATGTCTTCCAGTAATTATCTTCATTTCTATTTGTTTTTTTATTAAACCTCCTTTTTCCCTTTCAGTTCAGTCTGTACACCAATTTTGGCCAAAACATTTCTTTGGGTCAGTGCAACGAAAGTAAAACTTCAACCTTATGAGTTACAAAATCGGATAAAGGTGTGATCTCAGTTGGAAAGTGTAAAGCTCTGTTTCACCAGCAACATCAATGTTCATGAATGCATGTGAGAAGATAGACGATTAAAAACTCACTGGTCAGCGACAGGGGGGCACTCAGTCTCCTCTAGGAGCTGGTGTTCATCATCTTTGTTGAAGATCGCTGATAGCCGATTCCAGCTTTTAGCTCCTGCCCCCTGCATCTTGACAAGGTCAGAGGTTAAAGTAGGGATTTAGTGCTGTCAAATATCACTTGACTAACGCTCCTCTGTCATATCTTTAGACATATGCTTAGCATGAACCTTTGCATGGATATTCTCACTTTACTCACTGCATCTGTGACCATTTTATAAAGTATTTGTGAAGCCTGCGTGATTAGTAAACGGACAGAAAATACCCTACAAGGTTTACAAGCACTGCCAGGGTTCACATACTTTCCTGGCCAGCTGGGAGACAGCATTGGGCCCCTCCTCCTCCTGCACTGGACTCATATCATTCTCCACCTCTGTGACCTGCAACACCAGTAAACAGAACAATATTTCATTAACCTGTCCACACACAGTCTGGTCACAACAAACTGTCTAAGTTTAATGCACAACACAGAATCTGTGCACAGCAGTCGCCATCTGGTGCGTATTGTGGGTACTGCAAGCTGAGGCAGACCTAGCTTAAACACACATGACACTATTATATGAACTACTGGAGACTAAAAATAAATTGCCACCACAGAAAAATGTTTAATATTTCTTTATTAAAACTAACTTTAACATTTTGCACATTGTGTTTTAATTGCTTGTTTTTTCTCTTGACCAACTTACTAATTACTTAACAGTAGTATTTCCACATCAGTGGATGTTTTGACATAAGGAAGACTGATAGTCAAACGCTTTAGCAGTCTCTAATTTCACAAGAACGTGTGAAGCAATGGCAACTCAAATAGCAGTGATGACATCTCTGCATATCTATCTAGATGGAAACTATCTCTCCGGATTCCCTGTCGTCCTTGCAAATGCCCGGGCAGCTCAAGAGGCCACAATGTGAAGCAGTCAGCTGGCAGATCTGAATATGCCAGTGAGGAACCTGGCTATCTGTCTCGTCCGCCTGTCAGCCCGTCATTCACTGGAATGCCAACTAATCCGTTTGTTCAGCTCCTGTGCAGGATCGAATTTCTCAGCTCTCTGGAGATCTGGGTCAACGCAACACTGTTTCACGAGAACCAAGTCCTGCATCGAGTGCAGGTGTTGCCGTGAACATGAGCAGTGGGAAAAATCCAATCCAACAAAAACCACTAAAAAGAAAGTCGATGTCTGACCCTTGGAAAAGGTCACCGCGTAACTCCAAGACGTTCTGAGAGCTTTAAAAAGGTAGAAAAGAAAACGAAGAAAGTTCTGCTTCACATGAGTGTAATCGTCTATTAGTCCTTTCTCTGCGATAAAATGTTTTTATGTTTACTTAAGTCACCACAGGCATCTGAAATATGACTACAGACCAAGATTCAATAATGATTTTATGTAAGAAGATACCAAGCAAAAGGGCATTCGATGACTGCTGAAAACATCCCATATTGCTTGCAGTGTTGCCTGTATTTTGGTTAAAAGCTGTTTAATTATTGCTGTGATTGCTCTTATGTATCTGGATTTCATTTTAAGTCCACATTTGTCTAACAGCAACTAATAAAAAAGTAGATTTGATGCATGTATATTTGTATGCACATGTTAGTAAACACAGTTTCATCAGAGTCGACTTGCCAGCGTGCATTAAGGCCAGCATTGCTGTTCCCAGGCCGAACATCTGTCTTAAAGTTCCCATTGCATGGAAAACAAATCAGCCCTGCAAGCTCATCTAACGCTGTGATGAATAAGAAATGATCAGCAAAACAAAACCAGCTGACTTTCTGACTTCTGTGCCAACAATTGTCAGCTTTCTTGTACTTTAACCTCTTAAGCCCCAAGCCTAAGTCATCTCCTGCTTTTTCCCCCGCATCAGGGGGCGTTGGGGCTTAAGAGTTTAAAGTGTTTCTGACAAACAAATTAATGAGTAACATGAGCAAATGTGGAGAAACATGTATGTATATTCTGTACCTCCTCGGCAGTGTCCTCCTCATATTCGGGATTAATAGTCTTCAGCACTTTGCTTTTATAAACCTTCCACATTGGATTCATACTTGCAGAAATAGATGCTCAACACTTGAGGGCAAGACCTGTGAAGATGCCTCTGCGCTCCACCCTCCACCGAGTCTCCACGTCCACCTTCAGCTCAGTTGGGCCGACTTTGGCCTGTTTCCATGCGTAACGTTCTCAGCAGATTATAAATGCAGGGAACTTGTTCAGAGCTGAGGCCCAAACTTTGTCATGCTGCTTCTCCTGGTCAGATTATGTCTGTCTCATTAAGCCAGCAGGGCTGACAGCTGCTTTCATCCCCACAGAGTGTCTGAACAGGTAAAGCTAGGAAGTTGCGCTGCTTGTGCATCCGCCTACGCAGGTATACACACACACACACACTAATTGTCAGCGTCACGGTACTGCCTTGGTTACCTGGAAACAGGTGTGGATTTCCTCATTCATATTTCAGAGGGTTTCTTTTGCAGAGCCAGAGGTCCATTGTCATCCTGTGCTGGTAGGATGGCTCCTATAACCTTGCCACACAAACACACCAATACAAACTAGTTTTTCAGAAAGTTGGAACTACTCTCTAAAAGGTAAATAAAATAATATAAATTCCACAAGTATTTAATTAAATTAGACCAAAGACCGCTTAATAAATGTTCAAAAGTGAAAAAGAAATCTAAAATGTCTTTATGATCTTTGCAGTTTACATGTGCAAACATAATTGCAAATGTTTCCCTGAACACAGGGTGTGCAGGTTGTCAGTGCTATTCAAATGTAAAAGGTTGTACATTTCCACCTTGATCTATTCTGTGTACATGAGCACAGAGCTTTGAGAAATTCATGTTCTGATAACATCCTCCCCCTCCTTCCACGTCCCGTCTTATTCAAGTAGCGAGCTGGAGAGGTGTTGTGTAAAAACGTGCAACAGTCGCTTGTAATCTGAACTGCATTTGAATTAACGCTACACACAGGTGCTCATGTCTTCTTTATTTATGGCAATTCATCTTTATACCATCCGTATTAACAAGTAACTCCTCTTTCACTGTCACCTGGCCACTTCCTCGCTGTCCTCCTCTCTGCCGCTGCTATTGGCTGCCGTGACAGATGAGACGAACACCAATCAAATTCAGGCGCCATGCAAGGTTTTTTTGTGTTTTTTGTGACTGGTCGCCTGGCAACCCAAGCGGGCTAGTTTCATGTAGATAAAGAGAGAAGTATAAAGCTCTGATGACAGATTGGATTTCACCAGCCACAACACAAACAGCCGACTACAGACTACAGCCGTGTTTTGCTCACCTGGCTCAAACTGACAGAATTGTAACTGTGGTGATAAACTCAAACATCAGCAGCATAACTGATCGCTATAAACGATCGCTGCAGGGAAGGATTGATAATGATCTTGATTATCAGCAGAGAAATTTGACCTATGCTGTTCTGTTGCCCTCCTGATCCTGGTTTTGATTACCATACAGACTTCCACAGTAATGAAGCTGTAAGGTCGGGTAGATCCATACGATCGGCGTGAATTATGAATGCAAGTCTATGGACGACACATCTACACATAAAGACGGGTGGAATTTGGTCATTTGAACAGCAGCCAGTTTGGGCAGCTTGAGGAGCTCAGGTTTCAGATGGGAAAGGTCACACCCAGGGATTTATCAGTTACCGCAGCACACACAGCCAGTAGATTATTATGTATGACTGACATGTTATGACCTACATATCTTTTGAAGCATTACAAAGGAAGCTGGAGAGTATTGTAACCAGTATGTGTCGGGATATTAAAATAGATCAAATTAATCTGGGTGTCGCTGATAAACTATCTGGATTTAAAGTGCATATCACTCCTCAAACTACAGTTTTGAGACGTTTACATCAGACATATTTTTCTGAAATAAACTTGTCAGAGGAGAAATACGAGCACAAATCCATCTACCTGAGTACTTCAATAAAAGCTTGAAATATTAGAACGTTTTTGTGATATTTGACATTTCTAACCCCTTACATTTCAATTCAGTTTGTTTGTAAAAGAAAATAGACACGTATAGCTGCAGATCCTTGCACTGATAATACCCCTAAGCTTTTAGACCACAGGTGCTTGGCTCAGTTATCATTTCTATCTCACAAGATAAATTTTCATAAATAAATTAAAACTGATCAGAACTGAGTTCAGCTTACTGGTGTCCGGCCTTCCACAACAGTCCCAGTTTTCCATGTGGTCCACAGGAAAATTAATTGCCTAACCTTGTTTTAGACTATTTAAAAACAAAGCACTAACTGGGGCTTTCCAGCCCTGTGAAGGACTGGCAACTTGCACAGTGTATACTCTGCATCTGGCCCTGAGTCAGCTCCAGCCCTCATCATGAACTGGATAAGTGGTTTATAAAATAGATACATGGAGGCTTTTCCATTGAATATCAAGAATTCTAAAGTTAGAGAGGCAAAGTCGAGATGAGTAGAGCAGGGATAGTGGATATAATGAAAAAAGGATGTTGAATATGGAACTGTGAGGTAAGAGGAAAAGAGAAAGCTCACAGAGGAGGTTTATGGGGAAAGGACACGGAGAGGGTAGGGTGAGTTGGAGGCAGGTGATCTGCAGTGGGAGCAGCCGAAAGAAGAAAAATAGAACTACAAATTCATTTTAATTATATATTTTACGTTTATTACCTCCTTTATCACATTAAACACAGACAGCCTCAGATCACCACTAGGTGGCTCAAGAATCCTCAACAATGGTGGACATCCGTTTCAGAGAATCTTGAAGTCGCACTCATTTCCTTTTTTCAAATGCCTAATGATTAAGGCCGTGATTTTATCCCACACAGGCACAAAAATACGGAATAAATAAGAATACAATGCAATATAAAGAGAATACCTACTAGTAGGGAGTGTGATTGCATCAAATAGTTTTTTGTTATTGAAAGCGGGAACAAAAGGATTTGGTTGCTTTACTAATCACCCTATTTGCATTGCAAATAAACTCAGTACAGGTAAAGGCTGAAGTCAGGGTTCTGGTGGTTGATTTCATTTTCTTGACGCTGTTCGTTTAAGTTAATTCCAATTTCTGTTAGGCCCATTGTATTTGTATCGACTTCTGACAGAGAACCAACTTTTTGTATTGTGTATATATACACACAATCCAGAAAAGCTTTCTACCTAAATTTAGGCCACAGGTCTTTGTCTCAGAGCAGTTTATTTTGCATTTGAATTTCAGAGAGAAGTATATTTGCATTTCAGCGTGTCCTCCTTAACAGAGGGTGGCTACCCAAAGACAGGAACTGGTCTTTTCCACCATCAAAGCATAAAACCGATAAAAATGGACTAAAGCCGGTTTTGATACTTTGAGTGCTCACAGTAGTTTACCTATGTGACTCTCATGAATAGCTAGCAAGACAAAAACATGAAAATAAATCTACTATTCTTGATTTCATGATACCAAAGAAGGTTTACCTATGTGGAGCTAGATAAATACTGCCTCCTTTCGGTTCTTGCGAACACTGTGTGGTCTGCAGGAGGTCCCTGAGTTCATCCACATGCGTATCATATCACTTTTGACCACTGGGGGGCGACATATGAAATAATTTCCTGCTTCAGTGGGTTATTTGAGAGATTAGGAACACAAAGTACAGAACACAGTGTACTGAATGTCATCCATATACTGCCTCTGCATGCATGCTACAGTGTTAACATGCAAGCCTCTCAAAAATCAGAGATATTAGCAAGTGATGTGCAGCATCGTTAATAATCTAAATGGAGCTGCACAGGAGATGCTTCACCACATTAAGTTTTCTGTGCATGATGCTACATTTTCCTTTGCAATGCCTGAAATCACAGCCAACTGAAATTAGTAAGATTTTGATATATGTAAGCTAAACAAAAGGCTCTGGATATGCTGAAGCTCTATTGTCTGAGCAGACATCCCACCACACAGGAATGTCATTCATTTCAGTGACTAAGCTTAAAGCTGGTTTCCTCTGTCAAGCTTCTCATTGTTGTAAAGCTGATATCATAATCCCCTTTTCATTTTATCATACAGGAATTTAACTGTAGTGATATTAAAGAAGTTTGCATCTTAATGCTAAGATGTTCTTACTTTATAACCCAACGCATTTAATTAACCTCCATTCATACTGTAGGTACGTAGTATATTATTTATTGTGTATTTTATTAATTGTCCTTAACCAAAGTTAAATGACAAAATATTTGTGTATATTTATGCAAAACGTCCCGGAGTAACTTCATTGTAGAGCCTGTGCAAAGAACATTTCACTGCATTTGTACTTATTGACACTGGCCTGTTACATCAATGTATAATAAGGCATCATTTTGTTATCTCGTAGGCTTAATGATTTTATATAAAAATATTTTCAAAGAAAAAGATGCACTAAATTAGTATCGTAAATCTAAGTCCAGACGTTGCACTGCAGCGTATTGTTGCTCTCAATACAGGTGTAAAAAAATACCCTTAAACCATCATGTGTATTGAACATGTGCTGTTCAGGAAAAACACCCACAAGTCAGTGCAGGTGAACCGGTTGACCTGCTTTAAAAAATACATTCATAACTACTTTGGAGTTAATGCCCTTCACTGCAGACATTGACACACATCTGCGCTCTCACTTCTTCTAACCTCCCCAGCTACAGTATCTTGTCACAAGACAAGATACTCATATTCGCTGCCATGAGTCTATTTAAGAGTTTGTTGTTCAGCCTCCTGCAGCGACTTGGAAGGGAAAAGTCAAATTCCACTTCTGTGTGCACAGATCTGCGAGCTATAGCGCTGATGCATGTGCAAATGCACACCGGACAAAATGTTTCTACACCAAAGGAGATCTAAGTGTAAAGGCAGATTAATGCACTAGTGACTGTTTCTTCCTAAATAAAATGTTATTTCATTTTACAGCTGTTTAAAAATGGTGACATGTGGTTGAACGGCTTCAGCTGGTGACAAGCATCAAGAACGTCCTGGGAAAACAAAGATGTCTGGTCACTCTAGGAGAGCATGAACCTAGAGGCTCTTTGCTATATTTATTCTGTGCAGTGTCTGAAAAACCTGAGTCATAAACTGCAGTGTTGAAGATCAAGGCAAACAGAGCTGAGAATTTTAGACTAAAAGGATCTGACATTCAGTTTTAAAGTCTAAGAGTGATTTGCTGATGTTCACTGCTGCAGCGAAATCTCCGTGTGCAGGTCAGTAGGTCAGACTGCACGAGCGCTCTATGCCCTCTTGCTCATGCAGTTCAGCACATTAACTGAAAGACCTGACATTTTGAAAAATACGTCTAATGGCTTTTTTAATACGAGGTGAACAAGAGGCATCAGCAGAAATCAGCCTGTCATATTGAAAAAAGGGAAATTACAATGATGGCCTGGAAATGACCACACGAAAACGTACAGTTCTGGTCCACAGTTTACATCCACTCATCACAGGCGTGAATGTCATGGTCATTTTGGGATTGTAATGATTTCTTTCAGCTGTTGTTTTTCCAGCATGGAATGATTCACAGCATACATCTGTGAGTTAGGTGCATATGTTTGAATTATTTGAGATGTTCTCTAATCCACACAGGGTCAAAAGTATACATAGAGACTCAAACATAAGCACACACTCTCTTAAATCTGTGATACTTGAAAAGGCCAAAGCCTATTAACATCTCATTGATCGTTATTGACTACAAATGGTAGTTTCTTTTTGCCGCCATACAACGGGGTTTGTTTTACAGCACTCATTGGACTTAGCAAGACTTAAGAAAATAGTCAAGCCCAATGTAAGAGCTGCCAAATATCCAGCCAGAATTAACTTTACTGATGGCTGCCAAAAGCATCTGGTTGAGGTGCAACTTGCTACAAGACACTGGTTGTCTTTCAGGACAACCAAGAGAAAAGCACTAAACAAAAAGGTCACCCATCACAGACGTACAAATGCAAGATTTTCATTTAAGGAGGTTATCAAAATTATTAAAAAATACCCCATATTATTATTTTTGTACCACACTGTTAACTGCCATGTTTGCAGAAGAAAAGGGCCCAAACACATGACACTGAGACAGACTGAAATAAACAGAACAAGTGACAAGAACCCGAAAAATTCAGTCAATGCCAAGAATAAACCTCAAAGAGACACTGAAACACAAACTGTGGTGAAGAACAGGCCTATTTACACACACACACAAGGTAATCAGGATATAGGACACAGGAGGGTAACGGGACACAGGTGAGGACAGTCATGCAGTTAAAGGAATTGTGATAAAGAAACAGGAGGCAAAATAAGAAGTGAATAACAACCACACTGAAACAAGGACACACAGGCCGTGACTGGACAAAGGGGAAGACACAAGGGAGATGAGACAGAGGGGGAAAATATAAATGATAACAAGGAGTAAAGGTTTGCCATACTAAGAAATTACCAAGAATCAAAAGCTAAATGTAAAAAAAAATAAAAACAATAAAAAATAAAAAAACTAAGAAGTAAACAAAAGATACTTAAAAATAAACAAGACTTCAATTTCTGGAAACTAAAAACCCCAGGTCAAAAAGCCCAGAGGATAACAGTAAATATGTTCATTCTGTGGGGGTTGACTCACTTTTGGAGCCTCAAGTAAACATTCAACTTTCATCCCATTAGCTTCATTTTTTTAGAAATGAAGTTGCTGCTTGGCCAAAACATAAGACATGTGTGTAAAACTGTCCTCTTTTTTTTGCAGGAAATAGTAAATTAAATATTCCCTGTCAATTAATCAACTTACCAACTGATTTTTTTAGGTAGCTCCATCTCCACTCATTACAGCTAAGCTAACTGTCTCTGCCAGAGGTAGCCGTACATAATTCAGTCAGCAACTGACTTCCCTCAAAGTCTCTTACTTTCATCTGATTAACTCTTAAATGCTTGAATATGTAAAAGATTTTTTTTACAGAATATTGAGGAAAGGTTCCTAAAAAATCAAAACAGCTTATCTTCCCAAAATACATGAAAAAAATCATGAAAAATTAAACACTGTTTGAGTAAATTAGTGGATGTTTATAAGAAAGAAACTACACGTTTCTTGTTGAAAGGACCCGAATAATTTATAATTGTCTTATAAAACATTCTAACCTCCTAAAATGAGTTGGGTCAAAATGCACGCTTTGTTTATGCAAATGAAAACATGGCTAAATGTAAATGTAATATATCACACGGGTTCTTAGTAAGGCGTGGTGAGTTGCATAAGCTTAAACAATAAAGTTGTGCATCCGCGTGTTTTTCTGTATTCTATATTGCATGTTTCTTTTACAAGGATCTGCAGGCGTGCGAGTTTCAGTGCAGTTGCTTCCTGTCGTGCCAGCAGTTGTGTAACACACAATAAAATGCCCTTTCAAAGCTCTTCTTACCTTCCAAAACAAGCTCGTATTGTCGTTATGTTTCCATGATCGTCATTTTGGCATCAAGCTCCTGGTTTACATAAGAACTCTCAAGGTTATTTGTAGCACTTTTTTTTAACAACTTAGCAAAAATGCATACAAAAGGACACTTCTGAAGAAAGTACACCTCTAACTTTCTCATTACTTGTGCAATGCTGGAGGTAGATTTCACAGTTAGCAGTACATGCAGTGATTGCAAAGGGCATAGCATTTGAAAAAGCACACAGTTTGCAGTCTAATCATATTCCACAAATGAGGAAGTGTGGAGACAGTGAAGAGGTGCAGCACAGTAGTGCAGAATTTAGCACTGTCATCTACCACAACATCCTGCTCAGATTGGGCCTTTCTGTTTGCAGCTTGAATGTGTTCCCTGTGAATTGCACAGGGAATTATGCCCACAGTCCAGAGACATGCCTGTTAGGTTCATTTGAGATTTGAAACTAGTTTTAGGGGTGGATGTGAGAGTAAGTGGATGTGTGTTGTTTTGGCCCTAATATTGATTGGTGACCAGTCCAGTGTGTACGAGTACCTGTGGAAATGAACCCAGCTCTAATCCCAAGTAACCTATTTTATCAAAAAGACTAAATAACGTAAGATTCCAAAGCTGCAAACTGTTTTGGTATGGCTCTTGGTGCACACGGCCAACTTCCACATCTGCAAAGGTGTTAAACAATATACTGATACACTGTGTACTACCATCCAGATGATATCTTTTTTTTTAAAAAACCTCAGTTATTTAAGCAAGGCAAAGCAGAAACCACACTTCCACATAGAAAGAGTTCAGATTCGAAACTTCAGTTCATTAACTTTTTAAAAGGTTTGGCGCATTGTGAAATGACAGCTGGGAAACACCTTTGAAATATGACTCAGTGTTGAAAGACAGTGGTGTTTCCTAGAAAAGTGGTTCTCTTGCAGTTAAATCCACACAGGTTTTTCCTTGCACCAGGATCCCAGAATCATAACCATGACAACCATGAAAATCACAATCAAGACTTTTAACCTAATGTATTTCAGATATACTGAATCTCTATGAAGCTTGATAGTTACTTCAGTAATATATTCGTAGTCACGTCTATGCTCATATATTTATGTCTGATTGTACAGTACGTGCAACAGTTTGTTATTTACACACTGACAAAATCCCCTGAGGACATCGGTGAGAAAGTCCAACCCTTTTGTCTAATTGTATATGTGGACGCATGCCCGCTTATACTTTTTTACTAGATATAACCTGTTCAAACCGGCTGTGAAGCGGCTAATCCAGATTTTGAATGCATGGATGAAGGTAGTTTTCCTGCAGCTGGCTTGAAGTTATTGGCCAGGAAGAAAAACATTCACAGTCATACATGAAGAGTCAAAAGATTCATTCAAAGATTTAAAGCAGATGTAAACCTCTGATAGAAATATAGATGCACACAGATCATGAAATTGGTTGTAGCTGCACTAAAAAGTAATATAGGAAAAGGTCTGGCTTCTTTTATATACAATAACACATACTTGTGTGTGTGAGCAGATGTGATCATATATAAATATGCTTGTTGCGAGGGGTTATATGGCAGCATGTTTGCAAGCATAAATAAATGACCAGTGTACAGAGCTGTGAATCATGTCATGCAATCGAGCCAAATGACCTCATATGATGGAGCTCAAACAACTTCTTTCGCTCACCCTTGCCAAACTAATTATCTGACAGCTCTTTGGGGTGTCGAGGCGCCACTCGGATCCAGAAAAGTTCACAAGCGAGCACTGGCAGTAAATTTTCTGGTGCTGGGTGTCCTCGCGGTTTCAAGTAGATGTAACTTCGCAGTTTACAATCGACATTCGTACGGAGCACCACATGCCTCTGCAGCGCCTCTTGCAACACCCGTCTCTCAGATATCCATGGACACCTGTCTTTAAACGTTGCCTCCAAAATTAACCTGCGATAGCCTGTTAATAGTATCTGTGAAGAGGTGAAGAGGGGGGCTGCTCCCATTGGAAGATTAGATGGAAAGATCAGGGGATCAGGGGAATGAGATGAGGGGATTAGGACGTAACATCTATCATTCAACACTGAATTCTCTTTATAGCAGTGTTGGGCGTGGAGCTCTGGAACAGCTACTGGTGTATCTGGAACTAAATCAGGTGCTGTGTGATATAGCAGTGACAGAAAAGGAAATGGGGAAGGGGCCGGGGAGATAACAGAGGAGCGTGTCTTTCGTTTGGACATGATCGACTTGTGTGGCAGGGAAAACAAGACATTTAATGTAAGCCAAGTTACAAAGCTGTTCTTGACTACAGCTTTGTTATGTACAGTACACTCCAGCATGCAAGCGCATAGATTAAAGTCCATAAAGATGCAGGTATAAACAGCTGACACAGTGAAAATTGATTGGACATTGTTATTAATTCACAGAAGTCATTGTAGAACTTAAATTTTACCCTGATTCAGCAGGTAGAAATAACGGGGGAAAAAATTATTTGAGCAGTCTCTGTTTTAATGGTAGTTTTATTTTAATGGAGCGAGGCAGGATATCAACCAAAAACCCAGAAAATACACATAACATAACAGTTATACACTTATTTGCACGTCATTGAGGGAAATAAGTATTTGATCCCCTACAACCCAGCCAGAATTAGAATCAACCAGTTACAGATACCCCTGATCTCAACTCACTAGGTGCATAAAGCACACCCCCATTCCAGCCTCTCCACCACCATGGGCAAGACCAAAGAGTTGTCAAAGGACGTCAAGGACAAGACAGCAGAATTTCACAAGGCTTCAGTGGGCTACTAGACCAAGCTTGATGAGAAGTTGACAATTGTTGGTGCAATGAAATGGAAGAAATATAAAAATGACTATCAATCGCTCTTGGCCTGGAGCTCCATACAAAGTCTGCTGGTGGGTCAGCCCAAAACCAAACAGAGGGAGCTTTTTAATTATCTGAAGGCAGCTGGAACCACAGTCACTGAAAACACAATCGGTAACACCGTAATGGACTGAAATCTTGCTGTGCCCGCAAGGTCCTCCTGTTAAGAAGGCACAAGTACAGGCCTGTCTTAAGTTTGTCAGTCAATATAAATGATTCAGAGAGGTTTCGGGAGAAATTGCTGTGGTTAGATTACATCAAAACTGAACTCTTTGGCATGAACTCGATCCACTGTTTTTTGAGGAAAAAGAGAAGCTGGATATGACCCAAAAATGCCATCGCTACTGTCAAGCATGGAGATTGAAACATTAAGGTTTGGGATTCTTTTTCTGCTAAGCATACATGATGACCACTGCCTTGAGCGGCCGATGGATGGTGCCAACTGCCATAACATTTTGGACGAGACTCTCCTTTATCAGTCAGAATAGATAGGATCAGTCCTCCAGCGAGACAATGACTAAAAACAAGTGGTAGATCTAGAAAATTTTGTATATGGTTGAAATTGAGAGGCAAGAGGTCTAGGCAGAGTGGCAGTTGTGGTTAAAGAAGGAACCACAATATGGTCATGGAGTGTCCCAGTGGCGTGCACAGACATTTTGGGGGGCAAGTGCTCCAGGGGGAAAAAAGGGCACTTTTTGCATATGTGGAAAACCTTTTCTTTGTATAATAAAAAAATCGCACAGGTTAAATGCAATTTGACTTTTATTTTCTCCTTTCTCAGCCTCTCTTTCCTAGGCATTATGCTTGCTGAAATTAGTAAATAAATAGACCAAAATGTATGAGAACGAATAAGACTGACTGTGGTCATTACAAGAACAGGGCAGAATGGTCGTTTTCACAGGCAATTGGGAACTGCCTATTTTTCCTTTAGCAAATTAATGTGTTAATGTTGCCAATATGTTACACCAAAAAAAATTAACATGTCTAACCAGTGCTTCTCAAAACTTTTAACATGCACCACCCCCAACACCGTACCCTTCAAACTACCAATAACAACGTCACTGTTCTGTCACAATCAGGTCACAACACAGTGCGTAAATGTCTGCGAGCATCGCTGAGTCAGTAACAACCAGTTAGGCTAAAGACTGCATCTTTAGACAGTTGGACGGTGTTCTAACTTTCTCACAGGAGACACCTACTAAAGACAGTCAAAGACATTAATTTCAATCTTACCAAAGTAGGACAGTAGTTGACGTTAGTTATGGAAAGGCTAATCCACAAAAACGGAGAAACGTCCATAATTCTATTATTCATAATCATGTCAAGGTTTTAGGTTTTTCTGCAGTTCCATCTCTAAAAAGTGTGATGTCTTCCCGTCACTGACTTCAGTTTGAAAACTTTGTATTTATTCACAGATTTCCGTGAGATCATCCTAAAATTTGTAACGAAAAATGGGCTCAAAAGAGCCCTCTGCCTAACGGCATGTAGCCTTAGCCTATAGCATAACGTGATATTTTCAATAGTGTATGCAAAAAGGTCGGAATTGATGGAGAGTGGGGTTGCCTAAATGGTTTAGGTTACATTTTAAATGTGTCGTTTTTTTGTTTATCCATATGGATGGATGGAGGGGTAAGCTGGCAAAGTTTGTCATGTGCAGTTTCTGACAGGCTACTTCACAACAAAACAATTGCAGGTTGGTCTTAGAGGGCAAACAGAATAATTTCACTCGATTCATGGGTTACCCGACTGGTTGGGAAGGGAAAGAGCTGCCGTGTTGTCCGCCGTGGCTCCCAGTCGCTATAGTTAGCCTACTATGCCTACTCCAAGTAGTCCTGTGTCATGCCGCTGCTACACGCCTCACAACAAATGAACTGCAATCGTGTTCACGTGACACGGTGACAGTGAAAAAGCGACAGGGTTCGGGTGTCTTTGAAGAAGGGGCACAAATCAAGCCATTATTTTCACACCTTTTTAAATCGCGCAGCTTTAAAAAAAAAAAAATCACGTCTTTCAAAAGGGCACTTTTTTGGACTGAGGGCAAAAGGGCAAGTGCTTCAGCACCACCTCGTCTCTATCTGTGCACGCCAGTGGAGTGTCCAGACCTCAATCCTATAGAAAATCTTTGAGTTACGAAGCAGCAACAAAGAAACTTGGTAAAGATGAGTGGACCAAAATCCCTTCTAAGCTGAGTGGAAACCTGGAGACCAACTACAACAAGCATCATAGCACTGTGCTTGCCAACAAGGGTTTCTCCACCAAGTATTAACTCGGTTTTTTGCATGGGGAACAAATACTTTTTTCACTCAGTGACATGTAGATCAATTTTTAAAAAAAATTGTGTGAAAATTTTTAACTTCCAGACGTCTGGTAAATATTCTGTCTCTCTCGATTAAAATGGAAATACTATAAAATTAGAGACTTTTCATTTCTTGGTAAGCAAGCAAACTTAAGTGAGAAAAATTCAGCAGGGGATCAAATAATTATTTCTCCCATTGTATGGCACTGGGAAAGTCTCTGAACAGGAAAACATGTCAAACTTTAAGCTAAAGCATTTTGTCCTCTAATATAAACAAGATCACAGTATGTCTTCGTGTAAAGTATGTTTCTGGACCAAAAATCCTCAGCCTATCATGAAAGTCTGGACACAGACTGAGAACAAATGAGTAATAAATGCCCAAATATGACCGAGCAAAGACATCTAACCCAAACTCACTGCATAAATAACCGGCACACTGCCAGTTCTTGCTGTGTTTGTTTATAACGAATCGAAATGTCTAAGGCCACACAGTCTGGTAATTACATGTGTAAATATATACCAAGATAATCATCACATTACCATTAAGTAGCTTTTCTGCCAAAACGCTCTACTTCATTTATACATTTGTGTATTCTTCAAATCAGTTGCAGATAAATTCGAGCTTTAAATCAACTGTGTATTTTCAAGAGAAGTTAAAAATGGTAAAACAAGAGTGGAGTTGTCATGTGTCATGTCATAACTTTGAAAAGAAGATAACAAGGCCCAAAGGCATGCCCTCAGGATCATATATATCAATTGCTAACATATAGCTGGGAAACATGAGCTTAGCTCTGAGACTGTAAAACATTTGGCTCACCTTAGCTATAACTCTAAAACAGAGAAGAAAAACATGTCTACATTTCTCAGTATTGTGTTTTTAACTTGTAAAGCGCTTTGTGACACATGCCTGTGAAAGGTGCTATATAAATAAACTTTACTTACTTACTTACTATATAAGAAAAATAAGATAAAGTAGGCAAAGTAAATGATAATCTACAAGAAAATAGACTTACAGAAACATTTGCACTTATAAATCGATTAAAAGCAACACATAAAGCTCACAAATAGGCAGTTTTCATAAAAGAAAATCTATGAAAGCGCCTTTTATCTCCACAGTAATAATCTGTGAAACCTCACATGACAAAAAAAACCTCTCAGAGGGAGACAATAATGAGAGTATGCAGCGTTTAAGAGAGCGAGCGAGAGTGTAATTCCCAAACCGCGGCCTATTTCCAGCTCTGGCTCTGTGGTATTCTCACAAACATTCCCCAGCAATACAGTCAGGAAATCAGCAGCTCTGTGGCTCTGCTGCCCTCATACACAAACTGTGCTCATCAAACCATGTTGGGGTTAAAACAACAATCTCTGGCTGTGGATTTGATCAACAAAAGAAATAGTCTGAACTCGGTTTAATAAAAAATAAATCTTTAAAATAATTATTTAAAATAAATCAGTGATATTCTAAATGACTAAAACGTTCACAACAAATCAGGTTGGAAGTTGTCACTTTACATTTCCAGACTCAGATTTGTACCATTTTACTACACATCTATAATAACTTAATGATGAAGCTGTTTACAGCTCTGCAGCAAAATTATACAGAGACCCTGGATTGTTAAATGCTATCTTTCTGTGACAGTGCAGGCACGAACTTGTGTGACAGAGTGAAAAAGTTGTGGTGTAACAAGTTTCTGGTTCCACATTCAGTTATTTCCGTCTGAGTTTCGCAGCAGGGTCTGCATGGCACACTCCGTGGCACGTCACATCCCCATGTGCTCTGTTGTGAAACATCTGAAAAGTTTTGAAACTAAACTGAATCGTATTCTTATATCAGGAAAGGATTGCGATTGGTGAGATTTAGCCTGTGTAAAAAAAAAAGAAAAAAAAAAGAGTTTTTTTCTAGATTAAAAAAATAAACATTGTTTTAATAAAATTAGAATCAAAACTATGCAACTTTTGTCAGCAATAAAAATCATATCTCTGTGTTCACAGCTTAATCCTATGATTTCAAAAAGAACTGTGATTCCATGTGAGTGTCCCCAAGAAACAAGACATGAACAACACTTCCTGTGTACAAGCAAATGCACCACTATCGAGGCCTTAAGACGTGAAACATCTTGTGAAAAAAAAAGACACGAAATTCTGAATTTTTCTGACGCAAACTTGGGTTCATCAAATCTCATGAGCACACAGCAGCTGGGAGAATTTCAATCAAGTTGTATCACGGCCAATTTCATACGTAGCTATGTCAAGATGTCAAAAGAGTCGATTTTATGATCTTTGCATGATTTTTTTTTATTCAGTACTGGTGCTGATTGGTCCAATCTGATTATTCACTTGCGACTCACCTACTGTTAATGCAACTGTTCACACCAACAGCATAATTTACTCTTTATTGTATTATTTTTTCCAAACCAAAATGATTTTTCAGATCCAAGTAAACAGATCTGACTAATCAGTGTTGCTTTTTCGCAACACGCTTGGAGTCTCTCCTCTGCCAGTAAAATCTAACTTGCAATCAAAGCTTTCCTAGAAGCAAGTCTAACCACCTCTGATACTTATTTAGGCAGTTATCTAAACAAGCCTGTGGTAGTTTTTTGTATTCTTCATTTTATATTTTTCGTTTTATCGTGACTCAAACAAAATTCCATCTTGAATACAAATTTTGAATGATGAAATGAACATAATATAGATGAAAATCCAAAGAATTGGATTTGTGTTTCATTCACACTGACCCACCAAGGAGATAGGCTACATACAAACTCACACTATGATCATCATAGTAAGATTAACTTCAATTTTAGTGCTCATTGAAACATAAACACTGCATTTACAGTATCACCAGCCAGATCTGATATTTAAAAAATGCTTTGATCCCTACGATTCCTGCTCTGACAAGTCAACACTTTGAACTGTTACAGATCTCAGACTGTCCTGATAAGCATGTATATGCAGGCTATAACACATGGTGGGTAACTGTCCTGATTCCTTGACTTAACCTATCATCCCTGTCAAAGGTAGACCCTTCCTTTTCCAAAGGACAATTTTACAGCTCACCATAGTTTTTTCTGATTTTCACCAGCAGTAGTAAACTGATTTCTGACCTGCCATTCATAAATAAATTTGTTAATTTTGATTGAGATGTGATATTAGTTGCTTTCAATTCCTTTATTCTTATGCATTATGTGCTTTGTTACTTTGGGTTGCATGTAAAAAACCCACTGGTGTGAAACTGATTCACTAAAAACAGGTTTGGCAGATGTCGAGACCCGTGTTTCTTTATATAGTTCTCTATAAGGAGTGGCATCGCATAAAGGTGATAAAAGCACAAAGATGATAAACCCTGTGGGTAAAAAACACAAAACATCTGAGCCCAGAAACAGAGAAACAAACAGCCCTCAAATTGAGCGTTAAGCAGCTTTGCAGTAAATCCCAACCAAATGTGATCCACAGGGGGAAAAAAAAGCAGAGAGCGATTAAGAGACAGAACATGACGTCCTACATCACTGACCAGGAAGGTTAAAGGGCTGAGATAGAGAGACATTAACTTCTATTGTCACCTATCAAAATAGGTGAGTTTTCTACTAATCACTTTACATTTTTAAACAGGTCTTTTTATTTAAAAAATGAAAAGCCCCTTTTTATAAATATAATCCTTTTTTTTTTATTTAAAAAAAAGACAAAATTTTATGGTGACCCAAAAATAAATAGTTAGACTGAAGGCTTCAGTGGGGCACCAGATAAAAATGGATGCTGATGATGTGCTGCAGGATGGGAGTGTGTGGCATGTGAGAGACACGCTGTTCTCTGCAGTCTGCACGTTGGAGTCAAAACAGTGGCTCCCCGGCCAGAGGCCACCCCACAGTGAACCCCCAATCCAGCACATGCTCCAGCCAGGCACGTGCATGCTGCCGTCTCCCCAGCCTGACTTTGCCATAGATGTGACCTGACGTGGTCTGCGCACATTCCCTGCACTGTGATGAGCTTTGTGTTTACACGTTTTCACAAGTCTAATAAATCTGCAAGGAATATCTGAGCACAAAAGAGGTTTATGGTGCAACACAGCCTATAATGACTATAATATAGTTTAATTACAAGCATTTCTTTACATTTCTGCACCAGCTACACCCAGACATCCAACTTGTTGCAACCTTTAAATTATAGGTTTTTAATAATAATGCTTCATTTTTTAATTTAAGATTTATTTAATGATGCAACACTTCTGCATTCAGCATTTCATTTCTGTTGTGATGTTTCAAGTCTTGAAGACAATCACCAATCACGGAGCAACCAGAAAAAAAGACCCTGGTGACTCCCATGTGAAAATGTTCATTTACAGCAGAGAAACATGTTTACAGCCATCTCCAGAGACCAGTTTGGGTCTCTACAGCTCATTTACCACTTCTTGATAAATGTCACCAGGGTATACCTCACCCATTTGAACTTGATTACTTAAACTTGGAGGAGTGGCTGCTTTGACTGACAGGTGAGTGCTGGCACAAGCAGCTGTAGCCAGCAGCTGTTTGCTAGGCTTCATTGCTGTGAAATTGGACCTGAGAGCTGGGTTTTGGTGCTGGCGCCTTTTACAGCAAGACTTTGTTTTCATGACTGAAATTCTAGTATGTTATTTGTCACTTAGCACAAATTAGCAGGTATCTCTGTCTGTGCTATCCACCCATACAGTCTATGGGTGCAGTTTTCTAACCGTGCTTGCTAGCATTAGCTGATAACTTAGCATTTCACCATTTGCTCTCCTAAAATGACACCAAAAAAAGTCCAAATATATTTGTTGAGACATCAGTGTAAAGTTACATTGGCTATATTTATTTTTATATACAGTGTATAAGCTAAATAAGATAATGAGGCCTGGAAATATAGTTACAATACTGCTTTTTGGGGTTGAAACTGTTAGCTGGAATTGTGGCTTCAGATTCTTTTTTGCAGTTTCCTAACCTGAGAGTGTCTAACTAGAAATTCACAAGACACACCTACTCGTGTCAGTAGGTCTTTCTCATGAAATATTTAGTAGACTATTTCCTTCTAGCATTAGTAGCTTAGTTTCCATAAACTCATGTTTGTTATCTGTTTATTTAAAAATAACCGAACAGGGGGTCTTCAAAGGCCCTTAGCCTAAGATACAACAAAATTACACTTTAGCTTTATACTCATAACAAGATCTAGTCTTAAAGGAAGCCTCGAACAAGAGGTTTAGTTGTTTTTTTTAAAGGAACAACACACTTTAGCTTCTTTGCATATTGTGTTAAAAATGTAGTGAAATTAAACACACTGCCTGTGATCTCAAGAGTGAAACCCATAAAAAACACTAGCAATATGAGAGAATGAATATATACTTGATGAGCTCAGGACTGAAATATCATGCACCTATAAGTGGAGTTCATCTTTCTGAGAGATTTTGAACTCATAATAAAAGTTTATTTTTATCTGAGGATGAGACTCACAGTTCATTTAAATTTCCTGCACTACTGCTTTGAATGTCACCAACTCCTGAATATATTTCTGCCCTAAAACAAATGTCTGCAAAGCTATTTCTTCTAAATAACTTCACTTGGTTTTGAATATTGGGGTCATTTATCTGAGCGTAATCCAAAGTGCCTTTAATTAAGATTTGTTAGTTGAGAACGCGCCCCCACCCCCAACCTCCATCCCAAATAATCATCCTCCAATCCACATTCGCTACCGATGACCCTATCCCCATTCTTTTGTCTCTGTGGTTCAGAACAGATTTTGATGACGCATCAACGGTCAACCAATAGGCGCTCTTCATTAAGGGCCGTGTCCTGATGCTAGCATCAGTGAAGATTTTCCCCAGTAACGTGGGGAGGAGGAGCTAATGGCGGGAGCAGAGGGTGCACGTGGCGCCCAACGAGTTCTCAGCCTGTCACAGGGCATCACATCAGCCTGTGAGCAGGCATGCGCACTTTATACCCTCCACACCCTGCAAGAGAAAGGGAGAACGTGCAGAAAAGCAATTGCAAATGTAGCGCACTCACATTTGTTGTTGTATGTAGCATGGCACGAATCGAGCACCAAGACACTGAGGGGTCGGTTTTGTGTGACTAACCTGTCACGTTTTGCTGCACTTGACCGATGGCCAGCACACCTCTGCTGAGGAACTTGAACATTTCCACCATGTTATAATGAAGATTTTGGTTTATAAGGTTTTGTTTTGACCATCATCCAAGATTCAGTATAAAGGACAACAGAAAACTGGAGCTCAAAGACTTGGTTGTTTCCAGCATACGTTCTGCATTTTTCAACATGCAGATGCATGTATTGCATAGATTTCCAACTGACTAGCGTGCTAATCTACAAAACCACAAGTATTAGATTGCACTGGCAGACAAAAAAAAAATATAGCTGCCTCATTTGAAAAGGGAGACATTACATATGAGTGACCACATCCTGTTGCGTGCAGATGACACGAGTCTGTGTTGCAGGAAATGCTGTAGCTGTGCAGCTCCCTGTGCCAACCTCACAGCGGTTTGTACGCTGCCGCCACCATTTTAATTTCAGAAGAAACTGTGCCAAGAACAATTGATTTTTCTACATGTTAAAATATTCACAGCTTTATTAAGTCAATACGAAAATAAAGTGATACATTCATAAAAACAAAAGGGACTCGTGAGATTTGTTTGGATTAAAGTTCTGCACAACCATGCATTTCAGTAAAGTCTGCACTAAAATTAGTACATCCCAGAAGGAGGGTTCTTAGCCAGGGTGCTAATCAAGGTAGTTGCACACAGGACTTCACAAAGTATTGTTAAAACAGTGAAATCACAACCAGAAAAAAAAAAGTAGAGTTTAGTCCCTTTGCATATCCACTGTAACATGTACATGTTTCTTTAGTTCTGTGCAAATATTCACTTAATCTCAGACACCTGGCAGATACAATTTTATAAACACAGATCAGCCACAACATTCAAACCACTGGCAGGTGAAAGGATTAACATCATTTCGATCATATGTTTACAGTGTTACGTTCTGACTTGGCTCCTAGTTTTAATAACATTGTTGAAGGCCAAACGCGCTACCTCATATTAATGGCACCCCCCCACAGCAGCAGACTCCCCCCAGCAGAGCGATGTGCTCCGACGTGCCGCAAAAACTCTTGGGGACAACTTAACGAACACAAGGTGGAACGAGCATCAGTCACAGAATCCACATCCAGCCACTGTGGTTTCAGCAACATGAGGAGAACCTACCTACAAAACTTTAAAATGTTGTGGCCAATTGGTGTATAGACATCTGTGTATAGACATAGCCCTGTTCACAGGGCTATGCAAGGTTCTTTGGGTCAAAGGAAAAAAAAAAAATTTTAAAGCTACATTTTTAAACCCTTTTTCCACATTCTGAGCCTGTCTTCCCTTCATTACCAGGTAAACTTCACTTGCAGTTAGCGTTCCCTTAAAAAGGCATTACTGTTCATATCATTAAATTCCTTTTGAACAAGCTTGTTTCACAGTTTAGGTTTCTCTGCTTTTTATAGCTCAGAACAGCACTGACAGCATTCTGCAAGCATCTAACCTGGTAATAACTAATAGTCAGATACAATTAGCTGTCAAGGTTTTGATCACCCACCCAAACCGGTCAACAGAAAAGAGTCCAAACATGACCCAGAGTGACCCATCCCGATAAATCCTGAAAGTCCTGGCAACAGAAAGAGTAGAAAACACTCAGTGCCCGGTCAGAAAGTTTTGCACGTGGTAAGTGAGGGATCCCAGAAATTCAAAGTGTGATTATGACTGTGAGGTGAGAAAAGTTCGGTCCCCAGAAACACTGCTGTGTCTCGACTTCTACTTCCTCGCTCCACCGCCATCACTTGTCATTGGTTCATCCATTATTTCGACGAATGGCACCGGCAGTCGAGCCTCTTCAGGGTGCAGGCTGGGCATTCACCTTCTCCGTCATCTGTTTGGCACTGTAGTAAGACAAACCCAGGCCCATGATGGCCAGCATCATGGCTATCTGGTTGACAGTACGGTCTTGTGGCTGCGCCTGCACCTGACCTGCTACTTGCCTCTGCAGAGAAGGGGAAAAGGGTCAGAGAGCAGTGGACAAAAAAACTTCATACTTTAAAAAAAAAAGCCCAACATCTGCAACTTCAGTTCCACAGCTCTGTGCCATGTGACCCAATGTTCAGAAACGGCGATTAAAAATTTACAAGACTAAGAGATTTTAGTCAAAGAGGAACAAGAAGTAAAAAGGAACTATACCAGGAATGAAAATACTAGGAAGTGATGCCTACATTGGATGGTGTGTACTGTAAACAGCTTCTGAATGTACAGCCACCTCCAAGATCATTTGAATTCCTATACGGCTTTGGAAATTTAAAATTCCCTCACTCGTTAAAAAGAATATACGTGGCAAGATGTGGCCTCCAGTAAGAGGACAAAGCCCACAAATAGCATTTGTTTTCAGAGCTAGCTGTAACTTTTTAGCAGTTCATAGTCATTATCATTTCTGATATAGAAACAAGGCTTTGTTTCCAAATTGGCGCACATAAGCAAACACAAAATGTCCACAGCTAACGAGACGTACGAACTGACACAAGTGACGCGTGGATTATGCCGACCGCGGGTGGAACAAAAGGAGCCGAGAGTATATGGTATCACAATGATTAGTGTCACCCCTAATTACGTTTGTGTTGAAAGCAGATTGTGGGTCACTGAGCCCCTCGTCTAAAGCGAATGTAAATGCTTATGTAAGCATGAAATAAAGACGATATGAATACTGGGTGACCAAAGGGAGGATAAAGGTGAAGTCCCATTAAGCTTGCACAAGAGGGTTTTTGAAAGGATTTAAAAAGCCACATTACTCCTGCAGATGGCTCAGTGGATGGAGATCAGTGTGAAAGCATCTATCAATAATATGTTCATTAATAAAGTGACAGAACATAAAGTTCATACCTGGAGGAGACGGAAGTATCCAGGTGTCAGCCTGCCCAGTCTGATGATCATGTCTGCTAACTGGGTGTGAGGTGGTTTAAAGCTGATGCAAGAGCTGGGCTGGTTCAAGACCTACGGAGAAGTAAATTTGAAATATTAATACATAAAAAACAACAAGAACAGGATTTCCATTTGTGTTTTGAGAGTCTGGGATTAATCGACTTTTAGAAAAGCACGAGATAACCAAAGATCTGAATTTCAAAATGAGATGTAGCTGCCAAAAGATGGAGAGTAGAAGATTGGCTTGCGAAAAAAGCTAAAGCATCTGATCCATGCGTGAGGAAGGTACATCCCCTGCCTGAAGCCACGGTACAAAAAACGTTCATGTGTACAGAGAAGCACTTTCTTTGTGCTTAAATCCATCGTTTCACATCTGGAATCCTTTTTGATTTGCCCTTCTTTTTTTTGCACAGATTTTTTTCATATTTTGCTTTCTACCAGGAATGCCCCTCAGCACCACCTCTTTATTAAATTATGATGTTTGGACCAGAGCAACAGAGCCTCTATTCAAGCTGCATCAGAAACAGACGCAACAAAGAGAAAGACAGTCTCGTTCATTCACATATGGACAATCCCATATGTGACAGATGCGAGGGCTGGTTTAAAACAAACTGGATACTAATAGTCGAACAAAAACATTTAAAAAAATAAATTTAAAAAAAAAAAACAAAAAAAAAAAAACGTAGCTTGAGAAATAAAAATAAA
Organism: Aulonocara stuartgranti; assembly: GCF_965226115.1. Lineage (NCBI taxonomy): Eukaryota > Metazoa > Chordata > Actinopteri > Cichliformes > Cichlidae > Aulonocara > Aulonocara stuartgranti. The sequence goes on from NC_138947.1 coordinate 19,531,791, forward strand.
ATACACCAGAAAGGGAAAAGACTCTACAAAGTGGAGTAAGGTGTAAGGATATGAGACGGTTAGACATTAGGTCATCTAAAAATAAAAAATAAAAAAATCCCACCTCAGCATAATGATGCACAAAAAGGTTCGACTTACAACAAGCAAACCAACAAGTGTTTGCTTCATAAAGAAACAGCAAAGTGACTTTTCTCTGAGATGCATCTGCGCTGCAGGCTGTGGGAATTTTAAGGAAAGGGATTGTGGAGAAGGTAAGACATTCAGTATGTGAAGGATTAATGCGCCAACCTGGTTGGAGTTACACCCCTTGGGAAAGGAAAAAAGGAAAATAGAATCCAAGCTTTAAGAGTTGGTCCTTGTGTCTTATAAAAACCCCTTTGGAGGGGGGTTCTCACCTTTCCAAAAAACAACGTCGAGAATCTCACTCCAACTGGCCAGCGGGACCTTCTACTTCTCAGCTTAAAAACCCATAACAGATGCCAAACCGTGATGAACTTGAACTATAGAGAGCTTCTGCACCGCGCTCCGCCTTTTTATACAGCCCCTGCCCAACCAGATCTTCAGGCTCGCCTACGAGCACACGCCCCCTTTCCAACACAGACTCACCGCTGTCACACCGCATTACTCTCAGTGGGTTGCTTTCCCCCAAAAAACCCTCACACACCCCTTCCACAGCCTTTCCAAAACAAGAACTGCCGGACAGGATTAGCTCACTTAGTCAACAAAACGTAAAGAGAATAGTAGCAAATTGAAAGACAGCAAAACAGTTCCATCTCAGAGGTCACATGTTAAAGTTTAGTTTGTTAAATAACCAGCTTGCTGTGGATATTTAATCTCCAATTAGGGCAAATATTAAATGTCATAGACCTCCGGAAGGCCCATCAAGAAGCTCCTAGCAGTGCAGGTTGGAAACTTGGGACATAATTTCCTCTTATTAACGTTTGTTAATTTAAGTGTGTTTTAATTTCCTGCTGTGACTGTTTGCGTTACATAATTTTCTCATTTCACCAAGAACACAGTTGTTTACAATCATGTAGCCTCTGACATGAGAGTACACGACATTAATTTTAAGGGTTTAAATTTCCAGTATTAATTAACCTTTACTTTAACACCTTTCTTAATGACTAATTTCAATCACTGCTGCAATTTCAATTGAGATTTCCAAACTGATCCGATGAGGATATTCTGCTGAATTTCCATTAATTCCCAGGAACTCAAATGTTTGCATCTTGTCATTCACAGACACACACACACTCATATACATGTATTGCTTGTACATGGGAAAGAATCTTAAGACACAAGGAGCTTCCCAGCGTAGATAAGCAGCTGAGTCAGAGTTTAGGAGTGGTTTGCTACATGCACTTCATCTGTGAAGTATTCATGTTTGTTTGAAGTCTTAATGGTTAATAATAGGGTGTTTCCCGGTTTCATGTCACTTCTGACCACGTTTCAAAAATACCAAACAGAATCAGATAGTGACTTTGAGGCATGTTGACACGCGAGTATTTAGTGCATTCATGGACATCCTATCTTGATGTGTTCCCTATTGGCCTCAGTCTAATTAGTAGACCCAAAAAATGCAATACAATGCACAAAAGAAATCTCCCCTTTCGAACAGTAAAAGCTGGGGGGAAAAAAAAAAACGTGAAGAGGTTGACTCCATCGTTTCATGCTTCCCACAAATATCGGTACTAAAACCTGAACGGTGTCAGTCTGGATTAGTGTCACACATTCACCAGGACCAGCAAACATTTGCTGGGTACACTGTGTACTTTATTCTAAACAGCCAATGAAATCCCGTAGACTCTCCTTTCTTCCCGTCTTGGTCCCGCCTCATGTCACAATTTACTGCCCACTGGAGCTCAATCCCCCCCCCAGCAGCAGGGGATCTACTGTGAGTGAGCGAAACATATGAAAGGGACGGAGTTAGATGTGTGGCACAACTGTCGACCAAGTCAAAATCTCCTGACATGCAACAGCAGCTCAGGACTGAATGCTCAACGCGACTGTGATCAAGCAGTTGAACCACTCTATTGTCTGGTCATCCACTACATTCATCACTATGGCATGAGTATATTGTTGACATGCCTGTGTGGATTTGCTGAACAAGATCCTGTGTGATGGAACAACTGGAAACATCTAAAAGAAACTTAAAGCTTTCACAAATGTTTAATTACAAAAAAAAAAAGGATTTTTGGTTTTGTGTGTTATTCACAAAAAATAAAAAAAATCCTTTGTTTAAATCTAAAAGTGAATGTCCCTTTCAAAGAAACACCAGGAAAATAGTGTAAAAGGGAAGGGTGAGTGGATTTTCGAGCTTCTATACTGTCCAGGTACAAAATGTACACAATATACACATGCCAGGACTCCAGCAAGACCAGGACTCAACAAAGATGGTAAATGGTAAATGGCCTGTATTTGTATAGCGCTTTTCTAGTCCCTAAGGACCCCAAAGCGCTTTACACAACCTGTCATCCACCCATTCACGCACACATTCACACACTGGTGATGGCAAGCTACAATGTAGCCACAGCCACCCTGGGGCGCACTAACAGAGGCGAGGCTGCCGGACACTGGCGCCACCGGGCCCTCTGTTAGTCTCTGCTGGCCCTGCACACAAACTGACAGCATAAAAAGAACAGCATAAAAAAAACCCACACTGTACAGTGAATTGAATTTAAATTACACCCCCCCCCCCCCCCCCCAGTTTAGATTACAATTTCTTTTGTAACATTTTTATCCAAAGTCTTCACCCTTATTCATGCTCATGAGTTTGTTAGATACAAAACTGTCCTTCTAGGCGTTTTAAATGTCACACTGCTCATCAGGCGCTGCTTCATGAGCAAGTTTTTGTTTTCATAAGACGCTGACAACTTTTTTTGTTTTTCTTTTTTGGAAAAAAAAAAATCATCTGCAATAAGGTGCCACAACGAACTCAGTCAACTTTCTAACTTCAGACAATGTTAATTAGCCCACTATCTCAGGTAATAATCAGCTGTTTGCTTTGGAGATGTTTCTTCGCTCCGTGTTTGTGAACACGTGGTGAAAAGTCAAAAACGTATCTGAATTAAGTTTGCGCGAATTAAAAGTGACAAACAGCTTTACCGACACAGCGCGGCGATTCCAGTTGTTATGTCACAAAGTGATCGTCGTGGACGCTTGTTCATCATCAGCGCTCATGTCTTTACCTTTTTCCTCTTTTAAAAGTATGGACTGAAGATCGGCGTGCTCACCTGCAGCTGTGCGGGGGGTTTGCGCAGTACGGGGAGTCAGCCTTGCGTGTGTTTTTATAAATTGCGCACTGTGGGCATTTTATAAAGTCTATAGGAAGCCGGGACGTGGTCGGTATGGAAGGGGGTGGGGCACTGTGAGACAGTGCCCCACCCCCGCTATATGTGCGCTCGTATTTAGCGCTGGAACATTTTGTCTTTGCGATTTATGGATTTGTTTTATGTAACAGCAAAACAGACTGTAGGTACCCGGACATGCCATGTGTAGCATACGCTTCGGGGTATTTTTAGGTTTGAACACTAAACAAACGGAGAGGCTGTAGTAATATATAGGCTGGCTGGTATTAAATTTGTGAAGTAAAGCATAAAAATGTCTATATGCTCAACATCCCTCATATTTAAATTATTTTTGAAAGAACAAAAAATATGACTTTGTAGATTTTTTAAGTGTTTGTTGTCCATACCGTATATGACATTTGCAAAATGTTTAGAAATCAGACTGACATAAAGTTGTTTTGATTGTTTAATGACAGTCATCTTCACTACATGCTGGTTTCATTGCATGTTTTTGTCAGATTAAAACATCTACTTCAGCTTTTGTGACCAGTGTGAAATTTGCTTTTTTGGCAGTGAGAATCTGAACAAGTTTGGATTAAAAGTTTCTTTTTGACTCTGAACAATCACATTGATATCAGGTCAAACACTTAAAAGATCTCTAAACTGGGTACTTTTTGCCATGTAGGTGGACTGAAAATGTAGGTGCTTTTGTTGACATTATGGGTGAAAAATGACCTAAAACACTACAAATGAGGGCATTCAGGAGAGTCATCATATCTAATTTTGATGGCCTTATATCTTGTCACATGAAATATGCATAACCCTTAGAAGAATGTTGGAAACATTTTAGAGATAAGTTGTCTTGATTTGTCTTCATCTGGTACTCAGTGTTTCTCAAACTATAGAGCAGGCCCTACAGAGCCGCTGTAGGTTTTATATGGAGTGATATGAAGTCAAATGAATATGACTTTTGAAGAAACTTTTACCAAAAAAGGTGGAGGGGTGCTGATGTTGCTGTGCAGACAGATTTATTCTTTCTTTCTTTTTTTTTGCATTAATGATGGATGGAAATTTGGGGGTTTGGGGACTGAATGCTTTTCTGTGTTTGAAGTGGGACATACAGGAAAACCTTTGAAAACCACTGAGGTAGAGAAGGGAAATAAGTCTGATGAGATAATTAGTTCAGAACTAAATCAGCTTTAACATGAAAGCCTGTCTTTTACTGACTGTAGTTAATCACTGAGTCATTTTGGTTAACACAGTCGTATATTTTTTTATGTTACATTATTTTACAATAATGTCATTATTTCACATTATTGGACATAATTAAACTGTAACTTTCTTTCTGTTATGTTAGTGTTTGCAGTGTAGAAGGTGATAAAGTTAAGAAGGATTCAGTTGCATTTGGATTTGAACCAGTGATTTGAATAAATGACCTCCTGTGCGAGGTGGCTGGGGTCACGAGCATTCCCTACCTGGGAGAGAAAGCACATGTCGAGTTACCATGTAATTTAAATCAGTAAGCTATTAATTTACTTCAGCTGCAGGAAAACTTCATTCTCCATCTTTTTGTGTCATATGTGCTCTGGAGCAGAAAAATTGTGTGCTTATCTCATTAAATTTGATTTATAACTTTAAAATGCTGCGGCATGGTTAAATATACCTGTGGTTTCCATTGTGTTATTAATCATCTTCAGTTGCAGTTTAATAAGTGTCGCCCTCTTGTCTAACCCCTTATCTTAGGTGATTTGTTGCTGCCCACTGACATAGTTTTCAAGGCATCGTCCAGGCATTAACACAGGAGTGACATAACAGTTAAGTGATGTGACATATGTGGTTACCTCACAGTGTAGGGAGGCCATTATATATATGACCACATATGATCCCAACAAGCAGATGGAGGGTTTTTCCCTGCATTAACACATTCATTGTATTTTATCTGCTGAAAACAATTTTGTATATTTGGTGATAAACAAGCAAACTACCAAAGGAGACGTAATTAAGAGATAACTAATGGACTTCTTATTGTTGGCCCGGCTTCCTGCAGATCCATGTGGTTTACAGTGCACACTGTCGTTTTGTGGTATCTAACCTACAGTGGCTTGCAAAAGTATTCTGAACAGCCACAAACATGAATCAATTTTATTGGAATTCCTCGTGAAAGAGGTGTACACGTGAGAAGTAGAACAAAAATCATACATGATTCCAAACATTTTTTACAAATAAATAACTGCAAAGTGGGGTGTGTGTAATTACTCAGCCCCCTGAGTCAATAATAATAATAATAATAATAATCAGATGAGGTGGACAGTGTTTGTGAGCAGCAGTTTTCAGATCTTGCCACAGATTCTCGATTAGATTTAGATCTGGACTTTGACTGGGCCAGTCTAACACATGGATATGTTTTGTTTTAAACCACTCCATTGTTGCCCTGGCTTTATGTTTAGGGTCATTGTCCTGCTGGAAGGTGAACCTCCGCCCCAGTCTCAAGTCTTTTGCAGACTCCAAGAGGTTTTCTTCCAAGATCGCCCTGTATTTGGCTCCATCCATCTTCCCATCAACTCTGACCAGCTTCCCTGTCCCTGCTGAAGAGAAGCACCTGCTGAAGAGATGCTGCCACCACCATATTTGACAGTGGGGATGGTGTGTTCAGAGTGATGTGCAGTGTTAGTTTTCTGCCAAACATAGCGTTTTGCATTTTGGCCAAAAAGTTCCATTTTGGTCTCATCTGACCAGAGCACCTTCTTCCACATGTTTGCTGTGTCCCCCACATGGCTTGTGGCAAACTGCAAACGGGACTTCTTATGGTTTTCTGTTAACGATGGCTTTCTTCTTGCCACTCTTCCATAAAGGCCAACTTTGTGCAGTGCACGACTAATAGTTGTCCTATGGACAGATTCCCCCACCTGAGCTGTAGATCTCTGCAGCTCGTCCAGAGTCACCATGGGCCTCTTGCCTGCATTTCTGATCAGCACTCTCCTTGTTCGGCCTGTGAGTTTAGGTGGACGGCCTTGTCTTGGTAGGTTTACAGTTGTGCTATACTCCTTCCATTTCTGAATGATCGCTTGAACAGTGCTCCGTGGGATGTTCAAGGCTTGGGAAATCTTTTTGTAGCCTAAGCCTGCTTTAAATTTCTCAATAACTTTATCCTTGACCTGTCTGGTGTGTTCTTTGGCCTTCATGGTGGTGTTGCTCCCAATATTCTCTTAGACAACCTCTGAGGCCATCACAGAGCAGCTGTATTTGTACTGACATTAGATTACACACAGGTGCACTCTATTTAGTCATTAGCACTCATCAGGCAATGTCTATGGGCAACTGACTGCACTCAGACCAAAGGGGGCTGAATAATTACGCACACCCCACTTTGCAGTTATATATTTGTAAAAAATGTTTGGAATCATGTATGATTTTCGTTCCACTTCTCACATGTGCACCACTTTGTATTGGTCTTTCACGTGGAATTCCAATTCCAATGAAATTGATTCATGTTTGTGGCTGAAATGTGACAAAATGTGGGAAAGTTCAAGGGGGCCAAATACTTTTGCAAGTCACTGTAACACAGCATATCTCTTTAGAGAAGATGACTAAAATAATAATAATAAATTGATGCATGGCATAAACATTAATACACCGCATAGGATGTAGATGAGCAGCCTTCCATTTTCCATGAAAACATCTGTCTCTCAGATCAAAAGCCAGTATTTTGTACAGATTTGTATTCAACAATGAATACTGAGCATTACTCTGAAAAGTGTGGTAATCCTGTTACACATATTTTTGTAATAATTGAAACTAATAAAATCAACTGTACTTTTGCCTTGCTCTATATTGCTTGTTGAGAATGAAAGAAAGAAAAAGAAAGAAAGATTAAACCTGCACCATATCTGAATATTATTATCATTTGCTGCTTTGTCTGTATAGAAGCACTAATACACTAGCCTAAAAAAAGGGATGACATCCTCAGAGATACGTCAGCACCCTCAATAATGCGTCATGTTTGACCGAGTTCAGGAGCTGTATAGGCCAAAGGAGAGGGAGACCCCCGCAGGAACAACGATATGCACCTCATCTCTCTGTGGTGATGTGGCACTGACTCCTGCTGGTGCTATGGAGCAAAGACAGTGATGAGGATATCCAGAGGTGTAAACCCCTGAAGCATCAACATCCAGTAGTTATGTTATGTAAAATATTCCAATTGAAGTGAAAATTAAAACTCACTCCAATACAAAATGTGGAAGAGCAAAGAACAAGCTAAAAACAAACAAAATTAAAAGGTACTTTTAAGGTTGAAGGTAAATGCAATAATTTCATAAATGAATCTGTGACTATACACTGATTATTTTTGTTTATCGGACTTAAGTGGCAAATTTTGTATTCTTTAAGTTTATGTAGTTTTTAGGTGACAGTAATATAGTTGTGTTTAAGGTGGTGATCAAATGTGGCATTTAGTGTATAGCTTTAAGGCGTTGCAGGCTTTTGTGAGATAACTTCCACTTGAATAAAATATTTTTCTAGCGCTCTACATTAATGATTGCTCAAGTTACCAATAAACATTTACACGTCACACTTTGCGTATTTTAATGGTTAATGCAATGAGATCACCTTGTCTTAAGGTTTATTTTTTCTCTCATTATAGTGCTAACAAGTTTAAATATACCCAAAACAGGTACAAAAAAAAAACACTAGCAGCTGCTTAAAATTTCATTTACATGACAACCTTAAATAAATATTTAAAACCTTTAAGTGCCAGTCCTTGGGTGATAATTTAGTAACAATTTACATTAAATTACAAATTATACCAGTAACATTTCCACATAGAGAAGTGTGAAAATTAACTAGCCTGTTGAAAATAGAAAGCCAAGCCTAACAGCAATACCCAAGCAGTCACAAGTAGGGACGAGACCCCATGGATGTAAACTAAAATGGATGTCCTGCCAAAATGGTGGAGCCTGCAGTTTGTTTATGATGAAACCTTTTCAAGGTCGCTGCATCACCTTTTCAAACGTCGTGTCGCAGCATTTCCATTTTTCTGCTCCTTCATCGAGGATTTCCATTTCAACAGTGACCCCAAAAAGGACATTTTGAAAATTTTTATTCAAGAACATTAAGATCAACCATTGGAGTCAGAAAAGCAGAAACATAACTTAACAGAAGTTTTTATCAGATGACTGGGTTCACATCAGCCATTTTTTTGGGACGCATCAAACTTAAACATTTTTTTTGACCTAATAACAATATTCTTTTTTTTGTCTGTGGCATTTTACATCAACATACAATGTTTTTAAAACATTTGGAAAGCAATAATTTTATTAGTTCAACATTAAACTACAAGGAGATAAGCGGCAAATTCATATTCTCCTGCAAGATTTTATGCTTTAGCTGCCTTATGTTTACAATTAGATTCAAAATCCAACTTGTTGGAAAAGCTGTTACATCTGTTGTTTAGAAGTTTAAAACAAATCTGGATTAGACAAACTAAAAAAAATGCCACGACTACAGGATATGGACGGTATCCGTTTTTAAAATTGATATAAAATGGATATGAATGTGAAAACAAAATTTTGTTACATCAAGTGCAAGCCAAAAACAAAACTATAAATGACATTTGTAATATAAAACTTGGTAAAAAATACTTATTTAAAACTGTACAATCACCAAGTACACAGAGTGAGCACATCAACCACTATTCATTTGGCTTCAGTGGCTTCAGCCTTGGGCTCCTGCGGACAGAAAAACAAAAAACACGCCAACAGCAATGTCAACTGCATTGTTTTAGTCACATGACAACTTATTCTTAATTTTATTGATTATATTAAAAGGAGTCCTTGCAACACTTATCCATTATGAGAACAAATAAAACAGTAACTGCCTCACAGGTTTCCAGAACTCACACACATCATTTTTTTAATATCTAGTTCTTTTTTTACTCATTTAATCTTTAAACTCATGAACAATTAAAGCAAATAAGTTAAGATAACATAAAAAAGGAGAAACGACCTGGAAAATATAAGAACATCTGTTTGATGTAACATTTATTAATTTGCAGTGTAACAGAAACAAACCTCAGCCTTGGTGCTCCCATTCTCAGCGGGTTTGGCTTTCTTTGTTTTGGGTGCCCTCTAGAAAATAAAATGATAGTAACAAATTAATCACAGAAATGAATCAAGCAAACATGTGGCAAACATCTTACAGAGCTGTTCCCCCATAGTAAGCGTGCAAGATTTTGGTTCAATACCTTTGCAACAGCCTTTTTCTTAGCCTCCACTGCCGCAGGTTTCGGTTTCTACAAGACAAGAAAGAAGATATTTAAATCAGTTTGAGATAACAGAATATAGATCCGTGAAATCCTAGGTAATAAAAGCTTATTACAAGTTAATAAACTTCTTGATCATGGGCTACATCCTCATGTCACATTAGGTAAGAGTGTAAGAGAACCTTTAATATATTCTTAAAAAATGTAAAATTTAAATTTAATACACACATGATAGACTACTTCAATTTCAAGTGGTTGCTTCTTACAAAAAATAGTGAACATTTAACAAAAACGACAGGATAATGCACATTAAATATACTGAGTACATCTAAAAATGCTTAATTGTGTTTAAAAAGAACTTACTAATGCCAGCCGTGCAGAGGTTCTCTTAGGCTGTAGAGCCACAAGGAAGTGAAAGTTAAAACAAACAGTGTCTTATTTTGCATCAATATTAATAGCTTTGTTTATACATGACCTTTAAAGAGTATGCAATTGCAAAAAGTAAGTTAAAACAAAAGCAAAAAAAAGAGATGAAAATGGGAGTAGAGTTTGAATAAATATATTAACTAAGTACAACACTCATCATCCTAAATAAGGGCACAAAATATATTATATCAGTGGCAAAAAACATACAAACGATACATCAAAAACAAGCATTTATCCACAAATTCTAAATGCAACTGCTGCATCAACACAATATAAAAATATATTCATTTTAGACAAACCTCAGAGGAAGCAGGTGCCTGTAAGACAAGGAAGGGGAAAACATTACAAACTGAAAAGTAAAACTACATAATAATAATAATAATAAATACAGATTTAAATAGCACAAAACGTTTTTTTTTATTTTCTGTGTGCACTATTTTACATTGTTTTAATATAAAAATGTTCACAGAAGATCTAATATATATGTTACATTTTTTTAACACTGCTCTTGATTTTTCAAGTTCACAAAGAGCTTTCCCGCGCATATTTGAATTCAAATTTGGGCAGTCCTGTCACCATGACACCGCCTTGGCGCCCTGACAGCTTCCTTTGTTTTGTATCAGTGCGCGCCTACAGACAGCTGTTGGGAAACTGATAAGATTACTACTTTACTAATCTGTACCTACGACAAATGGAGCTCAACGAATGCCTGGAGAGGTTTCAAGGAAGACAAAAAAAAAAAAAAAAAAATCACGGATGAGACTGAGATTTTCATCGAAAAACACCCTGTTGTGATAATTTAATTTTAAATCGTTAAATATGCATTTTTTTAATAGTATGGCCACTCACTGCACCTTAAATTAATGCGTTGAAAATACGATAAAACGCACACAAATGTGCAAAAAAAAATTCTTATTTTTGTATTTATACGTTTTTTCCTGCTGCGCACTTGCAAACTGCAATCCAATCGCGTTTGACGTTTTTAATAAATATTTACTACTGTTAACAAACCCATTTCAAACGACGATGCAAGAACCAGGCTGGCACATATTATTCAAAACCTGAGCGGAAAAAAAATAATAATCGCCACCTCCCCTCCCCCAACTCCTTCCTCAAATTTGCAGCCTGCGTTCGAGCTTATTTTGATTGCTTGATAACGGCGCAGTTCATATTTATCTTCATTAATTTGGATCCCAAGTTATGCATTCAAGCATGGTTGAGAAAAAGAATAAAGAAAAACAGTCATTGTCCATATCGAAAGTTTGTTACTGCGTTTACAACAGCAAGATTTGTGCCCTGCCTACTGCCAAAGAGAGGGGGGGAAAAAAGATGGTGTCAGAAATTTTGCACAACGCAATGTCAACGGCTGGACTAACCAGAGTTTGGCGCTGGAAGACAAAAAATTTACAAAAATACACGCAACTGTGCGCGTTTAACTCATAAGAATAATTTAAAACCATGAGCAAAAATTTCAACTTTTGTTTTCGACGAGTGGGAGGATGCTTGCGCTCCTCTCCACTGTCAGACCGCCATTGCTAAAACGCTTGTTAGGGATGATGACGTTCTTCTTAAGCAGAAATATCAGGCGCAGTCTTGTGTTAACTTAATGCTACGAAAACGATTCCAGTGCACAGACTTAAATTAAATTTAAATTCATGTTTTTTTTACCTTTGCTTTGCCCATGTTCTCAGCGGGAAACGAAGAAAAACGTCAGGAAAATACAGCTGCGAAAATGGCTTTTTTCGAAGCGATAACAGACGCCAACCAAGCGCGCACAGCGGAAAATGGCGAATGTATAATGCAAACGAATGTTCTTGTAGTTTATACACTGAAATATAAGAACGAAACCGGTTTGAACCAGTTTTGTGTTTCGAATCTCGCCATTGGATAGAAAGGCGTCACGTGGGTTGGAGGCGCCTCCCATTTGTTAAAAAGGCAGACGGCAACTTGAAGGAATACGGATTATAGTCGCGGGGTGGCGCTGTATGAACGACTGATTCGTTCTGCTGTACCGAAAAAATAAATACGCAGATAATGGCGCGTCAAAGTCGTTGCACCTTTTCTCACCGTCTATCGGATAAACTGAACAATTTTTGCTCACAAAGTCCGCCAGAACCAAATTTTATGGTGTATCTAATATCCCCGCGTTGCAACTGACCAATCACGTTGTTTGATGTCATAGCTTTGAGGCAAAATACGGTCGCGGGTGAAGATTAGACTATGGTGCTTTCTGTCAGCTTGTGGTGGATGAATGTCTATTTGGCTTGGGCATGTAAGACTGTAATTTTAGCCCTGTGTAAAACCAAAAATCAACATTTAGTTATTATTATTATTACCTGAGGGATTGAGGGTCAAACCAAGCGTTGTGTGAAGAAATACTAATACAGACATATACAATTTGTAACTGGTAGATGTTTAGTGGATTTTAAGCTATCTGACTATATATTAAATAGCTAAAAGTAGGATACCTATTCAACACTAAAATACTGTTCACATGTCTGTGCATTAGTAGTAATATTCCAGAATATTCCAGGACTGTATGCCTGATGAGTAGTATAAATTCATGCTTATACCTATATATGTGTATATAAGCATATTTTTGTGGGGCAGTATGTTTATAGTATGGTGTTTCTAGTTCTACCAAAGTTTATCAATTCTTCTGTCAGTGTATAGATGATGCAAGTTAAATAAAATTGGTTCCTAGAAGTGTTTCCTCTGGAGGGACAAGATCCAAATATGATGATTTGATGAAGAGATGTCTTGCATTTGAGTTTGTGATTTAAAGACTGAGGACTTCTTGGATAAAATTGGGACATTTTTTCTTCAATTTTTTCCCAAATAAACAAAACCCAACAAACATCCAGCTGGAAAAAAGTAAAAGTGGTTCTTTGCTTGTGTTATACCACCAACTGAGATGCAGAATAGCAATTACAAGCAGTTATTTAAATTTTTGCAATACATAGCGTATTAGTAGTTGATAAGCTTTAAGGCTCAATACTTCCAACAGGTAGCAGCAGAAATTATATCGGTACAGTTTTATGTGCTGAAAGTCATCTACTTGCAAAAACGACTCGTTAATCCAATAAAACACCATCACCAGTTTTCCCCCTGAGAGTCCATATATATCAGCAGCATGGACCACACACATATTTTTTTACTGCACAAGTTAAGACAATAGATAACCATATTTTGGAAGCCAAATGGAGACAAAAGCTTAGACTTGTAGTATGTAAGTACAAAACAGAGAATTTCACATCATTTAATCATATCTGACATACAGTAATCATTTTATTTTGTTCCAGAAAGCTGGTCAAAATATAGTTATGTAATCAAAATCACAGTCAACAAACAACACTTTATGCTTCAACAACAATTTAAAAGTTCTGTGGACGAATGTTTTGGAACCGAAACACAGGATCCGTGGCTTTCACTCACATAAAATGACCTTCCGTTCAACGGCATGCATTTAACTGACAGTTTATACGATGATTTAACTACATCTTGACCAGTCATTTCCACCTATTAGAGTTTTTAAATCTACAATCATAAATAGCAGGATTATTCTACAGCCCCATAGGGGTAAAACTGCCCTCTTATATGAATCAGCAACAAAATAAAACCGCTCCCAGTTACTGCTTGCTCTTCCCTTTTCCACAGAAGCCCTTTTGGGAAGAGGACATAGGAGAGGCTTCGTCCCCGCTTCAGAGGATTTGTTTTTCTATGTATTCTTAGGCCAACAAGGATTCACTGCATAAGTCAGAAAAGAAAGAGTCTCTTTTGTGCTTCAGTGCTTCTAGGAAGTCTCGAACTCGTTCTTCCCGGCAGGAAGTGTAGTGTAGTAGCGCCTCTTGTCTTCTCTGGCTATCGACGGGCTTTCCATTGCTGTGATGCTGCAAGAGCTCTGCTACACAAGCACGATCTGCTTCTAGCTGCTGCAGAGCCTGATGCTCTCGATGGAGGTCTCTAGCTTTCTGTAATAACAAACACACCAAATTAGACATACATTTAAATATATACATAGATACAGGAGTTACTTTAATCTTTCTCTGCCTGTTTAACAACACTGTTTCACAAAGTAACACTGATCTACATTAATTGCTACGGTTAACAAGTGATGAACCTGCAACTCACACAGCCAAAACATAAGCCCTTTTCAGATATGGGATGCATAACACAGCTGCTTATTGCTGCTTATGATTCTCCAAAACAACTAACCAAGTGCCAGCGTGTCACAATCTAGTATACTCATAGTGCTTGTCCAAAAGCTCTGATAAATGGAGGGTTTCATCAGAAAAATTGCAACCTCTGTGCCAAATCAAACATGGGGATCTTTCCATTGTAGTGATCCCTTTGGGGTGGGCGGAGCAGCTGGAAGTTCTGTTCCAAAGAACTCACAAAAATGCAGGGAAGACATGCAGTCATAATCATGCACCGTATCCATGCCCCGTGTCTCACTTGCTTCCCTGTGTTTGCACTTATACTTGAACATATTTGCCAACAAGTCCATACACCTCTTTAAGCCACTGATACTGACACATTTATTCCTATTAAGTTAAATAAATATTTGTTCTCTTTATTCTTCTTTGCTGCGGCCTTTGAGTCAGTCATAACAGCGACCAGGGTGCAACATGGAGCTGACACAGTCAGCTGCCATCACATTAATGAAAAGCAGAGCATGGCCGACAGTGGGTGACAGGGGTCATAACTACAGTAGTACCCAAACAGCTAAGTCCAATTAGGTTCAAAACCAAAAGAGCGGTATGGTTCAGTTATATTAGACATCTGAAAGTACATTTTTGTGCTGCTTCTAAATAATATTATTCTAGTTATACAGGACCTTTAGTCACATTTAGATCCTTCCCAGCAAGGAAATAAAGGAGGCCAAAAATAACAAACATGATGACCCCAAAAACACACCGTATTCTTCGACTGCCTCACTCTACACAGCCCTTCCAACTCTGGGGACAAAAAGCTATGGAGTATTCAAACTAAACACGAAAAACTGACACATACTGTTGAGACTGCACTTCTTTTTTCTTATAGTGAGTTTCACTGATCTAGCCTACTTCGGATCAAAGTGGGCTGTATGTGGCCCACAATGTAAAATGAGTTTGACATCCCTGGTCTAAACAAATAAACTCCTTTCTCATGTTCGTTCCCTCTTTCTTACGTGCACACATGCTTTTGAAAATCACTCTGGGAGAGCACATTTGTTTAACTGGGGCAGTTCTTGGAAGCTGTGACTCAGGGTTCCCTCACATTATAGATTCATCACTAAATGCAGATTTTCATGGAGATTGATTGATTGATTGATTGGTAATTTATTTCAACATGTGAACAATATACAAGTACATTTAGAAAAGAAATGAGAGAAAAAAAAATATACTATACAAATTACATACAAAAAAACATTCTGATTAATTTACATGTTGAAAGGGAGTGGGAAGAAGTATACACTTATTTAATCCCACCCCTGTCCCATAAATTATCAGTGAATATTTAGTCAGCTTCCTTACTGATATAATTTGTAATAAAAATAGTGAACAGATTTCTGATATACTATATACTATAATATCACATCATGAATTTTTTGTTTGTTTGTTTTTAAATAGAGACATTCACTTAATTTAAATATTTTCCTTTTCTTTATAGATCGAGAATATCATATTTTTATAACTCTTTTTGAACAGTTTTATGTTTGGACATTGCTTTAATTCCATATTCAGTTTGTTCCATAGTTTCACTCCTTGAACAGAAACACAAAAGCCTTTTCTTGTAGTACGTACCTTCATTGTTTTGAAGTTACAAAAACCCCTTAAATTATAACTTCCTTCTTTCAAAAAAAACATACTCTGAATATTACCTGGCAGTTCTTTATTTTTTGCTTTGAATAGAATTTGTGCTGTTTGGAATTTCACTATATCGTCAATTTTCAATATTTCAGACTGCAAAAATAGTGAGTTTGTATGTTCCCTATAACCTGCATTGTGGATGATTCGAATTGCTTTCTTTTGAAGAGTAAAAAGTGAATGTAATGTGGTTTTATAGTTATTGCCCCAGACCTCTGCACAATAGCTTAAGTATGGTGAAACCAGTGAACAGTAGAGAATATGAAGTGATGTTCTGTCGAATACCTGTTTTGCCTTGTTTAGTACTGCAATGCTTCGTGATACTTTGGAATGAATATATCTTACGTGAGCTCTCCAGTTAAGTTTTTCATCTATTATTACCCCCAGAAATTTATTTTCACTGACTCTTTCAATATCAACACCATTTATTTGAATCTTTGCATTTGTATTTAAACTACTATTTCCAAATAACATAAGTTTAGATTTATTCAAATTTAATGATAATTTGTTTTTATCAAGCCAGAACTTCACTTTACTTATTTCATTAGTCATATCCTCCAATAAATTCTGCAGATCATCACCAGAGCAAAAAATGTTTGTATCGTCAGCAAAGAGAACCATTTTTAATACTTTGGACACTTTACAGATGTCGTTAATGTACAAGTTGAAGAATTTTGGACCCAAAACTGACCCTTGGGGTACACCACAAGCAATGTCCATACATAAGGAGCAACCACCATTTATTTTCACAAACTGCTTTCTGTCACTTAAATAACTCCGGACCCAATCTAAAACTACCCCTCTGACACCATAACGTTCCAGTTTTCTTATTAATATATCATGATCTATAGTGTCAAATGCCTTTGTCAAGTCTATGAATAACCCAGCCACATATTGCTTTTTGTCTATGGAATTTGTGATGTATTCTATTGAATCTAATAGTGCCGATGATGTTGATCTGCTTGATCTGAATCCGTACTGAAGATAGCTTTAATTGGGAAAAGACTGAAATTCCATGAGTGAACCTGAACTAGTTACTTAACCTAACATGAGTGATGACTCTTGTCAAATGCGCTCGGACACACCGCGTGGCTCACACAGTGTGAGTAAACCCTAATTCTGTCTCAGTATTATCCTTACCTGGATGGATTTGTGATTTAATTGATACTGCAGAATGGCTTCACACAGGTTCCAGAATGAGTACTCTGGCCACAGAACGGACTGAAATACTAGGCAGGAGTGAGAGGTCTGCAGAAAGAGCACACACGAAAACCAATACAAGTTTACAGGGTATCTGAGAAAAAACTGGAAGAACAAAATAAAGCTTTTACAATTTGTGCTGTAACCCAGTCATTAGGTTAATACTGTCTTTCAGTGATTGCACCCCCAAACTGGAAGGGAGACTTGTCACAGGCTTTAAGGAATGTAGAAAGAAAATCTTACGTGCAAATAAATCACTAAAGATATATATAGAAAGATAAGTCAGAGGAGATACAAAGAATTCTCTCGGAGTCTGTTTCAGCTGTTCAAGACTATTTTTTTCTTGTAAAACCCAAGTACTTACCATCCCTGATGGTCACTAGATAAAAACACTGATAGTGAATTAAATATAAACTGTAACTGTACTCATACAATGAAACACTCATCACAGATTGGTTTCTTTTGGCATCAGACAGTTTTGCTGGATTATTTTCACAGACAGCTTTGAAGGTTAACATCATGAATGACCAATACATCCTGCAAAACAAGTCCAACCACCAGTGTTACTCTGTTCTTAATTCACAAAAAAAAAACATTACTCATCAAGCCCTTTCCTGCGATAAAAGGGGCTGGAATAAAACACACATGTTTATTAAAAGGCCAGAAATTAAATAAAGTAGTACATCTCAATACTTGAGCAGTATTCAGATTTTCGTTTGGAGCCAGGAAAAACTCTGCTCCTAAATCATCATGATCCCTAAAGACTCAACCAAGCATAAATCGAAATCCTACTTTGCTGTTTTCATAGTTTCATAGAAAAACAGCCCTATCTTCAGGGGTAAATCAATTCAAGTTTATATATGCAGCACCAGCTGGCAACAACAGTCATTTCAATGGGCTTTATATTGCAACATTCTCAAATTGGGGACATCCTGACTGGAATTGTTCAAACAAACAATTCCTATGCAAATTATTGCAAATGACTAATTTGTAAGAACTCTTGAGCATTTGAAATAAAGGCCAGGATGGCCTGTAAGTGGCTAAAACATTTGGATTAAGTGAATGCTTTACAGGTAGTAAGTAACTGCAGTCACCTTAGAGCCCTGTGGTACGGAGCCAAATAAATTGATCATATTTAAAAATTTTAAAATGAATTATAACAACAACACCTCACTGAAGAGCTGAGGGAAGATTGGATAGTTTATATGATGTAAGTGTTAGAGTTGCTTAGAGATCAATAGGAGAGAATCAGTCTAAATGAAGATGAGGTTTGTGGGAAATGCGGTCCCAATCAAAAGTTTAAGACCATTTGAAAAATGGCTAAAATATCATATTTTGCATGGTTGGATCTTAACAAGGTTCCAAGTAGAGCTTCAACATACAACGAGAAGAAATGGGAGTGAGACAAAACATTTTTTTTAAGCATGCAACTAATTGAAAACAGCGATTAAACTGAAACAGGCTGTTTTACAGCTGATCACAAGTTTAGGACCACACCTTCAAAAAAAGACAAAAACAAAAACCACACAACCAAAAAACATAAACTACCTCAAAACAGAAATCAAAGTTCCAAATATGAACTCAGCAATGAGTAGTTTCACCGTTATTATTGATTAATGCAAAAATTTGTTGCGGTATGCTTGATGCAAGCGTTTTCATCCAAAACACCTCTTGTCACGGCAGTAATGTTGGAAACCATCGGGATCATCTTCCACTTGACCTTTGCGTTTCATAACCCTCAGGATCGTTTAAGAAATTCCAAATGACTGTCTTACTGCATCCCACCTTAGCAGCGATGGCGCACTGTGAGAGACCCTGCTTATGCAGTTCAACAACTTGACCACGTTCAAAAAGGGAAAGGGTTCTTTTTGCCTTTGCCATCAGAACGTGACGACAGTGTGACTACCTCACAGAAAATGACAATGAATCCTCATTTTTGCACAGATTTGGCCTTTTAAAGGCATGTGGTCCTAAACTTTTGATCAACTGTAAAACAGCCTGTTTCATTTTAAGCGTTGTTTTCAATCATTTGCATGCTCAAAAAAAATGTTGTGTCTCACTCCCATTTCTTCTTGTTGCATATTGAAGCTCTACTTGGAACCTTGTTAAGAACTAACCATGCAAAACATGATTTTTTGCCATTTTTCAAGTGGTATTAAACTTTTGATTGGGACCGTGTATGGTGAACTTTATTAGCTGTTGATGACACCCATCTCACTCTCACCTGCCAAAGAAGGAAGTCGCTGAGGCGCACCTCTCCAGAGGTGCGGATGAGCAAATCAGGATTTGGCGAGTTATTGCTGTACAGACACTCACTTAGCAATGCCTCCGACACATCACTACACATCACAGAAACACAAACAGCTTGTTAACACAATGGCTCTCCAGGACACCTTTCTACAGAGTATTTAACAAAGGATGACAAGATGAACTCATTGCTGTTTCGTTTACCTTCCTTTGATCAGGCCTTGCTCTACTCCCCATGCCATTTCCCTGACTGCATTGGTGATTTCATATCTTGATGTGTAGGCAAAACACACATTGACAAAACACCTACAAAACAAGAATTTGTGGTGCTGTGGTCACTTCTAATGTACAGGATATCATGCACAATGAAAAACACAAGCTACTAAGCATACTTATTGTGATTCCTGGTTGTGAACACGGCTTTGGCAATAAGCTGTTGAAGGTCAAGTGGCAGCATATTCAAGTCGCCCAGCACTCGGATACAAACGCCATGTTTCTCTAGATTTTCACTGCAAAACAAAACCGAAAGACATTTATAGGAAAAGCATGAAGATGAACAGGATATACAGAAAGACTACTCAGGATCCTGAAAGTTGTCTGTCTGCATTTTCTACCCAGAAAAACACAAAGGAGACTCCGGAGAATTTTGAGTACTCAGTGTGTACAGTGGACTTGAAAGAGTCTGCTGTCCAGCACTGTGCAAAAGTGGTTTGTCATAAGGATGTCAATCGTTCGAAAAATAATAACCTTGTATCATAAACAGCCAGCAGCCTCATAAACAAATTTGTCCAAATTTTGATAGACATAATACAACATCCAATAGAAGGGGATTTTTTTTTTTTTTTTACAGTGTTAAATTCTTTAGACAGGTTACTCAGATTAAAAAAAAAAAAAGGAGCAAAACATGGCATTTGAACAAGTGAGCTACTTATACCACAGTCTTGTGTGCAACAAATACAGACTAAAGGGCAATATTAAGCAATGGATTAGTCAGCAAGCTCTTTGTTTTATTTCTCCAAAGTGAAGAAATAAGTCAGCTGTAAAATATTTCATACTTGTGTGGAAACAGAGAGAAATGGCTTGCAGACTAACAGGCCTCCACCTTAGCTTGAAAATGTATCTGCAGCAGTCATCAGCTGCTTAATAAATAAATAGTACATGCACCACAATGACCACAGAGTAAAATGAAAAGAGAATCCACGTTAGTTGACTAGTCTGAGCTTGACATACTGCACTACAGTGAAAAAGTAAGCACTATTGAAGAGACCAGTGGAAATAACAGACTCCCTTGCTTCCTCTTGGCCATCCCACCATTAGCACACTGCATCTGACTCAGTGTCTGATGCATTGCATTAGTAAATGTTTCTGTGTCAACACTGTTGTTGTGTCTGTCTGAACCAAAAGTAACAAACAAACAAATAACAACAGATTTCCATCCAAGCCCACCCTAAAGGTGAACTCCAAGGATCTCGTGCCTCTGCTGGAAACAGGTCGTCAAAACTGGTTTAAAATTGTTTTCTCATGTACAGACCCTCATTTACTTTAACTTCAGATTTATGCTTGAGCGCTGCAAGTCACTCTTTCTAAACTTTACTTTAAGGAAGCAATGAATCATATGATGTACAAACTGTGACCACAAGCAAAGTGGAAAACTCAGCTCGAAACTCACTGTTCCTCCAGCAGCCTTTCAAACTTCTGCCTGGCGAGCTCCATCAAACCATCCACCTCATCTTCGGTGCGCTTGAAGTTCTCAATGCTGAAGGCATACACCGTCACCTCTGGGATGTTCAGATGCTTGCACCAACGTAGTGTCTGGTGTGGAGAAGACGAAGCATTTTGACACACATCATCAATTTGTTTCTGCCCATGTGACATGCATTTCCTATAGCCGAAACCCCCAAACTCACCTCTGCTAGCTTGTTGAAGCCCTGCATGTGTCCTTCCTGCCGTTCCATGTTTTTCTTACGTGCAAAACGTCGATTACCATCCATGATGAAGGCCACATGTTTAGGCATGGGTCCTGCCTGAAAGACAACAGTCAAAAGAGTCCAAAGAAATGCAGAAGAAAAAGCATTAATGCAATCTACGGTAATCCATAAAAGACCAACACTGTCTAATGCTATGTAGATATCTGCTGATATCTTATCACAAAAATGTCACGTACAACCTTTTTTCGAAACATTTCAAATTTAAATAAAATAGCAATTTCCAGATTAAAAAAACCCCCCCTCATCACCATCAACTAATATGTTTGCATTTTGAACGATAACTAATAAGTCATTCCCTGTGGCCCCCTCAGGGGTTACAGACAATAGCACCAGCTCATGCCCCTAGATATTTAATTAAGAACTATTATTATTATTATTATTATTATTTGTAAGCTTTTCTTTATGGTATTTTCTGAATCTTAACCTTGTCAAACAAATAAATAAATAGTTTGATGTTTTCTAAATGGCTCAGTTTGTCACTCTATTTTCTATCCAGATACTCTGAAATGACATA
The DNA here is from genome assembly GCF_965226115.1 of Aulonocara stuartgranti. Lineage (NCBI taxonomy): Eukaryota > Metazoa > Chordata > Actinopteri > Cichliformes > Cichlidae > Aulonocara > Aulonocara stuartgranti. The sequence continues at coordinate 19,553,558 of NC_138947.1, forward strand.
CTTGATATTTTTGTCAAGGCACACATATTTGGTATACATATATGCATTCGTATAATTCTCAGATTCCCTTTCTTATATATTGCACACCTCTGTTGCTTGTGAAGCCTGCACACAAGAATTTCACTCGTATGCGCTGTACCAGTGTACCAGCACATGTGATGTGACAATAAAAGTGATTTGATTTGAGTCACAGAAAGGCAGAAGACCGACAAAAGCGAGGCTGGAAAAGACAGCCAACTTATAACGTACAGCTTACCTTTAGTATATTGGCAGAAATCTTTTCAAGCAGGGACAACTCGCCTTCTTTTATCCACGACATATCCGTGCTGCCGAAAGACAGAAAGGTTTATTTATAAAAAGGTGGTTGGGGGGGGGGGAATTCAATGAGCACTCCTACCGCACACACTCCCTCTTCCAGAAGAAAAAAAAAAACTTCACCAAGTTTTAGCTTTCACGAAAGGGAAGGCATCTGGTTCCCACATTAACGTCCCATTTTTAGAAGATATTGCATTACATTTGCAGCCACTTATGGATTTCACCGTTAACTGCAAGCCCGGCTCACGAGACCTGCAGGGAACTAAACCGCCGCGAGACTGGAAAAGGACTGACGGGCGCCCTCGTTGCCCAGGAAACACATACAGTGCTTCATTCATTCAAACTACTGAAGCACGAGCTGTTCTACTCACAAACTGCGATCGTTTTATCACATTTCACATACCTTCCAACTCACAGCCTTAACGATGACGACCTCTTCCGTATTGGAGTGAAGTGACGTATGAGCGTGCTGACGACTTCCTGTCAGCAGTTAGTAGATTTTTGAATCATGCGGATGGACGCACGCTACGCTTCAATCAAAGGACTGACTGTGATTTCCTTAACTAAAGGGAAGTGGTCTTCTCAACGTTTACTGAAGTAAAAACACCACAATATGAACTAAGGGATGACAAGTAAATTAAAATCTATTATTTTTAATATCTTTTTAATGTCTTTTTAAAAAAATATTAAATCGAACATAAAAAGCCAAAGACATCAATGGGGTTTGAGAGTGTGTGTGTGTGTGTGTGTGTGTGTGTGTGTGTGTGGGGGGGGGGGGGGGGGGGGGGTTGTAATATAACAATCCAATAATAAATAGGAAAAATTCCAACAAACACCTGACACTGGACCTGAGAGATGCACCTTGCCCTTCAGCTGATCCATTTACTGTTCACTGAGACCTCATCAGCAATCGTGTCAGTGGAAGGGTGGCTGTCAAGAAGCCATTCTTAACGAATGGAAACAGTGAGAAAAGGCGGAGGTGTGCCATATTATATAAGAAGTGGACTGAAAATCGATGGAAACAGATGTTATGGAGCGATGAATCCAATTATAAAATGTTTGGTTCAAATTACTGTCAGTACTGAGGAGGTCGTGAGAGCAGTACAACAGTCTGCAGCTATCTGCTGGTGCAGGCTATAGTTTTAGGCTGCATTGCAACCAGTGGTGTTGGGGATCTTGTCAAAATTGATGCAATTATGAATGCAGAAAAGTACTCTCTACTTTTGAGCCACCATGCAGTGTGGGAATATTTTGACAGAGAACAGAACAAAAAGCAGCCAACATCTTAAGAAGAGCTTCAAAATGTCCTTTAAGAAGCTTGGAGAACTATTCCTGAAGTCTACTAAAGAAATTACATGAATATTTGCCTAACAGAGTTCAGGCTGTGTTGGAAAATAAAGGTGGTCCTACCCAATTATAACTATCAGGCTCATAAACCTGTACAAACTCTTCCATTGCCTAAAGGGCTGGATTTCCATGCGTGTGTGCACATTTCAATAAATTGTTGCACTTATTTCACATTTTCATAGAAAAACATACAAATTGAGTGGTGATTCAAGACTTTCATACAATATTACAGATATAATAATACAGCTACATTATTATATTGATCAAGTTAAAAACAAGGTTTTACGTCATTAGTGGAAAAAATATATATTTGAAATGTCAGCATGTTGAATTTCAACTACCTTAAGTGATTTTCATACCTAACCAACTACGTGTGGGACATGAGAAAAAATATAATGGTTTTTTTTAACAGTTTTTTTTTAAACAGTTTTCCATTATATTTTATAATATAATATATATAAAAATATATAAAAATAAAATTATATAATAAAAAAAATAAAAAATAAATAAAAAAAATATAATAAATATCCATTGTCCCATTTAATTCTTTAGATATTCTCATAAATATATCAACCCTTATTGTAATATTGTATTGTAAGAATTCAAATGTTCAATTCCTTTCATTCATTCCTTTATTTCTAGCCCCTAAAGTTTATTGGAAATGTGCACATTTGTTCTTTTTTCCTGTACAAAATAATCAATGTAGGACTGAAAGAATAAAAACTCCATGGTAATTTATTAAAAAATAAAGTATTCTTTCTCGTGCTTTTACTTCTTCTTCTTTCTTTTTTTTTTTTTACAAAGGCAAGCCATGAAAGCATTAAAGACTTAGATATAAATATTGGATTAAAGACTTAGATTAAAATATGGTTATTAATGCCTCAAAAAGCAAATATGTAACAGCAATAAAATTTGTAATTACAGATCAATAAATTAATCATTAAGCCCTTTCCTTTACTAAAATAAACATAAACCAAGACAAATGTATAGTTGGCAATACTGATCTGCGACAATTTCTAAAAGAGGATGAAAAAAGACAAGTGAAAGACTTGGTGTTCACATATCAAGCATGTAGGTTGACAAGTTTATCAATTAAGGTTAAATGTTATATTTCAAGATTGCTAATGGCACAACTGCAATAGCTGTTAATGTGAACATGACGAAGCCAAATGGTCCACTTTCTGCTTTGGTTGATGCATGTGATGGAAAGGTCTTGAAGTTGAGAACTCTTTGACTTTCAATCATCTGTTTCATAAAAGAATGTTAGAATAAATGTGTTTCACAATGTTCTTTAACTTCTTTACACCAGCAGATATATAGGTTATTATGCTCTAGGTTGTTATTATAGATAATTTTACTGATCTTCCCCCTTTGAGATTAAACTGATCAAACCCCTGATGTAGCACCTTTAAAATGTACTCAGAATATGTTGGCTGTATTTTTTAAGACGAGTGATCATTAGTTTTAAACCTCAGCGTTGAGCACACAGTCTCTGACACGTGAAACATAATTTGGCTGTATTTGCATATCTGCAGTGTAGTTCCACCTTCGACCTCTGGGGTGTGACAGCAAGTTCGTCAACACTTCCTTCACACTTTCCAATGGCAAAGAAGAAGTTTCAGATTTTTTGAGGGGGGCGAGGGGCTGGCCTTTTTTGTTCCGCTGGAGAGTCCTGCTTGAACGGTGAGCAGGAGCACAACAGAACGGCAAGAAATTACAGCGCTGCGGACCATCGGCTAAATCAGAGCACCGGGAAGGATCCCGCTGCGCCGCCGAGGAAGAGTGGTTTGAAATAGGACGGCATCGCCCTGCAGCTGCGCCGTTACTGGCTATAGGGTCAACGGGCAGACGAGCAACTGGCAGCTATCGGCGTTAGCCTTAACTCCTCTGCGGGTCTGGGGGGTGTCTGGTAGGGGCAGGGGGCGGGGGTACACCGAGAAAGGAGAAGACTGCACGCCGAGAGGAGGGGGCTGGAAGTCTGAGACGCTTCCAGCCTGAAGGGGGCCGGCGGTTTGGCCACAGCACCCCCCGGACTAGCTAGCTTGTACCCGCGCGGCTAAGTGAATGGGATGGAGCCGGGACCGTCTGGCGCTGGTAGGTTTATTTTTACTTAAGTGGTTTTAAATGCAACCAATCCGGGTCTATACTGCGGGCCAAACTGCAGCTGATAAAACTAGACACTGTAGCTTGGCCTTAGCATCGGGGGGGGGGATGTACGAGGATGCTTGGTGTCAAGCCTCTCTGTTGCATCGAACGTTTAGAGAAGAGAGGGTGTGAGATGGAGAGGAGCTGTCTTGCTGTCTGCATGCATTGCACTCCATAGAAAGCGTTATTATTTGTCCAGATTTATAGCTGCAAATGAGCCTTTTTGGAGTCTGACAATATCCACAGCCATGCGCGGGGGCAGGGAGGTCGTGGGAATCTTGGTGAGGAGGGACGAGGTGAAGCCCGCCTTCAAGCAGCAGCAGCAGCTGGCTGCACCCGCACGCCCCACGGAACAGACCAGCCTCCCTTTCACTGACAGGTTACGTTTGCTAATATAGTTAAGGTTGTCAAGAGAGAGTTTAGCACAGTGTCCTTAAATTCACACATTAACGACAACCTCGGGCCTACCATCTGCAGCGATAACTGAATTATTTATCTATGTGAAATAAGAAGGAGGGAAAAAGGCTTATCTCCTCTTCCTGTTCGAGATGACATAATCTGCGTTTAGACTGAGAGAAGCATGCAGAGCATTATATTTATGTGTTGCGGTTTGATTCTGTATCTGCAGACAGTGCCAGTCAGATCAGAGATGGGCTTCATTTGGTAGTTTTCTTGTTTGATACTGAGGTGTGGAGACCTGCAATTAAAGCACTCACTGGACTTGACTTTATGCCCAGGTCTAAAGTCTGTTTACTGTGGAACGTCTTGAGTGCCCGGCATTAATAATGCAACCATGCCATGAATGTCTTAAATTTGTTGAAGGCATGGCTTTTATAAAGACTTGTATTTTTAATTGATGCAAAATGTTTTGACATGAACTCGTTAACGATCCCTGAATCCTCTTTGGATATCTTCAGGCTTGTGTTTATGCAAAGCAGGCCCTGATGGTAAAATCACGTCATCATTTCAGATCCTGAACCTTGAAATTAGTTGAATAGGCCTGTTTTAATTTCTTAGGATGCGGGGGGGGGCTCTCTAGAGGCCCCTTATTTCAACGTCTCCTTTTGTGTTTCAAGTGTGATGATTCAGTTTTCTATTTTGAAAGATTTTTCTGGTTACATTTGGCTCACTGTCAACAGCCAAATACTTGGAGACACACAACTGATTTGGCCAACACAAGTGATGCCTAAATGAATCTTTCTTGTAATTTGTGTACTTGGCTTATAATTTAGCTTATAAGCCAGTATCTTGTATTTTTGGAGCCTAATTGTTCTCTAGTTTTTTAACTTTTTTTGTGTGTATTTGTATAGCATCACCAGCCACACATCTTTGCCATTACCAGCAAACTTAATGTGGAGTTGTTTAAAAAGTTCACATTGAGATCCTTTATTTGTTTTATTTGTTGTCCCGCAAAGGAAGCCAAAACGAAACACACAACAACAACGTGTTATCCCAGGTATGACTTTAAAATAGTCATTCCCATGTGACTTGATGTTATTGCGTATTACGTCATTGTAAAGGATTCAAGTAGCGAGTGTCTTCATGTTGTGATGCAGCGCCAAAGCTCCGCTTTAAGTCTTACCGCCCGGGAAAGACTGCTATTGTGTTGGGATATGTGAGAGGGCTGGCTCCGCTTCTCACCATCTGCCTTCACTGGCACGAGGGCGAAGTGTGTGTCATTGTGTGTGCGTGCGCAACAATCAAAACATGGTATAGACACTCACGCATTCACACGCGTACATGCTTTCTTGCACATAAAGTACGTGCGGGCACCACATGTCTGGTGTCTGTGTTTACAGTGCTTGTCAGATGTGTTTTAGGGACTTGTGATTCTACACTTTGATATTCATATGAACACACACACACACACACACACACACGGATAGGTGACAGATTAAAGGAAAAACCAGAATACTTGACCCCCTACACTGAGGATATTACGTGGTACAGTTGTGCTGCTGGCATGGTTTGTGAGACATTGAAAATCAATATTGATTTCTTCTAAGATATCATCTTAATCTGTTAATCACTGTCTTGACGACAGTGATCTCTTCCAGGATGACAGTACCTACCTTCCGTAGAGCACAAGGGCTCACTGGATAGTTTAGTGTAAAACTGATGTGAATCATATCCTGAGATTTTTACTTGCAGTCACCAGATCTCACTGAACCCCAAATTGAACACCTACGTCAGACCTGTGTTTGAAGTGTTAGACATTGCTCCACCACAATCATTAAAGGGAATATATTTTGAATGAAAGACGTCTAATCCCTTCACTAATCTTGTTAAACCAATCCAGTGATGTATAAAAGTTCTGATGGTCTAAGATACAATGATTTTTACTTTAATCTGTCATATACCCGCTAAGAAGAGAAAACAGTGTTTTATGGCCATTACTCTTCCGATTCGTTTAGCATGTTCTGAATAGTGAACATGTGATGGAGTGGCTATTTAAAGCAGAGCTTTTCCAGTTGAGGATGCCGACGCCTTGCCATGATGTGGGAACATGCTCAGTTCAGGACCACAAAGGCCAAGGTCTCTTCAGCATGACCACAGCAGCACCCTGCCTCTTCTCATCTCCTCCAACAGCCATACACATACACGGGTCCCCTGATATCCATGACAATACTGTGTTGCCTTGGTGTCTCCATGGTGAGGCTGGGAATGTACAGGGGGGCCCCCTGTGTTTGTGTGTATGAGTGTGTTCATCGTAGCAAGGGCGCTCCCTCTGTCGTACACCCGTGAATTTGTGTCTGCGAGATGGAGGCGCAGGGCAGCTGGGGTCTTTGTTTTGGTGAAGGAGGGCTGTTCTCTGGGGACCCAGAGGTTAAGGCAGTGGGCCCCTCTCAGGCAGGAGTCACAGCAAGCACCCAGTTTAGGACCCCCTCTATGTTAGACCTCCTGACTTGATGAGACTTTAACTTTGAAACTAGTATGGGCATAATGTATACTGTTAAAAAGACTGCTTCAGGCCTAGAATATACAAGCTGGAGCTAAACTTAACCAACTCGAAAGGAAACTGGACATGTGAAGTGTCTCTTGCACACAGGCAGTAGTTTTATTTTGAAAGTAAAACCCACGACCATTAAGATGCTGGGTGTATTGGTTCAAATCTTACTATAAGTGCAGTGCCCTCCTGGGTAGTGTGTAACTGATGTTAATAAATGTGATCTATGTGTGTAGTAGATGTAGTGAGTGAAGAACAGACAGACATGCTTATAGAAATTTCTTTTATTCTCTTATTATAGAAGAAGAAGCAGATAAAATATGCAAATAGAAAACTGGAAGCTAAGAATAATTGACATTTTTCACTATTTTTTTTTTCTTGCAGAATGTCTAAAATCATTGATTCTCAAAATAGCTGCTGTTTATTTCCCCCTTGCTACACTAATCATTTTAGTCACATAATTAATCTCTTTTTCCCCCAATTTAGTACTTTTATTAAATGATATGCATATAGCATCAAATGTGTGTTCACAGTAGGGCTGCCACAAACGATTATTTTGATAGTCGACTAGTCACCGATTATTTATGCGATTAGTCGACTAATCAGATCATCATCCACTGGACGTAAAACTACAGCTTATTGCACCAGCAGCATCTGCTCTTATATAACTATCATTAGCTTACAGCTTTAAGCTTTTAAGGTGCTAACTAAAAATAAAGACAAGATGATAGTTTATTCAATTTTAATGAAATTTGCAGATTGTTTCGGTGAAGTTTAATAAACTCCTTGCTATCTAAAATATAACAGGACAACGGAGTAAATTCTCCAGCATCTCACACTTCTGATAATCAGCTGTCTGCTTGATGTTTATTCAGCTGTGTAAAAACTATAACTTTAATCTCAGACAAACCGATTTACTCAGGAACAAATAAAATACTAAAAAAAAAAAAAATTAAAAAAAAAAGCCAAACAACAACATTTTTAATTTATCTAAGTGACTCATATATATTTAACCTGAGTAGCGAAAGACGGCGGTGGGTTTGAAAACAATTTGCCGGGAGTCCGGTGTTCTCACCGCGCTAGTGACCTAGCCCCCGGCTAGCTATCGAGCTAGTGGGTAACAGACGTCTCCGAAAACGTCGGAGCGCTTTTGAAAATATGTGGTGTCCTGATAAACTGAGCCGATATTTGAGGTTTACACAGCTACATTCTCGGCTGAAAATATGTTAAACGTTTATTTTGTGACCCAGAAAGAATAATAAGAGTATTAAAACTAACTAGCTGCCGCCATTGTTGGAAACTGAGCTGGGCCGCGCTATGAATTCTGGGACACAGCTGCTTCTTCTTCTTCTTCTTCTTCTTCGGGGTTTAACGGCAGCTGGCATCCTTGTACATGCAGTGCTGCCATCTTCTGTTTCAGTCCGTTATTACACTCTTAAATCCTACTACTTATTCCTGCGTCTTTTGGGATCTTACAAAGCTTCAAACGACGCGTCGACTATTAAATCAGTCGTCGACGATTTTGATAATCGACGTAATCGTGACTAGTCGACAAATCGTGGCAGCCCTAGTTCACAGGGATGCTTCTGAAAAATTTAGACGAACCCAAACCCCCAAAATACAGATTTTTACAATACAGAATTCAGCTAAAAAAAATCTTAAACATAAAGAAGCTGGATGACTCTGATCCATCTAATTGATTATCATAGTTCATAATTTGCATGGTAACCATGTGATCAGACAACGTGATTTCGTGATAACTGGTGAACAGCAAAATTAAATTAAAATTAATCATATTTTCTTTTACTTAAGGAAATATTTACTAATTTATTCATGTTTTTCTCCCTATTCCCTTTTCTCTTAACCCCCCCACCCACACCCCATATATGACCTCATGTGGCTGCTCTTACTGTTGTTAATGTTCGATCACACCTTGCTGTACATACTTCTGTGTCTCTTTCTTTGCTGCCCCCAAATGCACAATCTGCCTTTTAATATCTTCCTTGTTTATTTTTTTTAACTATCTTCCCTCTACCGGCCTTCCTGTCCCTGCGAGTGACTCTTGTGGTGTTCTCCTTTCCCCTGCCTACGCTTCCTTCCTGGCTCATGCCCTCCTTGCCCTGTCCTCTGCTGTTCACCACTGCTTCCTTTGCCACCCCCTCACAACCGTTGATTCTTTGCTTTACCTTTGGTTTTTTCCTGTGTGTTGCTTTGTATTTGTGCACTTTTCCAACTTCAAACCCTTTTTGCTCTGAACCACATTTTTCCCTGTTACCTGTCTTTGTCTGTGGCTGCCTATGTTGTATCTGTCCAGTGCCCATGGGGGTCTTCCCCCCACCCCTGCAGCAGGTGTTCCATGCCCCTCGCCGGCCAGGCATGGGTACTGTGGGCAAGCCCATCAGGCTGCTGGCCAACTACTTCGAAGTGGAGATCCCAAAGATGGATGTCTATCACTATGAGGTGGACATTAAGCCTGACAAGTGCCCACGACGAGTCAACAGGTAACATATTTCAGTCACAATATTTCTCTGCATTTCTTTTCTTTGATGTCTCACATTAATGGAAAAGATCAGCACTTGTCAGTTCTCATTTGTTATAAGCAAATAACAAAGTTACTAATTTGTAACAGTGGGTTTGCATTGAAGAAGTCATCAAGTAGCTGAATTGCCTCCTGTGTGGTAATTGGATAATGAAAGCCCAACAGCCACCAACCAGTAATGTGTGTGTTGTCTTTGAAGAGGCAGCGATAACAGCTACTTGAAGCATGAAAAATGTATTTCTTTGCAACATCTATTTACGATGATTAATTTGGGGTTCTTGTATTGGAAAAATAATAAAGTGTTGCCAAAGCAACGCTCTTTTAATTTTAACATCACCTTATGTGAGAAAAATCAGTATGGAGTTGTGGTGCATATAAATAGATATCAAGTTAAAAAAAATTGTACCTGTTTGCATGTGTCAGATATTTATATAACTGACAGCACATACATTAACAGGAGGTTGTGCTGCTATGTAAGTCATTTTAACTACAACTCTGAGGAACATGAAGAGCACAAAAAGTAATGCATCTGTGTAAAACTGAGTAAAATATATAATTTACCGTCTTCCCTGGATGGGTTTCAGTTTTATATTAGGCAGAAGACAATTTTCCTTCCTGCAGTAGCTTTACCTTCTTTACCTGCTGGTGACTGGACAGATGGTTGAATCAAAACTGAAACCAACTTGCTTGAGCTGAATGTTGTGCCTCCTGATGCAGCTTAAAGCCAAATGATTGATGCAAACATTGGAAGAATATCACCTGTATAACACCTATTTAAATTGGAGTAACTTAGTTTACTTACAAAGTATTTGTATGCTTTAGTATTTTTCATGAAACCTGTAGTCCCTGTCCATGTTTTTACTGGCCCTGTTTTTAGTTATAACAAAACTAATGTGATTTGTCACATTCATTACTTTAATCCAAGAAATAAAGTGTACATAAAAAATATATATATTTCAAAGTTGAGGAGAGAAGTGTGCTCTTTCTACCTTGCAAACTTTCCATGGCTCAGCAAAGAGCTGCTTCCTGTGAACGGTCTGTCTTGTCTCTGCAAAGAAAAATGTCACAGTATACATATGTTTCATTATGTTTGATCCAGGTGACTTCATTCTTTTCACAAAGGCCTGTTTTTTTTGGGGGGGGGTTCACGTTGCATAGCGATCTCTGCTTTTTATACCATCCTCAGATGGTGTCATCTGTCTGACTTTGTGCTGGCTGTCAACAAGATGGGATTGACCTTCACTTTCCACAGTTGTCTTATATGTGGAGTCATACATCAGGGGCTGGTTTAAAGCCTCAATCAAATATATGGCTGTAAATGCCAACAATTTCTAGACTGAAAAACAAATTCACTCCATTGTTACATCAGCCTCTAAAGAGGTCACCTGTGGAGTACTAAGCTACTTGTGATCAGAAAGTAACAAACATAACATCAAACCAACTAAATAAAAGCAAAGCCCAACTGCACTGACTTGACAAAGGGAAACTTGTATGCTGACTGATTATACCAGCTTAGAGAACAGGGACGTTGGGACATTGCACGTTCCAGGTTGCACTTCCTGTATTTAGGAGTGCTGAAGTCACAGGTATGTTTGATTTAACACCAGGTGCCTTTCCTACCATAACCCCAAAGGGGAAATCAACATAGCTTCAACAAAGTCTAAATAAACAGAAGTTATGCAAAATCAAAGATTGTGTCATCATTTATCTGTTTGTATTTCAATGCATATCACATGTAAAATATGTTGTCCAAGTACTGGTGCGTGAATTTATGTGGCTTCACATGCAGCCATCACACACCCACTCTATAAAAGGTTTTCTGTGTTAAACTGTGACAGCATTGTTGTTGTTGTTTTCAGAGGTGTGTTGAACTTTGAACTAGAATGGTTGTGTGGCAGACTTCACCAAGTCATCTCTACACTCGTGCCTTTCATCTTGTCTAGTTAGTATAGTGCTTTATGATCACTGTTAGCATTTAAAATGAATGATAGAATTAGGAGAAGTTTGAGTGAAGCATTTCAGCAACATAAAGACAGGAAAAGGGAGTAAAGTTCAGTGCTAGAAGCTTCATAAAAAGGACTTTCACTTTCTCCTACCAATGATGAATACATGGATTACTAGACTTCCTGGGTTGTGCATGCAAGTCTGCATTACAGAAATGCAAGGTACAGAGAGCTTGAAAATGCCCATTTGTACATGTAACTAGCACCTTTCACAGCAACAATAAAGCTTTGTAGTAGTTTCAAGAAATCATGGGAGGACTGGCAGATAAGCAGAAGCTACAGGGATAAACCAATTGTTCCCATCTCCAATCAGATAGAGCTGTTCTTCCACTTTTTATAGTCAGATGAATCATCAACATTTATATGAAAACTGGCACCTCTAGCATTACCAGTCAGCAGGTATATGATGGGGGAAAAAAAACCCTGTCCAATCCAATTTTTGGCTCCTAAGAGAATTGTGATTCTCTATAAACTCTGCAGCCGTCTTCTGCTAGGTCTTTACCTTGTTCCTCAAAGAGAGGAGATATGACCTACACAAAAAATAAATATACATAAGAACAAATAGTTAAATATGTAGCCTTCTAAGTTGACCAAAAAAAATTAATGACCCGGATAAGGAAGAGTGGTTGACTTGTCAGGGCGATAAACGTACACAGGTGAGCAATCAACCCAGGTGTTACCCATGGGTCTCAGCGAGCCACTGCACAGATCCCAGCAACTACAAAATAAAAGAAAATGATTTTGGTAAAGGTTCGAGTTATTTGGTACTAACTCAGTTTATGAAGTTCACTATTTAGCGGTGACTTACTTATGTTGTCAGACTGGAAACACTCCACATGCAGGAGTCTTTCCTGGGTTGTGAAGCTAAACGCCTCTGCAGGGTAACACTAACCACTGAGTCACCATGTTTTCCTCATAATAAGCCTCCATCTATCTGACTGAGAAAAAAATATTTTTGCAACTCTCCTTTTAAGGCCTCCATCCCTTTAAGCCACCTTTCTTTTGATTGGCAGGCCCCTTGCAGCAGGTGGGTGGGGCTTCTTTGATCACAGCCACAGCTGTGTGCCGGACATGACCATATTAAGATATCCCCTCTCACTGATGTCACACGGTGCCCAGACTAGAAAAAACCCCCACTGAATTGAATATTTAGAGCAGCCTCAAATCTTTGCTTTTGACTCATAATTACATACACCAAATGTATTATTTGAAACTTTAGCCACGATTAATATGATCAGCCACTACACTAACAATACATATGACAGAAAAATAAGAAAAAGCATCAAAGGTTCACCTAAGTACAGTCTCATACATATGAATTAATTTTGTATGTCTCCTAATAGGAACTTTGGTGATCTCAAACCTAAAATACATTGATAGTTTTTACTTCTGTCTGCTAAAACATAATAGTACCCTCATAAAATGTTTGATTACACAAATGAAATTTTGTTAAAATCCTCAGCACAGGCCGTCTGCGGAACCCGGAAAGAGAGCCCTTGAGCTTTGTTGTCCTTCAATTTAACAAGGTCATGGCCATAAACAGAAATAAATGAAGCAAATTGGTATTTTTTTTTTATTAGTGGTAGATCCTCAGAAAATCCAAACTCTAAATGAGGATCCCTGAGCACTGAGTGTTCTAGTGCCATCTCCTCTGATATTAAGAGAGGATCTTTTAGAATCAGAAGGAAATGGAGCTCAAACACAAAGGGTCCAAGAAGGCATGCAAGGGTCAAGCCCTTCGACCTTTCCTTTTAGAAAGACCTCCTCATCCCCCACACTTGAGTGAAGGTCAAGGCACCATGCATTCAAAGATAGCCCCCCCACCACCACCTGCACCCATGCTCTTTGTCCTTGCTTCTCCCCCTGTGACCACCAGATATTGAACTCACCAGCTGTATCCTGCCTACTCTATATCAATATCTCAATAACTGCACCTCCTCGTGACAAAAGCAGCATCCTGATGAGGGAAGAGGTTTAACTGGCAGAGGGGGATTTGCTCTGGCTTTATTGCACATTAATCTCATGTCATGTTTGCATGTGTTGCTGCTTACAGAGAGGTGGTGGAGTACATGGTGCAGCACTTCAAGCCCCAGCTCTTTGGTGACAGGAAGCCGGTGTACGATGGCAAGAAGAACATCTACACAGTGCTAGCACTTCCTATTGGGAGTGAGAAGGTAAATGTTTGGAGTGTTTTTTTGTGTTACACAGTCACTCAGTGAAGTCTCTCCTAAGCCCTGTTCAGCTGTGATATATTGAGTTTTTTAACAGGAAAGCAAATATTTGAATGACGGTAAAAAGATGCCGTGGTAAAGCAGGATAGGTTGTCCACTAATAGCAGGGTTAGTGGTTCGATTCCTCCTCATCTGTCCGTGGGCATGACCCTGGCTTGATTACCTGAGAGGTTAAAAGTTTCTATAAAACAGCAAAGCATTTAATATGTGTGTATTTGTTGTAATTAGTCATGTTATTTTCTATACTTAAAGGATCTATTTGATTAGGAAATGTGCTTGGTTGCCTTAAGTAAATGAATTAGAAGATATCTGATGTGTAAAGAATAGGGTCAGATCACCTGACTGCCCCTGACGGGCAATTAGAAAAACATCTTTCCAAAAGCATCTCTGGATCTCGTCTGTGGTAATAAGACAGGAAGTCACTGCTCCTTCCCCAAACATAGTCCAGCATTTTTTTTCACTCACTTTTTAACACTGTAATGTGTTATTTAGAGAAATTTAGGATTTTGCACTTCTGGATACAGACAGCCCAGCTACCAAACTGCTTTGTATATTTTTATACTTTCCATACAGGTGTGAGGAATTGTGTCTCCAGCTATTGCCTAGAAAGTAAACTTACATACAACATACAACATACAGTCACACCTACAGATATGGAGACATGCAAAAACTATGCAAAGAAATGTAAACCATACAAGCGCAGGGTTAGTGAAATGTCAGCTTCCAATAATATATTCTGCAGTACCTGAAAAGGGCTACAGTTTACTGCAGAGCTTGAGGATTTCATTTTGTTGCTACAGGTGTGTCTTTATTTCATTTGTTCTTTACCTTTTGCTCTCTCTCTCTCTCAGGTAGATTTTGAGGTGACGATTCCTGGCGAGGGAAAGGATCGAATCTTCAAGGTGTCCATCCGTTGGCTGGCCAAGGTGTCATGGCGCCTGCTGCAGGAGACTCTAGTCAGTGGCCGACTGCAGGTCCCCCTTGACTCAGTTCAAGCCCTGGATGTGGCCATGCGTCACCTGGCCTCTATGAGGTCGAGTATATCAAAGTTTCTCTTATAGGTTCATAACAACACACACCAGTATTTACAGTCTGTCAAACAGTCTGTTCACACAGATAATCAGCTATTTCTAAGAGTTTTGTGCATCCTGAAAACATTTAGTAAAATTACAGGGGTTTTTTTCACATTATTTTTTTGTGATATTCTAACTTTACAGCTTAGCGGTGCTTACTGAGTCCTTCCCTCCACAAGCATCAGATCATCATCGCTCCAGGCATCAGAATTACTAAATAAAAGACATGTGTTAGTTGACACCTGTGTGAAAGTGTCCACTGAACAATGCTAAGCAAAGTAATAATGATAACTGGCTTGAAGACTTAACCTGAAAGTGCTCAAAAGGAAGTCATGAAGCCACAGATATTAGATCAGAGATATAGTATCCAAAGAAAAATAGCCTTTTTCCTTAAACCTCTTGTTTGGGTGTTGCAAGTTTTCTGCTTTTCTTGAGGTGACCTGTTCTGAAACATCCACATCACTAGACATGAACTCATGCTGCGGTCGTGCCCTGAATCAGAACATTGATTTCCACCTCTTCACCCCTTCTGATTAGGTACACACCAGTGGGCCGATCATTTTTCTCCCCACCTGAAGGATACTACCACCCACTTGGTGGGGGAAGGGAAGTTTGGTTTGGCTTCCACCAATCAGTGCGTCCCGCCATGTGGAAGATGATGCTTAACATTGATGGTGAGTCACTGAACACAGGCTCACCAGAGTGTGTAGTCAGCCAGTGATCTCAGTGGGTTTTACCGACATTGTGTGACTAGGCAGAAACATGGGGGGTGGGGGGGTGGGGGGGTATTTTGAAAAGAAAAACTTGTTCTGTGAGAAAAGATGAGCCATGAGTATCTTACAAAAGTTAAGTTATAAATTTACACTGCTGCTTTTGTTTCTATGGCTGTTTGTAACACTCATTTAGCTGTGAAGAAAAAGTGGCAGTCTTCTGAAAGTTACAGATTTTAATAAGAACCTGTTTTTTGGTACTTTCTTCTGACTTATTTCTGCTCTCTGTCTCCCTCTAGTGTCTGCCACGGCTTTCTACAAAGCCCAGCCTGTAATTGAGTTCATGTGTGAGGTTTTGGACATTCGCAACATTGATGAGCAACCCAAAACCCTCACTGACTCACAAAGGGTCCGCTTCACCAAGGAAATTAAAGGTGGGCTACTGAAAAGTGTGGAAGTACCTTCCGAAGAAATAATGAAAGTAAATGGTAAATGGCCTGTATTTGAATAGCGCTTTTACTAGTCCCTAAAGACCCCAAAGCGCTTTACACATCCAGTCACCCACCCATTCACACACACATTCACACACACATTCACACTCTAGAAAGTACTTTGATACTTCTATGCATTTGAAGTATAGACTTGCTGAATACACACAAGCAGATGGGTACACTGTGGTCATACAGAGATGGACATGGTCAGTAAAATGTTCAAGGAGACTAAATTTAGCACAATTTAGTACTAAAGGACCAAATTGTGCTAAAATATTCCCCACACCATTACACCAGCCTGAATTGTTGATAAAGGCAGGATAGATCCATGTTTACATGTTGTTTATGTCAAATCAGAATTTGACATCTATCTAAATGTTGCTGACAATGTTGTTAAAGCTCATTAGACGAGGCAATGTTTTTGCAGTCTTCTATTGTCTGTCCAATGTTGGTGACCCTGTATGAACTGTCGCCTCGTTTTCCTGTTCTTAACTGACAGGAGTAGCTAAGAACAAGAAACCAGGCCCATCTACTATATCAGCCCATTACAGGCCATCTGCTTCATGCTTTGACATTCAAAGATGCTCTTCTGTGTATCTTGGTTGTCTTCCTCTTCTTCTTCCAACCTCCATCTCACCAACCCTCTGAATGTCCTCCTTCCCTGCAGCTCCATCTTCAACACTCTTGTCTCAGTAAATCCATCCCTCTTCTGCACATGTCCAAGCCATCTCAGTCTTTCCTCTCAGCCTTTTTTCATCAAACTGCTTAACATGAGCTGTCCTTCTGATGTACTCATTTGTAATTCTATCATTCCTGGTCACTCCCAGATAAAATCTTAACATCTGCCACCTTCGGCTCGGCCTCCTATCTTTGTTGGCAGTGCCACCATCTCCAAGCAATTCATCACAGCAGGTCACACATTAAGCTCTTCCTTTCCGACACTTTTATTTAATATTTGTGTTGCCCCGCTTACTGTCGGCAGGCCTGAAGGTGGAGGTGACCCATTGTGGCCAAATGAAAAGAAAGTATCGTGTATGCAATGTTACCAGACGTCCTGCCAGCC
Source organism: Aulonocara stuartgranti (assembly GCF_965226115.1). NCBI lineage: Eukaryota > Metazoa > Chordata > Actinopteri > Cichliformes > Cichlidae > Aulonocara > Aulonocara stuartgranti. The sequence goes on from NC_138947.1 coordinate 19,570,422, forward strand.
ACCAAACGTAAGACTTTGCTTTTGTTTTTGGCATAAAAAATACACAAATTTATTTCCCAACTTGACAGCGTCTTGCTATTTTATTTTATCCTATTAGAGTAATACATTAGAAAATATTAGGTATTCATCCTTATATTGATGTCACTGGAAGAAAGTACTTTTGCTTAATTTTGCTGAAGTTGTACAAATGCAGCAATCACATGTTGGACCAATCACCAAAATTTGTCCTTGCTTGTTTGGAAAGCAATTAAAACGGTTCTAGAGGAGCTAAATTAATCTTAGTTCTTTAGCTTAAATGTAGGTAAATGTTCCTTCCAGGTTTACAGAAGGTTCTTGTTCATCTGTAAAGTTCCTATTGTAGAAATGCTCTATGATAATGGTAAAAAAGTCCCTCCTTATGCATAAACATGTATTTCTAGTATTTCGTTGAAACATTTTTTTAATGCTGAAATAATGATTTTTAATCATGTTTGAAAGAGGAGTGTTTTTCTTTAGAATAAGAAAAACCTGCTATTCTTTCCTCTGTTTATTATGAACGTAATCAAGTAGCTTAAATGGGAAATCTCTTACTGTTTTTGACAGTGAGTGCACCTTTTCAGGTTTGGTCAGAAATAACAGACAGAAACAGACAAAACCTGCAAATGAAGAGCGATCGGGTGATGACACTGACATGATGCTCATGTTCTCATTTTTTCTGTACCAGGTTTCCCCTTCAGCTTGAAAGCGGGCAGACAGTAGAATGTACAGTGGCTCAGTACTTCAAGCAGAAGTACAACTTGCAGCTCAAATACCCCCACCTACCCTGTCTACAGGTGGGGCAGGAGCAGAAACACACCTACCTGCCTCTGGAGGTGAGGAAGTGTTCAGTGATGTTTCAACTATGATGCCAAAAGTTTACCATTTAAAGTAGAGGATGACCAGAATATCGGTTTATCAACACTAGCTCATCATGTCTCTGTCTGTATTTGTGTGTATTAATAACTGGTATTCCTCCAAAAATTTTTTATTGGGGTTTTTAATAGAATCCCAACAAACTGCCCACGTGTACATATGTAAAGAATATTGGCAAATACATCAATATCAGAATACATGTTATGTTTATGTACTCAAAAATCTGCCGACATACCTTCATTTAACCTTCAAGTGACTGAGTGGGATCATCTTTGAGTCTTGAAATAGATGTGTGTTTTTTACTATTAATGTGGGCTTGATTTTATTGTAATTTTGCACTTCTAATCAATAAAATGTCACATTTGGCAATAGACCACGGCTAGTTCTGCTGAAGTAGTAAGATTTACTGCTGCAGAGGCCTTGAGGCATTTACTTAATGCCCAGAGTAGCAAGGCAAACAGGTCATGGGTCATTAATGGACACGAGCTCCTTTTTGTATAACAATGGTATCTGTCTTCGATAAAGAAAACAGTAGATGGATCATAAACGCAACTGGAGACATAAAAAAGTGTTACTGTATAAAATGTAAAGCTTTCACATTACGTTAAATGGCCTATCATTTTAGGCCCTTAAATAGCTTGGCCGTCTGAGGTGTATCGATATATATATCGACATAGAGGGTATTAAAAGATAACACAACCATGCACACAGACTAAAAACCTTCTTTCATTGGGACAGCCAATGTTTACACATTAATGACTGAATGTATTCATTCCAGGTGTGTAATATTGTAGCCGGTCAACGATGCATCAAGAAACTGACAGATAATCAGACCTCAACTATGATTAAAGCCACAGCTCGCTCCGCACCGGACAGGCAAGAAGAGATCAGCAGACTGGTGAGTTGCAGAGGGAAGTGTTTGATGGAGGCCGTGCATCATTTTGAAATGACTGATTTATAGTACAAGGTGGAGACGGTGAGATATAATACAAGTCCTTTACTCTCTACAGATGAAGAATGCCAACTTCAACCTGGACCCGTACATTCAGGAGTTTGGGATCAAGGTGAAGGATGACATGGCCGAGGTGATGGGCAGAGTATTGCCAGCCCCTATTCTGCAGTACGGAGGACGGGTAAGGCACGGTTCATTCGTCAACCTGAACATATCGACTTTTATGTTGTCAAGAATGCAGCCATTTAGTTGTGTGTGTTTCACACAGAGCAGAGTGTTGACAGATTAAAAGACAGGTTTGAAAGCTTGACTCCTTTGGTGAGGGCATGTGGTGGCTCTTTTGTGATCTCTGTGTGATTTGCTTATATGGTTTGGATGAAGGGTTTACTGCAAATCAATACAAAGAGTGATCGCTTTTATCCTATAAAGAGGCGCAGATTAGAGTGATCACTTTGATGATTATAGGGTAGATGGGTAGAGCACAAGGAGTGATTGAATTATTTGATGTTTATTAGTCTATGTGGATCATATCCCATTTCCCAACTGAATACCGATGCAGGATTTTGAGAATTTCTGAGACAGGGCTTTCCACTTTTGGAAGAATAGTATCCTTTATCTCCAGTCATGCTTCAAGTGGCGCTCACACAGGAAGAGACTCGTTTTGACATGTCGATCACAGACTGAGGAAAATGAGTGAATTTCTGTAACTGACTGTTAGTTTGTTAGTAGACACACTAAGCTCTTGACCTTGGAAACTCTGTTTTTGCTTTAATTTGTCATCTCTCTGTACTTTTGCTATAAATGTGACCTGATTTGGCTTAAACTGTCTCTCCCGGTCCTTTCTTTTTTACAGAACCGTGCCATAGCTACACCCAACCAGGGAGTGTGGGACATGAGAGGGAAGCAGTTTTATAATGGCATTGAGATCAAAGTGTGGGCTATTGCCTGCTTTGCCCCCCAGAAACAGTGCAGAGAAGAGGTGCTCAAGTAAGTACTAATGAGCACAAGCAGATGATTTTGTCGAAGGGGAGGGGGATTAAATAATTTCTGCTCATGGCTGTTTCTTTCATAAGGTTAGTTATTTTTAAATGAGCTTTTGCACAGAAGAAAAACAATCCTTCTCTTATGTTGTTTATTCCTCCTATATGTAATATCCCAAAGACAGAAAATAATAAGTTAAAAACGTTATCTCGGAGATGCTTTATACGCTCATCTGTTTGTTCATTTCAGGAACTTCACAGACCAGCTTCGTAAAATCTCAAAGGATGCTGGGATGCCAATTCAGGGCCAGCCATGCTTCTGTAAATATGCCCAGGGAGCGGACAGCGTGGAGCCCATGTTCAGACACCTGAAAAACACATACTCTGGACTTCAGCTCATCATCGTCATCCTGCCAGGAAAAACTCCTGTCTATGGTAACTTGTATTTGATACATGTGGTTTGCCATAATTTTCTCAAAACAAATGAAATACTGTTGCTCAAAGTAGTCAAAAAACTCCTGAAGCATTTGGTCAAATGGGAGTATTAAAAAGCTCCCAATAAACTAGAATCATGTTTTGTTTTTGTTTTGTCGTGTGAGTAATTTCCAAACCTTTTCCTTTAGCGGAGGTAAAGCGTGTGGGTGACACCCTCCTCGGCATGGCCACGCAATGTGTCCAGGTTAAGAATGTGGTGAAGACGTCGCCGCAGACTCTGTCCAACCTCTGCCTCAAAATCAATGTGAAGCTGGGAGGGATCAACAATATCCTGGTGCCTCACCAACGGTGAGCTTCTGTTTGACCCGTTTTTAATTAGTTGCACATATTTATAGTATCTTGAGTTAGGTGATGAGTGATGCTGACACATAGGTGTAAAGCGCTTACAGTGGTAGTAGACTTGAGTTTTCTATCAAAATCCTGCTGGATGACATGGTGATCGTTTGAATACGTTTCAGTAATATGACTCACCAACAGCAGCCCTTCACTGCCTTTATGAGTGTGTGTAATTTGCATCACCTCCTCCATTTGCTGTCTCAGGTCAGCAGTGTTTCAGCAGCCGGTTATCTTCCTGGGAGCAGATGTCACACACCCCCCGGCTGGAGATGGCAAGAAGCCCTCCATTACTGCTGTAAGTCTCGGAGATTACGCCTTCATTAAACGACACTAGATGATTTTAAATACAATCTCAGGAAAAGGAAGGGAATGTGCAACCACGGTGTGTCACAAAGCCTGGCCACTTTTCAAATCTAGGCGTGCAGGTTAAACCCATGGGTGGGCAATACTGGTGTGCTTTTGGCTCTGGTAACTTGTGAACAGCCTTTTTCATTGTTACTGGCTAAAGTTGCTTACTTGATGAAAAGACATTTGAGTTATTTAAAAATGTGAATAAGTATAATGAAGCACTAGTTTTTGTTTGGAGAAAAAATAGACTTTCTAATTAAGCCGATAAGAAATGTTCTAGGTTTAAACTATAGCATTGGTTGTCATTTGGTGTAGATGTAGCAACAAGTCAAAGTCATACACAGAATTAATTGGCATTAATTAACACTATATACCTGCATTTAAGGACAAAGACCTTTAGATAACAAATGGATTTATACTTGGTCTTTATTATTCTTAAAGCCACTGGTTACCTTGTACCATATATATTGACTGTACAGTAGTTGCTAAGTACTCTAGTAGCTAAAAGTCATAAAAAAATGTAAAAATGTTTCTCTGGGATGTGATGGCAATCCAGCTGCTTTGTTGGCTTCGACACTCCTTTTTTTTAGGCAAATCAAAAATAGCAAGGGCATGTAAATAATGCAAATGACCCCGAGATGCCACAGGGAAAAAAAAAACGCACGTTTGTGGTTGCTTGGTGACAGCGGGACTCGATGGCCACTGTGCTCATTAATGCTGGTAAGAGAAGAATACCTCAACATTAGGTAGTAGGTTCAGAATAGAAGAGCTTAAAGCTAACTAGTTTTTACATCATTGGACAAAAGAAAATCTGTAATAACATTTCACTATATTGTAATTTAATTTGAGGAGCCCTTCTGAGGTTTGTTTTGTGGCTTTAGTAAAGTCAAGTCTTTTCAGGCACATGTTCTCACGGTTTGTGGGTTGAAAAAAAGTTTTTATTGAAACAATATGCAACAGCAGCGGGCTTCGAGGTACTTTTTCTCATGTTTGCTCGATGTGTCAGAAGTGTAACTCAGTCAGCGGGGATTTGCAATGTTAAAAAAGGAAGTCCAGATGGTGCATCAGCTGCCATAGGTGCAATGCTTAGGTAACAAAACTAGGTGTTTAAAGTAACCCTATTTTTCTATAATGAGCGATGTGAGTGCTATAAAGTGGTGTAATGAAATAAGCGTGCACATGCTCTGTTCTCAAATTTCATTTTTTATTTTCTGGATTTCAGCCGACTGCTGTTTTTGATCTTTAACAGATGAACACTTTGAGATGGCTGTGACACAAACAGGCTTATTCAGTTATGTTTTGGCTGTTTGATAGGGCTATGGTGATGCAGGGTTTCATTCAATGGTTCTCTCATAGTACCGTTTGCTTCAAACTCCACCTGTATGCACAGCCCATTTCATCAAAAGCACATAGCGCCGATATGACGCTTTGTTTGGACTTTGACGCACAGCACACGAGGCCGAGTGAAGAGAAAAAAGGAGGAGTGCGAGAGGAATTAGTGAGGTATAAAGGGAAACAAATGGCTCATCACTGACTCACATTCAAAAGGAAATGACGTCAGCTCTCGTCCGCCCTTGACCTCAGCTCGCCTATGGTTGGCTGTGTTGTTGCCTAGCAATTATGACGAATAACTGAGTCACGAGGACAGGAGAGGAAAGCAGGTCTGCGTTAACAGTACGAGCTGAGAAGAAAACTGGTGAGAAATGGTCATTGTGGTATCGTGTAAGGATTTGAGGGAAGGAAAATAAAAGGTTGACGTTGAGCCTCGCACACTTCCCAGCTGCAGCCTTTAGGGGATGCTAATGCTCAAATATGCACACGACAAAAAATGACTCATGTCTGTGAATCAATACTTCAACTACTGCACAGATTTTCATAAAGTAAAAAGTCATGAAGAATGTTCAGTGACAAAAGATGTATTTATTTGAGAGATGACTTTAGTCAAGGGGCTCAATAACCTAATGCTCGTTTGTTGCAAGTCATATTAAGAGTGAAATCAGTGATCCACACAGTATCATGTTAAATTCCTTTTTCAATGTTTCCTGCTCCCTCTAATAGGTGGTAGGCAGTATGGATGCCCATCCCAGCAGATACTGTGCCACAGTGCGCGTCCAGAGACCCAGGCAGGAAATCATTGAAGATTTATCTTACATGGTGCGCGAACTGCTGATTCAATTCTACAAGTCGACCCGCTTCAAGCCCACCAGGATCATTTTCTACAGAGACGGTGTTCCTGAGGGACAGTTGCCTCAGGTAGGTGGGACGTTGCGATCTTAATGACACAATGCCACCAAAATCCATTTTAACATGTTTTAATCTGAGTGCTAACTGTTACACACAGATTCTCCACTACGAGCTGCTGGCCATCAGAGATGCGTGCATAAAGTTGGAAAAGGACTATCAGCCTGGTATCACCTACATCGTGGTGCAGAAACGTCACCACACACGCCTCTTCTGTGCTGATAAATCTGAAAGGGTAAACTTTCTTTGTTTTCCCTTCAGTTTTTCTGTTTCCGACTAAGTTTTCATACTTGCTTACCTGTTTTTTTCCTTGTGTTATCTTTGGACAGATTGGGAAGAGTGGGAACATTCCTGCAGGGACTACAGTGGACACCAGCATCACTCATCCCTTCGAGTTTGACTTCTACCTATGTAGTCATGCAGGAATACAGGTATTTATAATAGATATTTTATTGTTCCATAGAAATCTCTATTATAATATAATAAGAACAAATCTGTTTGACTTCTTTTAACCTTGCAGTTATTTTACACAAAAAAATTATTGTTATTTTAATTGCCCTTTTCTCCTCGGTCCTCAGGGTACCAGCCGGCCGTCTCATTATTACGTCTTATGGGACGACAATCGCTTCACAGCTGATGAGTTGCAGATTCTAACCTACCAGTTGTGCCACACTTACGTGCGCTGTACCCGCTCAGTCTCCATCCCTGCCCCAGCCTACTATGCTCGTCTCGTGGCCTTCCGTGCCCGCTACCATCTGGTAGACAAAGAACATGACAGGTCAGTGTGGCTACGAAAGATAGACTACGCATGTCTTTATTCTTGGTTGGTTGATGTTTGTTGGGGGGTTGGTAAGCTTGCTCCCTCTGTGGCCTCAGTAAGCACTTTCTTGACTTTCACAGTTGGTAGTTTCAGGTCAAACTGAAGTTAATTTTGTAAATTATGGCCATTCTTAGAGGCAGAATTAACGATTATCCAGGGTGTGTGCACTGGCTAATGATTTGTCAATCACAAGTCATTCACAGTCAAGTCCATCCCTCCCTAGTCATGCTCAGTTTCAAAACACCAAGATAACAGGACTTCGCTAACCAGTGATTGACATCACAGTTTTTACATACATCTTTTATACTGTCTACAGTTTGTCACTGACAACTCCTACGACCAGCAGCAAGTGGGGCTGTTGGTCTGCTGCTGCTGCCAATTTTATTCTTATCAAGACATGAAATGTGTAACTCATCTTTGCTCGCTCTCTCATCACCCTCTTGTCTCTCTGCAGTGGAGAGGGCAGCCATGTGTCCGGTCAGAGTAACGGTCGGGATCCCCAGGCGTTGGCTAAGGCTGTTCAGATTCATCATGACACTCTGAGGACCATGTACTTCGCCTGAGCGTCACCAACCATCGCCGCCATCGTTCCCTCCCACCTCATTTCTACCTGAGTGGGCAAACGGCCCACCGGCACCACCTCATCCCCATCCCTTACTCCCTACAATTGCCCACTACACATACTTCACAGCAATCAGTCACTCAAATCCAAGAAACACAAATCCCCTCTCCTGTAAAACACAGGTAGACTCTGCAGCCTCATGCACTCAAAAGGTTATGAATATTACTGTTATTTTTACTTTACCGGGACTATTGATCTTTTTAAGTTGAATTTTTAAATCATGGGTATTATGTAATTGTATTGTATGCTACCTTCACACTCCTATGTATGTAAGTATGCAATACGGATGGGAGAAAAATAGAAAACTAGGCGATAAAAAGGAGAAAAGAAATCCTAAAAACTTTTTTAACTGCCACCACGATGCTGCCTCTACCCATCCAAATGCCGGATGCCAGTATTGCAAGCCCCTTGTTAGATGGGATCCTCATTAGAGGTGGTACTGGGCACGCACACTTACATGTATCATTTTAATGTTATCATGAACTACATTCATGTTTTTTAATGTTTTTGAAAACTGTTTTTTTTAAACAGCCTTGAGGAGTCCGGGGTATGGTACATTAGCACTTAGTGTTAGCATGTAGGTGCCACCAGTCCTGCACATAAAGAGTTTGTTAGTACATGCGAGGCTAGCCCTCTGGTCTTTATATTATAGCAGACAAAGAAAGAGCAGGTGTAGCATATTGTAGATCCAGGACAGGAGTCCTGCCACACACTCTGTCCTGGTTGGCCAGTCCCTTAGAGATTTCGCCTTTAGAGGCAAGTTTAGCGTAACAGTAGAGGGACCATTTGCATAGTGTGTATCTAATATACTTGCACCCCATGCACCTAAACCAGCATTGTTAACCAGCCAAAAGTGATGCCACCCTATGGAAAGGGGGCACTCAAACAGGAAGATAATCTTTTATTTCTCTATACATCGCTCTTTTAGAATTTACGAGGCACTTTTTAAACTTTACTTTTATTTTATTTTACTTCAAAATGGTGAAACTAGCCTTTGGCGAGACTTTACACTCTACATTTGAACGTTTCACACCCACACTTTCGTAGCTTTCAGAACAAAGGCAATAGGCAAGGTCAACACTATTCTGTAGAGTTAAAAGCAGGCAAATATAGTCTATGATCACTTAAGTGCTGCAAAGCTGAAGTCGCCTTCAGCAACTGACCTTGCTCCGATCCGTCTGCACATTCCAACGTGTATCAGTGGAAATGGCGCCAAGCGGCGCGCTCCACGCATCCACCCGTGCTTTTCTTTGCCTAACTGTACCAACCTATCCTGCGCCTGTCCCGCTTTTACACAGAGCTCTTCCCCTCTGCAGGCATTTACAACAGAAGCACACACATGCCTGCGCTCTCAGTCTCCTTCTCAGCATGCAGAGACATAGCTGATCAAATGCACTTGTTCCCCCCATTCCCACGTTAAGCCAAACTCATCAACCTTTCCGCCATCACCTTTTATCCTTGCCGTCTGTTCTCACTCGTCGCATAACACACCTGCAGCATCCCCTGCCCCAATCCCCTATGTTGTGTTAGCCAATCCCTATTGGTGCTCTGTGTGCGTGGGCAGCACAGTTAGGGGATTGCTACATTTGACAGGGTGGGCCTCTATCACGACTATTTAACATGCCCTGCCTTTACATCTAGTCACTTTCTGGATTTATGGAAGAAAAATGCATGTAATTATTTTTTATGACTGGATATTCTGAGCCACCTTACTTTGGTTTTCTTAGAGGTAGGAGCCTCGCGCTCACCACTGCCTGTCAGTCGTTTTGCCTCGATTGTGTAATGGTTATAAAGACTGCTTTTTTCCTTTGTCATTATTATTATGAATATTGTGACTAGTGTCAGAGTGTATCCTCAAGAGGGCACTGTGGAGACGGTCCCAAAATTCCACCTCAGTTGCCCTTTAAGCGCCTCAAATCTTGTCTGATGGTCAGACCCCCTTTTGAGTCGAAAGGGATCAAAAGATAAGAGATCAGATGAGTTTGATTTTTAAATCATGTTTATGAACTTGCATAATCAAAATGCCTTTGTACACCGTTTTACTGATCCTTCATTGTGTCCACGGTGATTTGTATATATGAATATATAATATTAACCTGTTATGTATTTTGGCCCAGCAGTTGAGGGGCTTTTCACAGTCGGAGCCAGTCTTCTGCCCCTCATTCTGCGTTTTAAAAAAAAAAAGAAAGAAAGAAAGAAAGGAAAAATATCAACCTGGGGGCATTTCCCCAACACCACTGAAACCAGATGCAGTTCTTCACTCACTGAAGCCACAAAGCACCTTGCAAAGGGGGGAGACGAAATGGCAGTCACCCTGGAAATGTATCATGTGGACACGGGAGAGTCCGTTCCCCCTCCACGCAGCCTCACGGTCTGACTAAGCAATATTGAAGCCACTGATCAAGAACAGTCCTTGTCATAGCACTTCCCAATAGATTTGAATGAAAGGACGTGGAAGCATATTATTTTGGCTCTGTATGTGATAGTATGGGAACTCTGTTGGGGAGGGTTATTTTTTAAAGAAAATAAAATTGTTTTTTATTACTCTTGTTGCGTTTTTTGTTTGATTTTAGTGTGCGTTTAATACAGCTTTGTCTGAAAAGTAAGTCATGGGATTTATCAAGGCTTACTCTCATAGCATCCTGAAATCCACCTTAACTAATGATTCTTAGATATTAATGCATGGGTGGATGAAGAAAAAAATGCACCTCCTAAGTCTCAAACTGTAATTCATTCAAAAGGTGGGGTTACCTTTGGGTGAGGGCGGAGCTGGCGGTCTGACGTCTGGTGACACGGGCCCACCTCTTCCTGTCGGTGTCAGAAAGGCAACTTCACCATATTTAGCTGGCTTGCCGAAGCCTTGCAGAGTTGATCTGTCAACCAGACTGGAGATCGTGACACTTATCGGCGCATACATCGCGCTGTTGACAGCTTTACTTTTGGCAGCTGAACGCATACTACGGAGGACGACGTCGTGGGTGTACGGCCCTCGGGAGAAGGGCCCGTATCAGCAGCTGTTTTTAACGCAGGAAAAGTAGCCGTCGTCTGACAGAATTCCAACTCTCCGACAGCCTAGCTAGTCAGCTAGCTAATTAGGGTTGCTTTCCCGACATTAGCTTTGCTGTAGATACGAATTTATGACGTCTCTTTTAATGATCAGATATCGGTAGGGATTCATTTGGACTCCGTGACCCCGCTGTGATGATATCCTGACAGCTCCTCAAACCACTGTCCCCCCCCCCCCCCCCACTCGAGCCTGGCTAGTGAGTTAACTTGGCTAACTAGCAGGTTTTCACTGCCACAGCGCCGCGTTGAGCAGCCAGCAGCTTTCGCCGTGGCAGTGAAATCCGATTGGATACGTTGACCGAGTGCAAACGGCGGTTTGTGGAGACTCTGAAGACCCTCGGCCGGCGAAGTGACCGTGCCGGAGGCCCCCCCCCCCCCCTCCTTTGACAGGACACAGAGAGACCAGGACCCTCGGCCACTCAGCGCTGCAGAGGCGGTGCACAGCCGAAGGAGACACCGGATTGAACGGAGGAAGAGTCCCAAACGTTTGACAACTGTGATCCGGGAAGTGAACCGGGCATTGACCTCATGAATGGAAATCGGAACTACAGGTAATTTATTCTGTCCTTACTGATTCGTTTGGTGCTTCACGGTAGTCGTAGGAGTCGCGTTTCCTGAGAAACGTAATATTATTAGCTAGCGTCGGTGAAATGAAACATCGGGATGTGGGGCTTTCTTCAGCCGAAGGCGTTTAACCGTAACCAGGGAGTTTTTCTTTTTGTCCGCCCTGCAGTTAATTTGCCTAAACATGCGTCACAGTTGAAATGGTTTCATTGAAAATCGCCAGTCATACCAGGCTGTATTCACAGGTTAAATACTGACCTGTCCATAACACAGCTCTGCCGGGTGATGAGGAGAGATCTCAGCGCAAACTCATCAGTCAGATGTGGGGACAGCTGCTGAAGATGAGTCTCTGCATTATAGAAGACTTCAAATCCAGTGTGGCTTGTGGCAGAGGGTGAACTCTGGCCTGGCCTTCCACCCCCCGGTCTTGGTCAACAACTGACCCCAAACTGACCTCGGCATATTTTAGGAGCGGCATCCTCTTCCTGCATCTACGATCTAAAAGATGTGCTTTGTCATGCCCCATATTTGTGTATACTAAAACATTTTTAACCTTTCCTAATGAGGGAGTTGCCAAACTTCAGTTATGGCTGTTGAGCCAGAGATAATTGTTTTAAATTGGCCTTAAAGACTAGAAAACTGTGTTATAACACATTTTTATCTGTGACCTTCTGTAACATTGCACACTTTTGAATGTCGCCGGAGATGCATGCTGTCACCTGGCTGCATCCAGGCTCTTTCTCTTGGTCTTAGTGGCAGTTAAACTGTCTGAACCACCTGGCCTTTGTCTCATCTGTAACGGAAGCTTTCCACTTATGTGACCATAAACTGAATGCTAGGTACTCTTGATCAGCCACTGACACATGATACAGCAGTTGGTTCACTGCCCACCTCCTCCTCTTCAGAGGAGATCCCTCTCTGCTGCCTAATGTCTCATTATCATCTCAGCTCCTCTCAGGTGGGACACTTCCCAGCATTGCTAGTAGAAGGGACCACAAGGTGTTTTCCTAGTAACCGAGCACCTACAGTAGAGTAAAACGTGTATGCACAGTGTGCCCTTTGAACTAGAATAAACTTGGCGTGTTCTCACAGGCCAAATGACTAGCTTGTTATCTCCCAGTTAAACAGGATGTTTAATCTGCCTCTTCCCCAAAAGAAGAAAAGTTAGCCGATTTGCAATTTCATGCAGAGCATACTGCTAGCCAGCCTAACATTAAGTGCATTAAAGAGCGTGCTTCATGCTTTCACTTTGGAAAGCATTAATGCATTAATACAAACAAATAAACAGAGGTAGTTTTAATGTGCAGGTTTGAGGCTTCAGGGTATTAATATTATTGGTCTTCATACTGGTTCACAATCCCATATCACTGACGGCTGCAGTCAGCTCTGTCTGGGTGAATAATTGAAAGGGGGTCTTCCGTCAGTCAGTTATTCAGTGGCTTGGAGAGTGGTGTGAAAATGCAAATGGATTGCCTGCTGAATTAGAAACTGACAGCGACTCTTCTCTCCAGAACTGGTCTGAGCAGCAGCTTATGTGGTAAGGAAATCATGGCTCTGGAGAGCTTAGCACCAAGGGTGTAATGAGTAGAAGGCTTTTGAGTTTTAAATAAATCAAATCCATTTTGATGTGTTAACTCCACAGCGTGTCCCCAAACACTTTCTCACTTGTTATTGAAGTAATATTACATTATGGCTGAGTTTTTAAGCCAGAACTAGTGATAATGTTCAAATCACGGGCACAGTTATATAGTACTCGTATTTAAAGTAATCTGTATTCTTTTGACACGCAGAACGCAGAGATTTGAAGGTTTCAGTGGCACTGGGGGTGTGACACATCTGAAACCGAGACATCAAACCGCAACACCAACATCTTCCCGTACTATGATATCCATGTGGAGCTGTTAATACCTAGCTCAGATGTTTCACAGATTATATTTAAAATGCATCAGTATGATGGAGGTTTTTCTTGTGTGGCGCTATACAAGAGAGCCTTTAAATAAGCGGTGGGTATTTTGGGAAATACGTTGCTTTAGTGCTGTGATTTGTTGTGCACCCTCTTGTTTGTTCTCCAGTCATCAATCTCTCACGTAACTGTTGGCACAGAAGGAAATAATCACATCAAACACATTGCTTTGCACCTAAATTTTGCTCGCAGCAAATTGAAAATAGCAGTTCAGTCTGCTTCAAATGGGATTAATATATTAAGAAACAACAACAAAATCTGCAAATATGACACCTGTCACTTCCAGCCGTCATCTTTCTTCTCATGCTTAATGCTAGATCAACTTCTATGAAGGTAGCATTAACCTGATCTCAGTAATTTCCACTGTGTTGCTGATTTTTAACAACATTATGTAGTGTGTAGTAGTATCCTAGTCAGGAGGGATGCTGAAAGAAGGAAAAAGGGTGTGGAAGAGTGAGGTGAAAGTCAAGATGAAAAGAGGAAGACCACAACGACAGCTCATGTGGTGAAAGAGGGTGAGGGGGAGATGTAGGCAGATGATCCGCTCTGGTGTCCCGTAAAGGGAACAGCTGAGAAAAAGGCTGTCCAGCTGTTTGGTCTGTTTACCTGCATTAGCCAGTGTGATCCAACTTGACGGTTCCCCAGATTTATTCTGACCCTTCTCTAGAGAAAGAAATATTAATTAATCTTATGAAGTACATGGACCGGTTGTTATATAGCCCTTTTTTCTTTTTTTTTCTACTGGAGCACTCAGAACAACATACCTCATTCACCCATTCACACTCGGGATCAGGTCAGTATCTTGTCCAAGGATACTTAGGCACGCAGACTGGAGCAGCCAGGGATTGAACCACCAACCTTCCAATTAGTGGATGACTTCTCGACCTCCTGAGCTACATGCCAGAATTTGCACAGTAAACTCATCAATTTGTGGAATTCGGTGCCAGCTGCATCAGAAATTTAAAAAGCAACTCTCTGGCTATAAACTTGGAAATGTTGACGCTCTCAAATAGATCTCCAAAGCCTACGTTAGTTTCTCTGTGAGATTAAAACATTTGTTTGCAAATAAACATAACCTGCTTCTGACTGTAAAACATTTTATGAGGAAATGCAGAAAACTGAATCTTTCTAACCTTTGTATTATTATAAAAGTAATGGCCTTTATTGTGTAGGGGCTGATCAGGCTCAGCGGAGTGCATTAACGACGCCCATTCAGGAAAACCCCTCATATGAAGGTGTTACAGCTCGAGGAGAGCAAAATGATTAAGTCTGTCATTCTGAAAATCCTAAAGACTTGTTGCTCATAGGGCTGCTCGCTTATGGGGGGAAATTATCTCAAGAAGAAACTTGCGTTCAATGAAATGAATTACCTTTAAGTCAAGTGAAAAACTAAAATAGCAGATAGTCTTTATGAAAAGGTCAAAACTACAGGGGGGGAAAGATGTGCTGAATAGGAAATCAAGAGAGTTACTGCCCTGCAAAATAGAGCATGGTAATGGGTTTATCTTGGTTTTCTCACTTTAATAACTGCAAAAGTAGAGTTTGAAATTAAAGATTGATTCCTTGAACAGCTTTAGTGGAAACAACTGTATATATAAACATACTGGGCATATTGAAAGATTTACTGGAAGACAATGAGACGGCACGTACAGTACAGCAGGGGGGGCTCCCCCACCTTCCAGCTGACACACTACACCGAGTAAGCAGGTGGGATTTGAGCTGGCTGGAGATGAGTCAGTTTCACATGAAAGGCAGCCTTGGAAGTGGGTTTTACTGTCCATTAACACATTAATGGGACATGAACTAGTTTAATGAAGAACGACTCTGGAAAATGAGTGTTTGTTTGTCGCACCACCGTCTTGCTTTTGTTCTCTTCGTTTCGTTCCCCACTTGTTTTTCTCACACTCGTGCGTTCGTTTCCCGCTCTTTTTCTTTTCTTTTTTCTTTAAGTTCACACAGTTACCACCCCCATTCCCTCCCGGGTTACTGCTTCTGTATCCTTCTCTGTGCCCCAGTGGGAAACTCTGCCTTCCCTGTCATTCTCCTTGTACGTTGATTCTCTGTGGATTTTCAGCAGACAGTGGGGTCGGCTTTGAGGGAGGGCTTAGTACTTGATTTGCAGTCTCTCCTCATAATGCTCAGTTCATTCAAGCAGCCTGCTGACAATAGGCAGTCCCCGTCTAAAACCCCAGCCACCCATAATGTTAACATTGGTATATTGTTGCTGGTTTCTATGGAGAATGCAATTTAGCATTGCTTTTTAGTTGTTTTGTAGGGAGTTTTTTTTTTCTGTTGTTGTTGTTGTTGTTGTTGTTGTTTTATTGACCAAAGCTTCCTAAAAACATCTTTCTTTATTTTAAACAGAATATAATCTCTTAATGTAATATGGAAATGGTAAGTGTTGGCTGTTGTTGGAACGTCGCCACCGCTGCTGTCTTGGTTACAGAAAATAGATGCGACGAGGAGGCTTAGATCTGACTGTTAAAAGATTTATAAAATAGGTTTAATTTGACTGAGACCATAAACTCAGGAGGAAAATGTTTAGAGGTCAATGCAAATGACTTTTTTTCCATGTGCTTCTACAGGACAGAAGGTCTTTTTGTAGCCATAGCTGTTTCCATCTGGTGGCATTCAGATAAAACACTGGTTTAAGGCACTTCTGCTTCATTTTTGCGACCCGGAAGCTAGGTCTGTTTTTGGTCTGTTCATTCCTCAACTGAGGAGAATAAAGGTTGCTGTACTCTTGCCTTTTATTGTTGCGTTTCCCAAAATAAAATCTGATAAATAAGCTATCAGAACCATTTTAACATCATCCCTTAAATGCTGTGGTCCTCTTATTTTCATTGAAAAAGTGTTAGTCATGTGTTGCAGTAGTATACTGGGCGGCAACTCTGTATGACACATGTTTTGGGCTTGCAGCTAGTGGGTGTGCATTTTGTGAAAAGCTAGAGGTCTGTGATGTGTCACCTTGCCCTCTTTTCCACCTTCCCCCCCCCCCCTTCCTGAGATCTGTTTTTGGGGGGAGCTCTAAGGGTCTCATTTTTCTTTGGGGGGGTGATATGGAGAGGAAGAAGGGGGCGGGTGGTGACTGAGATAGGGAAATGTGTCTGTGTGCTTTGTTTTTGAGCTCACTGGAGAAAAAACAGAAGTATATTGGTTAATCAGTTCCAGCAGACTATCTTCATTATTATTCCATTCGGCATTGACAAGAGAGCTGTCAATAGGCAGTCACGTAAGGTAGAGGTGCATTTGTTTGGAAAAGAGGAGGTTGATTTAAATGCTTCTCAGGTGATGTAATGACAGAATAATTCAGCAGAACCAGAGGGAGTCATTTAAGAGGCCAGTGATTCCCTTCATTTCTACCTTCTGCTGATATGTTAGAGGACTACATCAATTTTTCAGTACGATCAGAAGTCAGTCATTTCTGATTGTTGGCCTTTGGCCTCAGACATGTATTTAGTAGATCTAAAACGTTAAGCTGAAGACTTTAAACAGCCATTTTGAACTCTCTTTGTATAAATGTGGGAAATTAGACTAAAGGAAAAGCGTACATGGCCAGAGGCTAAACGATACGTTGATGCTTATTTCATTTGTCTCGGTTGTATCAAGGTGTTAACTG